>NC_141874.1:444290863-444915863 GCF_056163025.1 Triticum urartu | reverse complement strand
CTCATATTCTCTACGTTCGGCAGCAAGTTTTCTTTGAGGCAAGCAAAAGTAATCAAAAGGTCTAAATTTAATGGGACAAAAGTCCCCACGATCAACCTTGGGAGGTATAGGTTCCTCCTTTGGTCCTTCATATTGCGCAACCAATTCATCATTATAAGCATACTTTTGATCGAACTTTGTGAGCCTATATTCAAGAGAATATCCTAATTCATTATATCGAATAGCCAAATCATCATTAAGTTCAGAGATTCTGTCAACTAAAACATCGGTAGGAACCCTTTTTCTAGGATTTTCATTGAAAGCAACATAATCTAGAGATTGAAAACACATTATTTCTTCTTGATCAAAGAGGATAGCCTCTATGGGAGGATGGCAAGCGTCCACCCTATAATGTGCACAGATTTCTTTGGCCTCTTTTATTATGAATCTAAACTCATGAGCCAAAAAGATAGTAGCGGCACGCTTAACAGAAGAATGCTCAATATTAGAAAATTCCAGAAAAATCCTTTGTATGGAAGGATGCAAGTGCATGAATTGTCTTTCAAGTTCAACTACAAGCATGGCAATAGCATCTGCAAGGCTACTAGTTCTATGAAGGATAGAACTACCCATAGAAGGTAAAGCACCGGCACAAGTAAAGAAATCTTGAATAACTCCTTTTCCAATAATATTACCACTACCAACACGGAATCTTTTTATATGTGAGATAGTGGGTTCTTTAGTAGGAGCATCCGAATTATTATCAACCATAGTTTACCCAAAAGAGGCAGAAGGTAAAGGACTAGCCATAACGACGAGCAAACAAACTAACACACAAGCAAACAAAGAGGCAAATAGAGAAAGAGAAGGATGATAGAGAGAGGGCGAATAAAACGGCAAGGGTGAAGTGGGGGGGAGAGGAAAACGAGAGGCAAATGGCAAATATTGTAATGCGGGAGATAAGGGTATGTGATGGGTACTTGTTATGTTGACTTTTGCGAAGACCTCCCCGGCAACGGCGCCAGAAATCCTTCTTACTACCTCTTGAGCACTGCGTTGGTTTTCCCTGAAGAGGAAGGGATGATGCAGCAAAGTAGCGTAAGTATTTCCCTCAGTTTTTGAGAACCAAGGTATCAATCCAGTAGGAGGCTACGCGCAAGTCCCTCGTACCTGCACAAAACAAATAAATCATCGCAACCAACGCAAATAGGGGTTGTCAATCCCTATGAGGCCACTTATGAGAGTGAGATCTGATAGATATGACAAAGTTAGTATTTTTGGTATTTTTATGATAAAGATGCAAAGTAAAATAAAGGCAAAGTAAATAGCAAAGTAGTAGGAGAACAATATGATGAAGATAGACCCGGGGGCCATAGGTTTCACTAGTGGCTTCTCTCGAGAGCATAAGTATTCTACGGTGGGTGAACAAATTACTGTTGAGCAATTGACAGAATTGAGCATAATTATGAGAATATCTAGGCATGATCATGTATATAGGCATCACGTCCAAGACAAGTAGACCGACTCCTGCCTGCATCTACTACTATTACTCCACTCATCGACCGCTATCCAGCATGCATCTAGAGTATTAAGTTAAAAATAGAGTAATGCCTTAAGCAAGATGACATGATGTAGAGGGATAGACTCATGCAATATGAAGAAAACCCCATCTTGTTATCCTCGATGGCAACAATACAATACGTGCCTTGCTGCCCTTACTGTCACCGAGAAAGGACACCGCAAGATTGAACCCAAAGCTAAGCACTTCTCCCATTGCAAGAAAGATCAATCTAGTAGGCCAAACCAAACTGATAATTCGAAGAGAGTTGCAAAGATAACCAATCGTACATAAAAGAATTCAGAGAAGATTCAAATATTATTCATAGATAGACTTGATCATAAACCCACAATTCATCAGTCTCAACAAACACACCGCAAAAAGAAAATTACATCGAATAGATCGCCACAAGAGAGGGGGAGAACATTGTATTGAGATCCAAAAAGAGAGAAGAAGCCATCTAGCTACTAACTATGGACCCGTAGGTCTGAGAAAAACTACTCACACTTCATCGGAGGAGTTATGGTGTTGATGTAGAAGCCCTCTATGATCGATGCCCCCTCCGGCGGAGCTCCGGAACAGGCCCCAAGATGGGATCTCGTGGATACAGAAAGTTACGGCGGTGGAATTGGGGTTTTGGCTCCTGTTCTGATCGTTTGGGGGTATGTGGATATATATAGGACGAAGAAGTACGTCGGTGGAGCAACAGGGGGCCCGCGAGGGTGGGGGCGCGCCTGGTAGGGTAGGGCGCGCCCCCCTACCTTGTGGCCTCTTGTTACGTGCCTTGACGTAGGGTCCAAGTCTCCTGAGTTGTATTCGATGAGAAAATCACGTTCCCGAAGGTTTCATTCCGTTTGGACTCCGTTCGATATTCCTTTTCTTCGAAACCCTAAAACAGGCAAAAAAACAGCAATTCTGGGTTGGGCGTCCGATTAATAGGTTAGTCCCAAAAATAATATAAAAGTGGATAATAAAGCCCAATAATGTTTAAAACAGTAGATAATATAGCATGGAGCAATCAAAAATTATAGATACGTTGGAGACATATCATTGCGGCGCTTGTGTCTGTTGCAATGTGGCTTGCCATTGCTATCTTTGGCATATGAGTTGCCAGGATTTCTTGATGCGTTGTTGCTGCAAGCCAGTCAGCTGTCCTCTCCCGCACAAAAGTGGGTCATGAGTGTCGTGAGGGCTGCCATGGACTTCGGGTTCTCTTGGCCGAGGTGTCGGGCGAGCCACTCGTCGCGGATGTTATGCTTAAATGCCGCTAAGGCCTCGGCATCCGGACAATCGACAATTTGGTTCTTTTTAGTTAGGAACCAAGTCCAGAATTTCCTGGCTGATTCCCCTAGCTGTTGGGTTATGTGACTCAAGTCATCAGCATCCATTGGTCGCACATAAGTGCCTTGGAAGTTATCAAGGAATGTGTCTTCCAAGTTCTCCCAACTGCCAATGGATTTTGCCGGCAGGCTATTCAGCCAATGTCGAGCCGGCCCTTTGAGTTTTAGTGGGAGGTACTTGATGGCATGTAGATCGTCACCGCGGGCCATGTGGATGTGGAGGAGGAAATCTTCAATCCATACTGCAGGGTCTGTTGTACCATCGTATGATTCAATGTTCACGGGTTTAAACCCTTCTGGGAATTCGTGATCCATTACTTCGTCGGTGAAGCATAGGGGGTGTGCGGCGCCTCTGTGCCGGGCTATTTCACGACGTAGTTCATACGAGTCTTGTCTTCTGTATTCGGCCCGGTCGGATTTGCTTTTAGTATATCCGGCGTGACAGTCGTCGTCACGCGTTGGGGCGCGCCCCCGTGATCCGTAGATCGATCTTGTGTGTCCTGCTTTGTTTTCCAATACGTCTCGCAGGTCCTGCGTGTTGCCCCGGGCCTTGGTGTTTTTGTTTGACTAGCGATGGGGTGCGGGCTGGACTTCGGGCTGATATGCCGCTTTGTCTCGGCCGCGAGGTGGCCGGTCAGCCGCATCATAAGCTGGTAGTGTAGGCTTTAATGCTTCCTCCTCGAGTTGGGGTAGCAACCTGCGCTTTGGGTAACTTTTGGTTGGGCGCTCGAGTTCATATTCCTCGGCTACCAGCACCTCGGTCCATCTATCCGCTAGCAGATCTTGATTAGCTTGAAGCTGTTGTTGCTTTTTCTTCAGGCTTTTTGCTGTGGCTATAAGCCAGTGCTTGAAGCGCTCCTGCTCGACGGGATCCTTAGGCACGATAAATTCTTCGTCGCCGAGGCTCACCTCATCTTTGGAGAGGGGCATGTAATTGTCATCCTATGATTCTCCATCTGCCGCCTGTTCCTTAGGGCTAGCTTGCCCATCCTCCCGCTCGAAGCCTGCTGGAGGGGATTGTCTTCTTCTTCGGCACTATCCGCAGCGTTATTGTCTCTTGTGCCGGTATCGCTGCTTTTGCTATGGTGGGGC
Source organism: Triticum urartu (assembly GCF_056163025.1). NCBI lineage: Eukaryota > Viridiplantae > Streptophyta > Magnoliopsida > Poales > Poaceae > Triticum > Triticum urartu. The sequence goes on along the minus strand of NC_141874.1, from coordinate 444,911,894 downwards.
TTAGAGCGGCACCGATGCTTAGATTGCTTCTCGAGGGGATTATCCCCCGTTGCCTTATTGCCATCGCTTTCTTTGGGGGTGTCCACCATGTATATATCATATGATGAGGTGGCTGTCCAGCGCCCTGTGAGCGGTGGTTCCTGTTCTTCTCCTGCATCATCGTCCATACTGTCGATGTCTTCGGAGCCGAAATCAAGCATGTCGGTTAAGTCGTCGACAGTGGCTATTAAGTGGGTGGTGGGTGGGGAATGAATTTCTTCATCGTCCGCTTCCCACTCAAGCCAGACATAGTTCGGCCAAGGGTCTCCTGACAAGGAGAGAGACCTCAATGAATTTAGCAAGTCGCCCAAGGGCGAGTGCTGAAAGATATCCACAGAGGTAAACTCCATGATTGGTGCCCAATCAGATTCAATAGGCATGGACGCAGGCGGTTCAGAGCCTGTGGCCGGGGACGAATCCAAGGGTCCGGCAACACAGGCCTCACAGGAGGTGAAGTCAGTATTCGGCTCTATCGCCGCTGGGTGTGCGGCCTCCGTGGCGGGGTCCATCCACCCATCCTCGGACGGCACGATCTGATCCGGATTGAAGGCTGGAGTAGCCACAGGTGTGATCTCTCGAACACCGTCCGGCGGCAGAGCTAAGTCATTCTTGTCGCGACTGTGCGGCGCACCTGACATGGGCTCGAATCCGTCGAAGATCAAGTCTCTGCGGATGTCGGCAGTATAGTTCAAGCTTCCAAACCTGACCTGATGGCCAGGGGCGTAGCTCTCGATCTGCTCCAGATGGCCAAGCGAGTTGGCCCGCGGTACAAAGCCGTCGAATACGAAGATCTGTCCGGGGAGAAAAACCTCACCCTGGATCGCATCGTTGCCGATGATCGAAGGAGCCATCAAGCCTTATGGTGACGACATAGTGGAACTCTCAATGAAAGCACCAATGTCGGTGTCAAAACCGGCGGATCTCGGGTAGGTGGTCCCGAACTGTGCGTCTAAGGCGGATGGTAACAGGAGGCGGGGGACACAATGTTTACCCAGGTTCGGGCCCTCTCGAAGGAGGTAATACCCTACTTCCTGCTTGATTGGTCTTGATGATATGAGTATTACAAGAGTTGATCTACCACGAGATCGTACAGGCTAAACCCTAGAAGCTAGCCTATGATTATGATTGTTGTTATCCTACGGACTAAACCCTCCGGTTTATATAGACACCGGAGGGGGCTAGGGTTACACAGAGTCGGTTACAAGGGAGGAGATCTACATATCCGAATTGCCAAGCTTGCCTTCCACGCAAAGGAGAGTCCCACCCGGACACGGGACAAAGTCTTCAATCTTGTATCTTCATAGCCCAACAGTCAGGACAAAGGATATAGTTCGGCCGTCCGAGGACCCCCTAATCCAGGACTCCCTTAGTGTTTGCTTGTGATAAATTTAGACCTTATATTGTTGATTTCAAAGTAACTATTCACACAGACCATGCTGCTATTAAATATCTTATGGAAAAGAAAGATGCTAAACCTAGACTTATTTGTTGGGTTCTCTTGTTACAAGAATTTGATTTACATATCATTGATAGAAAAGGAGCTGGGAACCCCGTAGCTGATAACTTGTCCAGGATTGAAAATGTGCTTGATGTCCCACTACCTATTGATGGTAGTTTTCCTGATGAGCACTTAGCTGCAATAAATGTTCTCATAGTACTCCTTGGTATGCTGACTATGCTAATTACATTATTGCTAAACATTTGCCACCTAGATTTACATACCAACAAAAGGAAAAATTCTTCTATGATTTAAGACACTATTTTTGGGATGACCCACATCTTTATAAAGAAGGAGTAGATGGTATTATTAGGCGTTGTGTACTTGAGCATGAACAGGGACAAATCCTACGGAAATGTCACGCTGAAGCTTATGGAGGGCATCATGCTATAGATAGAACTGCTCATAAGGAATTGCAGTCTGGATTTTATTGGCCTACTCTCTTCAAGGATGCCTGTAAGTACGTCTCATCTTGTGATGAATGTCAAAGAATATGTAATATCGGTAAGCGTCAAGAAATGCCTTTGAACCATTCACTTGCTATTGAACCATTTGATGTTTGGGGATTTGATTACATGGGACCTTTTCATTCTTCTAATGGGTATACACATATTTTGGTTGCTATTGATTATGTTACTAAATGGGTAGAAGCTATTCCAACCAGTAGTGCTGATCACAACACCTCTATTAAAATGCTTAAGGAAGTTATTTTCCCAAGGTTTGGAGTCCCTAGATATTTAATGACTGATGCTGGTTCACACTTTATTCATGGTGCTTTTCATAAAATGCTTGCCAAGTATGATGTTAACCATAGAATTGCATCACCTTATCATCCTCAGTCTAGTGGTCAAGTTGAACTTAGCAATAGAGAAATAAAATTAATTTTGCAAAAGACTATCAATAGGTCCAGGAAGAATTGGTCTAAGAAATTAGATGGTGCACTTTGGGCTTATTGAACAGCATATAAAAATCCTATGGGTATGTCTCCTTATAAAATGGTTTATGGAAAAGCTTGTCATTTACCTCTTGAGTTAGAACATAAAGCATATTGGGCCATCAAAGAGCTCAACTATGATTTCAAGCTTGCTCGTGAAAAGAGGTTATTTGATATTAGCTCATTAGATGAATGGAGAACCCAAGCATATGAAAATGCAAAATTATTCAAAGAGAAAGTTAAAAGATGGCATTACAAAAGAATCCAAAAGCATGAGTTTAAAGTTGGAGAATATGTTCTTTTGTACAACTCTCATTTTAGATTCTTTGCAGGAAAACTCCTCTCAAAATGGGAAGGCCCCTATGTTATCGAGGAGGTTTACCGGTCTGGAGCCATCAAAATAAATAATTCCGAAGGTACTACCCCGAAGGTTGTCAATGGGCAACGAATAAAACATTATATCTCAGGTACGCCCATTAATGTTGAAAGTAATATTATCCAAACTTTGACACCGGAAGAACACATAAAAGAGTCCTTCCGGAACACTCCAGAATCATGAAAATAAGGAGGTAAGTGATACGGTAAGTAAATGGACTCTGAAAAATCCGTAAAAATATTTTTATCAGTTTTGGAATATATAAGAATTTTGGAAATAAAGAAACTTCGAGGAAGCGTCCCCTCGTGGGCACAAGACACCAGGGCGCGCCAGGCTGGCGCGCCCAGGTGGGTTGTGCCCACGTGGGACACCTCCCGGACATTGTTTTTCTTCCATATGCTTGTCCTCCAAGATAAAAAATCTATATATACTTCCCGAACCTGTTAACCACCGTACTGCAAAGAAACCCTCCGTTCTCTTTTCTTGCTGTTTTCTACGCAGTTCCGAAAATATGTCGTCCCAAGACTCTGATGGAGAGAGCTATGTCTCACATCTCGTTGCTGACCCAAAGACCTATGGGGGCCTATCTCCCTATGGTCGAACTACGGATGACGAGGAGGATGCTCACTTGATGAGGATCGATGATTCAAGATCAGAGGAGGATGATGTCCCTCTACCCCAACCTGGGGATATGCACGTGGAGTTCAAGAAGTCAAGTCTTCCTAAGAGAGCTAATTGTTCTAAAAATCAATCTATTCCTTCTCATTTTTGGCAGAAAAACAAAGGGATTTATGTCACAAGATCTTGAAGCTGGAGTTGGAAGTCGATGATTTAAAGGAGGAAATTGCTCTCCTCAACTATAATATGAAAAAGTTGAAGGCACAATTGTCATCACCACCACCATCTTCTTCACTACCAAAGGAGAACTAAGTATCGGGTATGTGCACTCCCCTTGGCTTCCTCCAAGCTTGGGGGAGGTGCCCTGGTATCGTATCATCCCACTATCTTTTTGCTTTTTCTTATCTTAGTTCAATCTTTTGTTTTAGAATAAACTTTAGTTTGATCCTTTCTTCTTTGAGAGTTTGCTTAGTGATCTATCATTATAATCGTGTGCAAGTTATATAATAAAGTTTAGTTTGAGTTTTTGCTTTCTTTACTTTCATGTTGCAAATAAAGAAAAGAAATAAAAAAGGAAAAAGAGAAAGGAAATAAATAAAAGAAAGGAAATAAATCAATAAGATCATATACTAATCCTATGGTAGGTGATGGCACCACATAAGGAAAAGTATAAGTAGAAAATTTTATTGGAGATTGACAAACATAGCATTAGTCAATGATGCAACTCATAAAAGAATTAATAAGGGAAAAGAAGATTCACATATAAATATACTATCCTAGAAATCTTTTGTGATTGTAAGCCCTCATCAAAATATTATATGCCAAAATTGTTGATGTTGGACAAGGAAGACAACTTAATGGTTTATGTTTGTTTATATTCACATAGAAGTCGTATTGTCAAAGATCCTTCAACATGTGGTGCTTGCCTCTATCTTTGCTAGCCAAAAATTCCGCACCAAGTAGAGATACTACTTGTGCATCCAAAAACCCTTAAACCCAAATCTTATTTTCAAGTGTCCACCATACCTACCTTGGGAATGAGCAAGATCCCTCAAGCAAGTTGTCATAGGTGCAAAAAAAAGCAATAAAAATTGCTTCTAAAAGTGTGAGATCATTTAGTGTAAGATAAAATTGAGCGGTGTACAAACTTGGATGACAAAGAATAAAAGCGACAGATTGCATAATAAAGGTTGTCATCTTAAGGGGCAATACAACATGACATTATTTTGCACTAAGGGATTGAGCATACAAACAAATAAGCGCATGGCAACCTCTGCTTCCCTCTGCGAAGGGCCTATCCTTTACTTTCATGTATTTACTTTTATCCAAAGAGTCAAAGTTTTCCTTCTATTCCTTTTTATTTTTCTCCTTTTGCAAGCATCATGTGGTGAGGAAACATCTAGGCACATATGTCCAGTTGAGTATAGATAGCATGAGTTATTATTGTTGACACCACCCTTGAGGTGAATATGCTGGGAGGCGAAACTGTAAGCCCCTATCTTTCTATGTGTCCAGTCGAAATGTTTTGCTCATGTGTACGCGGTGAGTGTTAGCAATCATAGAAGACTATATGATGGTTGAGTATGTGGACTTGCCTAAAGGCTCCGACACGTGACCCTTCCTGAAAAGATGAGGAATTGTAGTTGCAAAGTTGACTGAGAACATAGTTTGTTGGTTTCTAACAGGGTTTTTGCTTTATACTTCGATTGTGTGATGAACTGTTACTTATTCATGAGAAGTATATGATAAAAGTCTTTTGTTTAAATTTTTTGTTGTTATAATAATCAACATGATGCTTCTATGTCCGTATTTTGTTTTTATCGACACCTCTCTCTCAAAGCATGTGGACATGTTTTTCGATTTTGGTTTTTGCTTGAGGATAAGCGAGGTCTAAGCTTGGAGGAGTTGATACGTCCATTTTGCATCATGTTTTCTTACTGTTATTTATAATGTTTTTATCCATAATAATGCTTCTTGGAGTAATTCTAATGCCCTTTCTCTCATAATTTGTAAGGTACACACAAAGAGGGAGAATTCCGATAATCTGGACCTGAAAAAGCTACGTTAGGCTACCTATTCTGCACAACTCCAAATAAGCTGAAACTTCACGGAGATTTTTTATGGAATATTTAAGAATTATTGGAGCAAATAACTATCAGAGGGGGCCCACCAGGTGGGCGCAACCCACCTGGGCGTGCCAAGGAGCCCAGGCGCGCCCTGGTGGGTTGTGCTCACCCAGGGCCACCTCCGGTGCCCATCTTCTGGTATATAGGTCATTTTTACCTAGAAAAAATAAGGGGAGGACTTTTGGGATGGAGCACCGCCGTCTCAAGGCAGAACTTGGGCAGGAGCACTTTTGCCCTCAGGCGGAGCGATTCCGCCGGGGGAACATCCCTCCCGGAGGGGGAAATCATCGTCATCATCATCACCAATAACTCTCCCATCTTGGGGAGGCCAATCTCCATCAACATCTTCAGCAGCACCATCTCATCTCAAACCCTAGTTCATCTCTTGTGCTCAATCTTGTTACCGAAACTATAGATTGGTGCTTGTGGGTTGTATGTTGTGATTCCTTTAGTGGTGTCATGTGAACGTCGACTACATGACACTTCACCATATTTGGGCCTAAGGGAATGCATTGTGGAGTAGCAATTAGATGATGGGTTGCGAGAGTGACAGAAGCTTAAACTCTAGTTTATGAGTTATTCCATAAGGCAGTGATTGGATCCAAAAGTTTAATGTTATGGTTAGAATTTATTCTTACTACTTTTCTCGTAGTTGCGGATGCTTGCAGAAGGGTTCATTATAAGTAGGAGGTTTGTTCAATTAAGAACAGCACATAAGCACCAGTCCACCTATATATCAAATTATCAAAGTAGCGAACACTAATTAAACCAGCATGATGAAAGTGAGTAGATAAAATCCCCGTGTCCCCTCAAGAACGCTTTGCTTATCATAAGAGACCGTTTTGGCCTGTCCTTCGCCTCAAAAGGATAGGGCTACCTTGCCGCACTTTTGTTACTACTATCATTACTTGCTCATTACAATTTATCTTGCTATCAAACTACTCCACTACTTACAATTTCAGCATTTGCAGACATTACCTTACTGAAAACTACTTGTCATTTCCTTCTGCTCCTCGTTGGGTTCGACACTCTTACTTATCGAAAAGAGCTACAATTGATCCCCTATACTTGTGGGTCATCAGCTACCCCAGCCCCTGGAGCGTAGCGACCAGGCGGCTGGCTTCCAGAAGACGGCGCCCCTCTAGAAGGCGGTCAAAACCACGCGGCCGGCTCCCATAAGACGGCGCGTTCCCAGAAGATGGCTTGGGGAGCAGGCCGGCGTCCAGCAGTCGGCATGTCCTTCTCCTCGGAGTCTGCACTCAACCACTATGACAAGACGGGGTATGGCTACAAGACCACTTACTCCCCCGAATCTAGGAGGAGCGTGGCTACAGTCTGAGCTGACCAAGCGGCCACCTACCTGCCAGGCACAGGACTGTAGCCATGCGACTCATGACATGGCCCTTGTCAGCAAGGGCCATGCTACCGCAAAGGACAATCAATACGGCCCGCAGGCAGAGGGCCCTACCTATCTGCGGGCTCCCAAAAGATGGCGCATTCCTAGAAGGTGGCTCCGAGGGCATGCGGCCCTCCCCTCCCCTCGGAGTCTGCACTCACCTACTCCGACGAGACGGAGCGTGGCTACAGTGTGCGCTGACCAAGCGGCCACCAACCCTCCTGGCGGCGGGACTGTAGCCATGACTCCTAACGTGGCCTCTGTCATCAAGTACAAAGCTACGACAAAAGGCAATCAGCATGGCCCACAGGCGGCAGGCCCTACCCGTCGGCCGGATTCTCGGTAGCCGGAAGGGCCCTCAAGAGGCGGGCCCTAGCAGCCGGAGGAGAACCCGGTGACCCTAGACTCTGACATCCGGGTGCTACACCCGGCCGTATTACCATTGTACCCCTGGGGGTTGACCTATAAAACCTCCCAGGGCTCACCCATGCAAAGGGTTCAGCCCTCATCCCATGCACACACACCGTAGCTAGGAGAAGCAAGGTAGCACCTCTGCCCTTCTTCCTCCTCTAGCAACACAGCTCAAGGAGCAACCTTGTAACCATTTGATCATAGTCATCCTAGCAGGAGTTGGGGTGTTTTCTCTCCGAAGAGCCCCGAACCTGGGTACGTCTTGTGTGCCTTTGAGCTCGTGCGCACTCTCGCTTCCGGAACCCGACGACATCCTCATGGTTCCACCCACGATAAGCCACCCCCTAGCATCTGGCGTGAGATTACCACGACAATCGTTGGTATCTCCATACCTAGTTCAATCTCGTCGCCAGCAAGTCACTTTACTCATTCCGTAATACAAGATCATGTGACTAAACTCATTAGTCACATGCTTGCAAGCTTCTTGTGATGTTGTATTACCAAGAGGGCCCAGAGATATATCTCTGTCACACGGAGTGACAAATCCTAGTCTCGATCCATGCCAACCCAACAGACACCTTCGAAGATACCTGTAGAGCATCTTTATGATCACCCAGTTATGAAGTGATGTTTGATATCACACAAGGTATTAATTCCTCCGGTATCCAGGAGTTGCATGATCTCATGGTCGAAGGAACAGATACTTGACATGAAGAAAGCTATAGCAAATAACTTAAACGATCTGATGCTAAGCTTATGGTTGGGTCTTGTCCATCACATCATTCTCCTAATGATGTGATCCCATTATCAAATAACAACTCGTGTCTATGGTTAGGAAACCATAACCATCTTTGATCAATGAGCACTATGGGAATCATGCACTTTGCCGTCTGCCATGGCTGATGGCAAAGTCATGCCTGGCGGATGGCAAAGGCCTTTGCCGTCCGCCAGCAGACGGCAATAGGTCTGGCTGAATATGCTACGGTGAAGGGCTCTTTGCCGTCTACTGGTAGGCAGCAAATATGAAACAGTCTTTGTCGTCCGCCAGCAGATGGCAAAGAGCCTGGACGGCACATGTGCCAGGTTATGTCTGTTAGGGGGTTAACGGCATGCTTTTCCGTCTGCTGGCAGATGGCAAAGATGCAAAGTTATTTGTCGTCTACCAGCAGACGGCAAAGAAACCATATAGGCCAGCCAAGTGACCCCCAGGTTGCACAGGTAGCTGCCATGTGGCAGCTTTGCCGTCTGCTGGCTGATGGCAAAGAAAGTGCATGTATAGCCTCTGTTTTTTCTTAAATTCATTCAATTTGACATAATTTCACAGATATATATATATACACGGACACATTTCAAAATAATTTCAACAAGCATACCAACAATAAGTTTCCAACAACATAAGAAACATACAAGTTTCCAACAACATATCCAACATACAATGATTTCCAACAAGTTTCCAACAACATATCCATATATACATACATATCCAAAAGAAGTTTCCAACAACATATCCATATATACATACATATCAAAAAGAAGTTTCCAACAAGTTTCCATAAAAAAGGAAGCACAAGGAGAAGAATACACTCCATCAATGCAAGCTTCCTCATCTAAAGCAAATCTGCAAATTGGGAAAGATGAAAGTTAGAAGAAGAAGAATAAAAAGAAGAAGAAGAAGAAGAAGAAGAAGAAAAAGAAGAAGAAGAATAAGAAGAAATAGAAGAAGCAGAAGAAGAAGAAGAAGAAGAAGAAGAAGACTAGCTAGAAGAAGACGAAGAAGAAGAAGAAGAAGAAGAATCTATCCTCTTTTTTTTCTCCTCTCCTCTTCTTTATCTTCTTCTTCTTCTAACTAAGCTAGGTAAAAATGCTAAGTGTGTAGGTCATTTTAGAGATAACCTAGGTAAACTTGGTCATTTGGGAGCTAACCTGGGTAAAATGGATCATATTGGAGCTAACCTAGGTAAACTTGGTCATTTGGGATCTAACCTAGGTAAAATGGATCATATTGGAGCTAACCTAGGTAAAATTGGTCATTTTGGAGCTAACCTAGATAATTATGCCATTTTTGAGTTAACTAAGCATATTATGCCATTTTTGACAAAAGTAAGCTAAGTATAGGTCTTTCTTGAGCTAACCCATGTAACTAAGCATATTAGAGCTAATTTAACATTTTAGAGCTAACTTAGGTCATTTTGGAGCTAATTAGGCTTATTATGTCATTTTCGAGGAAAATAAGCTAACTATATGACATATATGAGGTTACCAAGATTGTTATGCCATTTCAAACCTAAGTAAGCTAATTATGCCATTTTTACATACGTAAGCTAAGTGTATGTCATTATTGAGCAAACCTAGGTAACTAAGCATATTAGAGATAAATTAGCATATTAGAGCTAACTTAGGTCATTTCGGAGGAAACAAAGCTAAGTATAGATCATTTTGGAGATCTGACATACCTGACATACTTCACTCCTCCTTCTTCTCCTTCTCCTTCATCATCCTGATGCGCTTAGAGCGGCGAGGCAGTGGGATGTACTCTTCTACCACAATTGGCATGGTCCTATCGCCCGGCTGTGGGATCGCCGGCGCCACCACCATCGTGAGGTCATTGTCAGGCACCACCACCATCGCGAGGCCATCTTCAGGCAGCACCATCGCTAGGTCATCGTCAGCCACCACCATCGCTTGGCCATCGTCAGCCACCACCATCACGAGGTCATCGTCAGATAGAATAGGCTGCACCTCCTCGTCCCCACTCTGCTCCTCTTCTTCCCACTCCATTCCGGATCATCCTCGCTACTGCTTTCGCTATAGCCAGACTCGTTGCTGCTTTTTCTATAGCCAGAGCCGCTGCTGCTGCTCCGATTGCCTGACCAAATGCGACAAAGTTTTTTTAACAATCAGTGTGAGACAAGGCCAAATGGAGAGGAAGAAGAGGCAGAGCGTACTGGCATCGTCATTGTCCTAGTAGCGCATGCAGCACATAGCCATGTTGAACACCTTCATGGTGAGCATGGCGTCACCGTCGTACCTGAAGACAAGCAAGTACCCGTGTCGTAGGTCATAGGCACGGACGAATTGCTCCCAGCCACAACACAGGTACATGTGGTCGTTCCTGATCACCACCTCCATGTCCCAAAGCCTGCGAAGCCCGCTGCTGGCCTGTCGCAGCTTCACATTCTTTGGCCGATGGCCGTCCAACATCTCCATAAAAGTGTCAGGAAGCCTCTGCAACGTGGGCCAACGAGTGATGTTGCAAACAGCAGAGTTACGATAAAGAGATGGGTGAAGGGGAGATCTCTCATTTTATATACCTGCCTCCTGGAGGAATTCTCAAGTATGATCGTGAAGAATTCGAAACCTTCCAAGTCGTATTCCGGTGTGGCAGAGCACAACCTGCGGTGGCGGCCTCCCCCCATCTCTGATAAGCAGCAGAAGAGACCAATTACTACCCTTACAACATTATAATATAACATTACAGCAGCAAAAGTTTTGAGCAGAAGATAATCAACTACAATTAATTAATTTGGTAGGTTAGTTGGCAATAGTTGGAATAGAGCCAAGTTTTTAGAGATGAAAGAAAACTGAGAAAAAAAGCAATGCACTTGTGCTCAACAACATCAACAACACTTAATTAATTTTGTAGGTTAGTTGGCAATGGCAATTGGCACCCTTCAAAACTAGGGATTTCTTTAGACATGAAAGAAAACTGAAAATGTTGAAAAACAAAGCATAGTAATCTAAAAAGCAAAGCATATTTTACGTGCCTCTAGGTTGACATACTAGAGCTGAGCACAATATTTATTAGTAGCATGTTATTTAATATATTCTTGATCATCAAATGAAAGAGAATATATATCCACACCATGCCTATATGGTTCAGTTTGTAAATCAGCCATAAACCCCTGCGAAACTACTCTCATTGTACTACACGGAAATGTACTAGGTGACATGGCAAAAATTTCAAGAATAGAGCAGATTTGACGTTGTGGTCCATGGCAGTTTTCTACACGAACTGTTCTATATCAAGTGTGTTATCCTCATTTTTATTCTAAGTGTGGCAGTGTTTACCTACAACATGGCAATTTCACACAATCTCTTGTCGGCTAAATGAAATTGAAAAACAAAAAAATCAAACAAACTGAAAAACAAGCAGTGCACTTGAGAAAAATACGCTTCTTCTTCCTCCACTTCTTCTTCTTCCTCTTCTTCTTCTTATCTTCTTATTTTTTTGATCTTTCTTCTTAACCTAAACTAAACCTAAAGTAAACTAAACGTAAACCAAAACTTAAAAAACACAAGCTTATAAAATTCATCAAAACCACAGCCAAGGAAACTAACATGCTTTTTTGTTAGACAAGCCATGGCCCGCATGGCTTTCATAGCCTCCTTTAATTACCTAGCCCATTTCTTAATTGACCCTTTTTTTAGGAGAAGAACTAGTCATGTCTTTTGAGCAGAGCTTTTTTATTTTCCGTCAGCTAAGTTATCGCATTATGCCGCCCTGTAGTTAAGAATAGATAAATTTCTATTGATAGCTAGTTTCCTTGTAGACATCCAAAACAAACTAGTACGTAGATTCTTGATCTTGGCACAAAACAAGCTAGTAGTACCGAATGCAGATTTTCCGCAACTAGCTAGTGGTGATCAGTGTTCTAAGAAGCGCTAGAAAGGTGAGGTGGGGGAATTAGGCAGGCTGCTTTTCAAAAGACAACATTAGTTTGATTTCATGGAGATTGTGGTCGCTGTTGTAAGTTCTAACATGTTTTCATCTGGCCTTATTTTTAGGGTTGCACCTAATGTGGTGATTAGAAGAATGTCATCTGAGAATAGTGTGGAAAGTAGTTTGTGGAGGGCAGAAAGAGAGGAGAGAACCGGCTGCTTAGCAAAGCTCCTTTTTAGCATCACGCAAAGACAACCACAAATGCCTTTACTTTCGAGTGATGGACGAACCTAGAGAGAGGGTAAACAAGTAGGTGAGAGCAGAGGAAAGAAAGTAACCTTGCTCGTTCTTGCCGAGGCCCTTGCCGGACTTGGATCCCATCTTCTGCAGCAGCCTGAAGCCGGCGTTGGAGGGGCACTGGGGCGGCCAGGTGGAGGAGGGGGCGCCGGGGCGGCCGGGTGGAGCAGGGGGTCGGAGCGCCTGGGTGGACGAGGGGGGCCTTCTCCTCCTCGTCGATCTGCGCCTATGTAGCTTCGGTCGGCAGAGAGACCAGTCAGAGAGAGAGAAGAGGGAGGGAAGAGGGAGGGTGGCGCACCTTGGTGTTGGGGACGGCTGGGGTCGGGGTCAGAGGTAGAGGGGGTTGGGCGTCCTTCTCGAGGGAGGGACCGGGCCGGGGGGTCGACGGTGACGGCGGCGTGGGCGGGTGCGGCGTCGACGGGGGTGGCGTGGGGCGGAGGAGGGGGTCACCGGGGCGGTGGTGGCCGTGCGGCGACGGGGGTGGCACGGGGCGGAGGAGGGGGTCGCCGGGGCGGCAGTGGCGGTGCACGGGGGTGGCGTGGGGCGGCGGTGGCACGGGGTTGGGGTGACGCGGGGCGGCGGCGGCTCGGGCACATGGCGTAGAGAGAGAGAGAGAGAGAGAGAGAGAGAGAGGGAGGGGAGAGAGAGAGCGGGAGGGAGGGAGGGAGGGGACAGAGAGATGGGGCAAGGGTGTCGTTGGCATTTTAGTTAGGGCACGGTTCTTTGCTGTCTGCTAGCAGATGGCAAAGAGCATAGCAAACGGACATTAGTTTGGTCACTTTCTTTGCTGTCTGTGAGCTGACGGCAAAGATGCTTTGTCGTCGGCTAGCAAATGCAAAGAAAGTGGCCGTTAGGTGGCTCTCGCGAGTGGGTCACCCTCTTTCTTTGTCATCTGCTAGCTAACAGCAAAGCTTCTATGTCGTCCACTAGCTGACGGCAAAGATATGGCTGACGGCAAACATGATCTTTGTCGTCTGTTTTATGTAAGCTGATGGCAAAGACCTTCTTTGCCATCAGCTGGCTGATGGCAAATATCAGGCTGACGACAAAGATCCTGATTCCAGTAGTGGAGCTAGTCTAGTAGAGGCTTACTAGGGACACTGTATAGTTTATGTATTCACACATGTATTTAAGTTTCCGGTCAATACAACTCTAACATGAATAATAAACATTTATTATGAATGGGAAATATGATAATAACCATTTGGTTATTGCCTCTAGGGCATATTTCCAACAGTCTCCCACTTGCACTAGAGACAATAATCTAGATCACATCGCCATGTGATCAACACCCAATGAGTTCTGTGGTTTGATCATGTTTTTCTTGTGAGAGAGGTTTTAGTCAATGGGTCTGCAACATTTAGATCCGTGTGTACTTTGCAAATCTCTATGTCATACTATAGATGCTACTACCACGCTCCACTTAGAGCTATTCCAAATTACTACTCCACTATAAGTGTCTGGTTCTCGACTCAGAGTCATCCGGATCGGTGTCAAACCTTGCATCGACGCAACCCATTATGATGAACTCTTTATCACCTCCTTAACCAAGAAACATTTCCTTAGTCCTCTTTTGGTACCTAAGGAAAATTTTGACTGTTGTCCAGTGATCCACTCCTGGATCACTTTGTACCACCTTGCCAGACTCATGGCAAGGCATACATCAGCATGCCATACATCATAGAGCCTATGGCTGAAGCATATGGGACGACTTTCATCCTTTCTATTTCTTCTTCCATGCTCGAGTCTTGATTCTTACTCAACTTCACACTTTACATTACAGGAAAGAACTCCTCCTTTGACTGATCCATTTTTAAATCCATCAAAATCTTGTCAAGGTACGTGCTTTGTGAATTTCTTATCAGGCATCTTGATCTATCTGTATAGATCTTGATGCCCAATATGTAAGCCACTTTACCCGGGTCTTCCTTTTAAAAACTCATTTCAAACAACCCTTCATACTTTCCAGAAATTCTACGTCATTTCCACATATACTATCAGAAACGCTATAGAGCTCCCACTCACTTTCTTGTAAATACAAGCTTCTCCACAAACTTGTATAAACCCATAACTCTTTGATCACCTCATCAAAGTGCATATTCCAACTCCGAGATGCTTGCACCAGTCCATAGATGGACCGATGGAGCATGCATACTTTGTTAGCATCCTTAGGATTGACAAAACCTTCTGGTTGCATCATATACAACTCTACCATAAGAAACCCGTTAAGGAATGCCGTTTTGACGTCCATTTGCCAGATCTCATAAAATGCAGCAATAGCTAACATGATCCTAATTAACAGACTTAAGCATCGCTATAGGTGAGAAAATTTCATCATAGTCAACCCCTTGAATTTTTTGAAAACCCTTTACGACAAGTCGAGCTTTATAGATGGCGACATTACCATCAGCATATGTCTTCTTCTTAACGATCCATTTATTCTCAATGGCTTGTTAATCATCAGGCAAGTCCACCAAAGTGCATACTTTGTTCTTATACATGGATCCTATCTCGGATTTCATGGCCTCTAGCCATTTTTTGGAATCCGGGCTCATCATAGCTTCTTCATAGCTTGTAGGTTAGCCGTTGTCTAACAACATGACTTCCAGGACAGGATTACCATACCACTCTAGTGCGGGACGTACCCTGGTCGATGTACAAAGTTCAGTAATAACTTGATCTGAAGTTTCATGATCATCAACATTAGCTTCCTCTTCGGTTGGTGTAGGCATCACGGGAACTACTTTAGGTGATGTGCTACCGTCCAATTTTAGAGAAGGTATGATTACCTCATCAAGTTCTACTTTCCTCCCACTCACTTCTTTCGAGAAAAACTCCTTCTCTGGAAAGGACCCATTCTTGGCAACAAAGATCTTGCCTTTAGATCTATGGTAGAAGGTATACCCAATGGTCTCTTTAGGGTATCCTATGAAGACGCACTTATCCACTTTGGGTTCGAGCTTATCAGGCTGAAGCCTCTTGACATAAGCGTCGCATCCCCAAACTTTAAGAAACGACAGCTTAGGTTTCTTGCCAAACCACGACGCATACGGTGTAGTCTCAACGGATTTAGATGGTGCCCTATTTAAAGTGAATGTAATTTTCTCTAATGCATAAACCCCAAAACTACAGTGGAAAATCGATAAGAGACATCATAGAACGCACCATATATAATAGAGCACGGTTACGACGTTCGAACACACCATTACACGATGGTGTTCCAGGTGGCATGAGTTGTGAAACAATTTTCACATTGTCTTATACATACCAAACTCGTAACTCAGATATTCACCTCCATGATCATATCGTAGACATTTTATCTTCTTGTCACGATGAGCTTCAACTTCACTCTGAAATTGCTTAAACTTTTCAAAAATTTCAGACTTGTGTTTCATCAAGTAAATATACCTGTATCTACTCAAATCATTTGTGAAGGTAAGATAATAACGATATCCACTGCGTGCTTCAATACTCATTGGACCGCATATATCGGTATGTATAATTTCCAATAGGTCACTAGCTCGCTCCATTGTTTCGGAGAATGGAGTTTTAGTCATCTAGCCCATGAGGCATGGTTAACATGTCTCAAATGATGCACAATCAAGAGATTCCAAAAGTCCATCAGCATGGAGTTTCTTCATGCGCTTTACACCAATATGACCTAAGTGGCAGTGACACAAGTATGTGGTACTATCATCATTAACCCTGCTTCTTTTGGTATCAATATTATGAATATGTGTATCACTACGATCGAGATTCAACAAGAATAAACCATTCATAGGGGGGTCATGACCATAAAAGATATTATCCATATAAATAGAAAAACCATTATTGTGTAACTTAAATGAATAATCATCTCGCAATAAAAGAGATCCAGATATAATGTTCATGCTCAACGCAGGCACCAAATAACAATTATTTGGGTTCATTACTAATCTCGAAGGTATTACAAGTGTGCCGATGGTGATCATATCAACCTTGGAGACACTTCCAACACTCATCGTCACCTCGCTCTTAGCTAGTCTCCGTTTACTCCGTAGTTTATTTTTCGAGTTACAAACAAGAGCAACTGAACCAGTATCAAATACTGAGGCACTACTATGAGTACTAGCAAGGTACACATCAATAACATGTATATCAAGTATACCTTTGTTGATGTTGCCAGCCTTCTTATCTGCCAAGCACTTAGGGTACTTCCGCTTCCAGTGACCATTTGCCTTGTAATACACTGTTGCGGGATGCTGCTAACGTGACAATACAATCAGAGACCCTTTGACGAAACTGTGTGCCATGCAATAATCGCAAACAGTGGTGTAAAAACCATCAAAAAAGGTGCAAAACGTTTGCGATGACGGATGCATGAAACACGGTTCAAATTTTAGTTGCGTGTGCGATTCAAGGCATGCGGTTCAGTTAAATTAACTATTTGCGATGAGGAGGAACAAAAGAAATGGGCTGCCAGATGAAGGTGTGTGCGGTATGCAGCATACGCTTCACCCGGATAAACTGTTTGTGATTAGGCAACACAAAAGAAACGGTCAGCCAGATCAAGGTGTGTGCGATATACGGCATGCGGTTCACTCGGGTGAACTGTTTGCGTTGAGACGAGAGAACAGAAATGGTTCAATATAACAAGATGTGTGTGATACGTGACAAACAGGTCTGTAATCAAAAATTTGTGCGAAGACTGATAATAGCACAGACGATTGCTTCTAATAAGACGTATGTGATATGCTCTGTCAACACAACATCTATTGGCCATTGGTGGATGGGTGGTCACCTGGATATGCCATAAGGATGCAAAGAGGCATCCTATATGAACAAGGACTAGTTGTTCCACCAGTAGCTCATGTAAGAGAACTCTCAAGTTAAGTGCGCTCAGGCTGGAGCAGCCATCAGATGGGTGACTGGATGGGAAGTTGTGTTGATGTTAAATTAACTGGTAGGATGGGTCATATCTGTCAAATTAAATGACTGATATGACTCATCCCATGAGTTAATTTAACCTCGAGGTCCTTGTTTTTTGTAACACATGTTAAAGAAGGTCTACCGCATTACTTTTTGATAATGTGCGATACGTGGCATACAGTTGATCCATCGACCTGTTTGTGATGGAATAAACCGTGTGTGTTGTGGGAAAATGCTTTCTAGTGTATAACCGTTTGTGATTGATGAATTCATCACCGACGGGTTCCCTAGTGTGGTCCGTGTTCATCTCATCATCATCTACTTCTTGTGCTAGCTTGATGTTCCTTATATGCTAAGTTTCCATTAATTGATGGCGTTTTATGAACACCCCACCGTTTCCCGCCATTTCCTCACATGTTTCCCGCCACCTAGCGATATTGCACATAAACCTAGGCAGCCCGCGACGCGCGGAGGCAACAAGCGCAGCCTGTAGCACATCCACCTTTTCCAAGCATGCCAGCCCACCAAAGCACCGCCTCTGCCATCGACCTCATCGACGAGGAAAACCAGAAGGTGCCACGCCCCGTCGAGGCCGTGGCGCTCCCCGGCAACATGATGGACAACGTCGTGATGTGCGTCATCGCCATGGTTGAGCAGACCCTTGGTGCATGGCGCTTCAGTGTCGTGGATCAAGATAGGCATGTCAGCGCCGAGTGGTTGCAGCTCGCTGCACAACATGATCGATGGCGTGCCGCAGAGCAAGCTAGGCTCGTCCACGCAGATAGCTATGGCTCGCCGCATGGCGAGACCGTTGGAGCGCCGCAGAGCGAGAGGCGTGGCGCGCCGCACGGCAAGAGCGGATTCATCGGCGCTTGTCTGCTGTCGACAGGGCATCGTAGCTGGGTACATGTCCCGTCAGCCCCCATTCCTCGTCAGGAGTGGGCAGAGGCCCTCTGCACCAGAGGCTGGCCGCACCGTACTTGCACCGGACGCCCGTCGCGCCGTTCGCATGGGTCGTGTAGTTCGCCTTGTCTGCGGCCCGCTCGATCCCAACGCGCTGGTCGGTAGGCTCGACTGCCTCCTTGGCCTGGGTGTCCACCTGGGCGCAGTAGAGGAACATGGCGGTCGCATCCTTGAGGTGGTGATCTCCGATGAAATAGCCAACTCGGAGCTCGAGATCGCCCTCCAGATGTACCGCGAGGGTGTCGACCGCTTGGACGAACGCCCGCACGAGTTCAGGTAGAGCCAAGAGCTACCATAGGCAAGGGCTGCTGGTCATGGTTTCATGGACGCGTTTTATTTTGTTGGGTCATCTCGACGTGGATAGCTATGTATTCACAGCAATCATACTATTGCTCTGTTTATTGCTCTGTTTCAATGTGTGTACTCTGTTTTTCGTTCTTATATGTTCTGTTTCAATGTGTGTATATACGCTTTCCATTCTGTATATGTGGATGATAACAGCTAGATTCAAATTAGTATACAAAAACAAATAGAAAATGGAATTCATAATATATATATATATATATATATTAATTGTTCATTAGTTCATCATAGAATATATATATATAATATCATCACTTATACGCGATGATACTTAACTACTAGGTATAATGCATAAAATTGAAAACAAACAATACTGAAACTAATAATCCCTCCTGGGCTAGTACTCTGGCAGACCCTCGCCAGCAGCTCCCTGCTGCGAGGCGTCTTCCCAGTGCGGAAGCGGTACTCCGCCTCCTCCGCCTCGCAGCTCTTGACTTCCTCTTGCTGGCGGACGAGCGCGAACGATCTTGCCATTTCGTTGGGCGCCCACCGGAGCTCCTCGTCGGTGGCATGCTGGAGCTTATTGGCCCACCTCCACGCAGCGATGAGGCGTCAAGCGCCTTTGACCTTCCTCGCAAAGTACCCATCTTCATACACCTCCTCCGCACGACAACGCACCCGCCCCCAAAGCTCCACTGCCTCCTTTTTCAAGGTGGCATCACGGGCTTCACAGGCCGCCTGGTACCTAGCCTCCTCCCCCGCCATCTCCTTCTTGAACGCCACATGCCTGGCTTTCTCAGCCGGCGGCAGCGACTTCAACAGACAAAGATTGCACTGGCCCCAAAACCAATCCAAAGTTGGGGGGTCCGGCACAACCTTGTCCGGCGGCGCGTAGGGGTCCTCGTCGCTGCTATTCAAGTGAGCGTCCTCGAGGGGCGGCGACTCCTCGTCGGCGCGTGGGCAGACCGGTGGAGGTGCCATGGCAGAGATTTGAGAGAGAGAGAGAGAGAGGGCGAGCGAGGGGAGGATGTAGATGAGAATGCTGGTGGGACGACGTGAGCAACGTAGTATTTATTGGTGGCCGGAATCTAGATCGACGGGAATAGTAGATATGTCGGTCACCAGAATTTACGAGTACTGTAGTTTGAATTACTATAAGTGCATCTAGTGCCACCCCTAGTTGGTTTTGGAGTATTGACGACAAACCTAGTTGAGGGACTAATGTGTTTGTGAGAATTGCAGGATAACACAGATAGAAGTCCCTCATTGATTTGATTTTCCTACCAGAGATGACCCCTAAAAATGTATGAAGACATTGAAGTCAAAGGTGGTATGTGAACACATTCACATTGAAGACTATGACAAGAGAAGACATCGCGTGAAGACTATGGAGCGCGAAGACTTAGCAGTTTCGTCGTTCTGTGTTTTTCTTTGTTGAGTCATAGGAACCACCGTACTGTTAAGTGGGGTCCAAGAGAACCAGTCAGAATGACTGAAGTGATGCTTAACCAAAATCCTATATCTTCGAGTGAAGACTATGAGAGCAAATCTTGTCCAGAGTTGGATAAGTCAGCTTTGCTTGTAGCCCAAGAAAAGTTGTCGTGTGTGTTTGAAATTTGACCGTTGGAACACGTGTCAGTTCCTTAGTGACCCATGGTCATTTCGGACAAATCAGGTCGGGTTGCCTAGTGGCTATAAATAGCCCACCCCCTACAACCATAAACGGTTGGCTGCTCAGAGTTAAAGCACGGCTTTTGTCGTTTGAGAGCAACCCACCTCGAAGCCTTTGAGAGAGAATTCCTTGAGAGGATAAAGCCCTAACCACCCAGAGCCAAAGAGTGTTAGGCATCACTTAAGTCTTCCTGTCTGTGTGATCTGAAGACTTATTACACTTGAGGACTGTGAATCCTCCAGCCGGTTAGGCGTCGCGTTCTGAGCATCCAAGAGTCATTGTGGATCGCCGGTGAACGAAGTCTGTGAAGGTTTGGAAGTCTACCTTGAAGACATACCAGAGTGATTGGGCGAGGACTGGGTGTCCTTAGCTCAAGGGGAATAAGGCGAAGACGAGATCTTCTGAGTTGAATCTCAGCCTCCCTAACTAGACGTACAGTTGTCACAGCAACTGGAACTGGTCCAACAAATCATTGTCTTCAACGAGTCACTGGTTTCGTCCTTCCCTTCCCTTTACTTACTGTTGGTCCTTGTGAAGTCATTGTACGATTGCAACATCATTTGGCTTCACTGAGTGATTACTTGTTCTGATTGGCTTAACAATATCCTCCTACCTGATCCTTACTGCCTAGCTGCTATTAGTCATTGTGCTTTCACTTCATTCAATACTTGACTATGGTTTGCCTAGTGTAGTCTACCTTCCGCTGCATGGTAATAGGTTTATTTCTATCGTTTGTCTTCAAAACTTACATGTTTTGAAGACTTTCATAAAAATCGCCTATTCACCCCCCCTTTAGTCGATCACTAGCACTTTCAATTGGTATTAGAGCAAGGTACTCCCTTGTTCTGTGTGATTCGGTTTAACCACCTAGAGTTTTAGCTATGTCGACTGCAGGGATAATTAAAGTCTTCGCTGCGTGCCCTGTCTTTGATGGAACTGAATATCCCTACTAGAAGAATAAGATGCGCATGCATCTTGAAGCCATTGATGTCGACCTATGGTATGTCGTCAAGAACAGCGTTCCCAAGGCTGGAGAAGGTGTCACTGCTGCTGATGTCAAGAAGTTTGTTCAACTGGACTCTACTGCCAAGAATATCATCTGTGGTCATATGACCAAAGGACAGTATGGCCGCGTGAGTGCTTTGGAAACATCTAAGCTAGTCTGGGACTGGCTCTCCAAGGTCAACGAAGGCGTCTCAACCCAGAGAGATCAGAGAATCAGTGTCCTTCGCAACCTCTTTAACCGCTTCAAGAGAAATGACAATGAGAATGTCCAGCTCACGTTTGATCGACTCACTAACATCACAAATGAGCTTCAAGCCCTCGGCGCTACTGAGATCACCAAGCATGAAGTCGTCAAGACACTCCTGAGATCACTTGATAGTTCGTTTGACACCCTAGCCCTGATGATTCAAGAACGTCCTGATTTCAAGACACTCGATCCATCTGACATACTTGAGAGGCTCAACACACACGAGTTTCAGCTTTCTTAGAAAAGAGACATCTACGGTCCCAACTATGGGCGAACTCGTGCCTTGAAGGCAAAGGCTGTCTCCTCATCGGAAGAAGAATCTGACAGTAGTTCTGATGATCCTGAAGACATTGGAAAGGAGCTTGCTATGCTTGTGAAGAAGTTCCAAAACTTCACCAAGAAGAAAGGCCTCAGAAAGTATTCACGATCAAGCTCAAGGAATGATGAAGCTTCTGCTCATGACTACAAGAAGAGAACATGTCACAAGTGCAAGAAACCTGGCCACTACATCTCTGAGTGTCCACAGTGGGACAATGAGAACAAGAAGAAGAAGAAGAGCAAGGAGTATGACTCTGATGACAAGAAGAAGAAGAAATACTCAAAGTCTTCTTCCAAGTCTTCCTCCAAGAATTCATCACACAAGAAGAGCTCATCTGGCAAGGCACGTGCGTTTGTTGGCAAGGAAATGGATTCTGAGGAGGAGTCCGCTTCTGAGGAGGCGGAGGTGGAGTCTGAGGAGGAGTCCGAGTCTGGCTACAGCATACGTTGCCAAGTCCATCTTCAACACTAAATACAATGACTTCATCACCGACATCGATGCAAATGACAAGGACTACTCCGCTCCTTCCTACTGCTTCATGGCACGCGGTGCCAAGGTAAACACACTACAACATGACCTCACCTATAGCAATGATTTTTTCCGTATCTAAAAGTCCATATATCCGTCACTAGTGTCTTTACCAACGGTTTGGGATGCGTTGCCTTATCCAGTTTTGCTAGCGCATAATGCAACGCATATACTACCATTGGTAAAAGGGATCGTTGCAAGAGTACAACACATAACACAGACTTATACAACACTTCTATCCGTTGGTGCTCAATATATCGGAATCCAAATCTCATTGTTTGGCAATAGATAATTTGCCACGCTTTAGGTGTTTGTACATATATAGTGTGAATAATAATAATATTATTATATATGTATATAACAACAATTGAATTAATGCTCCACATAATGGTGATAATTATGTATATCAAGCTAGGAAAAGACAAGAAAATATACTCACAAGAGGAAGAAATCATATATTGGATAAAATTGTTGGATTACAGTAGTGGATATTATAGGAGGAAGAGCATCCAAATGTGATGCAAATCTAAATATTTTCTCGACAAAGAAACTTAAATTAAAAGCATCCATCAACATCCCTGATACTTAACAAAACATAACCGAGGAACATCATCGAATAGGAACAACATCCCTACAACTAAACTAAAACTGAAAGCATCCATCATCATCATGAACTGGAACATCATCATCCTCATCATCATCACATCGAAGTGTACTTGCCATGCACCCATATAATCATCCATGTATCTTTTGAATCTACAAAGAAAATAACAAAATGAACCGTTAACACACAGTGCATTAAGAAGAACCACTTTGCGCACACTTACTGCTCATCAGCACATTTTTTTTTGGTCTGGACAGCTAATAGCAAATAAGAAGAACAAATAAACAAGAGAGCACTACAATTTGAACACAAATTCGTATGTGATTATGAGAATATACTAGCATGAGTGTTAGTTGTCCTTGATGACTAATCCAGACGCCACAATATATGACACAACCTGCAGAAAACATGGCTAAGTAAAATTATATGGACATTAGCCTAAGTGCTGATGTGCATAGGGCAATGTGATTGACAGTACCACTTCTCTTTTCTTCTCAACTTGGTTAGCAAACTGGACCAAAATGGTTTGTCATCTGAAACTGAACCAAAACATCTAGTTCTAGTTGGTTTCAGTCATCCAACAGGAAATAGGGAAACCTATAAGTGCTCACCACGCTTTGAAACAAACCTACAGCCCCAAATCCACTGAAATGAATTTACATGGTCATCACCAGCCTAGAGATCCATTGCTAATTCTTTACATCTACAATAAAACTGTTTTCTGTGAACCAACAGATCTATTTATTTCTAAGTAAATCCACTGAAACCTACATCCCCAAATCTTATGAATGTGCGTCGATAGCAGCACACAGAACCTAGCACAGCTCAATGGCCATTGACAAAACGAGTAGTAGCACGGTAAGGAGAGGGAGAGAGTTTACCTTCGATGGCATCGTCCATGACTTGCTCCACGAACTCAACTTGCTCCATGGCGCCCACCTACATCATGTTGGAATACCTAGTTGATTTTACTTATACTAAGATTCTTTCATGTGAAACTTAATAGTGGAATTAATACATGCTGCACACAATATAGGCCCGCAGTTTCTGAAACCCAACCAAGAAAAAAGAAGTAGGTTGTCTACCAGGCCATGCCTTGTACCTTCAGTTCAGTTTCCACTCTGGTATGATGTCCCGTGAGAGGAACAAAAATACAACAAAGTCAAATATTGTCGACGGTAGGACCTTACCTGCCAATTCAAAAAAGATAATGCTAACTTATCATGGGATCATCATCAAGAACATGCACACTGTTGTTCAAATTCTTACTATGGCAGTCATTACGTTATTGTTCAACGATGAGTAAATATTTTTTGGGACAATGAACAAAAAGAGATGGTTCAAACTCTAGACCCAGAAATGGATGGTTGATAATCGATATGATGTATACTGTTCTAGGTACATAATAATGGGCAAAATACACTAATTTGTATTGAAATTGCTGAAAGAGTAACTAATTTGTAGTGGAATGGCCAAAAGAGTACCTTATATAGGGACAACTTGTAGGTGATTATTTCCTTGTAGTGTATTTCATGAGTACAAGATGATAGTATTAAAAAATAATAGTTCATCAAGGTTATCCTTATATCTAGTTTGTTCTTTCCCTTTCCGTATAGAATTTGCAGAACTAAACCATTAGTTCTTTCCAGATTTTAAACATGTAATAGGAAGAATAGAAGTCGTTCCTGACTTTTAGTGGAGAATAGTATCCGAAGAAATACATCTATAGAAGCACTGTGTCCTGAACTCATGTTAACCACAATAACAATATCCTTTTTAGTTGAAAAGGCAAACTTCTAATATTTAAATATTATTCATGATTTTTGAAGGATACATCGAGATACCATGTTGACAAAAAGATAATACAACTGTGATTATTTTGACTAGAAGTGCATATGAGTACAGAACAGAATTTATATTGGACACTGTACTTAGATAACACTACATCAGCTCCGAGCTGTAACAGAAGTACCTATATTATTTTCGGAAAGCAAGGGAAAGCATCTAACTTACCGCCAAATAGTGGTTCAAATATTCATCACTTGGTAATAATTAAAAACACCTTGCTGATGCTATAGTCGTACATAATAATCATATGTGTGACTAAGAAAACTTGAAGATTAACTTTTATTTCGGAAGGGAAACAAGAGCAGAATCTTCAAAATATAAATCAATAACTAACCATATACATATCGTGGCTGTAGCATGTGCACAGCAAGCCATCGTATACTTAGTTAAGATGTACAACAGAAATAGTATATTTATGCTTCATTTGTTCAAATTACATGGGAGAACATTATAAGATGAAGAAATTCCACAAAGCAGCACTATTTTTCAGTGTAGAAAATAAAAAATCTAATGGTTAAATTGATAAGAGGATTTTACACATATATACGTTTATTTTTCTTCAATGGGGACATGAGCATCTTACCTGATCTAACGGGGCCAAACCTGAAGACAGGAACTGAGTCGCGCCATGACTGGACAATGGAGGACTTGGTTACTTCCATCATGTCACCCATGTCGTGGGCAGCACCTATGGTTAGGATTGGTTTTCACTTGGGATTGGTTTTCCCTGTAGAGAAGGGATATACAGCCAGTTGGTTGCACGTCTACAGGAGAAGAAAAGAGCAGAGGTTAGAGAAAGAGGGAGATAAATGATGAAACCAGGGGAGGGGTGCACTCACCGAACAAGAGGAGGACAACATGGCCACCGGCGCCGGAGCCGACGCACGAACCCTAGCTATGGGGGAGGGTCGCAGGTAGGCTTTGGTGGCTGCGAGGGCCGGATCTAGCCAGATGGGAGGGCAACGCAATGCGAGGGGACCTGGGGCTGTGCTTCGCGGTGGCGAGATTCGCCAGACATCGCTTGAATCAGCCGCAGGTTGAGCAACGAGGATCCGCGTGAAGAGAGAGATGGGTCGCGAGAGTGATGGGTGGGTAGGGATGATGTGGATCCGGCAGCCTCCGGGGCTGCGAGGTAGGAGGAGGGGAGGGGGAGGGCCGGCGGTGAGGTGGATCGGCGGAGGAAGACAAAGTGTTTTTTTAGCATAGGAAGATAAAGTGTTGGCGGCGGCGGTTTGGGAGAGATAAGGGCGGGGGCTCTGTTTCTCGCGCTTCTCTTTCTCTTTCTCTCCTTTCCTCTGTTTTTTTCTCAATTGTACCACGATAATGAGCTGCAACTATTTTTTTGCGGGGATGTGAGCTACAACTCTACATCGCATATGCTGCATCGCTTATATGCGTATCTATGAAATTTTTTACAACGTATAGTCAAAACGTTATAGAATTTGTGTTGCTTTACAGAGAGTATCCTTGTAGTGACACATGCACTACTCACTATCAAACATCTAGTGACGATGACTCTGATTGTGGTTCCAAACCCAGCTACAAAACACTTGCTAAAATTGCAACTGAACAACAGAAAGCTATGGAACACATTCAAAAACTGTTAGATAAAAGCGATGATCTGTTAGACGCTGAAATGACTCGATCTCAGTCCTTAATTGAAGACATAAAAAACCTTCACGTTAAGTATGAGGAACTTGAAAGTCGTCATGAAACGCTCTCAATAACTCATGAAAGGCTTTCCTATGATTATCTTCAAAGGAAGCAAGATCTTGAGAAATTGAGAGCAGCTCATGAAGATCTTCAAAAGGAAAACGAGTCACTTCGCGCCGAACAGATCAGTTCAGGTCAGGAAGGATTTGAATCACCATGTCTTAAATGCATTGAGCGTGATAACGCTACTTCTGTTGCTGAATGTTCTACTGCTGCTACTATTGCAATATCTTCAACTGTTGATGTGGTAACTAACCCCTCTGCTGAGGATACCACTGCTATTGCTGATGAGAATGCTAGGTTGAAGACATTGCTTGAAATAGGGATGTACAAAAGTCTCAAAGGGCATCAGACACTATGTGATGTCCTCAAAAGGCAGATCCTGAACCGAAACCCTAGGAAAGAGGGTGTTGGGTTCGAAAGGAAAATGAATGCTGATGGCTCTTACTGGAAACCTGAGCAGTACCCCAAAACTACATGGGTTGCTGCAAAGGAACCTTCAGCGGATCCATCCACCCTATCTGGCTTCACTTGTGCTAATCCCATTGTTATTGATGAATCCTTTGATGCAAACTATAAACTATTTAAGAATCAGAATGGTGAAGTGTTTGCCAGGTATATTGGTACTAACTGCAGGAATGGACCGCCTATGAAGAAGATCTGGGTGCCGAAAAGGTGTTTGGAGAATCTTCCTGTGAATGTCATCATGACACCATAGGTGAAGAAGACAAACCCCAGACCACAGGCTTCATATGGTCCAAAGGCTCCATACAGACAGAGGACTCACCTGAGTCGCACTAACACAAATGTTTTGCAGGGAAACTATACTTAGGCCTGTGAATATGAGCGCGTTTCATCAAACCGCCATGTTCATAAGACCAAGAACTATTCTGCTTATTCCTATGAGTACTATTGTCCACCTGCAAGACTTTTTGCTAGGGCTCCAAAGCCAAAGTTCTCAGATGCTGCACTTAGACTCATTGCTTCGAAGCCACCCTTGAAGATGTGGGTAGCTAAGAAAGCTTAAATCTCTTTTGCAGGGAAAGGTCTCCAGCCGAAAACCAAAATCGTCTGACACTATTGCTGGGGACCTTAAACATCTTGTAGGGCGCAAGATCAAATGCCCAAATGGTCTTATTATGTACTTTGTTCCTGAATCGCTTGCTACTTGCCCTATTAGTCCTAATCTCGATCTAAGCTTTAATAATCCACTGGTTCGTCAAATGTTTTTGCTTCACAATTCTCTTCGTGAAGCCTATCCCCCTAACTGCACTGTAGGGTACGACACCAGCTACTTCAGAATGGATTATTGATAGTGGGTGTACAAATCACATGACTGGCAAGCGAAGCCTTCTCATGGACTCAACTTTACGTCCATCTGACAAAAGTCACAGCACATTTGCTAACACTGGTAAAAGCAAGGTATTGGGTCTAGGTAGAGTTGCAATCTCAAAGGATCAACACATGGATAAAGTCATGTTTGTTGAATCCCTTGGTTTCAACTTAATGTCTGTCTCAATGCTTTGCGATTTAAACATGATTGTGATGTTTGGAAAATATCGTTGCCTTGTACTAATGGAATCTGACAAGTCTCTAGTGTTTGAAGGGTATCGGAAAGATGATTTGTACATGGTAGATTTCTCAGCAGGACCACAACTTGCAGTATGTCTTCTAGCAAAAGCTTCTGAATGCTGGCTCTGGCATCGAAGGCTAGGGCATGCTGGCATGAGGAACCTCCACACCCTTGCAAGGAAGAAGCATGTCATAGGCATCAAGGGCGTCAAGTTCAAGAAGGATCACTTATGTGGTGCCTGTGAAGTAGGAAAGATGACGAGGGCCAAGCATCCCTCGAAGACAATCATGACAACGACTCAACCCTTCGAACTGCTCCACATGGATCTTTTCGGTCCCAATCATTACTCAACTCTTACTACTACTGCTTGTCTCTATGGCTTTGTCATTGTTGATGATTATTCAAGACATACTTGGGTTCATATAATCCTCTACAAGACTGAAGTGCAGGATGTCTTCAGACGCTTCGCCAGTCGAGCAATGAACAACTATGGCGCCAAGATAAAGCACATCAGAAGTGACAATGGCACTGAATTCAAGAACACTAGCCTAGATACATATTTTGATACCTTAGGCATCACACATGAATTCTCAGCTCCGTACACGCCACAACAGAATGGCGTCATCGAACACAAGAACAGAACACTTATTGAGATGGCCCGGACAATGCTTGATGAATACAAGACTCCAAGAAAATTCTGGCCGGAAGCCATTGATACTGCATGTCATATCATCAACCGTGTTTATCTTCACAAGCTTCTGAACAAGATATCCTATGAGCTCCTTACTGGCAAGAAGCCAAATGTCAGTTACTTCAGAGTATTTGGCGCCAGGTGCTGGATCAAGGATCCACATCACACTTCAAAATTTGCACCAAAAGCACATGAGGGTTTTATGCTTGGATATGGAAAGGATTCGCACTCCTACAGAGTCTTCAACCTTTTTCACTATAAAGTGGTTGAAACAGTGGATGTGCGGTTTGATGAGATGAACGGCTCACAAAGAGAGCACCTACCAAATGTGCTAGATGAAGTTCCATCCAGTGAATCAATCAAACTTATGGGAACTGGAGAAATCATACTGTCTGAAGCTCAACCTGAAGAGGAACTTATAATCTCCGCACCTGATCAACCTGAAGACAATGCTCAGCCTGAAGACAATCCCTCTAACGATGACAATGATCAGCAAGAGCAAAATCTTCGTCCTGTACATCCTCGTGTTGCAAATGAAGTACAGATTGAGAGAATAATTGATAGCATCAATGCACCAGGTCCACTCACTCGTTCAAGGGCAACAAAGCTAGCAAATTTCTGTGGGCACTTTGCATTTGTCTCAATATCTGAACCCAAGAAAGTTGAAGAAGCCTTCATGGAACCTGAATGGATTCAAGCTATGCAAGAAGAGCTTCAATAGTTTGAGCTGAATAATGTATGGGAACTGGTTAAGCGTCCTAATCCTCGCAAGCACAATATAATAGGCACCAAATGGATATATCGCAACAAGCAAGATGAGCATGGTCAAGTTGTTAGAAACAAAGCTCGTCTCGTTGCTCAAGGGTACACTCAAGTTGAAGGGATTGACTTCGATGAAACATTTGCTCCTGTGGCTAGACTTGAAGCCATATGCATACTGCTGGCCTATGCAAATCATCATAACATACTTCTATATCAAATGGATGTGAAGAGCGCTTTTCTCAATGGCAAGATTGAAGAAGTGTATGTTGCACAACCGCCTGGCTTTGAAGATCCAAAACATCCTGATATGGTGTACAAGCTCAACAAGGCACTGTATGGCCTCAAACAAGCCCCTCGGGCTTGGTATGACACACTAAAATACTTCCTGAAGAGCAAAGGCTTCAAACCTGGTTCCCTCGATCCCACTCTCTTCACGAAGACATATGATGGTGAACTATTTGTCTGCCAAATATATGTGGATGACATTATCTTTGGCTGCACCAATCAGAAATATAGTGAAGAGTTTGGATATATGGTGCAAGAGCAATATCAGATGTCCATGATGGGTGATCTGAAGTTCTTCCTTGGTCTTCAAATACGTCAGCAACGCAACGGCATCTTCATATCTCAAGAGAAGTACCTCAAAGATTGCCTGAAGAAATTTGGTATGCAAGACTGCAAAGGCTTCACGACGCCAATGCCAGCCAAACATCATCTGGGTCCCGACGACAATGGTAAAGAGTTCGATCAAAAGGTATACCACTCCATGATTGGTTCTTTACTTTATCTATGTGCATCTAGGCTAGATATTATGCTTAGTGTTTGCATGTGTGCTCGATTCCAAGCAGCATCAAAGGAATTGCATCACTTAGCTGTGAAGCGAATTCTTTGATATTTGGCTTACACCCCAACACTAGGATTATGGTATCCAAAGGGCCCAGAGTTTGATCTGGTTGGATTCTCCGATGTTGATTGTGCTGGTGACAAGGTGGATCACAAGTCTACATCAGGCACATGTCATTTTCTGGGACAATCACTTGTATGTTGGTCTTCAAAGAAGCAGAACTGTGTATCTCTCTCCACTGCTGAATCTGAATACATTGCCTGGATCTTGCTGCGCTCAGCTTCTGTGGATGAAGCAAACACTCGAAGACTATGGCATGCATCTGAAGCAAGTGCCACTCTACTGCGACAACGAAAGCGCCATCAAGATTGCCAACAACCCAGTTCAGCACTCAAAGACAAAGCACATTGAAATTCGTCATCACTTTCTCAGACATCATGTTGTGAAGGAAGATATTGATATCATACACGTCAACACTGAAGAGCAATTGGCAGATATCTTCACCAAGCCCTTGGATGAGAAGAGATTTTGCAAGTTACGGTGTGAGCTAAATATCTTGGAATCCTCGAATGTCCTGTGATCAGGCACACATCCTAACACTTATGCATATTGATGACTTAGATGTGCAAAACATGAGTAAAGTATATCTTCAATCAATGAAGACATACATTCTAAGTGTGAATACATTAATGTGGAATTTGACTTCAGAGCGCCATGATAATTGTGCGCCGTGTCTGGGTCTAATACTTCCTATACGGTGGGTAACGCCACCACCAAATTCTTCTATTTGAAGTGTTTCACCCATGCGTTGCATTTGCTATGTCTTCACATTTGGTCTGGCTTCAATCTCAACCTGTCTTCATGATTATCTTCACTATGTTGATTATATATATATATACTAGTGTTCTGTCCTCTACAGCATTCACTTATAGTTATGTCTTCTTGTTGAATCTTTTGAACTAAGTGAATGTGATCGGACCCTAACCTCTCTATGCTTTCTATCTCAAACTCTATCTCTCCAAATCATATGCATTCTCTTGAAAATGTCGAATGTCTTCTCTGCATCCTTGTCAGCAGAAGATACAGAGACAAACATTAAGTCCGCTCTCACCTGAAACCCGGAGAAGTGGGAACGACCACCCGACAATCCAGGCGTGCGTGGGAACGTGGAACAACCTCCGATATGTTGCATGATGGCCACGTGTCCTTCAGATGTGAATCGCCAGGGGCACCTGTGTAATAACACTGTGTCGTCCCTGTCCCTATAAATACACGTCTCACCACAGTCATTATCCTTTCTTCCACTCTCGCACAAACCCTAGCGCCACCGCTAGCCCTCGACGACGCCGGCGACGAAGCTCTTAGCTGCCGCGACCTCTCCGACGCTGTCTTCACGCCGGCCGCGGACATCGTCTTCTTCGCCGTCGCCGTAGGTGTCCTCCGTCGCAAAGTTAGGGCACAGACGATCGAACTGCTCGGCCTCATCTCCCTCTCCGTCTAGCAGTTCTTCGTGTGGTAAATAAAACTTCCTTTTTACGGCCCCTTTGATCCTATAGATTCATCACTTTCTGCCACAAGAAGTTTCTATTAACACAAGTTAGATCTATTTCATATTGCATCTCATAATATGCCTAGTATGTTCACTTATGCTTCACAAAGTAGTTAGATTCCTCACTTGTATTGGTCCATGGATTCGTACAAATCTGGAACCAACTCTTTATCTATGAGTGAATGTCTTCGCACGTTGAGGTTAATGTCTTCTAAACTGATTTATCTTCAAAATCTTCTGAGAATGCATATGACCTCTTCCCCTTCCCTTGCACCTTAATGCTGTCACAGGTACATGTCCGTAGGAGAATCCCTTGGTTCTCATAGTCTGCATTCATTTGCAGAATTCTTACAGCATCATATAAATTATCCTGAAGCTAGTTCATGTTTTTCCAGCAAGCGAAAGCCTTTGAAGCCTTTGAACGTGTTGAAGCCATTCAGTTTGAAGTTCATGGCTGCAGAGAAATCAGTAAGGAAGGGTGGCAGACAGCGTCGTGGGGGAACGTCAAGAGATTTTCCAGATGACCTCTCAGAGCTTTACAAGACAGATCCTGAAGAGGATTACAATCAGCGCAAGACCTGAATCCAATGGATTCGAAGATATTGGGCAGAACAATGGTTCAAGTACCGGTTTGTGACCCAGGAATATGCTGAGAAAAATGCCATCAAGCGACCTTGGGGATACATCCTATACAGAAATCTTCAACCCAGGTCCAGAGATGAAGCCATTGAACAAGGCTTCTATCCCTGCATGGTCCGTGGACCACAGCTTGCGGATGCTCACCCATCGTCATTGCTATGGTGTCGTGACGACAATCTGTTCAAACGCAACTTCCAATTTGCCAAGAAT
This sequence comes from Triticum urartu, assembly GCF_056163025.1. Lineage (NCBI taxonomy): Eukaryota > Viridiplantae > Streptophyta > Magnoliopsida > Poales > Poaceae > Triticum > Triticum urartu. The sequence continues at coordinate 444,879,161 of NC_141874.1, read as the reverse complement.
TCGTCTAAGCAAAAGAAGAAGTCATTGGGACTAGACTTCAACCCTGGCCCTTCTGCTCCCCGTGCCGACGGCACCCGCGAAGCTGAACCCAATCTTGTTGGGCCCTTCTACAACCTGGAAGGTCTCATCACTCATATCATGGTTCAAGGGACAGCCATGGATGAGCCTGCAGATGACGCAGAATCTGATGAAGCGCCTGCACCGCCGAAGCCATAGAAACTGAAGAAGCCTAAAGCTTCAATGCCTGCCTCAGCACCAAAAATCTCACGGGCGAAGCCACTGGCTACTGCACCTCCTAAAGACAGTGTGCAGTCTGAAGATTTGTCACGCATCTCCAAGCCCTCGAGAGTCAAGATGCCTTTGCAACACACCAGCCAAGAACTGACTACTGCTGCTATTCTGCGCAACAACACCATTGATCTGTCCAGCGATGAAGATCTCGCAGATGACGCTCTTGAGCAACTGATCAACAGCAAAGAAGAAGCAGAAATCTTCAATGATTTGCCTCTCTTTAACGTGGCAATCATCCACAACTTCATTGATGAGTGGTTTGACACGCCCAACCTCAGCTTTGAAGATCGGCAACTTCCAATTGGCCTCAGTGTCGCCTTCCATGGCGCCATTGCTTCAGAGCTAGCTCTAGCTCAGCACATCGTTGAACTGAAGCAAAAGATCGACTTTGAGAAAGCCCAGTTCAAGAAGCACATGGCCAAGCTCAGCGTGCAAGAGGTCAAAAATTTCAAGATCATGTTGCATGAGCTCAAAGAAGCCTTTCTCAAGAAGCGTGAAGAAGCTCAAGGTTCTCGTGAACGCATGAAGAGCCTGGCTGACAAGTGTGTGCAAGCCTACAATGAGGCTGAGAAGCGCAAGGCTCTTGGTCGTCCTGGCATCGATCCCAGGATGGCTGCAAAGAAGAAGAAGAAGCTAGCTGTGGCCGAACCCGAAGCCCCAAGGCAGGAAGCACATCCCATTGTCTTCCCAGCCAGCATGACCGGCTCGAAGCCAAAGGTCAGGTCAACCGCTTCAGAACTGAAGAAGACGAGGAATGCTGAGGCTGAAGCCAGAAAGAGGAAACATCCTGAAGCCTTTGATGCTGCTCCCTCCAAGAAGAAGCGCAAAACCAAGAAGGATCAGGCTGCTCCCACAGAGCCCTTAGTTGTTGAACCTATCTCAATGGTTCCCCCTGCATCTGCACAACAAGAGCACCAACTGATTGTCCATGAGCCTGCTTCCACAGAGGCTCATGAAGCTGAAGACATTCCAGCAGCTGATCCCACCGCTGCTGAAGACATTGGTCACCATGACCATGTTGAAGATGATGTAGTTCTTCCTCAGATCGAGCACCAACTAGTATCATCGCCTGTGCTTACACACAGCGAACTCATCAGCATTGGTCGTCCTCTGACGCCAATTGCACAGGATGCATCATGGGTTGATCACCCACAACAACAAGTCACACCACCCCGGCAAGAAGAAGATGATGACTTTGAGGCCTAGCCAACTCCATCTCCAACGGCATCGCCAGCGTTACGCAGGCTTCGCAAAGGACCAAGGTCTCAAGTCCCTCTTTCGAGTGTTCCAGAAGGAGAAGTGCCCCACCAATCTGTTACACGTCAAGTGTTTCCAGATGCCACTCCTACTGTGAATGTCTCCGAGTCTGAGGCTAAAGCTGCTGAAGACATTCCGGCTGCATCAGCTGACGACACACAAGAAGAAGAACGTGTCCCTACTCCCCCCATTACTGAAGAAGCTGTTCTCGAGGAGAACGTGTCTATGCCCGACCCTCCAGCTCATCAAGTGGAGGTTGAGAATCTCGAGGCTGCCACCACCAACACAAATGAAGCCAATGATGTTGTCATGGCTGAAGCAAATGTGGAGCCTGCACCAACCAATGTGCCAGAAGTCAATGAAGCCAATGATGCAACTGCTCTTGTTCCTGCGCCTGCTACTGGTCCTCAGTTTGACTATCACATTGAGCACAGACCTCAGGTACAGAAGCCAATGCCAAGGTTGCCCAGGTTTCCAGGTCCTGCATCAGCACCCGGGTCCTTTAATGTCAACAGCTTCAAAGCAGACAACACCTTCTTCAATAGCGCCAAGAACCCCTACTCAAGGGAAAGAATATCTTCTGATCGGTTCTGGAGCTATCCGCAGCGAAGTTATTACTCATGCATTCTGTACAATCAAGGTCGCATTTTCCCTCATATGTGTCTTGATACTGAAGCCATAACTGGTCTGCCTTGCTTGGAAGAAGCTCTGGATTGCTTCAAAGAGTCTGGATTGTTGCCGTTCGTCACCGACCAAGAGCACTGGAACAAAGAATTGCTACTCCAATTCTATGCCACTCCTCACATTCGTGGCTACAATAGAGATCCGAAGACTTGGGTCCTTGAGTGGATGACCGGCAATGTTCATCACGAAGCCAAAGCCTTTGATATCATTGAGCTCACTGGTATGCCCACTCCTGGAGATCTTCATGAACCTGGTTGTCAGCTTCATAGTGCAGCCACGGAGAGCATCTTTCAGAAGCCTGAACCAAACATGAGTCAGATGCTTAGCATGATGAAGCCTTTGCCTCCAGATGCTGCATATCCTAAGGAGTTCTTTGTTGAAGACCTTGAGTATTTGCCACGCACTATATATCACATTATCAGGCGTACTCTCTGGCCCATCAAAGGACATTCTCCACGTGCAAAGCTGGAAGGTGCAATGAAGACTTTGGTCTTTTATATTCTTCACAGCAAATGCTTCAATGCACAAGACTTCTTCATCCACCAACTTGCTGCATCAGGATCTGATCTTTTTGGCTTGAAGTTTTATGCTCCATGGACAATGCGGCTGATCAAACTACACTCAGCTGTCTCATATCAGCCCTCTGCTCGCAATCATCGGATCTTTCTGCCTGACGTGGATATGTCCATTGAATCCATCTATCCAGAGCCTGCCAAGGAGCCTCTTAGTCTTCAAAATGCTGAGCATCAAAGCTTCTCTCAAAACATTAAAGGAGGCAGTCACTCGTGTTTATCCTCTGGCTGGTACTACACATGCACCTCATCGTGCCCTCACTGAAGCCACTGAAAGCACCATTGCCCAATGGCCCAAGAAGCGATCTCGTGTTCTCAATGACCGAGAGCTTCTGGTTGCCCTTCATCAGAAACAGGATAGGCATCATGACTGGCTGAAGCGCCAAATGCAAAGCCTCTTGGTGGATGTCAACCGCATTCACAATCTTGCCACCAAGAATGCCTTTGTTGCCCATGAAACCTGTCGGCGTACATGGAAAGGGCTGACGCTTATGTGTTCTGAAGATGATCTTCAAGAGGATGGCTTCTCTGAACGTTTCAAGTTTGACTCTACACCTCCAAGAAGGACTGTGCTGCGACGAACTCCATCTCTTGAGGACTCTGAGTTCTCTTCCTCCGCGGCAACTATGAATGCCAGAGTGATCGAGGACGAAGACGATGCCACTTCACCGCCCCCTACTTCTGCACGCATCGACACTGCCCCGAGTTCGTCTGCACCGCCGAACAACACCGACGACCTTGCTGCTTCACCTACTCCTCATGGGAATGAGTAGATGCTCTATGTCTTCAAACCTTTTTGGTCCTTACTGACAAAAGGGGGAGAAGCATATGAGTTTGATAGTCTTCAAGCGGGTCCATATGGGCGGTTGCTTTATGTTTTGCCTAGTGTTTACAACTCTTGTTTTGATACATTCGGTTCTTTGAGTTGTAACACTTAAACTCGATGGTCGTCTTCTACTTATTTGCTATTCTGTGATGCGATGATAAATTCCGCATGTGCGACGATAAATTCCACGCTTAGATCATTTTGCAGACGTCCATTTTTCATTATGCATGTCATTATCTTCACATATTTTTCATGCATGATGAATTGTCATCATAAGTTGAAGAGGATCTCCACAAGTACAACCTGCCATGTGCATTTGCATTCCAAAAGCAAATTACTTATATGCACATCTTCAGGGGGAGCCCTTGCAACTTATGAAGACAATTCCCTATCCTTTACAAATTCACATATTATATTCCCCGTTGAAAACTTCAACTAGTTTGTCATCAATCACCAAAAGGGGGGAGATTGTAAGTGCATCTAGTGCCACCCCTAGTTGGTTTTGGAGTATTGACGACAAACCTAGTTGAGGGACTAATGTGTTTGTGAGAATTGCAGGATAACACAGGTAGAAGTCCCTCATTGATTCGGTTTTCCTACGAGAGATGACCCCTAAAAATGTATGAAGACATTGAAGTCAAAGGTGGTATGTGAAGACATTCACATTGAAGACTATGACAAGAGAAGACATCGCGTGAAGACTATGGAGCGCGAAGACTTAGCAGTTTCGTCGTTCTGTGTTTTTCTTTGTTGAGTCATAGAAACCACCGTACTGTTAAGTCGGGTCCAAGAGAACCAGTCAGAATGACTGAAGTGATGCTTAACCAAAATCCTATATCTTCGAGTGAAGACTATGAGCGCAAATCTTGTCCAGAGTTGGATAAGTCAGCTTTGCTTGTAGCCCAAGTAAAGTTGTTGTGTGTGATTGAAATCTGACTGTTGGAACATGTGTCAGTTTCTTAGTGACCCAGGGTCATTTCGGACAAATCAGGTCGGGTTGCCTAGTGGCTATAAATAGCCCACCCCCTACAACCATAAACGGTTGGCTGCTCAGAGTTAAAGCACGGCTTTTGTCGTTTGATAGCAACCCATCTCAAAGCCTTTGAGAGAGAATTCCTTGAGAGGATAAAGCCCTAACCACCTAGAGCCAAAGAGTGTTAGGCATCACTTAAGTCTTCATGTCTGTGTGATCTGAAGACTTATTACACTTGAGGACTGTGAATCCTCCAGCCGGTTAGGCGTCGCGTTCTGAGCATCCAAGAGTCATTGTGGATCGCCGGTGAACGAAGTCTGTGAAGGTTTGGAAGTCTACCTTGAAGACTTACCAGAGTGATTGGGCGAGGACTGGGTGTCCTTAGCTCAAGGGGAATAAGGTGAGGACGAGGTCTTCTGAGTTGAATCTCAGCCTCCCTAACCAGACGTACAGTTGTCACAGCAACTGGAACTGGTCCAACAAATCATTGTCTTCAATGAGTCACTGGTTTCGTCCTTCCCTTCCCTTTACTTACTGTTGGTCCTTGTGAAGTCATTGTACGATTGCAACACCATCTGGCTTCACTGAGTGATTACTTGTTCTGATTGGCTTCACAATATCCTCCTACCTGATCCTTACTGCCTAGTTGCTATTAGTCATTGTGCTTTCACTTCATTGAATACTTGACTATGGTTTGCCGAGTGTAGTCTACCTTCCGCTGCATGGTAATAGGTTTATTTCTATCGTTTGTCTTCGAAACTTACATGTTTTGAAGACTTTCATAAAAATTGCCTATTCACCCCCCCTCTAGTCGATCACTAGCACTTTCAATTACACATGATTCCCGCGGCAAAATCCGTGCGTGAACATAATAGCTAATGGTTTCCAATACAAAACCATGTCTGATTAATGAACCCCGCCACTCACCTACCAAACCTCGAGTCACGAGATAGAGTGCCAATCATGTGGGGGCCGGTTGTCTTGCCAGATCTTTACATTTTCTTTTTTGAACACCAGATATTTGCATCATCTGATGATTTTTTAACTCACACACAAGTACACAAAAATATAATTTTTTAAACCGTTATGGTTAGCCATTACATGTAGATGTAGTTCAAATTTGAATTACGGTCATTAAATGGCTATAAAATCACTTAAATGTCTTTAAAAGGTCAAATGTCCCCTAGAATTTTCCAAATTTTCACATGGCAGTTGTAGTAGTGCACGTTAAACATAGAAAAAATTTCAAGGCCAAAGAGGAAGCTATCTCCTATTCGTCATAAAACATGCATTATTCCCTCTTGGAACCACGAGCCTTCTAGTGACTTGCTCTGGTTTGTGAGGGTGTGTCCAAACTTTCGTCAAATAGGCCAATTTTTTACCACATCATCTTGGTGGCATGACATTACATCAAGCAAGGTTTCATGGTTTTTTTGATCATTTTTAAATTTTTGGAATTAAAATGCCATGGCACTCCATGCATGTTCCCATGCCATAACACCAATATGTTTGAAAATTCCTTCTAATTTACTGCATATGGAATTAACTCGCACACAAGTACAAAAATATGATTTTTCAAACTGTTATGGTTAGCCATTGCATGTAGATGTAGTTCAAATTTGAATTACGGTCATTAAATGGATAGAAAATCACATAAATGTCTTTAAAAGGTCAAATGACCCCTGAAATTTTCCAAATTTTCACATGACAGTTGTATTAGTGCACGTTAATTGTAAAAAAATTGAAGGCTGTAAGAGGAAGATATCTCCCGTTCGTCATCAAACATTCATTGTTCCCTGTCGGAACCACAAGCCTTCTAGTGAGTTGCTCAGGTTTGTGAGGGTGTCTCCAAACTTTCGTCAAACAGGCCAATTTTTTACCACATCATTTAGGTGGCATGACATTACATCAAGCAAGGTTTCATGTTTTTCTGATCATTTTTTAATTTTTTGGAATTAAAATGCCATGGCACTCCATGCATGTGTCCATGCCGTGAGACCAATATGTTTGAAAATTCCTTCTAATTTACTGCACATGGAATTAACTCGCACACAAGTACACTAATATGATTTTTAAAACCGCTATGGTTAGCCGTTGCATGTAGATGTAGTTCAAATTTGAATTACGGTCATTAAATGGCTAGAAAATCATTTAAATGTCTTTAAATGGTCAAATGACCCCTGAAATTTTCCAAATTTTCACATGACAGTTGTATTAGTGCAGGTTAAAGGTAGAAAAAAATTGAAGGCCATAATAGGAAGCTATCTCCCGTTCGTCATCAAATATGCATTATTCCCTCTTGGAACCACGAGCCTTCTAGTGAGTTGCTCCGGTTTGTGAGGGGGTGTCCAAACTTCCGTTAAACAGGCCAATTTTTTTACGACATCATCTTGGTGGCATGACATTACATCAAGCAAGGTTTCATGTTTTTCTGATCATTTTTCAAATTTTTGGAATTAAAATGCCATGGCACTCCATGCATGTGTCCATGCCATGAGACCAATATGTTTAAAAATTTCTTCTAATTTACTTCATATGGAATTAAGTCGCACACAAGCACAAAAAAATGTGATTTTTCAAACCGTTATGGTTAGCCGTTGCATGTAGATGTCGTTCAAATTTGAATTACGACCATTAAATGGCTAGAAAATCAGTTAAATGTCTTTAAAAGGTCAAATGACCCCTAGAATTTTCCAAAGTTTCACATGACAGTTGTAGTAGTGCACGTTAAACGTAAAAAAAGGTTTGAAGGCCATAAGAGGAAGCTATCTCATGTTCGTCATCAAACATGCATTGTTCCCTCTCGGAACCACGAGCCTTCTAGTGAGTTGCTCCGGTTTGTGAGGGGTGTGTGTCCAAACTTTCGTCAAACATGCCAATTTTTTTACCACATCATCTTGGTGGCATGACATTACTTCAAGCAAGGTTTCATGTTTTTCTGATCATTTTTTAATATTTTGGAATTAAAATGCCATGGCACTCCGTGCATACATATGCATGTGTCCATGTCGTGAGACCAATATGTTTGTAAATTACTGCTAATTTACTGCACATGTAATTAACTCGCACACAAGTACACAAATATGATTTTTCAAACCGTTATGGTTAGCTATTGCATGTAGATGTAGTTCAAATTCTAATCACGATCATTAAATGGCTAGAAAATCACTTAAATGTCTTTAAAAGGTCAAATGACCCCTAGAACTTTCCAAATTTTCAGATGATAGTTGTAGTAGTGCACGTTAAACATAGAAAAAATGTGAAGGCCGTAAGAGGAAGCTATCTCCTATTCATCATCAAATATGCATTGTTCCCTCTTGGAACCATGAGCCTTCTAGTGAGTTGCTCCGGTTTGTGAGGGGTGTGTGTCCAAACTTTCATCAAACATGCCAATTTTTTTACCACAACATCTTGGTGGCAGGACATTACATCAAGCAAGGTTTCATGTTTTTCTGATCATTTTTTAATTTTTTGGAAATAAATTCCATGGCACTCCATGCATACATATGCATGTGTCCATGTCGAGAGACCAATATGTTTGAAAATTCCTTCTAATTTACTACACATGTAATTAGCTCGCACACAAGTACACAAATATGATTTTTTTTCAAACCGTTATGGTTAGCCATTGCATGTAGATGTAGTTCAAATTTGAATTATGGTCATTAAATGGCTAGAAAATCAATTAAATGTCTTCAAAAGGTCAAATGACCCCTAAAATTTTCTAAATTTTCACATGACAGTTGTATTAGTGCATGTTACACGTAGCAAAAATTTGAAGGCCGTAAGAGGAAGCTATCTTCCGTTCGTCATCAAACATGCATTGTTCCTTCTCGGAACCACGAGCCTTCTAGTGAGTTGCTCTGGTTTGTGAGGGGTGTGTGTCCAAACTATTGTCACACATGCCAATTTTTTACCACATCATCTTGGTGGCATGACATTACATCAACCAAGGTTTCATGTGGTTCTGATATTTTTTTAATTTTTTGGAATTTAAATGTCATGGCACTCCATGCTTAATTGTGTCATAGCCGTTAGACCAATATGTTTGAAAATTCCTTCCAATTTACTGCACATGGAATTAAATCGCACACAAGCACACAAAATATGACTTGTCAAACCGTTATGGTTAGTTGTTGCATGTACATGTAGTTCAAATTTCAATTACAGTCATTAAATGGCTAGAAAATCACTCAAATGTCTTAAAAGGTCAAATGACCCCTGAAATTTTCCAAAATTTGACATGACAGTTGTATTAGTACTACGAATTTTCTTGTACATTTAAAACACCATCCGTTGCCACTTCACTCCAAATTTGTCTTTCACAGCTAATAGAAAATATCTACAACATCACACACAGTTGTTTTGTAGGAACCGTTTGCGATGAAAATATCTGGGTCTATTTAAGTCTTCCTCCTTAAGCTTCACCGACTCGTCTGCTCCAGTGCCGGCAAACCTCGAATCCACGAATCTCGATCCCCATTCTCGCCCCCCTTCTTGCAAAGATGACACCGTGGAAACGCTTCATGAAGGGTCGTACGACGGCCGCGTCCCCCCACCCCCCCCCCCCCCCCGAGCGCCGCCGCCTACACCGAGAGTGTCGCCGCATCCGCATTGAGCGTGGCCACTTCCGCTGAGAGGGCATCTACGGCAGCCGACAGAGCAGCTGCAGCAGCCGAGACGGCTGCAACTGCTGCTGCGACGGCGGCTGCAAGCGCCGAGAGCGCTCGAGGTGTCGTCCGTGCTGCTGATGTCGCCTTGGCCCGGGTCGAGGCCATCCACGCCAATATCGAGGATGCACACGCCAAGATATTCCAGGCCACCTCGGAATCCAGCATGCAACCCACGTCCGAAAAGGCGGCCGTGGCCATGGAGCACCTACTTCCTCATGAGGTCACCGAGCGAGAGCCGGAGATGCAGGAGGCGGCAGAGATCGAGGAGCGCCGGGAGGAGGAGTTGCGTGTGGCCGAGGTCGAGGTAGAGAAGAGTCTATCCATCGAGGAATCAGCGGTGGAGTACTAATGCGAGCTCTGACGCAGCCACTACTACGAGTACTACAACCTTGAGGGCGGCGCCGAGGATGAGGACGAGGACAAGTCATTGACGGCGGAGTCTACCAACGGCAGCATGTCGCCAGGACAAGTCATCGACGTCTCATCTCACAGCGGCGATGCATAGGCCGGCGCGGTGACGGATTTGTTAAAATTATGCGTACTTAGGCTTTGTTTCTAATGCTGGTCTTTTGTTAGATCAATGTTTAGGTCAACTGGCTCTATTTAATTACTAAAATTGCTCGATTCAGTAAGTGTGGTCTGTCTATTGTATGCTCTTTTGTGTGCCCAAATTAGCAAGCGATGTTAAATTATGCAATGATGTACCCGGGGAAATTTCCACCAAAATTTGAATTATCAAACTCATCCCATGCGCTTAAAGCAGAAGAATCGTTTGCGATGCACGCAATCGTTCAAAGTGAATGGTCTGACGGCACCGCGCGCAAAGTTTCCCTCCAGATTTCCAAAATTTTGGCCTACCGCTAAAATATCTACCCCCGCCCCCTCCCCCTTCCCCACCCCCTTTTCTCCCCGACCACAAGTCACATTTCCCCTGTTTCCTCCTTCCTTCCTTCCTTCCTAAGCTATAGCCGCTTCCTCGCTCTCGCCATCTCGCATCCTACCATCGGGGTCGCCATGGTCTTCTTCAAAGACCTCTCCAGCGGCTCCTCCTCCGGTGACGACTCCTTCACCACCCGGGTATGCCTCTCTTCTCTCTCTCAGGCTATGGCTTGGAATGAAGGATTTTTACCCGGTGGTCGATTTGAGTCATTTCTTCCTCTTGTAGCTCCCTAGGACCATTAGTGGCAACGAATGGAGCGGGGTGGCTGAAGATCTGCCTGCTCATTGTAACCATCAAACTCCATGCGTGAAGCTAGTTGCGTTTGAATCTGTGGACAGTGGGAGGAAGTTTCTGGCATGTGCAGAGAAGGTTAGACCCTCTTTTGTTGTTAAAAATCATTTGTTAGATCTGATTCATGGTCCCAACCCATTCATACCACACCTTCAACCAAACGCATCCTAACACAGTGTCACAGTTTGTACCTAGTATCTAAAATTGTTGTCTTCTCATCAGCGGTGCCAGTAGAAAATTATTTGGCACCGCTTCAGCAATTTGTGCAGCCAACTTTGGTCCACACATCCGAGCAGCCAAGAAGTAAAATACTAAATCTTTATGGCATGAAGGAACTGGGCATCGGAGCAACTAGGTGCTCCGGAGTCCGGGTCCCTGATTTTTCTGCTGCATCGGCTCGCCAGTGCAGGGCACCGGTGCGAGATGTAGCTACAGCTATCTTTACACCGGTTTTGGCATAAATAGTGGACGGCCTTAGTGCTATTAGTTCAATATTACTAAATTTGTGCATGTACACACCTATTAGTATCAATTTGCTGTCATCCAAACATTGTCGCTATGCTCTTGTAGTTATATTTATTGTAAACTAATAAACCTTCTAAATGTGTCATGGAACTTTGCAAACGGTTCTAGTAGTAAAAGCACTTGTGATGGATAGCCCAATGCCACACAGTTTTCTTCATCAAATCGTTAGTGACGTAGTTGATAAAAGCAAAGAGTTAACCAAGGCAGAGCGTGTGTGATAGTTACACCTTTCACACACGAGCCTACACATAAAACTGTGTGGGATGTACATACGAACGGAAACGATTTCCCTGGACTGACTGTGTGGGATGTACATAAAAACGGAAACATATTCCTTGGATTGATTGTGTGTGATATACATACGAACGGAAACGTTTTCCCTGGATTGACTGTGCGAGATGTACATAAGAACGGAAACGTATTCCTTGGATTGACTGTGTGTGATATACATACGAACGGAAATGTTTTTCTGGGATTCACCGTGTGGGATGTACATACGAACGGAAATGATTGGGTTTCGATGCCTCGCCCGATCGCACATGAGCTCATTTTTCCCAAGCCTGTGTCCCATGTGTCGGCGTTCTGGGAACGGGGGTCCCCAGACTTGCCTGCCTGCGGCCTGCGGCGTGGCTCGAGGAGGGGCCCAGCACGGCCCATCCTCATCAACACAGACCCAAGACCCTCGTGAGGGGTCAAGCCTCGCGGGGCGGACGACACAGAGCTTCCTCAGGCACGGCCTCATCAGGCTGGCTCGCGAGGAGGCGGAGAGATCAAGGCGGGGTACCTCATGAGGTGCCGTGACGCAAGCCATGACGACCAAGGGTGCCAGGCGGGCGCCAGCCCGCGCAGTGTCCTCCTTTCCTCTTTGGTGCAAAGGGAGCAAGCGCAGGCGAGAGCATCAAGCAAAGGCACCCGTTTCGGTGCAACGAGACCAAGACCAGTCCAACGGCAGGGAGGAAGTCATTGTGGAGCCCAAGCCAGCGTCACCACCAGAGCCTTTGGCAGGCGAGGACCAACTTTAGTCAGGATAAGTGTACCAGATGTTCCCCTTCAAAATGGCCAATTGTTGGCGCCCTTCCCGCTCAATATTTGGGAAGAGGCCCAGGGCCTTTGCCTATAAATAGGACTAGCCACCCACAGGGTAGAGGGATCGAAATCGGAGAGAGAATCGAGAAGAGAGAGAGAGAGAAGGGTGACTGAACTCCTCCTAGCAGTTCATCCCCTCAGCCAAGAACAGACCCTCGCGAGGCTGTTCTTCCTTGTATTGCTCATCATCATCAGCCCAAGAGGCAATCCACCATACCACACACTGGAGTAGGGTATTACACCACAACGGTGGCCCGAACCAGTATAAACCCTGTGTCTCTTGTGCTGTTCTTTCCATAGCTTAGATCTTAGCGAGGTGGTGGGGTGCAGGTAGATAGAAGGAGAAATCTCCGCGCGCACCCCAGTGTTCGAACCTCAAGGGTCTGCCGGAACCCGAAATCCGACATTTGGCGCGCCAGGTAGGGATGCACCGGAGTTTTCCCTTCCGCCACCGCCACGACCTGCCTCGCGATGAGTAGCGTGCCGCCCGCTCCGGCCGCCGGCGCCAGCACGGGGGCCAGGGGGCTCCGAGCCCTGGCCCCAGCCCTGCAATGGTTACGGTGGCCGGACAAGTTCAAGCCAACGACGCCACCGCGCTACAGCGGCGCGACTGATCTGCTGGCCTTCTTGTTGGCGTACGAGGAGGCCATCCTCGAAGCTGGAGGTGACGATAGGGTCATGGCCAACTGGCTCCCCATGGCCCTCACCGGCGCTCCGCGCGCATGGCTGCTCCACCTGCCGGCAGCCTCTGTGGCCTCTTGGGAAGACCTCCGCAGCCTCTTCCCCGCCCACCACGCTACACCAACACCCCCTGTCGTCGCGGCCCTCCTGGGCGGCTCACAGGCGCCGCCTACGAGTCACCACGTCAAGCCGTTCATCCGCCGGGTCAGCGCCGCTTCCACGCGGCACGGGGCTCTCCCGGACCGGGCGGCGCCCAAGGCCGGCCTAACCTTCAGCTCGGAGGACCACCCCTCCAACTCGGCCTGCTCGGGTGCGCTCCCCATGCTGTGCACCCCCACCATCTGTTAGGTGGCCGTCACCAGAACTCTCATCGATGGCGGTGCGGGCCTCAGTGTGCTCTCGGTTGAGGCCTTCAACCTCCTCTGCATACCCCTGGAACGGCTGCAACCCAGCCGGCCCTTCTCAGGCGTTGGGGGCGGATCATCCAGCTCCTTGGGACAGATCCAGCTCCCAGTAACCTTCGGCACCTACAACAACTTCCGCACAGAGCTGGTCGACTTCGACATCGCCCCCATCGGCCTCCCCTACAACGCCATCCTTGGCTACCCAGCGCTGGCCCAGTTCATGGCCGCGACGCACCTGGCGTACAACCTCATGAAGATGCCCGGGAGCAGCAGTGTCCTCACCGTGCACGGGGACACCGAAGACGCGCTGCGAGTGCTCAAGCTCGCCTTCAAGATGGCGGCGTCGGCACAGCCCACCGACTCAGAGACCCCCGAGCCCAAGGGGGCTGCACCCGCCAAGAAGAAATAGTTGTTCACCCAAGACAAGGCAGAAACCAAGCAGATACCCGTCGATGAGGACGGGTCCACTAATGCCACTTTCACCATAGGCGCCAACCTCGAGCCCGAGCAGGAGGAGGCCCTGGTCAGGTTCCTACACGCAAACAAGAAGGTATTCGCTTGGGATCCTAACCAGTTGGCGGGGATCCCTAGGAGCGTAATCGAGCATCACCTCAACGTGTGCCCCAACATGCGCCCTGTGAAGCAGAAGGCAAGGCGGCAGTCCACAGAAAAGCAGGCCTTCATCGTCCAAGAGACCCGCAAACTAGAAGCCGCTGGGGTCATTCGCGAGGTCCGATACCCGGATTGGTTGGCCAACCCTGTCGTTGTGCCAAAGAAGGGAGGGAAGGAGCGCATGTGTTTCGACTTCACCAACCTCAACAAGGCATGCCCGCAAGATCCGTTCCCGCTCCCCCGCATCGACCAGATTGTCGATTCCACCGCAGAATGCGACCTGCTATGCTTCTTGGATGCCTTCTCTGGGTATCACCAGATCAAGATGGCGGTAGAAGACGTCGAAAAGACAGCCTCCCTAACCCCGTGTGGGGTGTACTACTACACCTGCATGCCATTCGGGCTGCGTAACGCAGGGGCAACCTTTCAGCTGCTGATGCACATCACCTTGGGCCCGCAGCTCGGGAAGAATGTTGAGGCTTACATCGATGACATTGTGGTGAAGTCTCGGGAGGCCAGGACCCTGATACAAGACCTGGAGGAAACCTTCGCGAGCCTCAATGCAGTGAACCTGCGGCTCAACCCAGAGAAGTGTGTGTTCGGAGTCCCCTCGGGCAAGCTCTTGGGTTTCCTCGTGTCCCACCGAGGCATCGAGGCTAACCCGGAAAAGGTCAAGGTGGTCGAGGACATGAGCCCGCCAAAGACCCTCAGAGAAATGCAGAAGCTCACTGGGCGCGTGACCGCGCTAGGGTGCTTCATCTCCAAGTTGGGGGAGCGAGCGCTGCCCTTCTTCCAGGTAATGAAAAAAAGGGGCCCTTTGAATGGACTGGAGAGGCCGACAAGGCGTTCTAGGATCTCAAGAGATACCTGACCATCCCTCCAGTCATGGTGGCTCCGCGCCCTCAAGAGCCCCTGGTGCTTTACCTCGCCGCCACTCCCTCTCCGCCAGCGCAGCCCTGGTGGCGGTTAGGGAGGAGCGTCGAATCAAAACCACAGCAGCAGCCCGGGACAAGGCAAAACAGGAACAAGGAAGGCCCACAGAAACCGCCACCGTGGCTGAGGAGGATCAGCCGCCGCAGAGGAGTGCACCGGAGGCAGAAGAGGCCCCTCTCCCAGATGGCCAGCCTCACGAGGCCTCATCGCCTCAGGAGGCACCATGGTCTCCGGAGGGCGCCACCAGCACTGACGCACCCAACCTCGTTGAGCACCCAGTGTACTTCGTCAGCACGGTGTTGCGGGACGCGAGGGCACGGCACCCCATGCCTCAGAAGCTCCTCCTCGCGCTACTAGTGGCCTCGCGCAAGCTGCGACACTATTTTCAGGGTCACCCCTTAAAGGTTGTCTCGTCATACCCCCTGGAGAGAGTGCTCAGGAGCCCTAACTCAGCTGGAAGGGTCGCTGAGTGGAACATAGAACTGCAAGCGTTTCAGCTCGAATTCAGCACAACCAGAGTCATCAAGGGAGCAGCATTAGCAGATTTTGTGGCAGAATGGATGGAGGCACTAGGCCTCAAGGCCGACGAGCATCGGTCCCTCTCCCCGGGAAGCGAGGCGCCAGAAGGCTGGGTCATGTACTTCGATGGAGCATTCTCCAGGCATGGCGCTGGGGCTGGGGCAGTGCTTATATCGCCCACTCAGGACAAGCTCTACTACGCTGTACAACTCTGTTTCCAGCAAGGTGAAAAGGTCTCCAAAAACATAGCGGAGTATGAAGGTTTAATAGCGGGCTTGAAGGCCGCAGCTGCCCTGGGGGTGAAACGCCTCACCATCAAGGGCGATTCGCAGCTCCTTGTCAATTTCTCCAACAAGGTGTACGAGCCGAAAGATGAGCACATGGAAGCCTACCTTGCGGAGGTCCGCGGGATGGAGAAGCAGTTCTGGGGGATGGAGTTGCAGCATGTGCCCCGTGGCACCAATCATGAGGCCGACGACATCGCCAAACGGGCGTCCAGGCGGTTACCTCAGGAGCCTGGCGTCTTCGAGGAGCGGCTCTTCAAGCCCTCAGCCCTGTCGTCATTGTCAAACACGGCTCAGCCTCGGGAGGAGCTCCCCCAGCCACCTGCCTCAGGGGCCCCGGTCTGTGGTCCGGCCTCAGGAGCACGCCTGCTCCTGACGATGGAACCTCAAGAGGGGTGCTAGATCATGGAGCTCCGGAGTTACTTAACACAAGGGACCCTGCCGGAGAAGGAGGAGGAAGCGGAGCGTGTGGCACGGCAGGCCACGGCATACTGCATCAAGGATGGAGAGCTCTACCGGAAGCGACCAAACGATGTATCCCTGCGCTGCATCTCTAGGGAGCAAGGAAAGGAACTGCTGGAAGACATACACGGCGGAGACTGTGGACATCATTCATCATCACGGACCCTCGTCGGCAAGGCGTTCCGCAGTGGGTTTTATTGGCCCACCGCACTCAATGACGTCGTCGAACTGGTGAAAGCTTGTGAGGCCTGCCAGTTCCACGCCAAGCAGATCCATCAGCTGGCAGGAGGCCTGCAGACTATACCCCTTTCGTGGCCATTCGCAGTCTGGGGGCTGGACATCCTGGGCCCGTTTCCTCGGGCGCCAGGGGGCTACCGCTACCTCTACGTCGCCGTGGACAAGTTCACCAAGTGGGCTGAAGTAGAGGCCGTCCGCACCATCCCCGCGGGTTCCGCGGTCAAGTTCATCAGGGGCATCGTGAGCCGGTTCGGGGTGCCGAACCGCATCATCACAGACAACGGTTCACAGTTCACCAGTAACCTCTTCAAAACATACTATGCTAACCTTGGAACGCAGATATGCTACACTTCGGTGGCGCACCCCCGAAGCAACGGCCAGGCCGAGCGAGCCAACGCAGAGGTCCTGAGGGGCCTCAAGACCAGGACGTTCAAGAAGAAGCTGGAGGCCTGCGGCAGAGGTTGGTATGACGAGCTTCAGTCCGTGTTGTGGTCCATCCGCACAACCGCGACCAAGCCGACTGGAGAGACCTCGTTCTTCCTGGTCTACGGAGCCGAAGCGGTCCTCCCTCACGAGGTCAGACGTCGCTCCACGCGGGTCCTGGCGTTCGACGAGGCGCAGCAGGACGCCATGCGGGGGATGGACCTCGTGCTGGGGGAGAAACGTCGCCGAGAAGCCGCGCTGCGAGCGGCGAGGTACCAACAAGCACTGCGACGATATCACTGCCGCAACATCCGCCCCAGAACTCTCAAGGTAGGAGACCTCGTGCTCAGGCGGGTTCTCTCCAGGGAGGGACTGCACAAGCTCTCTCCCATGTGGGAGGGCCCATTCAAGGTTGTTCATGTTTCCAGGCCCGGCTCCGCGCTCTTGGAGACACGGGAGGGGGTGCCGGTCCAGAACGCATGGAACATCCAGCACCTCCGGAGGTTCTACCCCTAAAAAGGCCCAGAGCCTGTGAAGAAGGCGAATGCCTGTGAAGATTATCCTTTTTGGAAAAGGCCCAGAGCCTGTGAAGAAGGCGAATGCCTGTGAAGATTATCCTTTTGGAAAAGGCCCAGAGCCTGTGAAGAAGGTGAATGCCTGTGAAGATAAAGGCCCAGAGCCTGTGAAGAAGGTGAATGCCTGTGAAGATTATCCTTTTTGGAAAAGGCCCAGAGCCTGTGAAGACGGCGAATGCCTGTGAAGATTATCCTTTTTGGAAAAGGCCCAGAGCCTGTGAAGAAGGCGAATGCCTGTGAAGCTATCGCGTTTTGGAAAAGGCCCAGAGCCTGTGAAGAAGGCGAATGCCTGTGAAGCTGTCGCGTTTTGGAAAGGGCCCGGAGCCTGTGAAGAGGGAAAATGCCCGTGAAGCCTGCTTCCCCCAAGAAAGGCCCGGAGCCTGTGAAGAAGGCCAACGCCTGTGAAGCTCGCCGCCCGTGACACTCTCACGTAATAATGAGTTGGGGCTGTACACGCCCCGGAGTCTCAGGAGCGCCGGCCTCAGGCCCTGGGGCTCCCTCCCATGCCCAGTGACAGCACTTAGCTCCGCGCTGGTGAGAAGACGTCGAAGACTAGATTAGGTGCCGGACGCGGCTTTTTCATTTGCTTTCCGCAATTGGCCTGTTCATTCTCATTCGAAGTTTTATTGAAGTTGATGCCGTATTTGGCTTGTGGTTCTTCGACTTTTCACTCTCCTGCCTCGATTTCTCTTATGCAAGGCCTCGCGAGGGGGGCAGCCGAGCGCCCCCGTGAGTGTTCCTGTCCTAGTCGTTCAAAGGTTTCGCGACCTGGGTCCACTACAGGAGCACCCCTCCAGTCCATGCCCCACGGGCACCGCGACACAAACACAGGGCCTGGGTCGGTCGCCCCCCCCCCCATGGCTAGGGCCGGGAACTATCCACGCGCGGGCACGTAGCCGGAAGGCACGATAACGGAAGCAAAGCGATGATTAACAACAATAACCCAAACACGCCCCCGCGGGGCTCCACGCTACTGTCTTTTTACGCAGGAAAAAGGAAAAGAAAGAACAAATCAGGCGCAGCTCGCCTCACACCGGCCTGCAGGGAAGACTCGAGCTGCCTCCGGGGCTCAGGCAGACTCCCTCTCGCGCTTCATCGAGGCGCAACGGCGGGAAGACACGCTACCACCTCCCAAGCAGGTACGACGGGGTGGAGGCTGACCGCGGCCACCGCTAGAAGAGTCACCGCTTGAAGAAGAACCGGTGAAGCTTGGGGAACCCTGAGCGCCGCCAATCACGCGAGCGTTGTCCTCTCCATCATCGCCGGGGCTGGGTTCCCGGCCGCGGTCGTCGTCCTCAGGGAAGCACCCTGCGCGGCGACCATCTTCCCCAAACACCCTCACGTAGAGGGTGGCATCGCCGTCAAACTTGAAGTGCAGGGTGCACCGACGGCTCAGGCCACGCGCGCGGGCAAACGTCTGCCAACCGCGGGTCAAGGCCAGGCTCCCGGCTGCGGAGACCTCCAGTGAAGCCCATGAGGCCCGGCTGCAGCAGCCGTCTGCCTGAAGCCAGAGGCCACCCGGGGCACCGGCCGGGAGCTCGCCGAGGAGGAAGCGAGGAAGTTGAAGCCGGGTGCTAGTCGGCTCCGCCGACCACACAATGAACTCCGGCAGCACCTCTGCAGCGCGAAAGCGCGGCCTATGGGAACGCGCGACCGAAGCGCGCCCCTCGGCCGCAGCAGTCCGCCCGTCACCGTGCTAGAAATCGTCTCCACGGCCGTGGGGAGCTGTCGTGGTGGCCACAGGATGTTTGCGAGGGCGCCCTCGGTCGCGCTTGGGCGGGGGAGAGGCAGGCTCAACCTGGCGAGCCTTCCCCTTCTCTGCGGCCGAGAACCTCCTCGACGGGGCCATGAAGAAGAAGGAGAAGCAAGGGGGGATGAACTGGAAGGGCGCGCGCCGATCCGTACTTATAGCCGGCGAGGGCCAACCGTCGGCCCCCACGATCGCAGGTAATCATGACCCGCTTTGCATGCAGGGACTTGTCCAATCCGTGCAGTTGCCGAGGTGCCGTGGGGAAGTGGAGACGCCCACGTCCAATCAACCGCCACGCGGCGCCCAAGGCCGCAGGCTGTTAGGGCCCACGGCGCTTCGCTCTTGCCCTTTCGCCTCCCTGCACAGCCAAGTCCGGGCGCGCCTTGGGCCCGGGGGCTACTGTCGGCGTTCTGGGAACGGGGGTCCCCCAGACATGCCTGCCTGCGGCCTGCGGCGTGGCTCGAGGAGGGGCCCAGCACGGCCCATCCTCATCAACACAGGCCCAAGACCCTCGCGAGGGTTCAAGCCTCGCGGGGTGGACGACACGGAGCTTCCTCAGGCACGGCCTCATCAGGCTGGCTCGCAAGGAGGCGGGGTACCTCACGAGGTGCCCGTGACGCAAGCCATGACGACCAAGGGTGCCAGGTGGGCGCCAGCCCGCGCAGTGTCCTCCTTTCCTCTTTGGTGCAAAGGGAGCAAGCGCAGGCGAGAGCATCAAGCAAAGGCACCCGTTTCGGTGCAACAAGACCAAGACCAGTCCAACGGCAGGGAGGAAGTCATTGTGGAGCCCAAGCCAGCGTCACCACCAGAGCCTTTGGCAGGCGAGGACCAACTTTAGTCAGGATAAGTGTACCAGATGTTCCCCTTCAAAATGGCCAATTGTTGGCACCCTTCCCGCTCAATATTTGGGAAGAGGCCCAGGGCCTTTTCCTATAAATAGGACTAGCCACCCACAGGGTAGAGGGATCGAAATCGGAGAGAGAATCGAGAAGAGAGAGAGAGAGAAGGGTGACTGAACTCCTCCTAGCAGTTCATCCCCTCAGCCAAGAACAGACTCTCGCGAGGCTGTTCTTCCTTGTATTGCTCATCATCATCAGCCCAAGAGGCAATCCACCATACCACACACTAGAGTAGGGTATTACACCACAACGGTGGCCCGAACCAGTATAAACCCTGTGTCTCTTGTGCTGTTCTTTCCATAGCTTAGATCTTAGCGAGGCGGAGGGGTGCAGGTAGGTAGAAGGCGAAATCTCCGCGCGCACCCCAGTGTTCGAACCTCAAGGGTCTGCCGGAACCCGAAATCCGACACCATGAGGGCCTATCCCCGACGGTTTTTGGGTCGTGTAGGAAGGACCCCCCCTATCGCCCACACTCACTTGGCGACGGTTCCAAATGCCGTCGCGGAAAGGGGTTAAAAACCATTTCTATAGCACCGTGATAGAAGCACTTAGTCTCAGGTTTGGGTCTAGTCTTGGGTTTCTTCAGGGGAGCGGCAACTGCCTTGCCATTCTTCTTGAAGTACCCTTTTCTTCCCTTGCCTTTCTTGAAACTAGTGGTCTTATTAACAATCAACACTTGATGCCTTTTCTTGATTTCTACCTCCACGGACGTAAGTATCACGAATAGCTCAGGGATCGTCTTATCCATCCCTTGCATATTATAGTTCATCACGAAGCCCTTATGGCTTGGTGGCAGTTACTGGAAACCTTTGTCAACCTTTGTCTTATCTAGAAGATTAACTCTCACTTGATTCAAGCGATTGTAGCACCCAGACACTCTGAGCACATGCTCACTAACTCAACTATTCTCCTCCATCTTACAGGCAAAAGAACTTGTCAGAGGTGTCATGCTTCTCAACTCGGGCATGAGTTTGACATACCAATTTCAGCTCCTAAAACATCTCATATGCTCTGTGGTGCTCAAAAGATTTTTGGAGCCCTGATTCTAAGTCGTAAAGCATGGCGCACTGAACTATCTACTAGTCATCTGAACGTGTCTGCCAGACGTTCACAACATCCACAGACAACGCTAGAGGGATTGGCACACTGAGCGGTGAATCAAAGACATAACCCTTCTATGCAGCAGTGAGGACAATCCTCAGACTACGGACCTAGTCCGCATAATTGCTTACAATATCTTTCAACATAGTCTTTCTCTAGGAACGTATTAAAAAAACAAGGAGCTGCAACATGAGCTACTGATCTACAACATAATTTGCAAAGACAATTTAGACTATGTTCATGATAATTAGTTCAGTTAATCAAATTACTAATGAACTCCCACTTAAATCAACATCCCTCAAGTTGTCCAATTGATACATGATCCAAATCAACTAACACATGTCCGATCATTGCGTAAGATGGGGTAGTCATCAATGGTGAACATCTCCATGTTGATCATATCTACTATATGACTCATGTTCGACCTTTCGGTCTCCTGTGTTCCGAGGCCATTTCTGTACATGCTAGGATCTTCAAGTTTAACCCAAATATTTTTCATGTGTAAAACTGGCTTACACACATTGTATGTGAATATAGAGTCTATCACACCCGATCATCATGAGGTGCTTCAAAACGAAAAAAATTTGCAACGGTGCATACTTAGGGTGAACACATTTATCTTGAAATTAAGTAAAGGGATCATTTTATAATGCTACCATCGTCCTAAGAAAAATAAGATGCATAAAAGATAAACATCACATGCAATCAAAATATGTGACATGATATGGCCATTATCATCTTGTGCTTTTGATCTCCATCTCCAAAGCGTCGGCATGATCTCCATCGTCACCTGCATGACACCATGATCTCCATCATCGTGTTATCACGTGGTCGTCTCGCCTACTATTGCTTCTACAACTATTGCTAATGCATAGAGATAAAGTAAAGCAATTACATGGCGTTAACTGTTGACACGCAGGTCATAAAATAAATTGAAGACAACCCTATGGCTCCTGCCGGTTGCCGTACTCATTAACATGCAAGTCGTGAACCTATTACAAAACATGATCATCTCATACATCAAAATATATCACATCATGTTCTGGCCATACCACAACACAACAAGCCCTGCAAAGACAAGTTAGACGTCCTCTACTTTGTTGTTGCAATTTTTACGTGGCTGTTAGGATAAACTATAAGAACCATTCTTATCTACGCAAATCCACAATGGTGATATACAAGTTGCCTTTTAACCTTCTACAAGGACCGCCCTCGTCAAATCAGATTCAACTAAAGTGGGAGAGATAGATACCCGCAAAGCCACTTTTATGCAATACAAGTTGCATGTCAAACGGTGGAACCGGTCTCATGTGCGTGGACATGTAAGGTTGGTCCGAGCCGCTTCATCTCACAATATCGCTGAATCCAAATAAGACAAGGGAAGTAAGCAATCTGAACATCAAGGCCCACAACTACTTTGTGTTCTACTCATGCATATACATCTACGCATAGACCTAGCTCATGATGTCACTGATGGGGAATGCTGCATGAAAATCAAAAAAAATTCCTACGAACACCCAAGATCTAATATAGGAGATGCATAGCAAAGAGAGGGGAGTGTGTCTACATATCCTTGTAGACCGAAAGTGGAAGCGTATATAACGCGGTTGATGTAATCGCACTCTTCATGATCCAATCACGATCCAATCTGATCTAGCGCCGAACAGACGGCACCTCCGCGTTTAGCACACGTGCGGCTCGATGATGTCTCCTCCTTCTTGATCCAGCAAGCAAGAGACGAGAAGTAGATGGGATCTCAACCAGCATGACGGCATGGTGGAGATGGTGGTGGTGCAATCCCGGCAAGGCTTCACCAAACGCTATCAGAACCAATTTGAGGAGAAAGCAGAGTTTTTGGAGAGGTAGGGCTGCCGCCGGGGCATGGGATTTGGTGTGTCCAGCCCCTCCCTCTCCCCCACTATTTATAGGAGGCAAGTGGGAGGGTTGGGGTGCCGCCTTGGCCCCACTTCCAAGGGAGGGGGCGTCGGCCTAGGGAGGACTCCTCCCTCCCCAAGGCACCTAGGGGGTGCCTTCCCCCTTAGGACTCTTCCCATTTTCCTTGTTCTAGGTGCATGGGCCTCTTGAGGCTGGTGCCCCTGGACCATGTAGGCCAAGGCACCCCCTACATCCCATGTGGGCCCCGAGGGCAGGTGGACCCCCGGACCCCTTTTGGCACTCCCGGTACAATACTGATAATGCCCGAAACTTTTCCGGCAACCAAAACAAGACTTCCTATATATGAATCTTTACCTCCGGACCATTCCGGAGCTCCTCGTGATATCCAGGATCTCATCTAGGACTCCGAACAACATTCAATTACAAATGCACATATCCCAATTCTACTCTAGCGTCATCGAATGTTAAGCGTGCGGACCCTACGGGTTCAAGAATCATGTAGACATGACCGAGACACCTCTCCGGTCATAACCAATAGTGGGAACCGGATTCCCATATTGGTTCCTACATATTCCACGAAGATCTTTATCAGTTGAACCACGATGTGAAGGATTCAGTCAATCCCGTATGCAATTCCCTTTGTCCAGCGATATGTTACTTGCCCGAGATTCGATCATCGGTATCTCCATACCTAGTTTAATCTTGTCACCGGCAAGTCTCTTTACTCGTTCCGTAATACAAGATCCCGTGACTAAACTCATTAGTCACATGCTTGCACGCTTCTTGTGATGTTGTATTACCGAGAGGGCCCAGAGATATCTCTCTGTCACACGGAGTGACAAATCCTAGTCTCGATCCATGCCAACCCAAAAGACACCTTCGGAGATACCTGTAGAGCATCTTTATGATCACCCAGTTATGAAGTGATGTTTGATATCACACAAGGTATTCCTCCGGTATCCGGGCGTTGCATGATCTCATGGCCGAAGGAATAGATACTTGACATGAAGAAAGCTATAGAAAATAACTTAAACGATCTGATGCTAAGCATATGGTTGGGTCTTGTCCTTAACATCATTATCCTAATGATGTGATATCGTTATCAAATGACAACTCATATCTATGGTTAGGAAACCATAACCATCTTTGATCAATGAGCTAGTCTAGTAGAGGCTTACTAGGGACACGGTGTAGTTTATGTATTCACACATGTATTTAAGTTTCCGGTCAATACAATTCTAGCATGAATACTAAACATTTATCATGAACAGGAAATATGATAATAACCATTTTATTTTTGCCTCTAGGGCATATTTCCAACACGCCCAACCGTACCATGTTGTGCGCCTGCAGGAGCCGTCGAGAAGAAGAGGCCCCACCGATGTTGGATCCATGCGGGCTTCACGCAATGGCGGCGAGGGGGAGAGGTTGAGAAGGGGAGGCGGTGGACAACAGGGGTGGGCCGCCGCCCGTGTCGCCCATGGAGGGAGCGACGCGAGGGCTTTTTCGATAGCTCAAATTTTTCATGTAGATATTTTGCTACATATGTGGAGGAGCATAACTGGTATTTTCGTTCAATTAGACCACTTCATATATATTTTAATATATATATATATATATATATAATTTTACTCATATTCAAAACCATCCTTTTTACGAAGTAACACACGATACTTATAGTTACGAGGAAATCTTTTGTAGACATCTTCTTTGTGGTATCAATATTTGTAAGGCGGAAAAAATAGCAAGACTTGAATAAATATACTGCAATTGGACTGGAGCAATGTTAATGCTAATCGCTCATCCACACAAACTTGATTACCAACAAAGGTTTTTGAAAGTCTCGTGGACAACCCTCGTGAGCTACCCATCCAAAAAGATGGAAAATCATGAGCGTTGAATGGACTTGGACCGAGGATATTCCCCTAGAAGTGCATGCCGCCAAACTACAAAATATTCACCATAATGGTAAGACTACTCAGAGTGAGAGTAATATAGATAGTAATATGCTTGTCACATCAACAAAGAAGATGATGTGACAAGTAATTAAAAAGAAGAGAGATAAATGAAGTAACATAATATATGGTATCATCACATAGAACCTCCCAATAAAATGAATCTATAAAATAACATATGACACTACCCACTATGAAAGTAGTAACATAACATTACGAGCGTTGTTTAGGCTCTTGGGAGCATATGCTCCCGGATGAACAGTAAGTTTAAAAAAATAGTAAACATATTTTAAAAATTCTGATTTTTTTGTGTGGACGTTCATGTTAGTCTAATGAGCGTGCTTGATAATTTTCATGCGAAACGGATAGCACTGCTTCGTTGGTGAAAGAAACAAAATTAAGTGTAACATTTGGTATTCAATTTTTCAGCACATTCAGAATTCTTAAGATTTTCCACTAAGAATCTGCGGGTAGCATTTGGGTGTGATAATGAATACATCTATTTATTTTACAAAAAAATTGACATTTGCAAAAAACAATTTTGTCGGGCAAGAGCATATGCTCCCAAGAAACAAATTGGATTTCTATAACATAAACTAGCAATATATGCATGTTACTAGTCAAGTTACTCACCACTATGCCCAATCCAAGGAAATATTCTAACTCCACAAAAGATCAAACAAACAGAAGCAACATGACACAATAACATAAGCTCATCAGATCCGAATAATTAGCTCTGCAAGGACACACACCTCTCTCCATGGCATCGCCAGGAACCCGGGTCATTTTATTTAAAAAAAGCACCACAATGAACAATAGATGCCGACCAAGACCATAAATTTCTTGAAGATCTGAGGTCCCCTCACCTTTTAGCACCAAGATAGCAGCCAAAGGCGAGGGGACCAAAAGTTCCTCTGGTGGCAGCTGCTAGGACTCCGTTTCTTTTCTCTGGTATGGCTGGTCTATTGTTTTCACTAGAAACACTCCATATATTGATTAAGAAAGAAATTATATAATCATTCAGTACACAATACATTACGCAGAATGAAACACCCACAGCTGAGGGCATCCCCAACGCAAAACCTCAAAGAGAGTCCTTATTTGTCCACGAACAATTTTAGAACTTGCTCAGGGACATCTACTAGGAGTGTGGGTACCCAACGGTGTGCGTTATTTGTGCGCTGCATCGAGGAGAGAGGGAGAAAAGTGGGGTTGTGGTAGGGCTAGGTGAGAGAGTTAGCGGTTGAGTAGAAATAATGGGATTGTGGTTGGACCATCACGGAGGTGACAGACATATGAAATGGTGGATATCGGATAGTCCAGATTGTGTGGGACGAGATAAGGAGTCCAACTTATGGGTGAGAAATGGGGGAGTCCATTAGAAATGCCCTAACAACACATCAACTCTTTAGAAGTTATAAAAAATCTACCAATAAGCTACTTTGCTCTTGTCACAAACGATATTCACCAAGGAAAATTTAGGAATACATTGAAAGATTCCAAATGCACATCTCTTCAAATCAATGAGAACTGACCTATGTAAAACATTATCAGGCAAATAATTTTTCACAAATAGACAACAGTCTCCATGAAGATAGGCTTATGCATGACGACCACTATATAAAACCCTACTAAAAAAGTTCGAAGTTTCATTTCCTCTACAATTGCAAAGATTGGATGGAAATCCAAAGAAGATAGAAGCACCACCCCTTCATGATCTCTAGCCACCACGCTGGCGCTAGCAAAAGCTTCATCGCAATGAAGCTTGTATCAACATTAATCTTTATCGACCCCTCATTTGGCACCTCCCATTTTGCATATTGTAAATCACACAAAAAGAATGCCAACCTGGTGGACTATTCGTTTACATATATCAAGCATGAACAAACAGAATTTGTTGATGCTCCATTTGTAGTCCACATATTGTCCAAAACAGTAAACGATGCCTCAATATAAGCCTTTTCATATCCAAAAAGCACATTATTCTTGAAAAGCAAAGCTCTCCAAAGCAAACAACGAGGGTTATTTTTATTTGTAGGATTTTAAGAACACGTTAAATAGAAAAACATAGGTGTAAGATAGAATTGTGATAAATAAAGGACTGTGAATACATATGACTGTGCTGAATCGGGTTTTAGTTTTAGGAGTAGAAAAAACGCAGTAATCCCAACAATGGATGGTGAGGATAAGGCTAAAGATGGCCCTGTTTGGTCCATGGGTTAAAATTAGTTTGATCTAGTTTAGGCTCAAATATCCCTCGAGTATCCAAACATGAGGGCTAGTTTGAGCTAGTTGCATCTAACCCACCCAAAAAAAACTATCCCACTCAAGATGTGCTAATTGGAGCTAGTTCTCCTATTGTATTTATTGCCAATTTAACCTTGTCATCCAAACACCTCTTTGGCTAGAGTTAGTTCAGGGTTAGTCATAAGCTAGAAACTAACTCTAACCTCTAGCTAAGTTAGAGTATCCAAACAGGGCCAATATGCAAGATTGAGATGGAGTTAATATTGTGCTACTTGTGAAATTTGCCTTGTTCTTTGTGCATAAGAATGCAAAAAAAGGAGGCTTGAATGGATTGTAAAAGTATATTGTTTTTCTATGAAACTCAATTCAATGAAAAATTATTTATTTATCTTATGGTCCATTCCTTTGAGTAAAATGGAAGAATAGCATCACCATATGAACAATTCATGTTCATATAATTTCCGTTCACTTCTCCTATGAATAAAAGAGGCCCCAAACCATGGAGGGTTGGTGACTGCTAACCACGGAGTGCTTGTTTGTGCTTGCAAAAGTGTTAAGTTCATGGGCTACTTTATTACACTTCCTTTAACCGCATCTCTGAAAAAGGGCCCATCAATTTCCTCCCTCATGAATCAAGTAGCAGATCAAAATACCTGGCCACCATGCACCATTCTAAATGATGTTGCCACCGCGACACAATAGGTCTCCAAAATGTCTGACATATTAGCATACCAAATATGGTCTCATTCCTCCAATCTATGCTAGGGACTTGGCTTCTTTTGCATTTGAGCAACTCAAATTGTAACTCCAAGCAGTGAATATACCTCATTCGGACACCATCCTTATGCATGATTGTTTAGCAACAACACTAAAAACCTACATCACATATAGTTTTTCTCATGTCTCACAGGGGACCTTGCACTTCAGTGTCGATCTATGGGTAGCGTTCTTTTTAGGACCAACATACCCAACCTCAAGACTCAAGAGATGACTTTTTTTTAGTTCTACCACTGGGCCATGATTTGAACTAGAGGGTAACACACGTTTTGCCGCGCCATTATTCGGTTTTGGAATAAGTTCTATTTTTGTCTGAATAGTTATTGTGACAATTCACATTCCATGCATAATGTGGAGGCAGGCCCTATTACGTTATCCATGTAAGCAAGTCCTTCCAGTTTTGGAATGTTTTGTTCATCTTTTTTTTATTTTATTTTTTCCTTATTTTATTTTCCTATTTGTTTTTATGTTTCCTTTTTCAAATTTATGAATATTCCTTGAATTCAAGAACATAATTTTAATTCTTTAACATATTTTAAAATTCATAAATGGTTTATTCAAAATCATGGACATTTAACAAAAATCTGTGAATGTTTTTAAAATTTACAAACATTTATTAAAACTGCCAATATTATTTAAAAATCATGAGCATTAAAAACATAATGAATAATTATAAATCTCGTGAACATTTTTTAGATTCATGATTGTTTTTCATATTCTTGAAGAATATATAAATTTATGAACATTGTTTAAATTCGTGATGTTTTTTAAAAAAATTGCTAACATTTTCAAATTTACAAAAAAATATCTTTAATGATTATAATATTTTTTGCAAAATATATTATAATAGAATTTGGTTTCATTACTGTTCATGCAAGACTCACGATCCGAGCAGACCCTTACAATGGGAAAAAGTTTAGAGCTTTTCTGGGCTTCTATTTTTTGGTCATTTAGTAATTGTCATAAAGAGTACAAGACACCTCCGATAGTTAGTGATTGAAATGGACAACAAAAAGATAAAATCAAAAAGCATGCCCCATCATCCTCAAAGAATTCAAGTTTTTCATGAAAAATGCTTAGGATAAATTTAAGCTCATTTTCATATCTGAGCAGCTCTCGGTACGAAAATGACAAATTTAAGGTTTACAATATGTACTATTCTAATCTAATTTTTTTTTCTGAGAGCTACTCATACGTCTAAAAAAGCTGAAATTTGAAGCGGACCTCACGCACCAAATCGTCCTCCATGCACACAAAAAAGTCAAATATAAAAAAGCTGAACTTTGAAGCGGACCACACGCACCAAATCATCCTCCATGCACACAAAAAAGTCAAATGTTTTTGAATTTCTTTTATATTGTTTTTAAATATCTCTCTTAACTTGGTGCAGATAGGCCGGGCTTAGAAATGAATATTTGCTAAATATTGCTCTACTCTCTCCATCCATGAATAAGTATACATCTAATTTTTGTTTTAAGTCAAAGTCTTAAAATTTTAACCAACTTTATTGAAAATATTAGTAATATATATGACATCAAATTGATATATTATGAAATGTAAGTCAAAGTCTTAAAATTTTAACCAACTTTATTGAAAATATTATTAATATATATGACATCAAGTTGATATATTATGAAATACATTTCAAAATGGATATAGTACTATTTTCTAAAAATGTGGTTAAAATTTTAAAACTTTGACTAAAGACAAAAGCTTCGCGGATGGAGGGAGTACATGTTACGGTTGCACTTTTCTATTATGTACTTCCTCCGTTCTAAATTTAAACTAAAACCACAACGAGTAATTTGAAACGGAGAGAATACGTTTTATGGGAGTCATTTTTGCTTTATCTTCTGAATTTTACTATTGGATGGCTGAAATCATTGGTCAGACTAGAAACTTTAGGCCAGATCCTTTTAATATGACCTGCTTCCCCATGCATTCGGGTACTCCACGTCAGATTCCGCAATATACGATCGATCACTTCCAATGTCCTTTAGCCAAAATGTGCAATTAATTTGAGTTGATGAACTAACGACACATTTCACTTTATTTTCAAATAAAAGCTCCAGAAAAAACGTTTAAAACGAAATAGGGACTCTTTTTTTACTAGAATCGTACGTGAGCAAATTATGAGTACATTATCAAGGCACGCAGCCGATCACAGACGAGGCACAAGCTGCAGAACAGAGGACAAGACAACCAAAACCACGGTACAACGCTGATACAAACTAGTGCATCCAGACCCGACTGTACCACGACGCCGTAGACCCGTCACGCGGTGCTGTCGATGGCCATAGGCTGTGCGTCCTGCTTCCCGGCGGCGTTCTCCGTCTTCCTCCATTTGGCGAACATGTTACCGTAGAACTTGGCGTCCCTCTTGTTGTACTCCCTCAGCTTGTCCTTCAACGCCTTGTACGCAACCTTCACCTCCCTGGGGCAGAAACAAACATGAAAAATCAGCCACAATCCATAGGTGAAATCGATACGATATTTGTACTAGCCTTGTTGATCTCCAGAGAGATGGAAGGTGCCTCTACCTGTTGTCTGGGTCGATCTCCAGAGACTTCTTGATATCTAGCTCTGCCAGCTCCAGATCCACGAGCTCGGTGTACGCCTGCGCCCTCCGGTACAGAGCCTTGACGTTTGTGCTCTCCAGTTCCAAAACCTGATCAATAATGCCACCGTTTAGGATCACGTGGTGTGTTGTTGATTGGTTACACTGATGAAACCCTCGTACTCGAAAGGTAACACTAACCTTGGTGCAGAGCTTCTCTGCTTCTTTGTAATCCTTTAGCTTCAGCTTGCACGCTGCGTTGTTTAGCTTGATGCTGATCTTCACTGCCTTGGATTGCTTCTTCTCATCCTCGCTGAAGGAGCTGTCGTACTCAATGTACTTCGCAGCCTGTTCCCGAGGACAAGACAAAGATGCACATCTATGTCAGTCAGGACTCAGGAACTCAATTCCGTATCAATACGTTTTTCACAGGACGAGACTTTTAGTTGAGAGACCGATGCCCTTTATTTACCAGAGACCGATGCCCTTTATTTACCTTCTCATATCTCTTGGAAGCCTTGGCGTACTTGCCCATCTTAAACCACGCATTTCCTTCATCTTTCTTTTTAGCAGCTGCTTCGATCTTCTCAGCATTACTCTTCAAGTCCCAAGATTCTTTCTCCTGAAACAGTAACACGAACATGCGTTCACTTTCTGACAGCAGCAGAGACGGATATGTAAACAACAGACAAAGTAACCACCACAGTTAGTACCTTGTCGAAGGAAACAAGCTCCACTTCATAGAAGACGGTGGAGTTGGGAGGAACCACAGCAAGATCAAGCTTCGTCTCGGTGGATCCGAACGCATGTTCAGGTGGTATTCTAGCTGACGCGACCTCTCCTTTCTTCATGGTGAGCACCGTCGTGTCCAGCCCTTCGATGACCTGCTCCTCATCCGTCCTGAACTCGAATGGTTCGTCGCCTTCATGTCCTTTCTTCGTGAACACAGTGCCGTCGTCCAACTTGCCGATCAGCCTCACTGCAAGCAACAAGTAACACAAGATTAACTTGTCTGACAATTTTCACGAGGTTATGCATGCATGAATTAGCAGTGCGCCGCGCACCTCTCACAACTGCCCCGTCGTTGGGGCGCTCGTAGCCTGCTCCTTCCTTGAGCACCTTCTTCAAGATCCTCTTGTCTTCACCGATGAGGGTGACCGTCTTCCAGGAGACTAGCTCAAGATCGATGTGCAATGTGGAATTCGGGGGCACGGCGCCTTCAACTTCAGAAGCCGGCCTTCCTTGCTCGCCAAAACCATCTGTCCGTCATAAGATGCAGCACATATCAATTTATGAAGCCAGTCAGAAACTTTTGGAGTACAGCAAGGGTAACAGATTTGAGGAGAGATGGTTCACATTGTGGCTTGACGGTCAGGAGGACCTTCTCTCCCTTCTTCATGGTCTTGACGGCTTTGGAAAGTGCCGGGCAGAAGTAACCTATAATTTTAAAGGGAGAGTTGTGCATCAGCGATTCAGAGCTAAATCCTGCTGTTCAATTTGCCAAGGCTAACTGGATTCACTAGATACGAACCATCCTTCACTGCGAATTCAATACCCTCTGACTTGGACACGACCGATCCATCCTCGAGTCTGGCCTCGTACTTGACTGCGTGAGCAAACATGGAACATGTCAGAGAGGTGACAACGCGCGTAGCAAGAGCAGATCGATAACCATTTCATTGAAATTATACATCAGTTCACCATTTCGTTGGAATATACCGACGTACATTCCAGTTCGGCAACCCAAAATCATTAGGTTTCATTAAAAAAATCCGATATCAAATTTATTTCGCTAGCTAATTTCAGACGACAGTTTGGGATGTTTAGCAGAACACAAGTCAGAATCAAAAAATATTCAGTAATTTGGTCGAAACCCAGTTACTAGACACAACGTACCAGTAACTTCGTCCAGATCCTTGGGATTCTCCCATTTCTGACCCTCGACGAGGACCTTCTTGAAGATGCCGCCGTCCTTGCAGATGTCCTTGACGCTGGCCCACGAGAGGAGCTCGACGTCGAACCGGAGCGTCGCGTTGGGCGGGATCGTGGGCGGGGAGCCCGCCTCGCCGTACGCGAGGTCCGGCGGGATGGTGAGGACGGCGTTCTCGCCTTTCTTCATGGTCTTGATGCCCTGGTCCCATCCCTTGATCACCTGCCCCTGCCCGAGCTTGAACTTGAAGGGAGTCCCGCGGTCTCGGCTCGAATCGAACTTGGCCCCGTCGAGGAGAGTGCCCGTGTAGTGCACTGCCATACAACATTCGTTCATTCCGGTTATCATCTATCTGTTGGGTCTGATGTTGCGTGACAACTAGGGTGATCAGATGCAGAGGGGACAGCCGTGCCGTGATCCATACCTTCGACCTCGTCGCCGGTTTCGGGCCGTTCCCAGCCCTCGCCCTCCTTGACGAGCTTCTTCTTCAGCCCCTGCTTCCCGATCTCCTTCTCCTCGCCGACCTTCATCGTCGCCGGGGAGTCGGCCTCCTCCTCGTCGTCCATGGGCTCGCCGTCCGGCTCATTCATCATGGCGTCGTCCTCCTCTTCGAACGCCCTCAGCGTCTCATCCTCCACGGCGGCCATTGTTGGTTCGGTTCGTGGACGCGAAAGTCTCTCTAGGTGGAATGCAAAAAGATGAAGCGATTAACGGGTGCGCGCTCGCTCGCGATCTGTGTCTCTGTGCGTTCTGGATGTTGTTTGCAGCCAGAGCATGGCGCGGCTCGGATCGTTGGCTTCTTATATGGCGGGCGGAGCAGAGATTGTTGCGTTCAACGATGTGATGTTCTAGAGGGTTCCTGTTCCTGTGAGAGAGGGTTGGATTGGGAGATGCTTCCAGATCAGATCAGGGTCGGTGGGGAGCGAGGGCGCGAGAGCATTGGAAGGCAGTGGATGCTTCCAGAGATGCAGGGGAGAAGGACCGGGTCGTCGTTGGTTTCACTTTGTGGGCCTGGACTATCTGCATTTCTTTCCTGGAAGATAGTTTTGACAACTGGGCTACAACAAACAGTGTGAAGAGTTGGGTTGGGTTGGGCCTTCCCTCGGATGTCAGCCGATCCAAAGACGGTGTCTTTGCATATTTGAAGAAAAACAGAATTTGAAAAAGTTTTCAAGGTTGGGTACAGAAATGCATAGCTGGGGGCCTGGGGCTAGGAGTTGCAAGAAAACTTCCATCAAGTCACTGCTGCAAGTAATCACTACATACTCGATGGCAGGGTTTTTTTTTCCTAAAAAAAGAGGCAAAAGCTTAGCCCCATCCATTAATTAAACAGAAGAGAGTTCACAGTTAATTAATGGGATACCGAGTGAAAATCATCACAAACCGCTGAGCGGCACTCGCACAATACCCCACGCACACCTCACATAGAGGCCCTCGCCAAGATCGCACACCGAAGTCATCATCATCACTTCTCCCTAACATGCGTCATCGCCCTCCCTAATATCTGAGCAAGCGACCCCGACTTCAGCGAAGACGAACATTGACCCAACCCTCACCGTAGAGGTTGTACGGAAACACAAGAAGGCATGTGCCACACTAAGACACCCACACTAAGGGAAGCGCAGCTCCAACTCTGAAGGATAGTTTAGAAGAAGAAGAACTATGCAAGGTTGGAGCCATGAAAGACCACCGAACAGACCATCTGTAGCATGTCATCGTCGCCACTAACAATACATATAGGGGTGTGTGTGGAGGAGCATCGTATCTACGAGAAATGGAGATGGAAGTACACACAAGAAAATTAGACAGGTTCGGCCCCTCTACTCTAGAGGTAATACCCTACTTATGTGTGCGGTGTTCTTGCTCTTGCATGTAGCATTATAGGTGTGTTCAACCCTAAGCCCGGTGCTCTCCTCCCCACATATATAGAGTGCGTCGGGAGGTGTGTAGGATCGAAAGTATGTCTAAGGGGGGTGATTAGACTACTTGACCAAATAAAAAACTTGTCATTTCCCAATTTTAGTTTTAGGCAAGTTTTAGCATTTCTACTAAGTCAAGCAGCACCCTACACATGCAAGTCTAAGAGTTGTGCAACGGAAAGTAAAGTCTTTGCATATGAACGTAAATGAGGGATCGGAGAAATCAAGCAATGAAGATACGGTGATTTTTGGCGTGGTTCCGATATGTCCATGTTGAAGGGGACTTCAACCTATGGAGGGTAACAGCTGCGCGAGTCTACGGAGGGCTTCACCCACGAAGGGTCCACGAAGAAGCAACCCTGTTTATTCCACCATGACTTACGTCCATGAAGGACTACCCTCACTCGGGGTAGATCTTCACGAAGTAGGCGATCTCGTTGCCCTTACAAACTCATTGGTTCAACTCCACATGATCTTGGAGGCTTCCAAGTGACACGTAATCAATCTAGGAGACACAACTCTCCAAAAGGTAATAGATGGTGTTGTTGACGATGAACTCTTTGCTCTTGTGCTTCAAAAGATAGTCTCCTCAACACTCAACCACTCTCTCACAGATTTGGCTTTGGTAGGAGAAGGATTGGAGTGGAAAGCAACTTGGGGAGGCTAGAAATCAAGGTTCAAATGGTTGTATTGGAATGCCTTGATCTCAACACATGAGTATGTGGTTCTCTCTCAAAAAATGAATGGTGGAAGTGTAGTTTCGTTCGGATGGATCCTTCCAAGAGAAAGTGGGGGTGGAGGCGTATAAGTATCCTTCACCAAGAATTCAACCGTTACAACCTTTTGACTCAACTCGGTGGCACCGAAACAAAAAATCTCAATGAGACCGACATGTGTAAAAGATTCGAACGTTGGCTTTTCTGTGAGACCAAATGGAACAACTCAGTGGGACCGATGTATGATGACCTAAGCAAGACCTCATTTTGGTAATTCCAATCGAAACATCTCAGTAATTCTAAAATAATGTGAAAGGGTTAGAGAAACTTGGTGCAAATCGGTGGGACCGATCGTCATCTCGGTGGAACCGATGTTCTAGGGTTTGGCTGTGGCTCTGTCTAGGATCAATTCGGTGGGTCCGGATGAAGAGGTTTCGGTGGGACCGAGTTAGACTTTTAGGGTTTGGACAGATAGGATTTGAAGAAGGTGGTTGAGGGTTTTTGGAGCAATATCTTCAAGCACTTGAACAATTGAGTCATGATCAAAACCTCACCCCCTTTTAATAGTATTATCTTTCCTATGGACTCAATGTGATCTTGGATCACTTAACCAAAAATGTAGAATCTTGAAGGTTTTTCCAATTCATGTCCTTAGCATTTTGAGGGGTCCACTTTCTCATGTCCTTGCCATGCCAACATCGAATTTCATGGAATCTATCTTTGAATAGGCATTACTTCAATGACATATATGTTGTTATTAATTACCAAAACCACACAGGGATTAGTTGCACTTTCAAGGTGAGGTAACATGCTGGCATAAATGCTAGTAATAACGGCCATGCACGACCGACTGTCGCAATTAACTAGATATTGCACGATTCATAAACGACTGTACTTAATACGTGACATCTTCGCTGGCCAACTGGTCGACTAGTGATCTTTGCCCAACTCGAGGAAATGATGCCCGACTATAGGCTTGACACTGACTAGAGGAAATGATGCCCGACTATAGGCTTTGGCTAGGGATTTTTTTCGTCGTCTTGGTTGTCGAAGCGGAAGTTTTCCTCTCTTCGTATTGATGCCTTGGTATTTATACCCAGCCGTAGGTCAGTTGGATGCCTTCCTTCCCGGATGTCATGGTCACAAACGGCTTGACCTTTCCTTGTCGTTGTTTCACCTATCTCTTTTTGGGGAGCCCATGGGTTCCTACTCGCTCCTTTCCTTTTAGGTCATGGACTCTTGATAGGATTGATTTTGAGGTTTCCAGAATGTTCTTCCAGACTCAAGCACAACAGAGGTGGATTCGATACCATCTCGCATTGACACTTCATTATCAAAGACATGACAAAACTACTCACAAATAGACTAAAAAACATGCGTCCCTTCAATTGTCCATGAAAACCAAACATATTTTTTTTCTGGTCAAAACAATGCTCAAAACTTTGTCTTTTGCTGCGACTTGGTGCTACGACCTGGCCAGCTCCCGCCACTTGCAGTAACCACCAACAATGGTTATATAACTTGAGTTCCACAAGGTGCTCCTCCCTGTCTCTCCCGCCCTCTTCCTTTCTCTCTCTCAGAGTGACTACTCTCCATACTTAGACACTGTGGTTTCCCTGAAACTTTCTAGTCATGGATCTATGACGTATTATCAACCTACACAACAGTCATTATAAATGGGGTTCCAGGAGACCAGATAAACTGCAAAAATGGTCTCAGGAACGATACCCCTCTCACCTTATCTCTATATCATTGTAGCTGACTTGGTACAATAAAATATCCAACAAAATACACAGCTTCATAAATTGCACCACCTCATCTTCATCCACAACTCTCTAATACGCCGCTGATACACTCATCATTGCACGTGCATCCCCGCTTGTAGTCCTACACTTAAATCCGTATGAAATGACTTTTCCTTAGCTACATGGTCGAATTTAAACTTCTGCAAAACTACTTTTGTCGTCATGCACGCAACGCCCGTGCTAGGGAATGACATTGCCAACATATTGTACTGCCAGGTATCCATTTCCAAAAAAATTACCTATGTCTACCCATCTCGTCAACTCGACTACCACCCAGTGCCCTTCTCCCATAATCCAAAGATCCAAAAAATTCCTCTCGGGGTGGTGAGCTAAGATACTCTCTAAAGGGGACCGACTAATCCTTCTCTCATGAGTTACCGATTCACTAGCAACTTACTTTGTGTTTGTTTTCCAGATCGTAGAAAATGTCCTCGAAACTATTGATGCTTTTCGTCGTGCCTTTTTATCGGGGTATGGAAGAAACTTATACTAGTGCTCAGTGCTTAATTGCTCTGAATAATGTGTGTAAACCAAAAAAGTTTAGTTGTCTCGGATTAAAAAACTGCCAACAAAATAATTGCATTCTCTTGAAATTCATAGTAAAATCTCTATCACAAGATACTCCACCTTGGCTTTACTAGCTCCATTTACAACACCCAAATGCTTTTATTTCTTCACAAAACAAGAAATCCTTCCTTTACACAAGTCAATAAGAAAATATCCACCCTACTGAACATTTCTTTTGTTTTAACAACTTCTAGCGCTAATAGCTACTCTTTGCTTGATACTTGGTTCATCATTAACCATTATGTACAGCTTTTCTAAACTCTTTCTCCCATGCTACCAAGTAGTTCATCAGAGTGGCGACCATACTCAACTTTGGTTTAGAATTGTGCTTGCAAAATTGCTTCCTAATGTTGCCATAAAAATGGCCTCTCTCTCTCTCTATCCCTCTCTCTCTCTGAATGACTACTCTCCATACTTAGACACCATGGTTTCCCTGAAACTTTCTAGTCATGGATCTATGACGTATTGTCAACCTACACAGCAGTCATTCTAAAGGGATTCCAAAAGACTGAATAAACTGTCGAAATGGTCTCAGGCAATGATACCCCTCTCATCTTATCTCTATATCATTGTAGATGACTTGGTCCAACAAAAGATCCAAGAAAATACCTATCTTCATAACTAGCACCACCGCATCTTCACCCACAACTCTCTAATTGTTGGGGAACGTAGTATTTCAAAAATTTCCTACGATCACGCAAGATGTATATAGGAGAAGAATAGCAACGAGCGGCGAGAGTGTGTCCATGTACCCTCGTAGACCGAAAGTGGGAGTGTTTAGTAACGCGGTTGATGTAGTCGAACGTCTTCGCGATCCAACCGATCCAAGTACCGAACGTACGACACCTCTGTGTTCAGCACATGTTCAGCACGATGACATCCCTCGAGCTCTTGATCCAGTTGAGGACGAGGGAGAGTTCCGTCAGCACGACGGCGTGGTGATGGTGATGATGATGTTACCAGCGCAGGGCTTCGCCTAAGCACTACGACGATATGACCGAGGTGTGTAACTGTGGAGGGGGGCACCGCACATGGCTAAGAGAAGACTTGGTGTGCCTTTGGGATGCCCCCTGCCCACGTATATAAAGGAGAGAGGGAGAGAGGCTGGCCCTCCTAGGGGCGCGCCAAGTGTAGGGAGTCCTACTAGGACTCCCAAGTCCTAGTAGGATTCCCTTTCCTTTTCGGAGTGGGAAAGAAGGAAAGGAGGGAGAGGGAGAAGGAAAAGGGGGGCGGGGCGCCCCCACCCCTTGTCCAATTCGGTTTGGACAGGAGGGAGGCGCGCGCCACCTCGTGGCCCTTCTTCCCTCTCTCCACTAAAG
The DNA here is from genome assembly GCF_056163025.1 of Triticum urartu. Taxonomy (NCBI): domain Eukaryota; kingdom Viridiplantae; phylum Streptophyta; class Magnoliopsida; order Poales; family Poaceae; genus Triticum; species Triticum urartu. The sequence continues at coordinate 444,840,475 of NC_141874.1, read as the reverse complement.
CCCAATAAGGCCCATTAACTTCCCCCGGCGAATTCCCGTAACTCTCCGGTACTCCAAAAAATATCTAAATCACTCGGAACCATTCCGATGTCCAAATATAGCCTTCCAATATATGAATCTTTACCTATCGACCATTTCGAGACTCCTCATCATGTCCGTGGTCTCATCCGGGACTCTCAACAAACTTCGGTCATCAAATCACATAACTCATAATACAAATCGTCATCGAACGTTAAGCGTGCGGACCCTACGGGTTCAAGAACTATGTAGACATGACCGAGACACATCTCCGTTCAATAACCAATGGAGGAACCTGAATGCTCATATTGGCTCCTACATATTCTACGAAGATCTTTATCGGTCAAACCGCATAACAACATGTGTTGTTCCCTTTGTCATCGGTATGTTACTTCCCCGAGATTCGACCGTCGGTATCTTCATACCTAGTTCAATCTCTTTACCGGCAAGTCTCTTTACTCATTTCGTAATGCATCATCCGATAACTAACTCATTAGTCACATTGCTTGCAAGGCTCATAGTGATGTGCATTACTAAGAGGGCCCAGTGATACCTCTCCGATACATGGAGTGACAAATCCTAATCTCGATCCATGCCAACTCAACAAACACCATCGGAGACACCTGTAGAGCATCTTTATAATCACCCAGTTACGTTGTGACGTTTGATAGCACACAAGGTGTTCCTCCGGTATTCGGGAGTTGCACAATCTCATAGTTAGAGGAACATGTATAAGTCATGATGAAAGCAATAGCAATAAAACTAAACGATCATTAATGCTAAGCTAACAGATGGGTCTTGTCCATCGCATCATTCTCTAATGATGTGATCCCGTTCATCAAGTGACAACACATGACTATGGTTAGGAAACTTAATCATCTTTGATTAACGAGCTAGTCAAGTAGAGGCATACTAGGGACACTCTGTTTGTCTCTGTATTCACACATGTACTAAGTTTCCGGTTAATACAATTCTAGCATGAATAATAAACATTTATCATGATTTAAGGAAATATAAATAACAACTTTATTATTGCCTCTAGGGCATATTTCCTTCAGTCTCCCACTTGCACTAGAGTCAATAATCTAGTTCACATCGCCATGTGATTTAACACCAATAGTTCACATCGCCATGTGACCAATATCCAAAGGGTTTACTAGAGTCAATAATCTAGTTCACATCGCCATGTGATTAACACCCAAAGAGTACTAAGGTGTGATCATGTTTTGATTGTGAGAGAAGTTTAAGCAATGGGTCTGCCACATTCAGACCCGTATGTATTTTGCAAATTTCTATGTCTACAATGCTCTGCACGGAGCTACTCTAGCTAATTGCTCCCACTTTCAATATGTATCCAGATTGAGACTTAGAGTTATCTGGATCGGTGTCAAAGCTTGCATCGATGTAACTCTTTACGATGAGCTCTTTGTCACCTCCATAACCGAGAAACATTTCCTTATTCCACTAAGGATAATTTTGACCGCTATCCAGTGATCCACTCATGGATCACTATTGTACCTTTTTGCCAAACTCATGGTGAGGTACACAATAGGTCTGGTACACAGCATAACATTCTTTATAGAACCTATGACCGAGGCATAGGGAATGAATTTTCATTCTCTTTCTATTTTCTGCCATGGTCGGGTTTTGAGTCTTTACTCAACTTCACACCTTGCAACACAGTCAAGAACTCCTTCTTTGATTGTTCCATTTTGAATTACTTCAAAAACTTGTCAAGGTATATACTTATTGAAAAAAATTATCAAGTGTCTTGATCTATCTCTATAGATCTTGATGCTCAATATGTAAGAAGCTTCACGGAGGTCTTTCTTTGAAAAACTCCTTTCAAACACTCCTTTATGCTTTCCAAAAAAATTCTACATTACTTCCGATCAACAATATGTCATTCACATATACTTGTCAAAAATGATGTAGTGCTCCCACTCACTTTCTTGTAAATACAGGCTTTTCCAAAAGTCTGTATAAAATTATATGCTTTGATCAACTCATAAAAGCGTATATTCCAACTCCGAGATGCTTGCACCAGTCCATAGATGGATCGCTGGAGCTTGCACACTTTGTTAGCATCTTTAGGATTGACAAAACCTTCTGGTTGCATCATATACAACTCTTCTTTAATAAATCCATTAAGGAATGCAATTTTGACATCCATTTGCCAGATTTCATAAAATGCGGCAATTGCTAACATGATTCAGACAAACTTAAGCATCGATACGAGTGAGAAGATCTCATCGTATTCAACACCTTAAACTTATCGAAAACCTTTTGCGACAATTCGAGCTTTGTAGACAGTAACACTACCATCAGCATCCATCTTCCTCTTGAAGATCCATTTATTCTCTATGGCTTGCCGATCATTGGGCAAGTCAACCAAAGTCCACACTTTGTTCTCATACATGGATCCCATCTTAGATTTCATGGCCTCAAGCCATTTCACGGAATCTGGACTCATCATCGCTTCCTCATAGTTCGTAGGTTCGTCATGGTCTTAGTAACACGACTTCCAGAACAGGATTACCGTACCACTCTTGTGCGGAACGTGCTCTGTTTGACCTATGAGATTCGGTAGTAACTTGATCCGAAGTTTCATGATCATTATCATTAGCTTCCTCACTAGTTGGTGTAGGCATCATGGGAATGGTTTTCTGTGATGAGCTACTTTCCAATTTAAGAGAAGGTACAATTACCTCATCAAGTTCTACTTTCCTCCCACTCACTTCTTTCGAGATAAACTCCTTCTCTAGAAAGGATCCATTCTTAGCAACAAATATCTTGCCTTCGGATCTGTGATAGAAGGTGTACCCAACAGTCTCCTTTGGGTATCTTATGAAGACACATTTCTCCGATTTGGGTTCGAGCTTATCAGGTTGAAGCTTTTTCACATAAGCATCGCAGCCTCAAACTTTAAGAAATGACAGCTTAGGTTTCTTGCCAAACCACAGTTCATATGGTGTCGTCTCAATGGATTTAGATGGTGCCCTATTTAACGTGAATGCAGCTGTCTCTAATGCATAACCCCAAAACGATAGTGGTAAATCGGTAAGAGACATCATTGATCGCACCATATCCAATAAAGTACGGTTACAACGTTCGGGCACACCATTACGTTGTGGTGTTCCAAGTGGCGTGAGTTGTGAAACTATTCCACATTGTTTTAAATGAAGGTTAAACTCGTAACTCGAATATTTGCCTTCGCGATCAAATCGTAGAAACTTTATTTTCTTGTTACGATGATTCTCCACTTCACTCTGAAATTCTTCGAACTTTTCAAATGCTTCAGACTTGTGTTTCATCAAGTAGATATACCCATATCTTCTCAAATCATCTATGAAGGTCAGAAAATAACGATACCCACCGCGAGCTTCAACACTCATCGGACCGCATACATCGGTATGTATTATTTCCAATAAGTCAGTGGCTCGCTCCATTGTTCTGGAGAACGGAGTCTTAGTCATCTTGCCCATGAGGCATGGTTCGCAAGTATCAAATGATTCATAATCAAGTGATTCCAAAAGTCCATCCGCATGGAGTTTCTTCAGCGCTTTACACCAATATGACCTAAACGGTAGTGCCACAAGTATGTTGCACTATCATTATCAACTTTGCATCTTTTGACATCAATATTATGAATATGTGTATCACTATGATCAAGATCCAATAAACCATTTATATTAAGTGTATGACCATAGAAGGTTTTATTCATGTAAATAGAACAAAAATTATTCTTTGACTTAAATGAATAACCTATTGCAATAAACATGATCCAATCATATTCATGCTCAACGCAAACAGCAAATAACATTTATTTTAGGTTCAACACTACTCCCGAAGGTAAAAGGAGTGTGCGATGGTGATCTTATCAACCTTGGAATCATTTACAACACACGTCGTCCCCTTGCCCTTGACTAGTCTTCGTTCATTTTGCAACTCCTGTTCGAGTTACTAATCTTAGCAACTGATCCGGTATCAAATACCCTGGGGTTACTATGAACACTAGTAAAGTACACATCAATAACATGTATATTATATATACCTTTGTTCACTTTGCCATCCTTCTTATCCACCAAGTATTTTGGGTAGTTCCGCTTCCAGTGACCATTTTCTTTGCGGTAGAAGCACTAAGTTTCAGGCTTGGGTCTAGTTTTGGGCTTCTTCATAGGAGTGGCAACTTGCTTGCCATTCTTCTCGAAGTTCCCTTTCTTTCCCTTGCCCTTTTACTTGAAACTAGTGGTCTTGTCAACCATCAACACTTAATGCTCTTTCTTGATTTCTACCTTCGCCGATTTCAGCATCGCGAAGATCTTGGGAATCATTTTCGTCATCCCTCGCATACTATAGTTCATCACGAAGTTCTAGTAACTTGGTGATGGTGACTAGAGAACTTTGTCAATCACTATCTTATCTAGAAGATTAACTCCCACTTGATTCAAGCGATTGTAGTACCTAGACATTCTGAGCATATGCTCACTAACTGAGCTATTCTCCTCCATCTTGTAGGCAAAGTACTTTGTTAGAGGTCTCATACCTCTTAACACGGGCATGAGTCTGAAATACCAACTTCAACTCTTGGAACATCTCATATGCTCCACGTCATTCAAAACATTTTTGAATTCCCGGTTCTAAGCCGTAAAGCATGGTGCACTAAACTATCAAGTAGTCATCATACCGAGCTTGTCAAAAGTTCATAATGTATGCATCTGCTCCTGCAATAGTTCTGTCACCTAGCGGTGCATCAAGGACATAATTCTTCTGTGCGGCAATGAGGATAATCCTTAGATCACGGACCTAGTCTGCATCATTGCTACTATCATCTTTCAACTTAGTTTTCTCTAGGAACATATCATAAATAAAACGGGGAAGCTATACACGAGCTATTAATCTACAACATAGATATGCAAATACTATCAGGACTAAGTTCATGATAAATCTAAGTTCAATTAATCATATTACTAAAGAACTCCCACTTAGATAGACGTCCCTCTAGTCATCTAAATGACCACGTGATTGCTACCTCTTGAGCACTGTGTTGGTTTCCCCTTGAAGAGGAAAGGGTGATGCAGTAAAGTAGCGTAAGTATTTCCCTCGGTTTTTGAGAACCAAGGTATCAATCCAGTAGGAGACCACGCTCGAGTCCCATGCACCTACACAAACAAATACGGAACTCGCAACCAACGCGATAAAGGGGTTGTCAATCCCTTCACGGTCACTTACGAGAGTGAGATCTGATAGAAATGATAAGATAATATTTTTGGTATTTTTTATGATAAAGAATAAAAGTAAAGAAAGCAAAATAAACGGCGATAGGAATAGCTTGTTGTCAGGACATTAATATGATGGAAGATAGACCCAGGGGCCATAGGTTTCACTAGTGGCTTCTCTCAAGAGCATAAGTATTACAGTGGGTGAACAAATTACTGTCGAGCAATTGATAGAATTGAGCATAATTATGAGAATATCTAGGTATGATCATGTATATTGGCATCACATCCGTGACAAGTAGACCGACTCCTGCTTGCATCTACTATTACTCCACACATCGACCGCTATCCAACATGCATCTATAGTATTAAGTCCATAAGAACATAGTAACGCTTTAAGCAAGATGACATGATGTAGAGGGATAAACTCATGCAATATGATATAAACCCCATCTTTTTATCCTTGATGGCAACAATACAATATGTGCCTTGCTGCCCCTGCTGTCACTGGGAAAGGACACCGCAAGATTGAACCCAAAGCTAAGCACTTCTCCCATTGCAAGAAAGATCAATCTAGTAGGCCAAACCAAACTGATAATTCGAAGAGACTTGCAAAGATAACCAATCATACATAAAAGAATTCAGAGGAGATTCAAATAGTGTTCATAGATAGTCTTGATCATAAACCCACAATTCATCGGATCTCGACAAACACACCACAAAAGAAGAGTTGCATCAAATAGATATCCAAGAGAATCAAGGAGAACTTTGTATTGAGATCCTCCAGTGCCACCCCTAGTTGGTTTTGGAGTATTGACGACAAACCTGGTTGAGGGACTAATGTGTTTGTGAGAATTGCAGGATAACATAGGTAGTAGTACCTCAATGATTTGGTTTTCCTATTGGAGATGACCCCTAAAAATGTATGAAGACACTGAAGACAAAGGTGGTATGTGAAGATATTCACATTGAAGACTGTGATAAGAGAAGACATTAAGTGAGGAGTATGGAGCGCGAAGACTTAGTTGTTTCGTTGTTTCCCTTTCTTCTTTGTTGAGTCATAGGAACCACCGTACTGTTAAGTGGGGTCCTAGTGAACAAAGTCAGAGTGACTGAAGTGATGCTTAACCAATATCCTATGTCTTCGAGCAAAGACAATGAGAGCAAATCTTATCCAGAGCTGGATGAGTCAGTTTTACTTGTAGCCCAAGTAAAGTTGCTGCGTGTGTTTGAAATCTGACCGTTGGAACACGTGTCAGTTCCTTAGTGACCCAGGGTAATTTCGGACAAATCAGGTTGGGTTGCCTACTTGCTATAAATAGCCCACCCCCTACACCATAAATTGGTTGGCTGCTCAGAGTTAGTGCACGACTTTTGTCGTTTGAGAGCAACCCACCTCGAAGCCTTTGAGATAGAAATCCTTGCGAGGACAAAGCCCTAAACACCCAGATCCAAAGAGTGTTAGGCATCACTGAAGTCTTCCTGTCTGTGTGATCTGAAGACTTGTTACACTTGAGGACTGTGAATCCTCCAGCCGGTTAGGCGTCGCGTTTTGAGCATCCAAGAGTCATTGTGGATCGCCGGTGTAACGCCCTCGATGCGGCTATATCTCCCACGTGTCGAAGCATGACTTAGAGGCATAACCGCATTGAAAGCAATGTCGCAAGTGAGGTAATCTTCACACAACCCATGTAATGCATAAGGGAAAGAGATACATAGATGGCTTACAATCGCCACTTCACACAGTTACATGAATAAAGCATTACATCATCCAGATACAATCAAGGTCCGACTACGGAACCAAAATAAAAGAAGACTACCCCAAAAGCTACACAAATCCCCGATCGACCCCAACTGGGCTCCACTACTGATCAACTAGAACGAAACGACACAAAGGACAAGATATTCAACGAGCTCCTCCTTGAGCTTGGTTTCGTCACCTGCTCGGTAACATCGGCACCTGCAAACTGGTTTTGGAAGTATCTGTGAGTCACGGGGACTCAGCAATCTCACACCCTCGCGATCAAGACTATTTAAGCTTATAGGTAAGGTAAAAGGTATGAGGTGGAGCTGCAGCAAGCGACTAGCATATATGGTGGCTAACATACGCAAATGAGAGCGAGAAGAGAAGGCAAAAGCACGGTCAAACAACTATGATCAAGAAGTGATCCTAGAACAACCTACGTCAAGCATTACTCCAACACCGTGTTCACTTCCCGGACTCCGCCGAGAAGAGACCATCACGGTTACACACGCGGTTGGTGCATTTTAATTAAGGTAAACTTCAGGTTTTCTACAACCGGACATTAACAAATTCCCATCTACCCATAACCGCGGGCACGGCTTTCAAAAGTTCAAAACCCTGCAGGGGAGTCCCAACTTAGCCCATCACAAGCTCTCACGGTCAACGAAGGATATTCCTTCTAGCGCGAAGACCCGATCAGACTCGGAATCCTGGTTACAAGACATTTCGACAATGGTAAAACAAGACCAGCAAAGCCACCCGAATGTGCCGACAAATCCCGATAGGAGCTGCACATATCTCTTTCTCAGGGCACACCGGATTGTCCAAGGTTCCGGTAGGCCAGCCCAGAGTTGCCCATGGTGGCCACCGGCAGCTGACAGGTTGGACCAACACTCAGAGGAGCACTGGCCCGGGAGGGTTAAATAAAGATGACCCTTGAGCCGGCCGACCCAAGGGAAAGAAAAGGCTAGGTGGCAAATGGTAAAACCAATGTTGTGCCTTGCTGGAGGAGTTTTATTCAAGGCGAACTGTCAAGGGGTTCCCATTATAACCCAACCGCGTGAAGAATGCAAAATCCGGGAACATAACACCGATATGACGGAAACTAGGGCGGCAAGAGTGGAACAAAACACCAGGCATAAGGCCGAGCCTTCCACCCTTTACCAAGTATATAGATGCATTAATTAAATAAGAGATATTGTGATATCACAACAAAATATTCATGTTCCAACAAGGAACAAACTCCAATCTTCACCTGCAACTAACAACGCTATAAGAGGGGCTGAGCAAAGCGGTAACATAGCCAAACAACGGTTTGCTAGGACAAGGTAGGTTAGAGGCTTGGCTCAACAATATGGGAGGCATGATGAGCAAGTGGTAGGTCTCGTAGCATAGGCATAGCAAAAGAGCGAGCAACTAGCAAGCAAAGATAGAAGCGATTTCGAGGGTATGGTCATCTTGCCTGAAATCCCGCAAGGAAGAAGAACGAGTCCATGAAGAAGACAAACGGACATAGTCGAACGGGTCCTCAAAAACGCGACGTTATCGGATCCACCCCGAAGAAGTAACACCGGAAAGAAACACACAACATAGTAAACAACCAACACATGAACATGGTATGATATGCAGGATGCGGTATGTGATGCATATGCATGATTTGGAAAGGAATGATTGAACCTGGCCTCAACTTCGAAATCCAAGAGTGCCACTGGAAAGGTGAGGTGATTTTGGTCGAAATCGATATAAAGATCACCAGAATCGGATGCACGATTTGGAGATGGCAAGCAAAACAAATATGGCACCGGTCTGCGATTAACAACAAGTACCTATCTAAATGCATCAAGATAAATATGCTACATCACTCAAACATAGTAACAAAATACATGGCAGGGATCCACTCATGAAGCTTGACAAAAGATGAACACTAAGCTGCGACTAATTCATCCATTAACAGGTTCAAACAAGCATGGCAAAAGTGCAAATGATAACAGGCTTCAAACTTAGTGAAATTAACACAAGTCTGGAATTTATTATCAGGAAGCACACTTTAGAGCATGAAAACTACAAGCTACAGGAACTTAAAATGGCAAGGCAAGGCATGTCATGAAGCTACTCAAAGCACTTAACAAAAGTCCCTTAGTGACCTTGAGCCAAAAGGGATCAGAAAATAGAATTGCAAGCATGTGAACATAGCAAAAACATAAACAGATTCAAACTTAGTGAAAAACTGGAGCATGCAAAACAGATTAACGAGTAGGCATGTTTACGAGCTCGATGCACTCACTACAGAGCATGGCATAACAAACTAAGCATACACCCATCAAGAATACATAGCATAGAAGCTAGACATGGCAAGAACAACAACATAGCATGCACGGTTCAATAGCAACATCCTCGGCAAAATCGCTAAACATGTCAACAATCTGCTAGGATTATTTTAAGCAAAAGTAGAGCTCGATTGACTCAAGCTAGGTTGCTCCATAATTGCAAACAAAGACATGTATGGATAGAGAACCACAATATAAACAAAACATCATTACTGATCATCCTCAAAAGAGGCACGGATCACTAGGAAACAACATGAACATATGGCATAAAAATAAAGACAGGGCAAGGACTTAGTGAAATTCTAAGTTCCTGAAATCAGCATTAACGATTACGCTACTTTGCATGCTTGTGCTAGTCACCACAAATATCACAAAAATACATGGCGAGCACCTATGTAAAGATGGCATGGCATTCAACAAAACACATGTAGAGCTCAACATCATAGCATGCACACATTAATCATGGCAAAAATGACAAAAGGCCATTTGCTGAAACAGATCTGACATAATCATCGCATAGCCCTCTTCCAACAGCATTTCGGGCATCAAGATCAGCTCAAATGAAAATGATGCAATGAGATGAAATGATGTACTCATCGAGACGAACATTTTGATATGCTACACGCACGAATCGGAGCTACGGATGCAGAGTTAAGGCATGATGAAGATTGCAAAAAATATTAGGGTTTCGGGGATAAAAGTCAACCCTTGTCTTCCAGATCCAGATCCGAATCTCGCCGGAAACACTGTAGCAATTCACCGGAGTTGAGGGGGAAGGCGGTCGGAGAGAGCGGGAGACGGCCGGAGGAGGCGGATCCGGCCATCCTTAGCCCGGATCTGACCGGAGGAGGCCGGGCGCCCATCGGAGAAGACGGAGGAGCAGAACGGACGGCGTCACGGCTCTCGTGCTCCGGCGAGCTCGCTGGAGGTCGGGCGGCGGTTCCGGCGAGCTCCTGGTGCCGGCGAGCTCGGCGCGGGGGCGCGCGAGGGCCGGCGGGGCTCGGGCACCGCGGAAGACGAGCAGCGCGGCGACCCGCGGCGGTGCGGAGGCGGGCCCGACGCGGTTGGCGCGCAGTCCGGTCGCCGGAGTAGTTCGCCGGCGACGGCGCGAAGGCGGCGGAGCAAGGGCGGCGAGACGCGAGGCGGCGGCGCGGAGGGCGGGCCCGGTTTGGCCCGGGGCGGGCCGGATCTGGGCCCCGGGTGGCGCGGCGAAGTGGGCGCGGGCGCGGGGACGCGTGGCGGCGCGCGGTAGGCTGAGGCGGCGGGGTTGATGACGTGGCAGCGCCTGATTGGGTGGAGCGAGGTGGCTGGCGGCGGTGGACGTGTCCGGCGGCGCGGTGGAGAAGAGGCTAGGGTTTAGACTGCGAAAAATTTGGGGAGGCACACATATATATAGGTAGATGGAGCTAGGAGAGTCCAAATGAGATGCAGTTTTCGGCCAGGCGATCGTGATCGAACGGCCGAGATGATGGAGAGGTCTTAGGTGTGCTTTGGGCCAGTTTGGAGAGGTGTTGGGCTGCAACACACACGAGGCCTTTTCGGTCCCTCGGTTAACCGTTGGAGTATCAAATGAAGTCCAAATGGCACAAAACTTGACAGGCGGTCTACCGGTAGTAAACCAAGGCTGCATGACAAGTCTCGGTCCGATCCGAAAACGTTTAACACCTGCACATGAAAAGAGGTAGAAAGGGACACCGGAGGACATAGGAGCGCCGGAATGCAAAACGGACAACGGGGAAAATGCTCGGATGCATGAGACGAACATGTATGCAAATGAAATGCACATGATGACATGATATGACATGCATGACACGCAAGCAAATGACAAGGCAACAACAGGGAATAACTGGAGGACACCTGGCACATCGGTCTCGGGGCGTTACAACACTCCACCACTACGAGAGGATCTCGTCCCGAGATCTAGAATGGCACGAGAGGGAAAAAACGGAGGAGAAAGAGAAGAGGTAAACTAAGTTGCTTCTTTGACAAACGAGTGAAACCAAAGAACCTTGAAAAGGTTAAGCCATTTCGAGAAAAGAATACAACGGAGATGAACGAAGTTGAAAACACTCCGTTAGGAAAGATGAACAAGGAAGAACAACTTCGAACAGCACTCCGATTGGAAAGAGATGAAAGACTTGATAACATGAAAAAAAAAGCTTGAGCAAAGGGACACAACACTCCGGTTAAATGGATAAGCACGAAAAGAACATGATCTTCACAATTCGAGATAATGATTGAAAAGAGCAACATCACAAGGCCTCCGGAAGAAAGAAATAGAAGATAGATAACTGAAAGAAAAGAATGGAGAAGAAAATGTCGACTTCTGTCACAACATAGCTTAAAAGGCATCTTTTGGAGAAGGGTTGAACGGAGTTCTTAGAAAACCAACAACGAAAAAGAGTAAGCTTAATATGGTCTTATGGAATATATCTCAAATTATGAGGTGACAACCAGCCACTTACGGGAAAAGAATTGGATTGATATGAACGAGGAGACGAGAAACTTATTTCACCGGGAGGGTAGATGAAGAACTTGGATCATATATGAGCACCATAAGTAGCAACAATCCTTAGGGAAGGCTTTAGGTGAAATATAACCCAAGATAACTCCAACTAAGAGGTTGATGGATTTAAAATATCTCATTCTTAACAACATGTGAATCATGAAACATGAACTCAAATTATCAAGAATGACATAATACCACCTACAATGATATGGAAAAAAGAATTGCACTCCGGATAGCAAGATGAAGAATGCTTGAGCTCCTTAGAAAAGAATCTCGATGAAAAACTTTGAGAAGGAATTAAATCCTTGATGAACCATCATGTAGAACCTCCATGAAGAACTCCGTTAAACAAAAGAATGGTCAAACGGAAAGAAAGAGAAGTTGAAAACACAAGGTGAATCCTTGTACCAATTTAGATGAATCTCCATGGTGAAATAATTGAAAAAGGTTGGAACTCCGAGAAAAAGAGGAGATGAAACAATTGAAAACCGAGAGCTTGATGAGCCTCCAGAATAAGGAATTGAATTTACTCAATGAAACAAGAATAAGAATTATATTATGCTTATCCTTCACCAATTTAAATTGATGACAAGCAGCGGATTTGGCATACTACTTATTCTCGTAGAAAGTATTAAAAGAGATATAGCGCAAACTTTAGAAAATCTTCAACGAACCACCGGTAGAATTTGAAAATAGCGAAAGAATTGATATGAAAAACAAGGAAGAGAGATCTTGAACGAACCACCGTAAGAATTGGAAAAGAACGAATAAAACATGAAGAAACACTGGGAAGGATTAGCAAATACACGAAGATGCTTGAGAGAATTTAGATCCATGAGAACGACGAGATTACGAGCTGATTAGAGAATCCTTGATCTAAGCACCGGTATGATTTAGAGTATGAGAGCTGAAAGCTGGAATGAATAAATCTTCTGAAATGATGGGCTTTGGACGAATCAAACTGAAAAGAATCTTGAATTGCTCCGGATAGGTGAAAAGAATTCTCACAATCGAAAAACAATTATGAAAGGATGGCATTAAGCTAGAACCACGAATCTTGAAGAGAGTGGAGCAAGATTGAGAGAAAAATCTTCTTCGGTCTTCAAGTGTTGTGAAAGACGATGAGAGACACCACCATGAATTATTTATATCCTCCAGGATGACGAATAGGAAGGTTGAGCCAACGGTGAAAAGAATTTGAAAGATCTTGTAGAAATACATATGACTGATGATGGATCATTCTTAAGTCAACTTCGAAAAGAATTTTTGAGGATAGCTCTGAGAAAATTAGAAGAGTCAGGTAAGATCCTGGAAAAAGACCTGTGGGTTAGGGCCCACTGAAAAGATACATCGTAGAACGATTCAAAAGAGAGAAAGCACCGGTTGAATTAAATGGCTTGAATGAGGAACAAACTCGAAAGATCTTGAATGAATGAGAATAAACACTAGCATCTTCTGAGATATCTTCAGCACTCCGGAACAAATGAATAGCGAGAAGTGACTGATTAAGAATTGCACCGGCATGAGAAAGCATTGAAATGAGGAAAGGGTATGATCAATGCCAAAAGCTTGAATTGAATCCACCGGAGAAGAAAAAGAATGAAGAATGATGAACTTCAAGCTCCGTTAGGATCTTCATGAGAGCCGCCGGGTAAGAATATTGACGGAAAAGAATGGAGAGGCTTCATAACCAATAAGATGGATACTTGATTAAGAATTCTGAGTCCTCGAAGAAAAAGGGCGGGTGGGCGGGAAAACAAAGGCAACTTGGAGACGGATGAAACAAACACCATTGAGAAGAACTGATACTTGATCTTACTGATGTTGAAATGATTGGATCCACTTGAAGAGAAACACGCCGGTGAAAAGGATTGACATGACAATCTAAATTATCAAGAAGGATTGATATTCACATCGGAGTATGGTAACACCGTTTAGAGAAGGTATGGAATCAACATTTGTCTCTGAAGCAACTCGAATACCACAACTCAAAACAAAACAAAGGATTGGCTTGCGGAATAAGCCGGAACAAACATATGATAGAGATTTCGTCCGAAGTTTTCGTGGTGGGGCCTACACGGGCTCGATCGTACAGCACCATCATTGAAAGATCGTGGATGTCCCCTAGAGGGGGGGGGTGAATAGGCGCTTTAAAATAATTATGGTTTAGGCTTGAACAAATGCGGAATAAACCTAGCGGTTAATTTGTCAAACACAAAACCTACAACAACTAGGCTCACCTATGTGCACCAACAACTTATACTAAGCAAGATAAACAACTATGTGATAGCAAGATATATGACAAGAAACAATATGGCTATCACAAGGTAAAGCGCATAAGTAAAGAGCTCGGGTAAGAGATAACCGAGGCACGCGGAGACGACGATGTATCCCGAAGTTCACACCCTTGCGGATGCTAATCTCCGTTTGGAGCGGTGTGGAGGCACAATGCTCCCCAAGAAGCCACTAGGGCCACCGTAATCTCCTCACGCCCTCGCACAATGCAAGATGTCGTGATTCCACTAAGGGACCCTTGAGGGCGGTCACCGAACCCGTACAAATGGCAACCCTTGGGGGCGGTCACCGAACCCGTACACTTTGGCAACCCTTGGGGGCGGTCATCGGTACCCGTCAAATTGCTCGGGGCGATCTCCACAACCTAATTGGAGACCCCGACGCTTGCCTGGAGCTTTACACCACAATGATTGAGCTCCGAACACCACCAACCGTCTAGGGCGCCAAGGCACCCAAGAGGAACAAGCTCTAGGGTGCCCAAACACCCAAGAGTAATAAGCTTCTCAAACTTCACTTCCACATATCACCGTGGAGAACTCAAACCAATGCACCAAATGCAATGGCAAGGGCACACGGAGTGCCCAAGTCCTTCTCTCCCAATCCACCAAAGCAACTAATGCTAGGGAAGAAAATGAGAGGAAGAACGAAAGAAGAACACGAAGAACTCCAAGATCTAGATCCAAGGGGTTCCCCTCACCTAGAGGAGAAAGTGATTGGTGGAAACATGGATCTAGATCTCCTCTCTCTTTTCCCTCAAGAACTAGCAAGAATCATTGGAGGGATTGAGAGTTAGCAAGCTCGGAGAAGGTCAACAATGGGGGAAGAACACGAGCTAAAAGGATAAGGTTCATTGGGGAAGAATACCCCCTTTTATAGGTGGGGAAAAATCCAACCATTATGCTCACAGCCCGCATAGAGCGGTAGTACCGCTCCAAGGAGCGATACTACCGCTAGGGCGGAAGTACCCCTTTGAAAAACAATAGCGAGGAGGCAAAAGGCTAGAAGAACCGCCGGAGCGGTACTACCGCTCGTCCTCACGGTACTACCGCTCGACCTCACGGTACTACCGCAAATGGTAGCAGTACTACTGCTTGCGGTCGATACTAAAAAAAACATCCGGGCTTACCACCGCAAGACTTGGGACGAGTTTTTGGTCCGGAGCGGTACTACCGCTGCAGGAGCCGCGGTAGTACTGCTCTGGAGCGGTAGTAAAAAATTACATCCGCTCCAATTCGCGGTAGTACCGCTGCAGCCTTTTCAGAACACCAAAACTGCCACAACTTTTGCAAACGGACTCCGAATTCGATGAAACCAAGTTTGTTGAAAAGTTAGAGACAAGGGCTAACACAATCTTGAAAGAAATATCAATAAGAAGCAAATTATAAAATGCCCATAAGAAAATGGTGAGGACCCTTCCTCGGATAAGACAGGTAAAACCTACAACACCGAAAACATCATAGAAGACGCATGCGAACTCCGTTTTCGATGAAACCAAGTTTGTCATCAAGATGAACATAAGCTCTAAGACTCACAAAGAGAACCAAACAAGAACCAAGAAACATGATGCAAGGATGCAATGGTTTCAGCTCTCGATGAATGATACGATCAAGCTACTCACTTGAGAGCCCCCCTTGATAGTACGGCTATCGATCCTATAACCCGGTCTCCCAACTACCACCATGAGACCGGTAAAATAGAAAACCTATCAAGGGAAACCTTTGCCTTGCACATGATCCACTTGAGTTAGATGATGACGATCTTGTCCTCCTCAAGATGGACCACCTTTCTTGATTGCGTTGGGTCGATGAAGACTAGATGATTGCTCCCCCATACTCCACTATGGGTGAGCCACTCTTCGGCACATCTTCACAAGTCCATTGACACCACAATGGATGGCAAGCTTCAAGCACTTGATCTCTTCGTGATTCTCCACTTGAAATTGCACACGGCAATCTTGATGACGATCACCACTTGATGTCATCCTTCCCATGGGTTGTATGATATCATCCTCTTGATGCAAGCCCATGGACACGTACCTAACCCCACATAGACTCTCACATAGACCATGTGTTAGTACACAAAGTGCAATGGACAATGCTTACCATACCATGGGATCACTTGATCCCTCTCGGTACATCTTCTACTCTTTGTGAGTTGATCAACTTGATTCACTCTTGACTTAGTCTTGATCAACCTTGAATCTTTCCAACTCTCTTCGTTTGGATGATGTCTTGAAGGTAAACATGAATGATCACACAATCTTCTTCTTCAAGACATGCTTGCAATAAGCTCAACTCTTAAATGACCAATCTTTGGATAATTCCTTGAATAGCACCTTGGTCGACACAAACTCTCCTTGAAACCAACACATGTACTCCAAGAAAAGCCTATGGACAAAACCTTCAAATATAACTCAAGGAAACCATTAGTCCATAGAGATTGTCATCAATTACCAAAACCAAACATGGGGGCACCGCATGTTCTTTCAATCTCCCCCATTTTGGTAATTGATGACAATCACTTTCACGAGAGTTTATACAAGGAATTATGCATCACCAAGCAATGCAACAACCAATAATGCATGTGTATGAGATGCAAATGCTTAGGAACAAAACCAAAGCAAGGAGAAAACTCTGAAGACTTCTCCACAAAACTCTCTGAAACTTCTCCCCCATTGGCATCGATTGCCAAAATGGGCGAAAAGCATAGAAGGCCGATATAAATTGTGTTCCTCCATAAATTGTGTATTTCTCAACAAGAGAGTGGAATGCAATACACATATCCAACGGTAATACTTGGAGGAAGACAAACTATATTGAGGCCCAAAGATTGCAAAAGGAAGATATGCTACAAAGACATAACAAAGAGAGAAACAAGCAATCAAGCAATCAAAAGATATCTATTGAAGCAAGCTATCAAAAGATACCAATTGAACCAACTAGGCCAATGATCCTACGAGCCACATGAATAAAAGATATTATGATATGAGCAAAGGAGTGTTCTAAAGAAACTAGAGAGGCTCCCCATGATTTGTGCACACATAAGAATATTTGAATTTGGAAACAAAGTGCACAAAATAGGATCATAGCTCCCCCAAAATCAATAGAAACTTACAACAAGTGCAAGAGAGCATATAGGAAACTAAGCCTAGTACTTGCAACAAACACATGGTTGAGAAACAAGTAAGAGAGGCAACTTAAGAGTGGGCTCAACCAAAAAGATGTGTGTGAGTCAAGGCAATGCACTTGAGAAGACTAATGTACAGAAGAGCATTAAGCATCAATAAAGTATTCAAAGAATGAGGCACACGGTGCAAGGCCTATCATTCCCACACACAACTAGCAAATGGGTTCACAAGCTTACTAATAAGCATATAGAGAACCTATGTTTGTGACAACCCGCGGTGAAGATAGAAGATGAAAGGCGCATCAAGACGAGGGATGCCAATTAAGATGACAAAAACCTCGTAAAGATAAGCATGAGGAAAATAATATTCACCACACAAGAGCGCATCAAGATGCAACGAGATACGACACACACTCAAGGAAAAAGCTTTCACGGAGCCACCAAAGAAATAACAAAAGAGAGACAAGGTGGACGTGAAAGAAAGGATATCATCTAGAGATGTAATTTCTCTCAAGTGTATAAGGTTCTAGGTAGACGAAGTCATGATGATATATATCTACAAAGAAGGATGTACACCCGAAATAGTTACAACATGAAGGAACAAGATATCCAAAAGGAAGTCATACATATACCAACAAGATATTTGCTTGAGAGCATAGCACAAGGCTAGATATGGTCTTATTGCATATAAATGAATTCCAACCACACGAACATCAAAGACATCACAACTAGCAACAAGACATCATTGTTGGGATGCTTTGAGAAAGGAAACAAGTATCACAAGAGAGAATGGAAAACATGCCATGATACAACCTACGAAAGGTTGATGCAAGAAATGTGTGCATGAAGTAGATGATGATACTTGTTACTGAGATACCATTGGATGGATGTAGTAGATACCAATTAAAGGTAGATAGTAGTTCATTAATCATCATAGCTTGACTCCAATAAGCACATGGTGAAACCACCTTCCTTGTGAGTGAGCCGAGCATCCAATGCATCTCCACTTGTTCCTAGAACAACAACACAAACAAAATGGTACCCAAACTCATTGGGACCAAAGAGTTAGAGAACCAACAACACATAGGACAAACTCCACATAAATATGTGCATATAGATATGAAAATGAATTTCATGCACATCTCATCCAATTTGAGACCTGGTGGAGTTCCCCCTATATATTGGGTCAAAGAAAGAAAGCATGCCAAAGAAACTACAAGAAGTAAATATGTATGCTCAAGACTTTCAAGAACCGAGACCAAAAGACAAAGAAATACCAAGCGAAGAAAAGATACCAAATGAATAAATCATCACTTGGAGGATATCCATAAAAGATACATCAAGGAATGAGATATCCATTGATACACTCAAAAAAAAAGATGTCAAACTCCCAAAAGAGAGAATGGTTCCAAACAAACCAAGCCCTCTACAAAGTTTCATGATGGCACAAAGCACCAAAAAGAAACGGCTTGCCTTCCACAAACACACACTTGATAAGGATCACAAGATGAGTGTTTTATAGAGAATAGGATAGCTCCCCCAAGACTAGTGCATCATAGAGAATTTGCATTTGAATACAAAATGCACGAGGTGGGATCACCACTTTCACTATATCTAGAAAACACTAGACAAGGTCAAGAAATTAACAAGATCCACAAGTGGTATGGAATACAATGGGAGTTGACACAATCCTAGGCAAGAGATAAAGCAAATAAAAGCAAAGGCCAATGTAAAGATGATCAATAATTTCTACCACACATAAGTGAGTACCAATTGTCAAAAGACAAGAAGTATTTGGAAATAATTCCCGGTGGTAGATAACAAGGATATCCGACATCATCTTCACATCAAACAAAAGCAAATTGCAACTTGTAGAGCTAACATGCCACCTAGGAACAAGATAATTTACAATATCAATTCTAGGTGACAATATCTCAAATGTACACATTTTCTAGGCTAGTAATATACACATAGCATATTACTCCCCCATAATGTGATACCAATTAAAGATAAACAAGAGGCAAAATAATGATCCAACACGAGATAATTAATGGACAATGTAGAATTTGAATTTCTCATGAGAAGACATACCACATAGCGACTAGATAATCTTGAAATATCAATACTAGATGGTATTACTCATGTACACACATATATAGGATTGTGAGGTGCACAAAGCACATGACTCCCCCATAATGGGATATTCCATTAATCTCTCACAAGAACCAACTAAGAAAAGAACAAGATGCAAAAGGCTCAATGCATGACACACACGTACATGATGTGCAAACCAACACACACATACTTGATTGCACAAGATAATCACGTTGGAAGCACAACATATACAAACACATGCAAGGAACAAAACCAAACATGCAAAGGGGTAAGTAACTATCAATGTAAACACTTTAAGCACGAGTTACCGCATGGAGAAACATTGGATATAAGATAGAAACTTGATAATTCGAATAACTTGGCTTGAGACAATTAGAATGATGAAGTCCCCTTAATTCTTCATAAAGTAGCCAAGTCTCCAGTGCCCTCCAACAACACCTATTGATCAAGTTTGAGCTTGTTGGTCCCCAACCAAGTTGGGTCCTAAGAGGTTAGTCACAATAGGCTTGGCTACCCAAATGGTTCTCTTCTTGACACCACTTTGAGTACCAACAACTTTGGCAAACACATTGCCAACCTTATCCTTCCCAAGAGAATAGATATCATCAATAATAATTGGGTTGGATAAGTTACCACTAGTGCATGAAGAGGCAAGGTGACCTTTCTCACGACATAAGTAGCAACGTCTACTCTTCACTTTCTTCTCACTTGATTTCTCAACTTGAGAAGCATTAGCTTGAGGATTCTTGGGAAGAGGACTTTCTTCAACTTGTGGTTGAGCATGAGATCGAACTTGTGGCCGCTTCCCTTGTTGCTTGTCACTAATGGCCTTCGTCTTCAATGGGAAAGATCTAACATGATGCCCTTCTACTTTGCACTTGAAGCAAACAATCTTGGCCGAATTCTTGACTTGTTCTTGGCCCTTCTTTTTGTTCACTTTGGACTTATTCTTATTGTTGGAGTTGAATCCAAGTCCACCTTTGTCATTGGGGAATTTTTGCACACTCAAGATATTATTGAGTGTGAATTTTCCTTCATGACTCTTTTCCAAGTCTTTCTTCAAAGAAGTGACTTGGGCCTTGAGCTCTTTGATTTTCTCTATATGGTTAGTCTCAACACAAGTACTAGAGGAAGTATAAGCTTCATCGTTAGAGCAACAAGGCAAGGAAAGCAATTCATCACAAGATGTACCAATGTTATGCATGGATGAATCGCGAGGACTAGCACAAGGCAATATAGCATTTTGACCAAAAGTAGTGCTAGTATCCACATGAGGCTCACTAGATGTTACCTTAGCAAGCATGACCTCATGAGCTATCTTTAGCACATTATGGGATACTAGAAGATCATCATGAGAGCTTGTGAGGTTTACATGATTTTCTTCTAACATCCCATAATTGCTAGATAGCAACTCAAGTTGAGCCCTTAGCTCAACATTCTCCTTTAATATGGATGCTTCACAAGAGATAGAGTTAGTAGCACAAGCATCATCATTAGCAACAAGAGGAGAAGACAACTTGGCAAGATCTTTTGAATATGAAGCTTTAAGTTGAGCATGAGACTCGGTGAGTTTGATGAGCTCACCCTTGATGACCCTTGAGCCATTTTTCGAGGTGCTCAAAATCCTCAAGGAGTCTAGCATGAGCAACTTCAAGCTTAGCATTTTTAGTTTTGAAATCATTGGCCACCTTGAGTGCTCTATCATGAGATTCCTTTATTCTAGATAATTCTAGAGCAAAGGTCTCCTCAAGAGATTCGGATGTGGTTTGTTCATGTTCAAGAGCTTGAGATAGCTCCGCGATCTCATTTGCGTAATCACGCTCATGACCTTCCATTTTCTCAATGGTGACCTCATGCTCCTCTAGATGAGATTCCAACTCCTCAATGTATTTCTTGCCTTCAATGGCAAGAGACATGATTTCCATGAAGTTGGAACGAGCAAGTTTATTTTTGTGAAGAGCTTTAAAAATCATTTCCCCCTTAGTTTTTAAGGAGGCAACATTATCATTCTCTTCATCATAATCAACATCATCATCACTCTTGCCATCATCACAAGATATATTGGGATTCAAAGTGGGAGATACCTTTGAAGCCTTGGCCATAAGGCAAAATGCAATAGATGATGATGAAGGATCCGTTGAAGCACCATTCAAGACCACATCTTGTTCCATGGGGTGTTGGGTTTCCTCTACATTGTTAGCACAACAATTCGAGGACATATATGAATTTTTATCATGGCGACAACACATAGTAAACATATCATCATGGGATTAGTCAAGCAATTTCTACATGATATGCAAGGACTATCAACACAAGCATGTGAAACATTTGGAGTGCTCGAAGTGTTAAAGCCCAAAGAAGGAGCATTACAATAAGATAGTGATGAAGGATCATCCACAATAAACATACTATCATCATTGCAATGACCAACACTACTCACCATATCATTACCTTGTGGCAAGCCACATGTAGGTGAAGTAGAAGAAGTTGAGAAGACTATACGGCCGGATGTGGAGGGAGAACAATCATCCCCACAAAACTTGGACACGCCATATTTATCTTGAAGCTTTGTCCACAACTCGTGAGCATCCCGGAACGGCATGAGTTGAAATATAACTACATTGCTCAAAGCATCGAAACGCACATTAGAAGCTTGAGCATTGAGATAAGAGTTTTTCTCATCCTCTAAAGATAATCTTTGAGGATCCTTTGGAGGAGAAAAACCCATATCTACAATTCGCTCTAAATTTGGGTCCATGACCCTAAAGAGATTAAGCATGTGAATTACCCAAACATCAAAATTTGTGCCATCGAAACTAAGAGTGTGAGAGAATCCTAATCCCCTAGTCGACATCTTTACTCTCTAGGCAGTTAAGCCTAACAAAGAGAGACGAGGCTCTGATACCAATTGAAAGATCGTGGATGTCGCCTAGAGGGGGGGTGAATAGGCGCTTTAAAATAATTACGGTTTAGGCTTGAACAAATGCGGAATAAACCTAGCGGTTAATTTGTCAAACACAAAACCTACAACAACTAGGCTCACCTATGTGCACCAACAACTTATACTAAGCAAGATAAACAACTATGTGATAGCAAGATATATGACAAAAAACAATATGGCTATCACAAGGTAAAGCGCATAAGTAAAGAGCTCGGGTAAGAGATAACCGAGGCACGCAGAGACGACGATGTATCCCGAAGTTCACACCCTTGCGGATGCTAATCTCCGTTTGGAGCGGTGTGGAGGCACAATGCTCCCCAAGAAGCCACTAGGGCCACCGTAATCTCCTCACGCCCTCGCACAATGCAAGATGCCGTGATTCCACTAAGGGACCCTTGAGGGCGGTCACCGAACCCGCACAAATGGCAACCCTTTGGGGCGGTCACCGAACCCGTACACTTTGGCAACCCTTGGGGGCGGTCACCGGTACCCGTCAAATTGCTCGAGGCGATCTCCACAACCTAATTGGAGACCCCGACGCTTGCCCGGAGCTTTACACCACAATGATTGAGCTCTGAACACCACCAACCGTCTAGGGCGCCAAGGCACCCAAGAGGAACAAGCTCTAGGGTGCCCAAACACCCAAGAGTAATAAGCTTCTCAAACTTCACTTCCACATATCACCGTGGAGAACTCAAACCAATGCACCAAATGCAATGGCAAGGGCACACGGAGTGCCCAAGTCCTTCTCTCCCAATCCCACCAAAGCAACTAATGCTAGGGAAGAAAATGAGAGGAAGAACGAAAGAAGAACACGAAGAACTCCAAGATCTAGATCCAAGGGGTTCCCCTCACCTAGAGGAGAAAGTGATTGGTGGAAACGTGGATCTAGGTCTCCTCTCTCTTTTCCCTCAAGAACTAGCAAGAATCATTGGAGGGATTGAGAGTTAGCAAGCTCGAAGAAGGTCAACAACACGAGCTAAAAGGATAAGGTTCATTGGGGAAGAATACCCCCTTTTATAGGTGGGGGAAAATCCAACCGTTATGCTCACAGCCCGCATAGAGCGGTACTACCGCTCCAAGGAGCGGTACTACCGCTAGGGAGGAAGTACCCCTTTGAAAAACAACAGCGAGGAGGCAAAAGGCTAGAAGAACCGCCGGAGCGGTACTACCGCTCGTCCTCATGGTACTACCGCTCGACCTCACGGTACTACCGCAAATGGTAGCGGTACTACTGCTTGCGAGCGGTACTAAAAAAACATCCGGGCCTACCACCGCAAGACTTGGGACGAGTGTTTGGTCCAGAGCGGTACTACCGCTGTAGGAGCCGCGGTAGTACTGCTCTGGAGCGGTAGTAAAAAATTACATCCGCTCCAATTCGCGGTAGTACCGCTGCAGCCTTTTCAGAACACCAAAACTGCCACAACTTTTGCAAACGGACTCCGAATTCGATGAAACCAAGTTTGTTGGAAAGCTAGCGACAAGGGCTAACATAATTTGAAAGAAATATCAATAAGAAGCAAATTATAAAAGGCCCGTAAGAAAATGGTGAGGACCCTTCCTCGGATAAGACAGGTAAAACCTACAACACCGAAAACATCATAGAAGACGCATGCGAACTCCGTTTTCGATGAAACCAAGTTTGTCATCAAGATGACCATAAGCTCTAAGACTCACAAAGAGAACCAAACAAGAACCAAGAAGCATTATGCAAGGATGCAATGGTTTGAGCTCTCGACGAACGATACGATCAAGCTACTCACTTGAGAGCCCCCCTTGATAGTACGACTATCGATCCTATAACCCGGTCTCCCAACTACCACCATGAGACCGGTAAAATAGAAAACATATCAAGGGAAACCTTTGCCTTGCACATGATCCACTTGAGTTAGATGATGACGATCTTGTCCTCCTCAAGATGGACCACCTTTCTTGATTGCGTTGGGTCAATGAAGACTAGATGATTGCTCCCCCATACTCCACTATGGGTGAGCCACTCTTCGGCACATCTTCACAAGTCCATTGACACCACAATGGATGGCAAGCTTCAAGCACTTGATCTCTTCGTGATTCTCCACTTGAAATTGCACACGGCAATCTTGATGACGATCACCACTTGATGTCATTCTTCCCATGGGTTGTATGATATCATCCTCTTGACGCAAGCCCATGGACACATACCTAACCCCACATAGACTCTCACATAGACCATGGGTTAGTACACAAAGTGCAATGGACAATGCTTACCATACCATGGGATCACTTGATCCCTCTCGGTACATCTTCTACTCTTTGTGAGTTGATCAACTTGATTCACTCTTGACTTAGTCTTGATCAACCTTGAATCTTTCCAACTCTCTTCGTTTGGATGATGTCTTGAAGGTAAACATGAATGATCACACAATCTTCTTCTTCAAGACATGCTTGCAATAAGCTCAACTCTCAAATGACCAATCTTTGGATAATTCCTTGAATAGCACCTTGGTCGACACAAACTCTCCTTGAAACCAACACATGTACTCCAAGAAAAGCATATGGATAAAACCTTCAAATATAACTCAAGGAAACCATTAGTCCATAGAGATTGTCATCAATTACCAAAACCAAACATGGGGGCACCGCATGTTCTTTCAATCATGTACAAGGCAGTGCACATGACATACGAAGCGTCCCCGAGTCGGCATAGCCAAGGACTCTTTAAGACACAACGAGACCACTGTAAAACCGACCGTGAATAGGCGGACCACTAGACGTCGAACCCCAATTTCATATCATACATCTGTCGGAAAGAATATCCTAAGAGCTACTTGAATTCCCACTTATAAACTCCCAAACTTTCCGGTTATGCAATCAGGTGTTGGGGATACAGGGGAAGCGTAATATCTCACCCAAAACTAACAAATCCTACATCCAGTTGTCTCCATCCTTCAACACATAACCAAGAATCCTTCGGAAATCATTTACCTCAACCTTCGAAAAGCATCTGTTATACGAGTTATGGCAATACTCCCGAACTCCCGCCCCAGTACTGGGTGGCATCGAGGTTATCTCACCAACAATTGCATAAAAGAGATTTTCGATGTCGGCGAAACTAAACTCAAGTATTCTAGAACTGCAACGATAAAATTGTGATGACAACACCTCGGAGCTCAACTCCCCGGGACACTGCCACAACCCCTAAATGACAGGAGGCACCAAGAACAATGTTCTCGTCACAAAACCATCAGAACGATTCCAAGATACCTGCGTGATCCTAAAAAAAATTTAGTGAAATTTGAGAAGAGAAGAGTCAAAACTCTACGTCAGGATGCCTCACCAGAGCGACGAAGGGACTGAGGAGTAAAAGAAGTCCTACTCTCCGATATATATAATCCTAAAAGACTCAAAAAAAAAATTTCTAGACTCAACAACGCCAGCGATTCGATCAAGCAGGGGGTTCCTAAGGTCAGGGAAGGCTCTAATTACCAACTTGTAACGCCCTCAATGCGGCTATATCTCCCACGTGTCGAAGCACGACTTAGAGGCATAACCGCATGGAAAGCAATGTCGCAAGTGAGGTAATCTTCACACAACCCATGTAATGCATAAGGGAAAGAGATACATAGATGGATTACAATCGCCACTTCACACAATTACATGAATAAAGCATTACATCATCCAGATACAATCAAGGTCCGACTACGGAACCAAAATAAAAGAAGACTACCCCAAAAGCTACACAGATCCCCGATCGACCCCAACTGGGCTCCACTATGGATGCATGAGACGAACATGTATGCAAATGAAATGCACATGATGACATGATATGACATGCATGACACGCAAGCAAATGACAAGGCAACAACAGCGAATAATTGGAGGACACCTGGCACATCGGTCTCGGGGTGTTACAGCCGGTGAACGAAGTCTGTGAAGGTTTGGAAGTCTCCCTTGAAGACTTACCAGAGTGATTGGGCGAGGACTGGGTGTCCTTAGCTCAAGGGGAATAAGGTGAAGACACGGTCTTCTGAGTTAAATCTCAGCCTCCCTAACCAGACGTACAGTTGTCACAGCAACTGGAACTGGTCCAACAAATCCTTGTCTTCAATGAGCAACTGGTTCTATCCTTCCCATCTCTTTATTCACAGTTGGTCCTTGTGAAGTCATTGCCTGTTTGCATTATCTATTTGTCTTCATTGTGTGACTGCTTGTTCTGATTGGCTTCATACTGTCTTCCATTCTGATCCATACTGCCTAGCTGCTATTAGTCCTTGTGCTTTCACTTCATTGAATACTTGACTATGGCTTGTCTAGTGTAGTCTACCTTCCACTGCATGTTAATAGGTTCATTTCTATCGATTGTCTTCGAAACTTCCATGTTTTGAAGACTTTCATAAAAATCGCCTATTCACCCCCCCTCTAGTCGATCACTAGCACTTTCAATTGGTATCAGAGCAAGGTACTCCCTTGTTCTGTGTGATTCGGTTTAACCACCTGGAGTTTTAGCTATGTCGACTGTAGGGATAATCAAAATCTCCGCTGCGTGCCCTGTCTTCGATGGCACTGATTATCCCAAATGGAAGACTCCTTGCAATGGACAGTGAGCTTTGGAGGGTCACGGAGATTGGCCTCACCGACTTATGCAAGATGGCGGATGCCAAAGACATTTCAGAAGTTCACTCTGCTGGATGTCAAGGCGAAGGACGTTATCTGCTCCTCTCTGTCCAGAGATGAGTTCAGGCGCATCATGCATCTCTGCAATGCAAAGCTTATATGGGATCGGATTTCTGATGTTTATGAAGGTCATCGGACATGTCAGGATCCCTGGTTCCTCGACTTCAAGGAGTCACTTAAAACAATGTCTCCCGAACCCGATCCATCCTCCCCAACCTACTGCTTCATGGCACATGGTGCCAAGGTAAACTCACGTGATGCTTACTTCCAAACATCAAGTGAAGATGACTCTGATTGTGATTCCAAACCCAGCTACAAAACACTTGCTAAAATTGCAACTGAACAACAGAAAGCTATGGAACATATTCAAAAACTGTTAGACAAAAGTGATGACCTGTTGGACGCTGAAATGACTCGATCTCAGTCCTTAATTGAAGACATAAAAAATCTTCATGTTAAGTATGAGGAACTTGAAAGTCGTCATGAAACGCTCTGAACAACTCATGAAAAGCTTTCCTATGATTATCTTCAAAGGAAGCAAGAACTTGAGAAATTGAGAGCGGCTCATGAAGATCTTCAAAAGGAAAACGAGTCACTTTGCGCCGAACAGATCAGTCCCGCTCAGGAAGGATTTGAACCACCATGTCTTAAATGCCTTGAGCGTGATAACTCTACTTCTGTTGCTGGATGTTCTACTGCTGCTACTGTTGCAATATCTTCAACTGTTGATGTGGTAACTAACCCCTCTACTGAGGATGCCACTGCTATTGCTGATGAAAATTCTAGGTTGAAGACATTGCTTGAAACAGGGATGTACAAAAGTCTCAAAGGGCATCAGACACTATGTGATGTCCTCAAAAGGCAGATTCTGAACCAAAACCCTAGGAAAGAGGGTGTTGGGTTCGAAAGGAAAATGAATGCGGATGGCTCTTACTGGAAGCCTGAGCAATACCCCAAAACCACATGGGTTGCTGCAAAGGGACCTTCAGTGGATCCATCTACCCTATCTGGCTTCACTTGTGCTAATCCTATCGTCATTGATGAATCCTTTGATGCAAACTATAAACTGTTTAAGAATCAGAATGGTGAAGTGTTTGCCAGGTATATTGGTACTAACTGCAGGAATGGGCCACTTATGAAGAAAGTTTGGGTGCCCAAAAGGTGTCTAGAAAATCTTCCTGTGAATGTCGTCATGACATCACAAGGGAAGAAGACAAACCCCAGACCACAGGCTTCATATGGTCCAAAGGCTCCATACAGACAGAGGACTCACCTGAGTCGCACTAACACAAATGTTTTGCAGGGAAACTATACTCAGGCCTATGAATATGAGCGTGTTTCATCAAACCGCCATGTTCATAAGACCCAGAACTACTCTGCTTATTCTTATGAGTACTATTCTCCACCTGCAAGACTATTTGCTAGGGATCCAAAGCCAAAGTTCTCAGATGGTACACTTAGACTCATTGCTTCGAAGTCACCCTTGAAGATGTGGGTGGCTAAGAAAGCTTAACTCTCTTTTGCAGGGAAAGGTCTCCAGCCAAAAATCAAATGCGTTTGAAGCTATTGCTGGGGACCTAAAACATCTTATAGGGCGCAAGATCAAATGCCCAAATGGTCTTATTAGGTATTTTGTTCCTGATTCGCTTGCTATTTGTCCTATCAATCCTAACCTCGATCTAAGCTTTCATAATCCACTTGCTCGTCAAATGTTTATGCTTCACAATAGTCTTCGTGAAGCCTATCCCCCTAACTGCACTGTAGGTATGACACCAGCTGCTTCAGAATGGATTATTGATAGTGGATGTACTAATCACATGACTGGCGAACGAAGTCTTCTCAAGGACTCAACCTTACGTCCATCTGACAAAAGTCACATCACATTTGCTGATACTGGTAAAAGCAAGGTATTGGGTCTAGGTAGAGTTGCAATCTCAAAGGATCGGCACATAAATAAAGTGATGCTTGTTGAATCCCTTGGTTTCAACTTAATGTCTGTCTCAATGCTTTGCGATTTGAACATGATTGTGATATTTGGAAAATATCATTGCCTTGTTCTAATGGAATCTGACAAGTCTCTAGTCTTTGAAGGGTATCGGAAAGATGTTTTGTACATGGTAGATTTCTCAGCAGGACCACAGATTGCCGTATGTCTTCTTGCAAAAGCTTCAGAGTGCTGGCTCTGGCATCGGAGGCTAGGGCATGCTGGCATGAGGAACTTGCATACTCTTGCAAAGAAGAAGCACGTCATAGGCATCGAGGGCGTCAAGTTCAAGAAGGATCACTTATGCGGTGCCTGCGAAGCTGGAAAGATGACGAGGGCCAAGCATCCCTCGAAGACAATCATGACAACCACTCAACCCTTCGAACTGCTACACATGGACCTCTTTGGCCCTACTCACTACTCTACTCTTACTACTACTGCTTGTCTCTATGGCTTCGTCATTGTTGATGATTATTCAAGATATACATGGGTGCATATAATCCTCTACAAGACTGAAGTGCAGGATGTCTTCAGACGCTTCGCAAATCGAGCCATGAACAACTATGGCGTCAAGATAAAGCACATCAGAAGCGACAATGGCACTGAATTCAAGAACACCGGCCTCGACACTTATCTTGATACATTGGGAATCACTCATGAGTTCTCAGCTCCGTACACGCCGCAGTAGAATGGAATCGCAGAACGCAAGAACAGAACACTCATTGAGATGGCTTGGACGATGCTCGATGAATACAAGACACCAAGAAAGGTCTGACCCGGAGCTATTGATACTGCATGCCATGTCATCAACCGTTTTTATCTTCACAAGCTTCTGAAGAAAACATGCTATGAACTCCTCACTGGTAAGAAGCCAAATGTCAGTTACTTCAGAGTATTTGGTGCTAGGTGCTGGATCAAGGATCCACATCACACTTCAAAATTTGCACCGAAAGCACATGAAGGTTTTATGCTTGGTTACGGAAAGGATTCGCACTCCTACAGAGTCTTCAACCTCTTTCACTATAAAGTGGTTGAAACTGTGGATGTGCGGTTCGATGAGACTAACGGCTCGCAAAGAGAGCACCTGCCAAATGTGCTAGATGAAATTCCACCCAGTGAATCCATCAAGCTTATGGGAACTGGAGAAATCATACCATTTGAAGTACAGCCTGAAGAGGAACTTATCATCTCTGCACCTAATAACCTGAAGACAATGCTCAGCCTGAAGACAATCCTTCAAACAATGACAATGATTAGCAAGAGCAAAATCTTCGTCCAGTTCATCCTCGTGTTGCAAATGAAGTACAGATTGAGAAGATAATTGATAGCATCAATGCACCTGGTCCACTCACTCATTCAAGGGCAACACAACTAGCAAATTTCTGTGGGCACTTTGCATTCGTCTCAATATCTGAACCCAAGAACGTTGATGAAGCCTTCATGGAACCTGAATGGATTCAAGCTATGCAAGAAGAGCTTCAATAGTTCGAGCTGAATAATGTGTGGGAACTGGTCAAGCGTCCTGATCCTCGTAAACACAATGTCATAGGCACTAAATGGATATATCACAACAAGCAAGATGAGCATGGTCAAGTTGTCAGAAACAAGGCTCATCTCGTTGCTCAAGGATACACTCAAGTTGAAGGAATTGACTTCGATGAAACATTTGCTCTTGTGGCTAGGCTTGAAGCTATACGCATACTGCTAGCCTATGAAAATCATCATAACATCCTTCTGTATCAAATGGATGTGAAAAGCGCCTTTCTCAATGGCAAGATTGAAGAAGAAGTGTATGTTGCACAACCGCCTGGCTTTGAAGATCCAAAACATCCTGACATGGTTTACAAGCTCAACAAGGCACTGTATGGCCTCAAACAAGCCCCTCGTTCTTGGTATGACACACTCAAAGACTTCCTGAAGAGCAAAGGCTTCAAACCTGGTTCCCTGGATCCCACACTTTTCATGAAGACATATGATGGTGAACTGTTTGTGTGTCAAATATATGTGGATGACATTATCTTCGGCTGCACTAACCAGAAATACAGTGATGAGTTTGGATACATGATGCAAGAGTAATATCTGATGTCCATGATGGGTGAGCTGAAGTTCTTCCTTGGTCTTCAAATACGGCAGCAACGCAACAGCATCTTCATATCTCAAGAGAAATACCTCAAAGATTGCATGAAGAAGTTTGGAATGCAAGACTGCAAAGGTTATATGACGCCAATGCCTACCAAGAGTCATCTGGATTCTGACGCCAATGGTCAAGAGTTCGATCAAAAGGTATACCGCTCCATGATTGGTTCTTTGCTTTATTTATGTGCATCTAGGCCAGATATCATGCTTAGTGTTTGCATGTTTGCACGATTCCAAGCAGCACCAAAGGAATCACATCACTTAGCTGTGAAGCGATTTCTTTGATATTTGGCTTACACCCCAACACTAGGATTATGGTATCCAAAGGGCTCAGAGTTTGATCTAGTTGGATTCTTAAATGCTGATTATGTTGGTGACAAGGTGGATCGCAAGTCTACATCAGGCACATGTCACTTTCTGGGACAATCACTTGTGTGTTGGTCTTCAAAGAAGCAAAACTGTGTATCTCTCCACTGCTGAATCTGAATACATTGCTGCTGGATCTTGCTGCGCTCAGCTGATATGGATGAAGCAAACACTCAAAGACTATGGCATTCATCTGAAGCAAGTGCCACTCTACTGTGACAATGAAAGCGCCATCAAGATCGCCAACAACCCAGTTCAGCACTCGAAGACAAAGCACATT
Organism: Triticum urartu; assembly: GCF_056163025.1. NCBI lineage: Eukaryota > Viridiplantae > Streptophyta > Magnoliopsida > Poales > Poaceae > Triticum > Triticum urartu. The sequence goes on along the minus strand of NC_141874.1, from coordinate 444,808,762 downwards.
CATATCCGTCATCACTTTATCAGAGATCATGTCATGAAGGAAGACATTGATATCATTCACGTCAACACTGAAGAGCAACTGGCAGATATCTTCACAAAGCCCTTGGATGAGAAAAGGTTTTGCAAGTTGCGGTGTGAGCTAAATATCTTGGAATCCTCAAATGTCCTGTGATCATGCACATATTGTCGGTGTCAAAACCGGCGGATCTTGGGTAGGGGGTCCCGAACTATGTGTCTAGGCCGGATGGTAACAAGAGGCAAGGGACACGAAGTTTTACCCAGGTTCAGGCCCTCTCGATGGAGGTAAAACCCTACGTCCTGCTTGATTAATATTGATGATATGGGTAGTACAAGAGTAGATCTACCACGAGATCAGAGAGGGTAAACCCTAGAAGCTAGCCTATGGTATGATTGTTGATGTGTATGTTGTCCTACGGACTAAAACCCTCCGGTTTATATAGACACCGGATAGGGTTAGGGTTACATAGAGTCGGTTACAATGGTAGGAGATCTGAACATCCGTATCGCCAAGCTTGCCTTCCACGCCAAGGAAAGTCCCTTCCGGACACGGGACGGAGTCTTCAATCTTGTATCTTCATAGTCCAGGAGTCCGGCTGAAGGTATAGTTCGGCTATCCGAACACCCCCTAATCCAGGACTCCCACAGTAGCCCCCGAACTAGGCTTCAATGACGATGAGTCCGGCGTGCAGATTGTCTTCGGCATTGCAAGGCGGGTTCTCCTCCAAATTCCATGTACCTGTTGAATAAAGTCCGGTTTCTTGTAGATGTTGCGCTCCTGGGCTTCTGCGCCCAATAATGGCCGCTCCCCACGTGTCAAACGAATATGAAAGGTCTGAGTGTTTTTACATTCACACCCCTAGCCGCGTAAACAAGTTGACCTATTTAAAGAGACGAGGATTTAGATCCAAACCACACCTTCCCCCTTTCACGAGTGTTCATCAGAGCGCATTCAACAAAGATCCATTCCACCATGGCCAGCCGTCGCGACTCCTCCTCCCGCCCTTCCAGCCCTAAGCCTGGACATTAGGAAAGATGCTCCATCCCGCATAGCGAGTTAGTGATGCTCCAGACCAAGAGATTTCTCCCCCCGGCCTATATGATCCCGGTTCGAGCCGGTCTTGCCGTCTATAACGGCGGAGGGCAAGCGGAGAGCGCCCCTAATCCCTCCAAAGGAGAGCGGGTGTGCCTCGTCCCTTATTTAATAAGGGGGCTCGGATTTCCCATCCATCCATTTCTCCGGGGGCTACTGCAGTTCTACGGCCTCCAACTACATCATCTCACGCCTGCCTCAGTATTGCATATCGCGGGCTTTGTAGTCCTCTGCGAGGTGTTCTTGGGTGTTGAAGCTCATTTCGTACTATGGAGGGAGCTATTTTGCCTCGTGCCCCATTCCAAGAAGGGGTCTATGTATCAAGTGGGCGGAGCCGAAGTATGCCGCATCGCCGGGACCGGCTATCTGTCCGGAACCCCAAAGAAGGCGTCCGAAGACTGGCCCTCGGAATGGTTTTACATAGAAGACGTCCCGCTGCCGGATCCTGTCCGGATCGGCCTCCCTGAATTCAACAATGCTCCCTTAAAGAAGTGCCTAAGCTGGCGCCCACGGAGCCCTCAGAGGGAAAGTGACAGGGACGTTGTTTGCCGGATGGGCCGGATAAGATTGTTAGCTCATTCCGGACTAACCATGATCGGGGTCATGGCCGCATGCATCATGCGAGGGGTGCAACCGCTACAGTATAGAAGCTACCCCATGTGGGATTTCAACGGGGAGGACGACACCACCCGCTACGGCCGTAAGGGGCCAGATTCGGCTGTGGCTCTAATAAAGACCTTGTCCCCTTTGTACAAGGGAGAAGAGGAGGATTTTCTCCGTGTTAACCCAAAGGGTGGATTTTCCATGTACAATCCTCCAAGCTGGGTGAGTGATCACATCTTGCCCATCCGTTTTATATCCCCATTGTTAAATATTTAATCTTAGCGATTTCGACACAGGAACTGCGCCAGGCTGTTAAAGAAATAAACAACCCTCCTCCATAACCCAAGGACCCAGGACGGTCCCTCGACCCGAACTCGCAAGAGGATCCGGAGCTTTCGATGGATCTGATTGATGGAGTGTTCCATAAATTGAGCAAGGACAACGCCCTGGTGGCCATTACGGCCGATTATCCAGGGCTAATCCCGGCCTCCCAGAAACGGGAGGCCGAACCTGCGGCGACAAGCCAACGAGGGGCCACAGGGCCCCGTGGGCAGAAAAGAGGTGCAGTCCGGACCGGGGCGTCAGCGCAAAGGTATGGTGCACCCCCTTATCCCAGGTGTCGTACCTTCATGGCATATTAACACTTGTGCCCTCTTCAGGACAAAGAGACCTCGCTGAACTATATTCGGAGAGACCGCCAATCGCGCCTCCACCAGCCAGGCTCCAAAGCCTGGCCCGGAAGCGGGGCCGAACACAAGGCGCGCACCAGACGCTCCTCCGACGGAGGATGTGGATAGGTTGTCTGCCACCAACTCTGAGGTGGAGAGTGCCATGAACCACAGGCGTCGCTGGACAATTCTCCGCGACGCTTGTTTCTCCCAAGAGGCGTTAGATGCCTTTAAGTCGGGAGATGCGTACCTCCGTGCCGCTCAAAATGGTCTAACCAGAGCCACGGAGCAATATGTAAAAGACATACGAGTAAGAAAATTTTGGTAATTATATATATACTAGTAGCCCCCGAGACTTGAAACAGTTAAAATAACTGATTTAAGGATCATTTGTTATGCAGGTTCTTACAGAAAAGAATTCCCTACTGTCCAAGGAGCTGGAAGAGTGCAAAGCCCAACTTGAGGCCGCACTAGCCGCGGCAGGGGAGCCTAAGGAGGCCCCCGCTGGTAATATACACTTCGAAAGATAAGTATTTTGTGAAGCACGGCTTTGGTGCGAAACTGACAAATGAAATTGCAGATGGCGCCGGATTGGATTCGGAAAGGCAACATCTCCTACGCTAGCTAAAGGCTGGTGAGAGGGTGCTGTTGAAGGTGATGGGGGAGAAGAACGATCTCCGAGATGCCAACACCAAGCTGGACGTCGAGCTGAAAGATGTTCGTGCCCAGCTGTCAGACTCCGTGAAGGAGAATCAACGGCTTCGGCGCGGCATATTTAGTAAGTGCTTGAACGAAGCTTTTAAAAGAAATTTCGGCGAGGAAGTCGACTAATAGAGCAATGTCTGTAGGTGTGCTGACAGGCCGTCCTACAGAGGAGATGCTCGGTTCTATAGGTGACCTTCTTCCCGAGCTCTCGCAACTGCTCGATCGAGTTCGGCAGGCGATGCGAGGCGTCGCCCAGGCCCTGTGGCCATCCGTCTCCATGCCCGAAGGTCTTGGAGAGCTTGCGGAGAAGCTAAAAGGAGCACGGTGGCGCTTCCGATTGTGGAAGATATCAGCCTGCCGTCAAGGCGCTAGGGAGGCCTGGGCCATGGTGAAGACACGGTACGCAAAGGCTGACCCCAACCACATGGCCGAGGTCGGTCCTATAGGGCTCGATGGGAAGGAGATCCCTGTAAGCTTAGTATACGGCCAAGTAGAGTTGGCCGCAAAGTATTCCCAGCAGGACTGTAAATTAGACAGCCTGTTAGATGGTATTGAAGAGGAGTATGATCAGTCAAAATGACTATGTAATTTAGTTGACATTTATAATGCCTTCTAGCCAGATTGTAGATCATTTGTCATGGACGACCTTTTAGCTTCAGCCTCGGGACCTGACGGTCCGGAGTGTGTCCGAATTCCCATGCAGTTATATAGGAACCGGGGAATGCATGGAGACCAGGCGTAGGGGTCATTAGTGCGTGAACAGACAAGTGCCCGACTAGTTATGTTATATTACATGGTTAGTAAGAAACATCTTCCAGGGAGAATAGTTCCGTTAGGGGTTCCTTTCCCTAGGAGGCATGCCCTAAGGTGCATGTCCATGCTGCAAAAAGAAACACAGGAAAAACATCTGGGGGCGTAAAAAAATAAAAAATATCATCTTTAGTTCACCGACCGAATATTCCCTTAAGAACGCTAGCTTTCGGCTTCACCCAGTCTGAGGTACACGTCCGGCTGACCCGGCAGTAACAATCGCAGAGGTGCTCCCTTTACCACCTAGCCGAACAATCGGGAACGTAGGGGTAAGCACAGGAGCCAGGCAACCCAGCTTGGCCAAAACTTAAGTCATATCGATGCATATAATGGTGAATAAAAGGTACATGCGGAAGTGTGACGCATGTGTTGGGCATGAAGCCCGTATGAATAAGCTTCTGTTTAAAGAAGCCCCCAGGTTTAATGAGCGCGGATGGCGCGTCACTGTATGAGCCTTTAAGGGCTATAAGAGAGAGAGAGAAAAGAAGAAGATAAATGCAAGATAGAAAATATATAAAAAATGGACAGAGGAAGGAGACGAACATAGAGTCCGGCGCTAGGCATAGAATCTTCGGAGACGGGCTGCGTTCCATGGGTTCGGCTCGAGTCGGTTATCCGATGCATCTCGCAGGCGGTACGCTCCACCAGTCAGGACTTGGTCGATTATGAAGGGACCTTCCCACTTGGGCTTGAGTTTGTCCTTTTTCTTGTCCGGTAGTCATAGAACTAATTCGCCAACGTTGTAATTTTTGGCCCGTACTTCTCTGCTTTGGTATCTTCGAGCCTACTGTTGATAGAATGCGGAACGGGCTTTTGCCACGTCACACTCCTCCTCCAATGCGTCTAAGCTGTCCTGCGGATCGAGCTCGGCTTCTCTTTCTTCGTACATGCGCACTCAAGGTGAGTCATGAATTATATCGCAGGGCAAAACTGCCTCTGTGCCGTACACCATAAAGAATGGTGTGTATCCGGTGGTGCGATTCGGTGTGGTCCACAGCCCCCAGAGTACGGAGTCGAGCTCCTCTACCCAGTGCGTGTTAGATTCCTTGAGGGACCGCACTAATCTGGGTTTAATGCCGCTCATGATAAGACCATTTGCACGTTCGACCTAGCCGTTAGTTTGTGGGTGATAGACGGAAGCATAGTCGAGCTTGATGCCCATGTTTTTGCACCAGAGTTTTACCTCGTTGGCCGTGAAGTTCGTGCCGTTATCAGTGATGATGCTGTGGGGAACGCCGTAATGGTGTACGACCCCGGATATAAAGTCTATCACCGGTCCGGATTCGGCCGTCTTAACAGGCTTGGCTTCTATCCATTTGGTGAATTTATCCACCATGACCAGTAAGTATTTTTGCTTGTGGGTTCCTCCTTTAAGGGGTCCAACCATGTCAAGCCCCCAGACCGCGAAGGGCCAAGTAATGGGGATGGTTCGGAGGGCGGTGGGTGGCATATGGCTTTGGTTTGCAAAGAGCTGGCAACCGGTGCATCATTGGACTAAGTCCTGAGCGTCTGCCCGAGCCGTCGGCCAATAAAAGCCTGTACGGAAGGCCTTGCTTACGAGGGACCGAGCTGCAGCGTGATGACCGCCCAGTCCGGCATGAATTTCAGCCAGGAGGTTCCGCCCCTCCTCTTCGGAGATACACCTTTGAAGGACTCCAGTAGTGCTTTTCTTATAAAGCTCTTCCTCATGGACTCTGTAGGCTTTGGATCACCGCACTATGCAGCGTGCCTCATTTTGGTCCTCGGGGAGTTCCTGCCTAGTGAGGTAGGCGAGGAATGGTTCTGTCCACGGGGCGATGACGGCCATTATTACGTGGGCTGAAGGTGTTATTTCATTGGCAGAGCCTTTGATTGTGTCAGAATGTTCGGTGTTGGGCAGTGCGGTTGGGTCCGGGGTGTTATTGTTCGACTCCCCTTCCCATACTACGGATGGCATGAACAGCCTTTCCAGGAAGATGTTGGGGGGTACTACATCGCGTTTTGCGCCGATGCGTGCCAGGACATCCACCGCCTGATTATTTTCCCGGGCTATATGGTGAAATTCAAGCCCCTCGAACCGAGCTGACATTTTTAGGACGGCGTTGCGTAAGCTTCCATTTTTGGATCCTTGGCATCGAAGTCTCCATTTATTTGGGATATAGCGAGGTTCGAGTCCCCGCGCACCTCTAGGCGTTGAATGCCCATGGATACTGCCATCCGGAGACCATGTAAAAGGGCCTCATATTCGGCTGTGTTGTTGGAGTCCGTGTACATAATCTGGAGTACGTATTGAACTGTGTCTCCTGTGGGGGACGTCAAAATGATGCCAGCCCCCAGTCCGGCCAACATCTTGGAGCCGTCGAAATGCATGATCCAATTTGAATATGTGCCGTACTCTTTAGGGAGTTCGGCCTCCGTCCATTCTGTGACGAAGTCGGCCAAGAGTTGCGACTTGATGGCTCGCCGTGGCTTATAAGTTATGTCGAACGGGAGGAGCTCAATGGCCCATTTTGCAATCCGGCCCGTTGTGTCACGTTTGTTTATAATATCGTTGAGTGGTACTTCCGAGGCTACTGTTATTGAACACTCTTGAAAGTAGTGTCGTAGCTTCCGGGATGCCATGAATACCGCATACGCGATCTTTTGATAATGCGGGTACCGTGATTTGCAAGGAGTGAGGACAGTGGACACATAATAGACCGGCTTTTGAAGGGGGAATCTGTGTCCGTCCGCTTCTCGTTCGACGACGAGCACTGCGCTTACAACCTGATGTGTTGCTGCAATGTATAATAGCATTGGTTCGCCAATATTTGGCGCGGCCAGGACTGGGTTTGTTGCAAGTATGGCTTTTATCTCCTCGAGTCCGTCCGTGGCTGCATCCGTCCATTCGAAGTGTTAGGTGCGCCGAAGTAGGCGGTAAAGGGGTAGGGCCTTTTCTCCCAGGCGGGAGATAAAGTGGCTTAGAGCCGCCATGCATCCGGTTAATTTTTGTATTTGTTTGAGGTCCTTGGGGATATCCAGTTGCGACAGAGCTCGGATCTTGGCCGGATTTGCTTCGATTCCTCTACCGGATACAATGAAGCCCAAGAGCTTTCCGGCTGGAACGCCGAAAACGCATCTTTCCGGGTTGAGCTTGATGTCGTATGTTCGGAGGTTATCAAATGTGAGCCTCAAGTCGTCTACTAGAGATTCGACATGTCTTGTTTTGACGACCACATCATCTACATATGCCTCCACTATTTTGCCGATCTAGCTTGCCAGCCATGTCTGAATCATGCGATGATATGTTGCGCCGGCGTTTTTGAGCCCGAAGGGCATTGTGTTGAAGCAGAATGGGCCGTATGGTGTGATAAATGCCGTTGCGGATTGGTCAGATTCTGCCATCTTTATTTGATGGTAGCCGGAATATGCATCGAGGAAACACAATGAATTGTGTCCCGCGGTAGCGTCGATAATTTGATCGATGCGGGGGAGGGGGAAGGGATCCTTTGGGCAAGCCTTGTTAAGGTCTTTAAAATCAACGCACAGGCGCCAGGATTTGTCCTTCTTTGGTACCATCACCAGGTTTGCTAGCTAGTCCGGATGTTTTATATCTCTTATGAATCCGGCCTCCAATAGCTTTGCTAGCTCCTCTCCCATAGCCTGTCTCTTAGGTTCAGAAAAACGTCGAAGAGCCTGTTTGACAGGTTTGAATCCTGTTTAGATATTTAAGCTGTGCTCGGCCAGCCTACGTGGGATTCCTGGCATGTCTGAAGGGTGCCAGGCGAAAATGTCCCAGTTTTCTCGTAGGAACTCTCGCAGTGCGGCGTCTACATCAGGGTATAACTATGCCCCGATGGAAGCTGTTTTATTTGGGTCAGTTGGATGGACTTGGAATTTGACTATTTTGTCCGCCGGTTTAAAGGAGGTGGACTTGGATCTTTTGTCGAGTACCACATCGTCCCTATTCACCATAGAGCGCAGCGCAGTCAGTTCCTCAGCCGCTAGGGCTTCGGATAGTGCCTCGAGGGCCAGTGCGGCTGTCTTGTTTTCGGCGTGGAGTGCTATGTCCGGATCACTAGCGAGAGTGATGATCCCATTAGGCCTGGGCATTTTGAGCTTCATGTACCCGTAATGGGGTATTGCTTGGAAGATTATGAACGCTTCCCGCCCTAGCAGAGCGTGATAACCGCTGCTGAACAGAGCCACATGGAACATGATCTCTTCGGACCTATAATTATCCGGCGTGCCGAACACCACATCTAGTGTGATTTTTCCTGTGCAGCGCGCTTCCCGACCGGGGATTATTCCTCTAAAGGTTGTGCTGCTTCGCTCAATGCGGTTCCAGTCTATTTCCATTTTTTGAAGGTTCAATCCACTGCCGCCGTCCATGAGTACCTTGGTAAGACGAAAGCCGTCCACTATTGGGCTGAGGACCAATGCGGCTGGTGCTCGGGCTGTTCGGAATTTAGGTTCATCACTGGCGTTAAAGGTAATAGCCGTGTCACTCCATGGGTTTATTGTTGCTACTTGGTAGACTTCGGCAAGGCTGCGGAGTGTCCTTTTTCGCATATTATTTGATGTGAAAGTCTCGAAGACTGTTAATACCGTATGGTGTCTCTGGGGTGGCTTTTTGTGGCCTCCGGAATTAGGAGGTTTTCGCCAATTTTGGCCACCTGCCGGAGTATCCAACATGCTCTAAGGCTGTGAGTTGGTGTGGCGTCCTCTGTACTGTGAATTTTACAGGGTCCGTTAATCCATCCTTCCAGTACGGTTCCATGCCCTATAGAGGGTTTTTGCTTTTTGGTATTTGACCTGGGTGTCTGGTTATGTTGCACCCTTTTATTTTGGACTGGGTTTGTATTTAGGGCCGGATTGTCCCAAAATTTTATTTTGGTTTTCCAGGCGCTTTCCACCGCACAATACTTTTGTACAATGGACGCCAAGTCAACGAAGCGTGTGATATCACGGCGACTTATGGCGTTGAGTATTCCCTTGTCCGTGCAATTATTGCAGAAGATTAAGATTGCGTCTTCCTCGCGACAGTCCCTTAGCCTGTTCCTAACCAGGAGGAATCTAGCCCAGTAATGATGTACTATTTCGTCAGGCTCTTGCCTGATTTTGGATAGATCGCTTATGTTGGGGTGGGTGGGTGGAGTTAAATCCGAAGCCTCACCCCATCTGAGGCTCAGAGGCCGAGGAATTTCTGAACTCGAAAATTTGGATCCCTGGGTGTTGTCCAATGAATCCAGCCCGTCACCTGACTCTAAGTTCAGGTCTTGAGTGATATCCTCCCCTCCGTGGGTATCCGGCTTGGAGGGATCGGGAATCCGGACGTAGCGAGTCCTTAAGATAGACGAAGGGTCGCCGCACTGTCCCTCTACCACGGCAACGTGGTGGGTGACTTGGGTAGAGTTAATCTCTCTCAGATTGGTTTTAGGCCCAATCTGGTCGTAATCCGTAGCAACTCCCAGGGCGGCGAAGCGATCCAAGAGCTCGTTTATGGAGGAAAGCTCCATTGGATCTAACTGCTCGGCGAGTTCCGAACTGACATGAAGATTGTTTTCGATGGCTCGAGAGGTCATCATCGGCGCAGAAGCCGAACAGGCGGTCATAAGAAAACCACCTAGCCGGAGGGTTTGGCCGATAGCCAAAGCTCCCTTAGCAACGGTGCCGTCTTTAAAGATGGGGCGAGGCATCCTTCCTGACGGCGACGACACAGAGGAACTCTCAATGAAAGCACCAATGTCGGTGTCAAAACCGGCGGATCTCGGGTAGGGGGTCCCGAACTGTGCGTCTAGGCCGGATGGTAACAGGAGGCAAGGGACACGAAGTTTTACCCAGGTTCGGGCCCTCTCGATGGAGGTAAAACCCTACGTCCTGCTTGATTAATATTGATGATATGGGTAGTACAAGAGTAGATCTACCACGAGATCAGAGAGGCTGAACCCTAGAAGCTAGCCTATGGTATGATTGTTGATGTGTATGTTGTCCTACGGACTAAAACCCTCCAGTTTATATAGACACCGGATAGGGTTAGGGTTACATAGAGTCGGTTACAATGGTAGGAGATCTGAACATCCGCATCGCCAAGCTTGCCTTCCACGCCAAGGAAAGTCCCTTCCGGACACGGGACGGAGTCTTCAATCTTGTATCTTCATAGTCTAGGAGTCCGGCTGAAGGTATAGTTCGGCTATCCGAACACCCCCTAATCCAGGACTCCCTCACATATCCTAACACTTATGCATGTTGATGTCTTAGATGTGCAACACACGAAGTAACGTATATCTTCAACTAATGAATACTTACACTCTAAGTGTGAATACATTAACGCGGATTTTGACTTCGGAGCGCCACGATAATTGTGCGCCGTGTCTGGGTATAGTACTTCCTATACGGTGGGTAACGCCACCACCAAACTTTTGTTTGGAGTATTTTTCTGTTGGCGTCACATTTGCAAAGTCTTCGCATTTGGTTTGTCTTCAATATTAACACGGTTTCATGTTTATCTTCACTATATTGATTTGGTCTTATTCGGATATATTCATATGATTGTGTTATGTCCTCTATAGCATTCACTTATAGCTATGTCTTCTTGTTGAATCTTTTGAACTAAGTGAATGTGATCGGACCCTAACCTTTCTATGCTCCCGTCTCAAATCTATCCATCCAAATCATATGCATTCTATTGAAACTGTCGAATGTCTTCGCTGCGTCCTTGTCAGCAGAAGATACAGAGACAATCATTAAGTCTGTTTTAAATGCTCATTCCTTTTTGCCTGAAACCCGGAGAAGCGGGAACGACCACCCGACAATCCAGGCGTACATGGGAACATGGAACAACCTCTGATGTGTTGCATGATCGCCACGTGTCTTTCTGATGTGAACCACCAGGGGCACCTGCGTAATAACGCTGCGCCGTCCCTGTCCTTATAAATACTCACCACACCCCAGTCATTATCTCTTCTTCCACTTCTCTTCCTTGCACAAACCCTAGCGCCACCGCTAGCCCTCGACGACGCCGGCGACGAAGCGCTTAGCTGCCGCGACCTCACCGACGCCATCATCACGCCGGCCGCGAACATTGTCTTCTCCGCCGTCGCCGTAGGTGTCCTCCATCGCCAAGTTAGGGCACGGAAGATCGAACTGCTCGGCCTCATCTCCTACTCTGTCTAGCAGTTCCTCGAGTGGTAAATAAAAACTATTTTTACAGTCTTTTTGATCCGATAGATTCATCCTTTTCAACCACAAGTGGTTTCTGTTGCTACAAAGTTGGATCTATCCTGTTCTGCATCTCATAGCATGCCTAGTATGTTCACTTATGCTTCACAAAGTAGTTAGATTCCTCACTTGTACTTATTCATGGATTCGTACAAATCTGGAACCAACTCTCTACATATGAGTGAATGTCTTTGCACTATGAGGTCAATGTCTTCTAAACTGATTTATCTTCAAAAATCTTCTAAGAATGCATAAGACCTCTTCCCCTTCCCTCGCATCTCTAATGCTGTCATAGGTACATGTCCATGGGAGAATCCCTTGGTTCTCATAGTCTGCATTCATTTGCAGAGTTCTTACAGAATCACATAAATTCTCCTGAAGCCAGTTCATGTCTGACCAGTAGACGGAAGACTTTGACAGTGTTGAAGCCTTTCAGTCTAAACTTCATGGCAATAGAAAAATCAGTCAGGAAGGGTGGTAGTCAGCGCCGTGAAAACACTGCTAAGGACCTGCCACCGGATCTCTATGAGTTATACAAGTCAGATCCAGAAGAGACCTACGGAGAACGCAAGAACCGAATCCAATGGATCCGAAGACATTGGGCAGAGGAATGGTTCAAGTACGGATTTGTCACCGACGAATATGCTGGAAAGAATGCCATCAAGGGCCCCTGGGGAGATATTATATACAAAGGTCTTCAGCCCAAGTCGAAGTCCGAAGCTATTGCTCAAGGCTTCTACCCCTGCATGATTCATGGACCTCAGCCTGCTAATGCCGACCCATCCTCTCTGTTATGGTGTCGTGAAGATAATCTCTTTAAGCGCAACTTCCAGTTTGCCAAAACTTCTGCCAAAGAGAACAAGAAGTCACTAGGTTTGGACTTCAACCCCGGTCCCTCTGCTCCTCGTGCCTACGGGACACGCGATGCTGAACCTAATCTAGTTGGGCCCTTCTACAACTTAGAAGGACTCATCACTCACATTCAGGTTCAAGGGGTAGCCGTGGATCACTCTGTAGATGACGCTGATTCTGACGAAGCGCCTGCACCACCGAAGCCTGTGAAGCAAAAGAAACCAAAGGCTTCAAAGCCCTCCTCTGCACCAAAGGTCTCACGGGCGAAGCCTCTGGCCACTGCACCTCCTGAAACCAGTGTGCAGTCTGAAGATCTCTCTCGCATCTCCAAGTCTGACAAGTTGAAAAAGCCCATGCAACCAACTGGTCAAGCATTGACCCCTGCTAATGTTTTGAGAAACGAGAATGACGTCATTGATCTGTCTAGCGACGACGATCTTGGTGATGATGCTCTTGAGCAATTGATAAAGAGCAAGAGGCGAAAATCTTCAATGATCTTCCCCTATTTGATGTGGAGATTCTGTACAAGTTTATTGATGAGTGGTTTGACAGCCCAAATCTCAGTTTTGATGATATTTAGCTCCCAATTGGCCTCAGCGTCTCCTTCCACGGAGACATTGCTCCTGAGCTGGCTCTTGCACAGAAGATTGTTGAGCTGAAGCACAAGATTGATTATGAAAAGGCTCAGTTCAAGAAGCACATGGCCAAGCTCAATGTTGAAGACATTCAAAACTTCAAGGTCATGATGCATGAGATCAAGGAGGCGTTCCACAAGAAACGAGAAGAAGCAAAAGGTTCTCATGAGCGCATGAAGAATCTTGCTGCCAAATGTGTTCAAGGCTACAATGAAGCTGAAAAGCGCAAGGCTTTGGGGCGACCAGGCATCGACCCCAGAATGGCTGCCAAGAAGAAGAAGAAGCCAGCTGTGGCCCAACCAGAAGCATCAAGGCAGGAAGAACCTCGCATTGTCTTCCCAGCCAGTATGACAGGCTCGAAGCCTAAGGTCCCCACAGTGGCTTCGGAACTCAAGAAAACAAGGGCAGCTGAAGACGAAGCCCGCAAGCGCAAGACCAAGCACACCACTGACGACGCTCCGCCAACCAAGAAGAGAAAGACAAAGAAGAGAGACCGGGCTGCTCCCACAGAGCCCCTTGTTGTCGAGCCAATCTCAGTGGCTCGTCCTGCATTTGAACATCGTGAGCATCATTTGGTAGTTCATGAGCCTGCTTTCACAGAGGCTCCTGAATCTGAAGACACTCCAACTGTTGACCCCACCGCAGCTGAAGACATTGGTCATCAAGACAATGTTGAAGATGATGAAGTACTTCCTCAGATCAAACACAATGTCGTATCATCGCCTGTTCTCACGAACAGCGAACTCATTGTTGGAAATATGCCCTAGAGGCAATAATAAAATGGTTATTATTATATTTCTTTGTTCATGATAATTGTCTATTGTTCATGCTATAATTGTGTTATCCGAAAATCGTAATACATGTGTGAATACATAGACCACAACACGTCCCTAGTGAGCCTCTAGTTGACTAGCTCGTTGATCAAAAGATAGTCATGGTTTCCTGACTATGGACATTGGATGTCATTGATAACGGGATCACATCATTAGGAGAATGATGTGATGGACAAGACCCAATCCTAAGCATAGCTCAAAGATCGTGTAGTTCGTTTGCTATAGTTTTTCCGAATGTCAAGTATCATTTCCTTAGACCATGAGATTGTGCAACTCCCGGATACCGTAGGAGTGTTTTGGGTGTGCCAAACGTCACAACGTAACTGGGTGACTATAAAGGTACACTACAGGTATCTCCGAAAGTGTCTGTTGGGTTAGCACGAATCGAGACTGGGATTTGTCACTCCGTATGACGGAGAGGTATCTCTGGGCCCACTCGGTAATGCATCGTCATAATGAGCTCAATGTGACCAAGTGGTTGATCACGGGATCATGCATTACGGTACGAGTAAAGTGACTTGCCGGTAACGAGATTGAACGAGGTATTGGGATACCAACGATCGAGTCTCGGGCAAGTAACGTACCGATTGACAAAGGGAATTGTATACGGATTGATTGAATCCTCGACATCATGGTTCATCTGATGAGATCATCGAGGAGCATGTGGGAGCCAACATGGGTATCCAGATCCCGCTGTTGGTTATTGACCGGAGAGTCGTCTCGGTCATGTCTGCATGTCTCCCGAACCCGTAGGGTCTACACACTTAAGGTTCGGTGACGCTAGGGTTGTAGAGATATTAGTATGCAGTAACCCGAAAGTTGTTCGGAGTCCCGGATGAGATCCCGGACATCACGAGGAGTTCCGGAATGGTCTGTAGGTAAAGATTTATATATAGGAAGTCCAGTTTCGGCCATCGGGAAGGTTTCGGGGGTCGCCGATATTGTACCGGGACCACCGGAAGGGTCCCGGGGGTCCACCGGGTGGGGCCACCTATCCCGGAGGGCCCCATGGGCTGAATTGGGAGGGGGACCAGCCCCTAGTGGGCTGGTGCGCCCCCCCTTGGGCCTCCCCTGTGCCTAGGGTTGGGAAACCCTAGGGGTGGGGGCGCCCCCCACTTGGCTTGGGGGGGAAGCCACCCCTTGGCCGCCGCCCCCTTGGAGATCCATCTCCCTAGGGCCGGCGCCCCCCCAAGGCCTCTATATAAAGAGGGGGGAGGGAGGGCAGCCGCACACCCTTGCTCCTGGCGCCTCCCTCTCCCTCCGTAACACCTCTCCTCCCCGCTTGCGCTTAGCGAAGCCCTGCCGGGATCCTACTGCATCCACCACCACGCTGTCGTGCTGCTGGATCTTCATCAACCTCTCCTTTCCCCTTGCTGGATCAAGTTGGCAGAGACTTCTTCCCAACCGTACGTGTGTTGAACGCGGAGGTGCCGTCCGTTCGGCACTAGGTCATCGGTGATTTGGATCACGTCGAGTACGACTCCATCAACCCCGTTCTCTTGAACGCTTCCGCGCGTGATCTACAAGGGTACGTAGATGCAATCCTCTCTCCCTCGTTGCTAGATGACTCCATAGATTGATCTTGGTGATGCGTAGAAAATTTTAAAATTCTGCTACGTTCCCCAACAGTGGCATCATGAGCTAGGTCTATGCATAGTTTCTATGCACGAGTAGAACACAAAGTAGTTGTGGGCGTCGATATTGTCAATTATCTTGCCGTTACTAGTCTTATCTTGATTCGGCGGCATTGTGGGATGAAACGGCTCGGACCAACCTTACACGTACGCTTACGTGAGACTGGTTCCACCGACTGACATGCACTAGTTGCATAAGGTGGCTGGCGGGTGTCTGTCTCTCCCACTTTAGTCGGATCGGATTCGATGAACAGGGTCCTTATGAAGGGTAAATAGAAATTGGCAATTCATGTTGTGGTCTTGGCATAGGTAAGAAACGTTCTTGCTAGAAACCTATAGCAGCCACGTAAAAACTTGCAACAACAATTAGAGGACGTCTAACTTGTTTTTGCAGCAAGTGTTTTGTGATGTGATATGGCCAAAGGATGTGATGAATGATATATGTGATGTATGAGATGATCATGTTCTTGTAATAGGAATCACGACTTGCATGTCGATGAGTATGACAACCGGTAGGAGCCATAGGAGTTGTCTTTATTTATTTATGACCTGCGTGTCAACATAAACGTCATGTAATTACTTTACTTTATTGCTAAAGCGTTAGCCATAGTAGTAGAAGTAATAGATGACGAGACAACTTCAAGAAGACACGATGATGGAGATCATGGTGTCATGCCGGTGACAACGATGATCATGGAGCCCCGAAGATGGAGATCAAAAGGAGCAAATGATATTGGCCATACCATGTCACTATTTGATTGCATGTGATGTTTATCATGTTTTACATCTTATTTACTTAGAACTACGGTAGCTTAAATAAGATGATCCCTCGTAATAATTTCAAGAAAGTGTTCCCCCTAACTGTGCACCGTTGCGAAGGTTCGTTGTTTCGAAGCACCACGTGATGATCAGGTGTGATAGATTCTAACATTCGAATACAACGGGTGTAAGCCAGATTTACACACGCAATACACTTAGGTTGACTTGACGAGCCTAGCATGTACAGACATGGCCTCGGAACACAGAAGACCGAAAGGTCGAGCATGAGTCATATAGAAGATATGATCAACATGAAGATGTTCACCGATGTTGACTAGTCCGTCTCACGTGATGATCGGACACGGCCTAGTTGACTCGGATCATGTTTCACTTAGATGACTAGAGGGATGTCTATCTGAGTGGGAGTTCGTTGAGTAATTTGATTAGATGAACTTAATTATCATGAACTTAGTCTAAAATCTTTACAATATGTCTTGTAGATGAAATGGCCCACGTTGTCCTCAACTTCAACGCGTTCCTAGAGAAAACCAAGCTGAAAGATGATGGCAGCAACTATACGGACTGGGTGTGGAACCTGAGGATCATCCTCATAGCTGCCAAGAAAGATTATGTCCTAGAAGCACCGCTAGGTGACGCACCTATCCCAGAGAACCAAGACGTTATGAACGCTTGGCAGTCATGTGCTGATGATTACTCCCTCTTTCAGTGCGGCATGCTTTACAGCTTAGAACCGGGGCTCCAAAAGCGTTTTGAGAGACACGGAGCATATGAGATGTTCGAAGAGCTGAAAATGGTTTTCCAAGCTCATGCCCGGGTCGAGAGATATGAAGTCTCCGACAAGTTCTTCAGCTGTAAGATGGAGGAAAATAGTTCTGTCAGTGAGCACATACTCAAAATGTCTGGGTTGCATAACCGCTTGACTCAGCTGGGAGTTAATCTCCCGGATGACGCGGTCATTGACAGAATCCTTCAGTCGCTTCCACCGAGATACAAGAGCTTTGTGATGAACTTCAATATGCGGGGGATGGAAAAGACCATTCCTGAGGTATATTCAATGCTGAAATCAGCGGAGGTAGAAATCAAAAAGGAACATCAAGTGTTGATGGTGAATAAAACCACTAAGTTCAAGAAAGGCAAGGGTAAAAATAACTTCAAGAAGGACGGCAAGGGAGTTGCCGCGCCCGGTAAGCAAGCTGCGGGGAAGAAGCCAAAGAATGGACCCAAGCCCGAGACTTAGTGTTTTTATTGCAAGGGAAGTGGTCACTGGAAGCGGAACTGCCCCAAATACTTAGCGGACAAGAAGGCCGGCAACACTAAAGGTATATGTGATATACATGTAATTGATGTGTACCTTACTAGTACTCGTAGTAGCTCCTGGGTATTTGATACCGGTGCGGTTGCTCACATTTGTAACTCAAAGCAGGAGCTGCGGAATAAACGGAGACTGGCGAAGGACGAGGTGACGATGCGCGTCGGGAATGGTTCCAAGGTCGATGTGATCGCCGTCGGCACGCTACCTCTACATTTACCTACGGGATTAGTTTTAAACCTCAATAATTGTTATTTAGTGCCAGCTTTGAGTGTGAACATTGTATCAGGATCTCGTTTAATTCGAGATGGCTACTCATTTAAATCCAAGAATAATGGTTGTTCTATTTATATGAGAGATATGTTTTATGGTCATGCTCCGATGGTGAATGGTTTATTCTTAATGAATCTCGAGCGTAATGTTACACATATTCATAGTGTGAATAACAAAAGATGTAAGGTTGATAATGATAGTCCCACATACTTGTGGCACTGCCGCCTTGGTCACATAGGTGTCAAACGCATGAAGAAGCTCCATACAGATGGACTTTTGGAGTCTCTTGATTACGAATCATTTGACACGTGCGAACCATGCCTCATGGGTAAAATGACCAAGACTCCGTTCTCAGGAACAATGGAGCGAGCAACCAACTTATTGAAAATCATACATACTGATGTGTGCGGTCCAATGAGTGTTGAGGCTCGCGGTGGCTATCGTTATGTTCTCACCCTCACTGATGACTTGAGTAGATATGGGTATGTCTACTTAATGAAACACAAGTCTGAGACCTTTGAAAAGTTCAAGGAATTTCAGAGTGAGGTTGAGAATCAACGTGACAAGAAAATCAAGTTCTTGCGATCAGATCATGGGGGAGAATACTTGAGTCACGAATTTGGCACACACTTAAGAAAATGTGGAATAGTTTCACAACTCACGCCGCCTGGAACACCTCAGCGTAATGGTGTGTCCGAACATCGTAATCGCACTCTATTGGATATGGTGCGATCCATGATGTCTCTTACCGATCCACCGCTGTCATTTTGGGGCTATGCTTTAGAGACTGCCGCATTCACTTTAAATAGGGCTCCATCGACATCCGTTGAGACGACACCGTATGAATTATGGTTTGGGAAGAAACCTAAGCTGTCATTTCTAAAAGTTTGGGGATGCGATGCTTACGTCAAGAAACTTCAACCTGAAAAGCTCGAACCCAAATCGGAAAAATGCGTCTTCATAGGATACCCTAAAGAAACTATTGGGTATACCTTCTACCTCAGATCCGAAGGCAAGATCTTTGTTGCCAAGAATGGGTCCTTTCTAGAGAAATAGTTTCTCTCGAAAGAAATAAGTGGGAGGAAAGTGGAACTTGATGAAGTATTACTGTAACGCCCTCGATGCGGCTATATCTCCCACATGTCGAAGCACGACTTAGAGGCATAACCGCATTGAAAGCAATGTCGCAAGTGAGGTAATCTTCACACAACCCATGTAATACATAAGGGAAAGATACATAGTTGGCTTACAATCGCCACTCACACAATTACATGAATAAAGCATTACATCAACCAAATACAATCAAGGTCCGACTACGGAACCAAAATAAAAGAAGAACCCCAAATGTGACAAAAGTCCCCAATCGACCCCAACTGGGCTCCACTACTGATCAACTAGAATGAAACAACACAAAGGACAAGATCTTCATCGAGCTCCTCCTGAGCTTGGTTGCGTCATCTGCATAGACTCATCGGCACCTGCAAGCTGGTTTTGGAAGTATCTGTGAGCCACAGGGACTCAGCAATCTCGCACCCTCGCGATCAAGACTATTTAAGCTTATGGGTAAGGTAAAAGTATGAGGTGAAGCTGCAGCAAGCGACTAGCATATATGGTGGCTAACATACACAAAGGAGAACGAGAAGAGAAGGCAAAGCACGGTTGATAAAAGTATGATCAAGAAGTGATCCTAATACAACCTACGTCAAGCATAACTCCAACACCGTGTTCACTTCCCGGACTCCGCCGGAAAGAGACCATCATGGTTACACACGCGATTGATTCATTTTAATTAAGTTAAGGTTCAAGTTATATACAACCAGACATTAACAAATTCCCATCTGCCCATAACCGCGGGCACGGCTTTCGAAAGTTCAAAACCCTGCAGGGGTGTCCCAACTTAGCCCATCACAAGCTCTCACGGTCAACAAAGGAATAGACCTCCTCCCGAGACATTCCGATCAGACTCGGTATCCTGGTACAACAAGACATTTCGATAGGGTAAAACTAAACCAGCAACACCGCCGAATGTGCCGACAGATCCCGATAGGAGCTGCACATATCTCTTTCTCAGGGCACACCGGATTGTCTAAACTTCCGGTAGGCCAACCCAGAGTTGCCCCTGGTGGCCACCGGCGGCTGACAAGTTGGACCAACACTCAGAGGAGCACTGGCCCGGGGGGGTAAAATAATGATGACCCTCAGGGGCGCGACTCCCAAGGGAAAAGAAAAGGCTAGGTGGCAAATGGTAAAACCAATGTTGGGCATTGCTGGAAGAGCTTTACTTAAGGCGAACTGTCAAGGGGTTCCCATAATAGCCCAACCGCGTAAGGAACGCAAAATCCGGGAACATAACACCGATATGATGGAAACTAGGGCGGCAAGAGTGGAACAAAACACCAGGCATAAGGACGAGCCTTCCATCCTTTACCAAGTATATAGATGCATTAGTTAAATAAGATATATCGTGATATCCCAACAAGTAAACATGTTCCAACAAGGAACAACATCTCCATGTTCCAACAAGGAACAAACTTCAATCTTCACCTGCAACTAACAACGCTATAAGAGGGGCTGAGCAAAGTGGTAACATAGCCAATCAACGGTTTGCTAGGACAAGGTGGGTTAGAGGCTTGGTTCAACAATATGGGTGGCATGATAAGCAAGTGGTAGGTATCGCAGCATAGGCATAGCAAAAGAGCGAGCAACTAAGCAAAGCAAAGATAGTAGTGATTTCGAGGGTATGATCATCTTGCCTGAAATCCCGCAAGGAAGAAGAACGAGTCCATTAAGAAGACAAACGGACGTAGTCGAACGGTTCCTCACAAACACAACGTTATTGGAACCAACCCGAAGAAGCAACACCGGAAAGAAGCAAACAACATAGTAAACAACCATCACATAATCATGGCACGATGCGCAAACAAGTATGATGCATGTCCGGTTTAATGAGGCATAGCATGGCAAAGTGCACAAACAATCCTACAAATTAAGTGGAGCTCAATATGCAACGGGTTGCATATTGACGAAACACCACATTCAAGTTATTTAGTTCGATCTCGTTTATGTACGCAACAATATTAAATGTTGTTAAACATGGCAAGAGGGTGAAGTGAAAGAAAACTATCTATCTAGTCAAGTTTAAATGAGGCCGGAAGCAACGAACAACATTTCCGGAAACTCCTCATGAGCATATATTAGGTTTGTTCCTGTTCTGCCCTAAACCATATTTTATAGTTATTAAGCATGCAAAGTGAAGCCACCATGTTAAACTAGGCAAAATTCTACCCCATTTACATATAAAGTTTATTAAATTTGGAGTTACGGTTATTTAGTTATGAATTAAATCATTTTAGCATGGCATACGAGTAAATTTAGTCAAACAACATTTTAGACATTTTAAACATGGACTAGACAAAATTCTGAGCAAGTTTCATATATAAAACATTTTAATCCGATGCACGAATTGTGAGTTATTATATGCATGAACATGAGGGTCTTTTCTGTAAAACTGCAGTCTCAGGATAAATGGCTAAAACGCAGATCTGAAAAAAAAAACAGGAACTGGGCCGAATCTGGAACAGGGGCTGAACAGGGCAGGCGCTGGGGGCGGCTCACCCTGGGCTTTGGCCCGTCGGTGGGAGGAGGGAGGCCTGCAGGGGCGATGCTGGATCGGATGAGGCAGGCGGTTGGGCTGGGCCGGCTTGAGCTGGCCTTGAAGGCCGATGGGGAAGCAGGCGCTGCGCGTCTCAGGCAGTAGAGGCGAGGCACTGGGCCTGGAATCGGGACGAGGCCGGCTGGATCCACGCGAGAAGTCAACGTGATAAGGGGTCGAGCGGGTGGCTCGTCCTGGAAGCAGAGGACGCAAGCGGCGGTGGACCTGGCGCTGGCGTTTCCCAGCGACGAGTGGAAGGGCGAGGGGGACGGATCCGGTGCGCAGGAAGCCGAGGAGGGCCGAGGCAAGACTGGAGCTGCTCCGTTCCTCCCGGCGCGCGACGGGACGACGCAGACGAGGGACTTGGCGGAGCGGCAGTTCGTGAGGCAGGTGCGCGGGCGGAGCTGGAGGCCATGGCGGCGGTGCAAGTGAGATCCGGCGGCGCGGATCCTATCCAGGACAGGCGCGGGAGGTGAGATCCGTCGCGAGGAAGCTCCTGGCGGCGGCGAACTGCGTCGATCCGGCCGGCGTCGAGGAGCTCCAGGCGGCGTAGAAGATTGAAGCGGATTCCCTAGTGATCCCTGTCCATGGAGAAAAACAGACAAGGGGAAAACGAGGTAAGGCTGGGAGGAGAAGGAAGGAAGAGGAGCAGGGAAAGAGCAGCGACGGGCTTGGCCTGCAGGTAGCCAAAGGCATGTCGGCGAGGTCGCCGGCAGCGGCGCTAGGAGGTTGTGGCGTGCTCGGGCTCTGGTTGGGTGGATCGGCAGGGGAAGATCCCGAGGGGGATTTGGAAAGCGCCGGCGGGCGACGGGACACAGTCCCTAGATTTTAGGGGATTGGTCTATATGTAGTAAGTGGATTTTTGGATAAGGGCATTAGGTCCCTCCGATCTTAATCGGACGGACGGGAAAAAAAGGTTAGGTATCCCAAAGAGAAAAACGGAGACGTTTTGTAGACGTTTGGGGATGTTCCGGACCCAGCGGTGGCGACAGTCCGGGTCGGGTTCGGGACAACTTTCGGACGCGCGCGAGGGGCCGATGCACTGTGCAAGGAGGGCGTTTCGGGGCCTGGGGGGTTGGTAGCGGACTGTGTAGAAAGCTCGAGCTGAGAGAAGAGAAGAGAGAAGAGAAGAGAGACTCAGTGACTGTTCCCGGAGACCGAAAACGTCCGACATTTTGACCGGCTACTATTGCCGCTATATATATCCGTTGGGCTATCAAATGAACTCCGAACGCGATGAAACTTGGCGGGCGGTCTACTGACAACAAAACAACACCACACGCCAACTTTCATCCCATTCCGAGAACATTTTCTGGCCACTAATAAAATAATATTTCGGACAAGTCGCGGGCGCGTGCAAGTGTGGTTGGGCTCAGAACGGACAACGGAGAGAACGAGGAGGCCGGGACGGATGCAAGTTTTGAAAACATGATGATGCAATGCACATGATGACATGATAAGATGCAACACGCAAGCAAATGACATGGCAACGACAACGAATAACTGGAAGACACCTAGCACATCGGTCTCGGGGCGTTACAACACTCCACCACTACGAGAGGATCTCGTCCCGAGATCTAGAATGGCACCGGAGGGAAAACAGAAGGGAAAGAGAAGAGGTAAAGCTAAGTTGCTTCTTTGACAAACGAGTGAGACCCAAAGAACCTTGCAACGGTTAAGCCATTTCGAGAAAAGAATACAACAGAGATGAACGAAGTTGAAAACACTCCGTTAGGAAAGTGGAATGAGGAAGAACAAGGTTGAAAGCACTCCGGTAGGGAAGAGTAATAAGAAAGAACAAATTTCGATAGCACTCCGGTAGAAAAGAGATGCAATGGTTGATAAGGCGAAAAGAACTTGAGCAAGAGGGGACAAGACTCCGATAAAAAGGATAAGCAAAGAAAAGATCATGATCTTCATAAATCAAGATGATGACTGAAAAGAGCAACATCACAAAGCCTCCGGAAGAAAGAATAGAAGATAGATAATTGAGATAAACGAATGTAGAAGAAAATGCCAACTTCAGCGGCAAAAGAGCTTGAAAAGGTATCCTTAGGAGAAGGGTCGAACGGAGTTGTTGGAAAACCAACAACGAAAAGAGTAAGCTTGATGTGGACTTATGAAAGACATCCCCAAAACTATGAGGCGAAATTCCACCACTAACGAAACTAAAAGATTTGGGTTGCTATGAACACGGAGACAAGAAACTATTTCACCAGGAGGATAGATGAAGAACTTGGGTCATTTATAAGCACCATAAAGCAACAAACCTTAGGGAAGGCTTTAGGTGAAACATGACACAAGATAACTCCAATGAAGAGGTTGATGGATTTAAAATACCTCATTCTTAACAACATGTGTATCATGAAACATGAACTCAAATTATCAAAAATGACATAATACCACCTCCAATGATATGGTAGAAAGAATTGCACTCCGGATTACAAGAAGAAGAAAGCTTGAAGTATATCTTGGCGGATCATCGCTTCGAGAGATATCTTGAAAAACAATTGAAGAATGAAAAGAATCCTTGACGAACCATCATGAGGAACTCCGATAATAAAAGAATGATCAAACGAAAGGAAAGAGAAGTTGGAAACACAAGGTGAATCCTTGCGATGATTAGATGGATCTTCGCGATGAAATAACCGAGAAAAACTTGGCACTCTCCGGAATAAGGAATTAATCACTATGAAGAAACAAGAATAAGAATTACGTCATGCTTATCCTTCATCAATTTAAATTGATGACGAGCAAACGGATTTGGCATACTACTTATTCTCATTGAAAAGGATTAAGAGAGATACCGATAACTTGATAAGGTCTTCAACGAAACACCAGTAGGATTGAAAAGAACGAAAGAATTGATATGATAACCATGAAAGAGAAACTTGAGCAAACCACCGTAAGAATTGAAAAAGAACGAAGAAAAGATAAATAAACACCGGGAAGAATTAGAGAACAAATCAGGATACTTGAGGGAATTTGATACATGAGAACGAAAGGATCACGACTGATTAGAGAATATTTGAATGATGCACCGGTAAGATTGGAGGAAAAGAACTGAGAGCTGCAATGAATAATATTTAAAAAAATGGCCTTCGGAAAATCAAACTGAAAAGACTCCTGAATTGCACCGGATGGGTGAAAAGAAATCTCACAATCAAAACCAATTATGAGAGGATGGCAGCAAACAAAAACCATGAATCTTGAAGAGAATGGAGCAAGATTAAGAGGACAAATCTTCTTCGGTCTTCAAATGTAGAGAATGACAATGAGAAACACCACCAAGAATTATCGAGATACTCCGGAATAAAGAAGAATGGAAAATTTGAACCAACGATGAAAAGATTTTTAAAGATCTTGGAGAAGACATTTGACTAATGATAAATCATTCTTACGTCAAACTTTGAAAAGAAATTTGAGAATAGCTCCGGGAAAATAAGAAGAGTCAGGTAAGATCCTGGAAAAAGACCTGTGGGTTAGGGCCCACTCAAAAGAAACACCGTAGAACGATTTAAAAGATAGATTGCCCCCGTAGAATTAAATGGTTTGAATGAGATAACATCCTCGAAATAGGTTGAACGGATCTTGAATGACAAGACGAGCCTTTTGAGATATCTTGAGCACTCCAGAACAAATGAATAGCGAGAAATGAATGGTACTGAGGTGCACCGGCACGAGAAAAACATTTGAAATACAGAAAAGAATATGATCGACACCGAAAGCTTGAATTGGATCCACCGAAAAAGGAAAGAATGGAGAATGATGAACTAGAAACTTTATTAGTATCTTCATGAGAATCACCGGATAAGAACATGAAGGGAGAAGAATGGAGAGACTTCCATAATAAAATGGATATTTGATAAAGAAATCCGAGTCCTCGAAGAAAGAGGGTGGGAGGGTGGGAAAAACAAAGGCAACTTGGAGATGGATGAAACAAACACCGTTGAGAAGAACTGATCATTGATCTTGCGGAAGTTGAAATGATCGTATACACTTGAAGAGAAGCACACCGGTTAAAAAAAGGATTGACATGACAATCTTGATTATCATGAAGGATTGGTATTCACATCGGAGTATGAAAACACCATTTGGGGAAGGTATGGAATCAACACTTGACATTGAAGCAACTCGAATACCACAACTCCAAAAACAAAAACAACGGATTGGCTCGCAGAATAAGCCGGAACAAACATATGATAGAGATTTCGTCCGAAGTTTTCGTGGTGGGGCCTACACGGGCTCGATCGTACAGCACCATCATGTACAAGGCAGTGCACATGACATACGAAGCGTCCCCGAGTCGGCATAGCCAAGGACTCTTTAAGACACAACGAGACCACTGTAAAACCGACCGTGAATAGGCGGACCACTAGACGTCGAACCCCAATTTCAAATCATACATCTGTCGGAAAAATATCCTAAGAGCTACTAGAATTCCCACTTATAAACTCCCGAAATTTTCCGGTTATGCAATCAGGTGTTGGGGATACAGGGGAAGCATAATATCTCACCAAAACTAGCAAATCCTACATCCAGCTGTATCCATCCTTCAACACATAACCAAGAAACCTTCGGAAATCATCTATCTCAACCTTCGAAAAGCATCTGTTATACAAGTTATGGTAATACTCCCGAACTCCCGCCCCAGTACTGGCTGGCGTCAAGGTTATCTCACCAACGAACTGCATAAAAGAGATTTTCGATGTCGGCATACTAAACTCAGGTATTCTAGAACTGCAACGATAAAATTATGACGACAACACCTCAGAGCTCAACTCCCCGGGACACTTCCACAAAACCCCTGACAGGAGGCACCAAGACAATGTTCTCATCATAAAACCATCGGAACGATTCCAAGATACCGGCGTGATCCTAAAAAAAATTAGTGAAATTTGAGAAGAGAAGAGTCAAAACTCTACGTCAGGATGCCTTACCAGAGCGATGAGGAGACTGGGAAGTAAAAAGAAATCCTAAACTCTCCGATATATAATTCCTAAATGACTCAAAACATTTTTTTAGACTCAACTCGGCCGCTAAAAACGATCAAGCAATGGGGCTCCTAAGGTCGGGGAAGGCTTTGATACCAACTTGTAACACCCTCAATGCGGCTATATCTCCCATGTGTCGAAGCACGACTTAGAGGCATAACCGCATTGAAAGCAATGTCGCAAGTGAGGTAATCTTCACACAACCCATGTAATACATAAGGGAAAGATACATAGTTGGCTTACAATCGCCACTCACACAATTACATGAATAAAGCATTACATCAACCAAATACAATCAAGGTCCGACTATGGAACCAAAATAAAAGAAGAACCCCAAATGCGACAAAAGTCCCCCATCGACCCCAACTGGGCTCCACTACTGATCAACTAGAATGAAACAACACAAAGGACAAGATCTTCATCGAGCTCCTCCTAAGCTTGGTTGCGTCATCTGCACGGACTCATCGGCACCTGCAAGCTGGTTTTGGAAGTATCTGTGAGCCACAGGGACTCAGCAATCTCGCACCCTCGCGATCAAGACTATTTAAGCTTATGGGTAAGGTAAAAGTATGAGGTGAAGCTGCAGCAAGCGACTAACATATATGGTGGCTAACATACGCAAAAGAGAGCGAGAAGAGAAGGCAAAGCACGGTCGATAAAAGTATGATCGAGAAGTGATCCTAATACAACCTACGTCAAGCATAACTCCAACACCGTGTTCACTTCCCGGACTCCGCCGAAAAGAGACCATCATGGTTACACACGCGATTGATTCATTTTAATTAAGTTAAGGTTCAAGTTATATACAACCGGACATTAACAAATTCCCATCTGCCCATAACCGCGGGAACGGCTTTCGAAAGTTCAAATCCCTGCAGGGGTGTCCCAACTTAGCCCATCACAAGCTCTCACGGTCAACGAAGGAATAGACCTCCTCCCGAGACATTTCGATCAGACTCGGTATCCCGGTACAACAAGACATTTCGACAGGGTAAAACTAAACTAGCAACACCGCCCGAATGTGTCGACAAATCCCGATAGGAGCTGCACATATCTCTTTCTCAGGGCACACCGGATTGTCTAAACTTCCGGTAGGCCAGCCCAGAGTTGCCCCTGGTGGCCACCGGCGGCTGACAAGTTGGACCAACACTCAGAGGAGCACTGGCCCGAGGGGGGTAAAATAATGATGACCCTCAGGAGCGCGACTCCCAAGGGAAAAGAAAAGGCTAGGTGGCAAATGGTAAAACCAATGTTGGGCATTGCTAGAAGAGCTTTACTTAAGGCGAACTGTCAAGGGGTTCCCATAATAGCCCAACCGCGTAAGGAACGCAAAATCCGGGAACATAACACCGATATGATGGAAACTAGGGCGGCAAGAGTGGAACAAAACACCAGGCATAAGGACGAGCCTTCCATCCTTTACCAAGTATATAGATGCATTAATTAAATAAGATATATCGTGATATCCCAACAAGTAAACATGTTCCAACAAGGAACAACATCTCCATGTTCCAACAAGGAACAAACTTCAATCTTCACCTGCAACTAACAACGCTATAAGAGGGGTTGAGCAAAGCGGTAACATAGCCAATCAACGGTTTGCTAGGACAAGGTGGGTTAGAGGCTTGGTTCAACAATATGGGTGGCATGATAAGCAAGTGGTAGGTATCGCAGCATAGGCATAGCAAAAGAGCGAGCAACTAAGCAAAGCAAAGATAGTAGTGATTTCGAGGGTATGATCATCTTGCCTGAAATCCCGCAAGGAAGAAGAACGAGTCCATGAAGAAGACAAACGGACGTAGTCGAACGGTTCCTCACAAACACGACGTTATCGGAACCAACCCGAAGAAGCAACACTGGAAAGAAGCAAACAACATAGTAAACAACCATCACATAATCATGGCACGATGCGCGAACAAGTATGATGCATGTCCGGTTTAATGAGGCATGGCATGGCAAAGTGCACAAACAATCCTACAAATTAAGTGGAGCTCAATATGCAACGGGTTGCATATTGACGAAACACCACATTCAAGTTATTTAGTTCAATCTCGTTTGTGTACCCAACAATATTAAATGTTGTTAAACATGGCAAGAGGGTGAAGCGAAAGAAAACTATCTATCTAGTCAAGTTTAAATGAGGCCGGAAGCAACGAACAACATTTCTGGAAACTCCTCATGACCATATATTAGGTTTGTTCCTGTTCTGCCCTAAACCATATTTTATAGTTATTAAGCATGCAAAGTGAAGCCACCATGTTAAACTAGGCAAAATTCTACCCCATTTACATATAAAGTTTATTAAATTCGGAGTTACGGTTATTTAGTTATGAATTAAATCATTTTAGCATGGCATAGGAGTAAATTTAGTCAAACAACATTTTAGACATTTTAAACATGGATGAAAGTGACATATTATTAAACTAGACAAAATTCTGAGCAAGTTTCATATATAAAACATTTTAATCCGATGCACGAATTGTGAGTTATTATATGCATGAACATGAGGGTCTTTTCTGTAAAATTGCAGTCTCGGGATAAATGGCTAAAACGCAGATCTAAAAAAATGGGAACTGGGCCGAATCTGGAACAGGGGCCGAACAGGGCAGGCGTTGGGGGCGGCTCACCCTGGGCTTTGGCCCGTCGATGGGAGGAGGGAGGCCTGCAGGGGCGATGCTGGACCGGATGAGGCAGGCGGCTGGGCTGGGCCGGCATGAGCTGGCCTTGAAGGCCGATGGGGAAGCAGGCGCTGCGCGTCTCAAGCAGCAGAGGCGAGGCGCTGGGCCTAGAATCGGGACGAGGCCGGCTGGATCCACGCGAGAAGTCAACGCGATAAGGGGTCGAGCGGGTGGCTCATCCTGGAAGCAGAGGACGCAAGCGGCGGTGGACCTGGCGCTGGCGTCTCCCGGCGACGAGTGGAAGGGTGAGGGGGACGGATCCGGTGCGCAGGAAGCCGAGGAGGGCCGAGGCGAGACTGGAGCTGCTCCGTTCCTCCCGGCGCGCGACGGGACGACGCAGACGAGGGACTTGGTGGAGCGGCAGTTCGTGAGGCAGGTGCGCGGGCGGAGCTGGAGGCCATGGCGGCGGTGCAGGTGAGATCCGGCGACACGGATCCTATCCAGGACAGGCGCGGGAGGCGAGATCCGTCGCGAGGAAGCTCCTGGCGGCGGCGAACTGCGACGATCCGGCCGGCGTCGAGGAGCTCCGGGCGGCGCAAAAGATTGAAGCGGATTCCCTAGTGATCCCTGTCCATGGAGAAAAACAGACAAGGGGAAAACGAGGTAAGGCTGGGAGGAGAAGGAAGGAAGAGGAGCAGGGAAAGAGCGGCGACGGGCTTGGCCTGCAGGTGGCCGAAGGCATGTCGGCGAGGTCGCCGGCAGCGGCGCTAGGAGGTTGTGGCGCGCTCGGGCTCTGGTTGGGTGGATCGGCAGGGGAAGATCCCGAGGGGGGTTTGGAAAGCGGCGGCGGGCGATGGGACACAGTCCCTAGATTTTAGGGGATTGGTCTATATGTAGTAAGTGGATTTTTGGATAAGGGCATTAGGTCCCTCCGATCTTAACCGGACGGACGGGAAAAAAGGTTAGGTATCCCAAAGAGAAAAACAGAGACGTTTTGTAGACGTTTGGGGATGTTTCGGACCCAACGGTGGCGACAGTCCGGGTCGGGTTCGGGACAACTTTCGGACGCGCGCGAGGGGCCGATGCACTGTGCAAGGAGGGCGTTTCGGGGCCTGGGGGGTTGGTAGCGGACTGTGTAGAAAGCTCGAGCTGAGAGAA
This sequence comes from Triticum urartu, assembly GCF_056163025.1. Lineage (NCBI taxonomy): Eukaryota > Viridiplantae > Streptophyta > Magnoliopsida > Poales > Poaceae > Triticum > Triticum urartu. The sequence goes on along the minus strand of NC_141874.1, from coordinate 444,778,949 downwards.
GAGAAGAGAGAAGAGAAGATAGACCAGGTGACTGTTCCCGGAGACCGAAAACGTCCGACGTTTTGACCGGCTACTATTGCCGCTATATTTATCCGTTGGGCTATCAAACGAACTCCGAACGCGATGAAACTTGGCGGGCGGTCTACTGACAACAAAACAACACCACAGGCCAACTTTCATCCATTCCGAGAACATTTTCCGGCCACTAATAAAATAATATTTCGGACAAGTCGCGGGCGCGTGCAAGTGTGGTTGGGCTCAGAACGGACAACGGAGAGAACGAGGAGGCCGGGACGGATGCAAGTTTTGAAAACATGATGATGCAATGCACATGATGACATGATAAGATGCAACACGCAAGCAAATGACATGGCAACGACAGCGAATAACTGGAAGACACCTGGCACATCGGTCTCGGGGCGTTACAATTACCTCTTGAACCGGTAAGTGGCGCAGCTCAAGAAAATGTTCCCGAGGTGCCTGCACCGACTAGAGAGGAAGTTAATGATGATGATCATGAAACTTCAGATCAAGTTGCTACTGAACTTCGTAGGTCCACAAGGACACGTTCTGCACCAGAGTGGTACGGCAACCCTGTCTTGGAAATCATGTTGTTAGACAATGGTGAACCTTCGAACTATGAAGAAGTGATGGCGGGCCCGGATTCCGACAAATGGCTGGAAGCCATGAAATCCGAGATAGGATCCATGTATGAAAACAAAGTATGGAATTTGACTAACTTGCCCGATGATCAGCGAGCCATAGAAAATAAATGGATCTTTAAGAAGAAGACAGACGCGGATGGTAACGTAACCATCTATAAAGCTCGGCTTGTCGCTAAGGGTTATCGACAAGTTCAAGGGGTTGACTACTATGAGACTTTCTCACCCGTAGCGAAGCTGAAGTTCGTCTGAATCATGTTAGCAATTGCCGCATTCTATGACTATGAGATATGGCAAATGGACGTCAAAACGGCATTCCTTAATGGTTTCCTTAAGGAAGAATTGTATATGATGCAGCCAGAAGGTTTTGTTGATCCTAAGAATGCTGACAAGGTGTGCAAGCTCCAACGCTCGATTTATGGGCTGGTGCAAGCATCTCGGAGTTGGAACATTCGTTTTGATGAGATGATCAAAGCGTTTGGGTTTACGCAGACTTATGGAGAAGCCTGCATTTGCAAGAAAGTGAGTGGGAGCTCTGTAGCATTTCTCATATTGTATGTGGATGACATACTGTTGATCGGAAATGATATAGAATTCTTGGAAAGCATAAAGGCCTACTTGAACAAGTGTTTTTCAATGAAGGACCTTGGAGAAGCTGCTTATATATTAGGCATCAAGATCTATAGAAATAGATCGAGACGCCTCATTGGTCTTTCACAGATTACGTACCTTGACAAAATATTGAAGAAGTTCAAAATGGATCAGTCAAAGAAGGGGTTCTTGCCTGTATTGCAAGGTACGAGATTGAGCACGGCTCAATGCCCGACCACGGCAGAAGATAGAGAAAAGATGAGTGTCGTCCCCTATGCCTCGGCCATAGGGTCTATCATGTATGCTATGCTGTGTACCAGACCTGATGTAAACCCTGCCGTAAGTATGGTAGGAAGGTACCAAAGTAATCCCAGCATGGAACACTGGACAACGGTCAAGAATATCTTGAAGTACCTGAAAAGTACTGAGGATATGTTTCTCGTTTATGGAGGTGACAAAGAGCTCGTCGTAAAGGGTTACGTTGATGCTAGCTTCGACACAGATCTGGATGACTCTAAGTCACAAACCGGATACGTGTATATTTTGAATGGTGGGGCAGTAAGCTGGTGCAGTTGCAAGCAGAGCGTTGTGGCGGGATCTACATGTGAAGCGGAGTACATGGCAGCCTCGGAGGCAGCACAAGAAGCAGTCTGGGTGAAGGAGTTCATTACTGACCTAGGAGTCATACCCAATGCGTCGGGCCCGATGACTCTCTTCTGTGACAACACTCGAGCTATTGCCCTTGCCAAGGAGCCCAGGTTTCACAGGAAGACCAGGCATATCAAGCTTTGCTTCAACTCCATTCGTGAAAGTGTTCAAAATGGAGACATAGAGATTTGTAAAGTACATACGGACCTGAATGTGGCAGATCCGTTGACTAAACCTCTCCCTAGAGCAAAACATGATCAACACTAGAACTGCATGGGTGTTCGATTCATCACAATGTAACTAGACTATTGACTCTAGTGCAAGTGGGAGACTGTTGGAAATATGCCCTAGAGGCAATAATAAAATGGTTATTATTATATTTCTTTGTTCATGATAATTGTCTATTGTTCATGCTATAATTGTGTTATCCGGAAATCGTAATACATGTGTGAATACATAGACCACAACACGTCCCTAGTGAGCCTCTAGTTGACTAGCTCGTTGATCAAAAGATAGTCATGGTTTCCTGACTATGGACATTGGATGTCATTGATAACGGGATCACATCATTAGGAGAATGATGTGATGGACAAGACCCAATCCTAAGCATAGCTCAAAGATCGTGTAGTTTGTTTGCTATAGTTTTTCCGAATGTCTAGTATCATTTCCTTAGACCATGAGATTGTGCAACTCCCGGATACCGTAGGAGTGCTTTGGGTGTGCCAAACGTCACAACATAACTGGGTGACTATAAAGGTACACTACAGGTATCTCCGAAAGTGTCTGTTGGGTTGGCACGAATCGAGACTGGGATTTGTCACTCTGTATGACGGAGAGGTATCTCTGGGCCCACTCGGTAATGCATCATCATAATGAGCTCAATGTGACCAAGTGGTTGATCACGGGATCATGCATTACGGTACGAGTAAAGTGACTTTCCGGTAACGAGATTGAACGAGGTATTGGGATACCGACGATCGAGTCTCGGGCAAGTAACGTACCGATTGACAAAGGGGATTGTATATGGATTGATTGAATCCTCGACATCGTGGTTCATCTGATGAGATCATCGAGGAGCATGTGGGAGCCAACATGGGTATCCAGATCCCGCTGTTGGTTATTGACCGGAGAGTCGTCTCGGTCATGTCTGCATGTCTCCTGAACCCGTAGGGTCTACACACTTAAGGTTCAGTGACGCTAGGGTTGTAGAGATATTAGTATGCAGTAACCCGAAAGTTGTTCGGAGTCCCGGATGAGATCTCGGACGTCACGAGGAGTTCCCGAATGGTCCGGAGGTAAAGATTTATATATAGGAAGTCCAGTTTCGGCCACCGGGAAGGTTTCGGGGGTCGCCGATATTGTACCGGGACCACCGGAAGGGTCCCGGGGGTCCACCGGGTGGGGCCACCTATCCCGGAGGACCCCATGGGCTGAATTGGGAGGGGAACCAGCCCCTAGTGGGCTGGTGCGCCCCCCCTTGGGCCACCCCTGCGCCTAGGGTTGGGAAACCCTAGGGGTGGGGGCGCCCCCCACTTGGCTTGGGGGGGAAGCCACCCCTTGGCCGCCGCCCCCTTGGAGATCCATCTTCCTAGGGCCGGCGCCCCCCCAAGGCCTCTATATAAAGAGGGGGGAGGGAGGGCAGCCGCACACCCTTGCTCTTGGCGCCTCCCTCTCCCTCCGTAACACCTCTCCTCCCCGCTTGCGCTTGGCGAAGCCCTGCCGGGATCCTGCTGCATCCACCACCACGCCGTCGTGCTGCTTGATCTTCATCAACCTCTCCTTTCCCCTTGCTGGATCAAGTTGGAGGAGACGTCTTCCCAACCGTACGTTTGTTTAATGCGGAGGTGCCGTCCGTTCGGCACTAGGTCATCGGTGATTTGGATCACGTCGAGTACGACTCCATCAACCCCGTTCTCTTGAACGCTTCCGTGCGCGATCTACAAGGGTACGTAGATGCACTCCTCTCTCCCTCGTTGCTAGATGACTCCATAGATTGATCTTGGTGATGCGTAGAAAAATTTGAAAATTCTGCTACGTTCCCCAACACTCATCAGCATTGGTCGTCCATTGACGCCAATTGCTCAGGATGCTCATGGGCTGATCACCCTCAAGAATCCCCTCGTGATGAAGAAACACCAGTTACTTCCCCAACCCAGGTCACCACTCCGGTGATTGACAATGAAGACCTTGAGGCCCAACCAACTCCATCTCCACAGGCGTCGCCAGCATTTCGCAGGCTTCGCAAAGGACCAAGCCCATAGGTCACATTGTCAAGTGTTCTAGAAGGAGAAGAGCGTCAATCCGTTTCACGCGAAGTCTTTCCTGAAGCCTCTCCTACTCTGAACATCCCTGAATTTGAAGCCAAAATGGCTAAAGATATTCCAGCTGCATCAGCCGATGACCAAGAAGAAGAACCAAGAGATGAAGAAAGAGTTGCTTCACCCCCGTCCAATCTTGAAGTTGTTCTCGAGGAGAACGTGTCTGACCCTCCAGCTCCTGAAGTGGAGGTTACCAATACTGAGGCAGCTACCAACATTGAAGCCAATGACGTTGTCATGTCTGAAGCTAATGTGGCGCCTGAAGCTAATGTGGTGCCAGATGTCACTGCACCTAATGCAAATCTGCAGCTTGAAGCCAATGCCTCTGCTCCTGTACCACCTCCCAGGCCACACACCATCGAGCAAGCATATGATCGTGGTCAGCTTGTTACCGTTCGCTGGCCAATTCTGGTTCCTCCGCCTGCTCCCGGACTTCAATTTGACTATCATGTGGAGCACAGGCCTCAGGTCCAGAAGCCAAAGCCAAGGCTACCACGGTTTCCAGGTACTGCAATGTCACCAGGATCGTTTAATCTGAATGGCTTCAAGGCACACAACACATTCTTTGACAGTGACAAGAACCCTTACACAAGGCCAAGAATCCCCTCAGATCGATTCTGGAGTTATCAGCAATGCAGCTACTATTCTTGCATCTTATACAATCAGGGGCACATTTTCCCTCATATGTGTCTAGACTGCGAAGCCATTGCTGGATTGCCTTGCCTTGAAGAAGCTCTTGACTGCTTCCGTGATGCGGGTCTGCACAACTTTGTGACTGCCAAGGAACACTAGAATGAAGAACTTCTGCTTCAATTCTATGCTACCCTCCACATTCGTGGATACAACAGGGATCCAAAGACTTGGATCCTTGAGTGGATGACGGGCGATGTTCATCATGAAGCTAAAGCCCAAGACATCATTGAGCTTACAGCCCTGCCCACTCCTGGCGAATATTATGAACCAGGTTGTCAGCAACACCAGAATGCTTTGGAGAGCATTTTCCAGAAGCCAGAGCCTAACATGAGCCAAATGCTGAGCATGATGAAGCCTCTGCCACGCGACGCTGAATACCCAACGGAATTCTTTGTCGAAGACCTAGAGTATCTGTCCCGCACCATTTACCATATCATCAGGAAAAGTCTATGGCCTGTCAAAGGACATTCATCTGCAGCGAAGCTTGAAGGAGCAATGAAGACTTTGGTTTTCTATATCTTCAATGTCATCAGCTTCAATGCTCAAGACTTCTTCATCAGGCAGTTGGCTACATCTGGCTCCGATATCTTTGGTCTGAAGTTCTATGCTCCATGGGTAATGCGCCTTATCAAGCTTCACTCTGCTTTCAACTATCAGCCATCTGCACGCAATCATCTCGTGTTCTTGCCAGAGGTTGATCTGTCTGTTGAAGCTATTTACCTAGAGCCTGCAAAGGAGCCAGTTTATCTTCACAATGTTGATCGTCAAAGCTTCAGCCAGCCCATTGAAGGAGTTCAGGCCGTCTCTTGTGTTTATCCCTTGGCTGGCAACACACGTGCCCCTCGCACCCAAACTGAAGCCACTGCAAGCACCATTGCCCAAAGGCCTTGTAAGCGATCTCGTGTTCTTAATGACCGAGAGCTTCTCGTCGCTCTACATCAGAAACAGGATAAGCATCATGACTGGCTCAAGCGTCAGATGCAAAGCCTCTTGGTGGACGTCAATCGCGTTCGAAATCTTGCCACCAAGAATGCCTTTGTTACACATGAAACCTGTCGGAGGTCTTGGAAGAGCTTGACATTGCTTAGTGCTGAAGATGATCTGCAAGACGATGGCTTCACAGAGAGATTCAAGTTTGACTCAACTCCTCCAAGGAATGCTCACTTGCGTCGGACTCCCTCACTGGAAGACTCTGACTATTCCTCCTCCACTGCAACAGTGAATGCCAGAGTCATAGATGATCAAGATGACGTTACTTCACCACCTCCAACTTCAGCGTGTGTCAACACTGCACCAAGTTCTTCCGCACCACCGAACCTCAACGACGACCCTGCTGCTTCACCTACTCCTCATGGGAACGAGTAGAAGCTCTATGTCTTCAAACCTTTTTGGTCATTACTGACAAAAGGGGGAGAAGCATATGAGTTGATAGTCTTCAAGCGGGTCCATATGGGTGGTTGCTTTACTTTTGCTACATTTGCCAAGTGCTTACAACTCTCGCTTTTGAAACATTTGGTTCGTTTTGAGTTGTAACTTAAACTTGATGGTCGTCTGCTACCTTTTTCGACACTATGTGATGCGATGATAAATTCCGCCTGTGCGACGATAAATTCCGCACGAAGTCATCTTGCAGACGTCCATTTTTCATTATGCATGTCATTATGTTTGTTATATCCTTTCATGCATGATGAATTGTCTTCATAAGTAGAAGAGGAGCTCCGCAAGTACAACCCGCCATATGCATTTGCATTCAAAAGCAAAATATTTATATGCACATCTTCAGGGGGAGCCTTTCTACTACTTTCGAAGACAATGTCTAAATCCTTTACAATTTCACATACTTTTATCCCCGTTGAAAACTTCAACCAGTTTGTCATCAATCACCAAAAAGGGGGAGATTGTAAGTGCATCTAGTGCCACCCCTAGTTGGTTTTGGAATATTGACGACAAACCTGGTTGAGGGACTAATGTGTTTGTGAGAATTGCAGGATAACACAGGTAGTAATCCCTCAATGATTCGGTTTTCCTACTGGAGATGACCCCTAAAAATGTATGAAGACATTGAAGACAAAGGTGGTATGTCAAGATATTCACATTGAAGACTATGACAAGAGAAGACTATGGAGCGCGAAGACTATGGAGCGCGAAGACTTAGTTGTTTCGTTGTTTCCTTTTCTTCTTTGTTGAGTCATAGGAACCACCGTACTGTTAAGTGGGGTCCTAGTGAACAAAGTCAGAGTGACTGAAGTGATGCTTAACCAATATCCTATGTCTTCGAGCGAAGACAATGAGAGCAAATCTTATCCAGAGCTGGATGAGTCAGCTTTACTTGTAGCCCAAGTAAAGTTATCGCGTGTGTTTGAAATCTGACCGTTGGAACACATGTCAGTTCCTTAGTGACCCAGGATCATTTCGGACAAATCAGGTCGGGTTGCCTAGTGGCTATAAATAGCCCACCCCCTACATCATAAATTGGTTGGCTGCTCAGAGTTAGTGCACGACTTTGGTCGTTTGAGAGCAACCCACCTCGAAGCCTTTGAGAGAGAAATCCTTGTGAGGACAAAGCCCTAAACACCCAAAGCCAAAGAGTGTTAGGCATCACTGAAGTCTTCCTGTCTGTGTGATCTGAAGACTTGTTGCACTTGAGGACTGTGAATCCTCCAGCCGGTTAGGCGTCGCGTTTTGAGCATCCAAGAGTCATTGTGGATCGCTGGTGAACAAAGTCTGTGAAGGTTTGGAAGTCTCCCTTGAAGACTTACCAGAGTGATTGGGCGAGGACTGGGTGTCCTTAGCTCAAGGGGAATAAGGTGAAGACATGGTCTTCTGAGTTAAATCTCAGCCTCCCTAACCAGACGTACAGTTGTCACAACAACTGGAACTGGTCCAACAAATCCTTGTCTTCAATGAGCAACTGGTTCTATCCTTCCCATCTCTTTATTCACAGTTGGTCCTTGTGAAGTCATTGCCTGTTTGCATTATCTATTTGTCTTCACTGTGTGACTGCTTGTTCTGATTGGCTTCATACTGTCTTCCATTCTGATCCATACTGCCTAGCTGCTATTAGTCCTTGTGCTTTCACTTCATTGAATATTTGACTATGGCTTATCTAGTGTAGTCTACCTTCCGCTGCATGTTAATAGGTTCATTTCTATCGATTGTCTTCGAAACTTCCATGTTTTGAAGACTGTCATAAAAATCACCTATTCACCCCCCCCCCTCTAGTCGATCACTAGCACTTTCAGACCCAAAGGTCTGAGGTAAACTACTCACACATCATCGGAGAGGCTATGGTGTTGATGTAGAAGCCCTCCATGATCAATGCCCCCTCCGACGAAGCGCCGGAAAAGGCCCCAAGATGGGATCTCACGGGTACAGAAGGTTGCGGCGGTGGAATTAGGTTTTCGTGGTTCTCTTTGATGGTTTGGGGGTACGTATGTATATATAGGAGGAAGAAGTAGGTCGGTGGAGCCACGAGGGGTCCACGAGGGTGGAGGGCGCGCCCAGGGGGTAGGCGCGCCTCCTACCTCGTGGCTTCCTCGTCGGTTGTTTGACGTCCACTCCAAGTCCTCTAGATCACGTTTGTTCCAAAAACCACGTTCCCGAAAGTTTCATTCCGTTTGGACTCTGTTTTATATTCTTTTTCTGCTAAACACTGAAATAGGCAAAAAAACAGCAATTTGGGTTGGGCCTCCGGTTAATAGGTTAGTCCCAAAAATAATATAGAAGTGTATAATAAAGCCCATTATGTTGGGGAACGTTGCAGAAAACAAAAATTTTCCTACGGTTTCACCAAGATCCATCTAGGAGTTCATCTAGCAACGAGTGATTAGATGCATCTACGTACCTTGTAGATCACGAGCGGAAGCGTTCAAAGAACGGGGATGATGTAGTCGAACACGACGTGATTCAAATCACCGATGATCTTAGCACCGAACGGACGGTGCCTCCGCGTTCAACACACATACAGAACGGATGACGTCTCCTCCTTTCTTGATCTAGCAAGGGGGGAAGAGAGGTTGATGAAGATCCAGCAACACGACGGCGTGGTGGTGGATGCAGGGCGTCACAGTAGCAGGGCTTCGCCTATACTACGAGAGAGAGACGTAACGGGGAGAGAGGAAGCACCAAAGGCTGAGGTATGAAGTCCTCCCTCTCCTCAACTATATATAGGAGGGCCAAGGGGGGGTGATGCGCAGCCTAGGAGATCTGATCTCCTAGGTGCGGCGGCCAGGGGAGGGTTTCCCTCCCCCCCAAGGCACCTCGAGGTGCCTTCCACCACTTGGACTCCTCCTTGGTGGAAACCCTAGGCGCATGGGCCTAGTAGGGCTGGTGCCCTTGGCCCATGTAGGCCAAGGCGCACCCCCTAAAGCCCATGTGGCCCCCCCCCGGGACAGGTGGCCCCTCCTGGTGGGCCCACGGGACCCCTCCGGTGGTCCCGGTACAATACCGATAACCCCGAAACTTGTCCTGATGCCCGAAACAGCACTTCCTATATATAATTCTTTACCTCCGGACCATTCCGGAACTCCTCGTGACGTCCGGGATCTCATCCGGGACTCCGAACAACATTCGGATTACTGCATATACATATCTTCATAACCCTAGCGTCACCGAACCTTAAGTGTGTAGACCCTACGGGTTCGGGAGACAAGAAGACATGACCGAGACGACTCTCCGGTCAATAACCAACAGCGGGATCTGGATACCCATGATGGCTCCCACATGCTCCATGATGATCTCATCGGATGAACCACGATGTCGAGGATTAATCAACCCCGTATACAATTCCCTTTGTCAATCGGTATGTTACTTGCCCGAGACTCGATCGTCGGTATCCCAATACCTTGTTCAGTCTCGTTACCGGCAAGTCACTTTACTCGTACCGTAATGCATGATCCCATGATCAACCACTTGGTCACCTTGAGCTCATAATGATGATGCATTACCGAGTGGGCCCAGTGATACCTCTCTGTTATATGGAGTGACAAATCCCAGTCTCGATCCGTGTCAACCCAACAGACACTTTCGGAGATACCTGTAATGCACCTTTATAGTCACCCAGTTACGTTGTGACGTTTGATACACCCAAAGCACTCCTACGGTATCCGGGAGTTACACGATCTCATGGTCAAAGGAAAAGATACTTGACATTGGAAAAGCTCTGGCAAACGAACTACACGATCTTTGTGCTATGCTTAGGATTGGGTCTTGTCCATCACATCATTCTCCTAATGATGTGATCCCGTTATCAATGACATCCAATGTCCATAGCCAGGAAACCATGACTATCTGTTGATCAACGAGCTAGTCAACTAGAGGCTTACTAGGGACATATTATGGTCTATGTATTCACACGTGTATTACGATTTCCGGATAATACAGTTATAGCATGAATAAAGACAATTATCATGAACAAAGAAATATAATAATAATACTTTTATTATTACCTCTAGGGCATATTTCCAACAGTCTCCCACTTGCACTAGAGTCAATAATCTAGTTACATTGTGATGAATCGAACACCATGGAATTCTGGTGTTGATCATGTTTTGCCCTAGGGAGAGGTTTAGTCAACGGATCTGCTATATTCAGGTCCGTATGTACTTTACAAATCTCTATGTCTCCATTTTGAACATTTTCACGAATGGAGTTGAAGCGACGCTTTATGTGCCTTGTCTTCTTGTGAAACCTGGGCTCCTTGGCAAGTGCAATAGCTCCAGTGTTGTCACAAAAAGAGTTTGATTGGCCCCGATGCATTGGGTATGACTCCTAGGTCGGTGATGAACTCCTTCACCCATATTGCTTCATGTGCTGCCTCCGAGGATGCCATGTACTCCGCTTCACATGTAGATCCCGCCACGACGCTCTGCTTGCAGCTGCACCAGCTCACTGCTCCTCCATTCAATATATACACGTATCCGGTTTGCGACTTAGAGTCATCCAGATCTGTGTCGAAGCTAGCGTCGACGTAACCCTTTACGACGAGCTCTTCGTCACCTCCATAAACGAGAAACATGTCCTTTGTCCTTTTCAGGTACTTCAGGATATTCTTGACCGCTGTCCAGTGTTCCTTGCCGGGATTACTTTGGTACCTTCCTACCAAACTTACGGCAAGGTTTACATCAGGTCTGGTACACAGCATGGCATACATAATAGAACCTATGGCTGAGGCATAGGGGATGATACTCATCTCTTCTATATCTTCTGCCGTGGTCGGGCATTGAGCCGAGCTCAATCTCACACCTTGCAAAATAGGCAAGAACCCTTTCTTGGATTGATCCATTTTGAATTTCTTCAAAATCTTATCAAGGTATGTGCTTTGTGAAAGACCTATGAGGCGTCTTGATATATCTCTATAGATCTTGATGCCTAATATATAAGCAGCTTCTCCAAGGTCCTTCATTGAAAAACTCTTATTCAAGTAGGCCTTGATGCTGTCCAAGAGTTCTATATTATTTCCCATCAAAAGTATGTCATCTACATATAATATGAGAAATGCTACAGAGCTCCCACTCACTTTCTTGTAAACGCAGGCTTCTCCATAAGTCTGCGTAAACTCAAACGCTTTGATCATCTCATCAAAGCGAATGTTCCAACTCCGAGATGCTTGCACCAGCCCATAAATCGAGCGTTGGAGCTCGCACACCTTGTCAGCATTCTTAGGATCGACAAAACCTTCCGGCTGCATCATATACAATTCTTCCTTAAGGAAACCATTAAGGAATGCCGTTTTGACGTCCATTTGCCATATTTCATAATCGTAGAATGCGGCAATTGCTAACATGATTCGGACGGACTTTAGCTTCGCTACCGGTGAGAAAGTCTCATCGTAGTCAATTCCTTGAACTTGTCGATAACCCTTAGCGACAAGCCGAGCTTTATAGATGGTCACATTACCATCCGCGTCTGTCTTCTTCTTGAAGATCCATTTATTTTCTATGGCTCGCCGTTCAACGGGCAAGTCAGTCAAAGTCCATACTTTGTTTTCATACATGGATCCTATCTCGGATTTCATGGCTTCTAGCCATTTGTCGGAATCCGGGCCCGCCATCGCTTCTTCATAGTTCGAAGGTTCACTGTTGTCTAACAACATGATTTCCAAGACAGGGTTGCCGAACCACTCTGGTGCGGAACGTGTCCTTGTGGACCTTCGAATTTCAGTAGGAGCTTGATCAGAAGTATCTTGATCATCATCAATAACTTCCTCTCTAGTCGGTGCAGGCACCTCAGGAACATTTTCTTGAGTTGCGCCATTTACCGGTTCAAGAGGCAATACTTCATCAAGTTCTACTTTTCTCCCACTTACTTCTTTCGAGAGAAACTCTTTCTCTAGAAAGGATCCATTCCTGGCAACAAAGATCTTGCCTTCGGATCTGAGGTAGAAGGTATACCCATAAGTTTCTTTAGGGTATCCTATGAAGACGCATTTTTCCGACTTGGGTTCGAGCTTTTCAGGTTGAAGTTTCTTGACATAAGCATCGCATCCCCAAACTTTTAGAAACGACAGCTTAGGTTTCTTCCCAAACCATAATTCATACGGTGTCGTCTCAACGGATTTCGACGGAGCCCTATTTAAAGTGAATGCGGCAGTCTCTAAAGCATAGCCCCAAAAAGATAGCGGTAAATCGGTAAGAGACATCATAGATCGCACCATATCTAATAGAGTGCGATTACGACGTTCGGACACACCATTACGCTGAGGTGTTCCAGGCGGCGTGAGTTGTGAAACTATTCCACATTTTCTTAAGTGTGTGCCAAATTCGTGACTCAAGTATTCTCCTCCACGATCTGATCGTAGAAACTTGATTTTCCTGTCACGTTGATTCTCAACTTCACTCTGAAATTCCTTGAACTTTTCAAAGGTTTCAGACTTGTGTTTCATTAAGTAGACATACCCATATCTACTTAAGTCATCAGTGAGGGTGAGAACATAACGATAGCCACCGCGAGCCTCAACACTCATTGGACCGCACACATCAGTATGTATGATTTCCAATAAGTTGGTTGCTCGCTCCATTGTTCCTGAGAACGGAGTCTTGGTCATTTTTCCCATGAGGCATGGTTCGCACGTGTCAAATGATTCATAATCAAGAGACTCTAAAAGTCCATCTGCATGGAGCTTCTTCATGCGTTTGACACCTATGTGACCAAGGCGGCAGTGCCACAAGTATGTGGGACTATCATTATCAACCTTACATCTTTTGGTACTCACACTATGAACATGTGTAGTAATACGCTCGAGATTCATTAAGAATAAACCATTGACTATCGGAGCATGACCATAAAACATATCTCTCATATAAATAGAACAACCATTATTCTCGGATTTAAATGAGTAGCCATCTCGTATTAAACGAGATCCTGATACAATGTTCATGCTCAAACATGGTACTAAATAACAATTATTGAGGTTTATAACTAATCCCGTAGGTAAATGTAGAGGTAGCGTGCCGACGGCGATCACATCGACCTTGGAACCATTCCCGACGCGCATCGTCACCTCGTCCTTCTCCAGTTTCCGTTTATTCCGCAGCTCCTGTGGTGAGTTACAAATATGAGCAACGGCACCGGTATCAAATACCCAGGAGTTACTACGAGTACTGGTAAGGTACACATCAATTACATGTATATCAAATATACCTTTGGTGTTGCCGGCCTTCTTGTCTGCTAAGTATTTGGGGCAATTCCGCCTCCAGTGACCCTTCCCTTTGCAATAAAAGCACTCTGTCTCAGGCTTGGGTCCATTCTTTGACTTCTTCCCGACAGCTTGCTTGCCGGGCGCAGCAACTTCCTTGCCGTCCTTCTTGAAGTTCTTTTTACCCTTGCCCTTCTTGAACTTAGTGGTTTTATTCATCATCAACACTTGATGTTCCTTCTTGACTTCTACTTCTGCTGATTTCAGCATAGCAAATACTTCAGGAATGGTCTTTACCATCCCCTGCATATTGAAGTTCATCACAAAGCTCTTGTAGCTTGGTGGAAGCGACTGGAGGATTCTGTCAATGACCGCGTCACCCGGGAGATTAACTCCCAGCTGAGTCAAGCGGTTATGTAACCCAGACATAGTGAGTATGTGCTCACTGACAGAACTATTTTCCTCCATCTTACAGCTGAAGAACTTATCGGAGACTTCATATCTCTCGATCCGGGCATGAGCTTGAAAAACCATTTTTAGCTCTTCGAACATCTCATATGCTCCATGTCTCTCAAAACGCTTTTGGAGCCCCGGCTCTAAGCTGTAAAGCATGCCGCACTGAACGAGGGAGTAGTCATCAGTACGTGTCTGCCAAGCGTTCATAGCGTCTTGGTTCTGTGGGACGGGTGGATCACCTAGCGGTGCTTGTAGGACATAATCTTTCTTGGCAGCTATGAGGATGATCCTCAGGTTCCGCACCCAGTCCGTATAGTTGCTGCCATCGTCTTTCAGCTTGGTTTTCTCTAGGAACGCGTTGAAATTGAATACAACGTTGGCCATTTGATCTACAGGACATATTGTAAAGATTTTAGACTAAGTTCATGATAATTAAGTTCATCTAATCAAATTATTAATGAACTCCCACTCAGATTAGACATCCCTCTAGTCATCTAAGTGTTACACGATCCAAGTTGACTAAGCCGTGTCCGATTAACACGTGAGACGGACTAGTCATCGTCGGTGAACATCTCCATGTTGATCGTATCTTCCATACGACTCGTGTTCGACCTTTCGGTCTCTGTGTTCCGAGGCCATGTCTTCACATGCTAGGCTCGTCAAGTTAACCCTAAGTGTTTTTGCATGTGTAAATCTTGCTTACACCCGTTGTATGTGAACGAAAGGATCTATCACACCCGATTAACACGTGATGCTTCGAAGCGACGAACTGTAGCAACGGTGCACAGTTAGGGGAGAACACTTCTTGAAATTGTTGTAAGGGATCATCTTATTCACTACCGTCGTTCTAAGTAAACAAGATGCAAAACATGATAAACATCACATGCAATCAAATAATAATAGTGACATGATATGGCCAATATCACATAGCTCCTTTGATCTCCATCTTAGGGCTCCATGATCATCCTTGTAGATCGTCATACTCATCGACATGTAAGTCGTGATTCCTTGTACAAGAACATGATCAATCTCATACATCACATATATCATTCATCACATCCTTTTGGCCATATCACATCACATAGCATACCCTGCAAAAACAAGTTAGACGTCCTCTAATTGTTGTTTGCATGTTCTACGTGGCTGCTATGGGTTTCTAGCAAGAACGTTTCTTACCTACGCAAAGACCACAACGTGATATGCCAATTGCTATTTACCCTTCATAAGGACCCTTTTCATCGAATCCGATCCGACTAAAGTAGGAGAGACAGACACCCGCTAGCCACCTTATGCAACTAGTGCATGTTAGTCGGTGGAACCTGTCTCACGTAAGAGTACGTGTAAGGTCGGTCCGGGCTGCTTCATCCCACGATGCCGCTGAATCAAGATAAGACTAGTAACGGCAAGCATATTGAACAAAATCAACGCCCACAACTACTTTGTGTTCTACTCGTGCAAGAGAACTACGCATAGACCTAGCTCATGATGCCACTGTTGGGGAACGTTGCAGAAAACAAAAAAATTCCTACGGTTTCACCAAGATCCATCTAGGAGTTCATCTAGCAACGAGTGATTAGATGCATCTACGTACCTTGTAGATCGCGAGCGGAAGCGTTCAAAGAACGGGGATGATGTAGTCGAACACGACGTGATTCAAATCACCGATGATCTTAGCACCGAACGGACGGTGCCTCCGCGTTCAACACACGTACAGAACGGATGACGTCTCCTCCTTTCTTGATCCAACAAGGGGGGAAGAGAGGTTGATGAAGATCCAGCAACACGACGGCGTGGTGGTGGATGCAGGGCGTCACAGTAGCAGGGCTTCGCCTATACTACGAGAGAGAGACGTAACGGGGAGAGAGGAAGCACCAAAGGCTGAGGTATGAAGTCCTCCCTCTCCTCAACTATATATAGGAGGGCCAAGGGGGGTGATGCGCAGCCTAGGAGATCTGATCTCCTAGGTGCGGCGGCCAGGGGAGGGTTTCCCTCCCCCCCAAGGCACCTCGAGGTGCCTTCCACCACTTGGACTCCTCCTTGGTGGAAACCCTAGGCGCATGGGCCTAGTAGGGCTGGTGCCCTTGGCCCATGTAGGCCAAGGCGCACCCCCTAAAGCCCATGTGGCCCCCCGGGACAGGTGGACCCTCCCGGTGGGCCCACGGGACCCCTCCGGTGGTCCCGGTACAATACCGATAACCCCGAAACTTGTCCCGATGCCCGAAACAGCACTTCCTATATATAATTCTTTACCTCCGGACCATTCCAGAACTCCTCGTGACGTCCGGGATCTCATCCGGGACTCCGAACAACATTCGGATTACTGCATATACATATCTTCATAACCCTAGCGTCACCGAACCTTAAGTGTGTAGACCCTACGGGTTCGGGAGACAAGCAGACATGACCGAGACGACTCTCCGGTCAATAACCAACAGCGGGATCTGGATACCCATGATGGCTCCCACATGCTCCACGATGATCTCATCGGATGAACCACGATGTCGAGGATTAATCAACCCCGTATACAATTCCCTTTGTCAATCGGTATGTTACTTGCCCGAGACTCGATCGTCGGTATCCCAATACCTTGTTCAGTCTCGTTACCGGCAAGTCACTTTACTCGTACCGTAATGCATGATCCCGTGATCAACCACTTGGTCACCTTGAGCTCATAATGATGATGCATTACCGAGTGGGCCCAGTGATACCTCTCCGTTATATGGAGTGACAAATCCCAGTCTCGATCCGTGTCAACCCAACAGACACTTTCGGAGATACCTGTAATGCACCTTTATAGTCACCCAGTTACGTTGTGACGTTTGATACACCCAAAGCACTACTACGGTATCCGGGAGTTACACGATCTCATGGTCAAAGGAAAAGATACTTGACATTGGAAAAGCTCTAGCAAACGAACTACACGATCTTTGTGCTATGCTTAGGATTGGGTCTTGTCCATCACATCATTCTCCTAATGATGTGATCCCGTTATCAATGACATCCAATGTCCATAGCCAGGAAACCATGACTATCTGTTGATCAACGAGCTAGTCAACTAGAGGCTTACTAGGGACATATTATGGTCTATGTATTCACACGTGTATTACGATTTCCGGATAATACAGTTATAGCATGAATAAAGACAATTATCATGAACAAAGAAATATAATAATAATACTTTTATTATTGCCTCTAGGGCATATTTCCAACACATTAAACATCCAAAACAAAATATATAATAGCATGGAACAATCAAAAATTATAGATACGTTGGACACGTATCAAGCATCCCCAAGCTTAATTCCTGCTCGTCCTCGAGTAGGTAAATGATAAAAACAGAATTTTTGATGTGGAATGCTACTTAGCATAATTTTCAATGTAATTCTCTTATTTGTGGTATGAATATTCAGATCCGAAAGATTCAAGATAAAAGTTTAATATTGACATAAAAGTAATAATACTTAAAGCATACTAACTAAGCAATCATGTCTTCTCAAAATAACATGGCCAAAGAAAGTTATCCCTACAAAATCATATAGTCTGGCTATGCTCTATCTTCACCACATAAAATACTTAAATCATGCACAACCCCGATGACAAGCCAAGCAATTGTTTCATACTTTTGGTGTTCCCAAAAATTTTCAATCTTCACGCAATACATGAGCGTGAGCCATGGATATAGCACTATAGGTGGAATAGAATGGTGGTTGTGGAGAAGACAAAAAGGAGAAGATAGTCTCACATCAACTAGGCGTATCAACGGGCTATGGAGATGCCCATCAATAGATATCAATGTGACTGAGTAGGGATTGCCATGCAACGAATGCACTAGAGCTATAAGTGTATGAAAGCTCAACAAAAGAAACTAAGTGGGTGTGCATCCAACTTGCTTGCTCATGAAGCCCTAGGGCAATTTGAGGAAGCCCATCATTGGAATATACAAGCCAAGTTCTATAATGTAAAATTCCCACTAGTATATGAAAGTGACAACATAGGAGACTCTCTGTCATGAAGATCATGGTGCTACTTTGAAGCACAAGTGTGGAAAAAGGATAGTAACATTGTCTCTTCTCTCTTTTTCTCTCATTTTTAGTTGGGCCTTTTCTCTTTTTTATGGCCTCTTTTTTTAGTCCGGAGTCTCATCCCAACTTGTGGGGGAATCATAGTCTCCATCATCCTTTCCTCACTTGGGACAATGCTCTAATAATGATGATTATCACACTTTTATTTACTTACAACTCAAGTATTACAACTCAATACTTAGAACAAGATATGAATCTATATGAATGCCTCCGGCGGTGTACCGGGATATGCAATGAACCAAGAGTGACATGTATCAAAATAATGAACGGTGGCTTTGCCACATATACGATGTCAACTACATGATCATGCTAAGCAATATGACAATGATGGAGCGTGTCATAGTAAACGGAACGGTGGTAAGTTGCATGGCAATATATCTCGGAATGGCTATGGAAATGCCATGATAGGTAGGTATGGTGGCTGTTTTGAGGAAGGTATATGGTGGGTGTATGATACCGGCGAAAAGTGCGCGGTATTAGAGAGGCTAGCAATGGTGGAAGGGTGAGAGTGTGTATAATCCATGGACTCAACATTAGTCATAAAGAACTCATATACTTGTTGCAAAAATCTATTAGTTATCAAAACAAAGTATTATGTGCATGCTCCTAGGGGGATAGATTAGTAAGAGGGATTTCAGCTTTATCATATCTATAGAGAGAATTTACCTTTACTACCTGTGTCGAGTTATCAAGACCATGTATTTCTTCAATAGGTAATGGATTAAGTGAAGGAAATATGCCCTAGAGGCAATAATAAAGTTATTATTTATTTCCTTATAATCATGATAAATGTTTATTATTCATGCTAGAATTGTATTAACCGGAAACATAATACATGTGTGAATACATAGACAAACAAAGTGTCACTAGTATGCCTCTACTTGACTAGCTCGTTAATCAAAGATGGTTATGTTTCCTAACCATGAACAATGAGTTGTTATTTGATTAACGAGGTCACATCATTAGTTGAATGATCTGATTGACATGACCCATTCCATTAGCTTAGCACCCGATCGTTTAGTGTGTTGCTATTGTTTTTCTTCATGACTTATACATGTTCCTATAACTATGAGATTATGCAACTCCCGTTTGTCGGAGGAACACTTTGGGTGCTACCAAACGTCACAACGTAACTGGGTGATTATAAAGGAGCATTAAAGGTGTCTCCAAAGGTAGATGTTGGGTTGGCGTATTTCGATATTAGGATTTGTCACTCTGATTGTCGGAGAGGTATCTCTGGGCCCTCTCGGTAATGCACATCACATAAGCCTTGCAAGCACTGCAACTAACATGTTAGTTGTGAGATGATGTATTACGGAACGAGTAAAGAGACTTGCCGGTAACGAGATTGAACTAGGTATTGGATACCGACGATCGAATCTCGGGCAAGTAACATACCGATGACAAAGGGAACAACGTATGTTGTTATGCGGTCTAACCGATAAAGATCTTCGTAGAATATGTAGGAGCCAATATGGGCATCCAGGTCCCGCTATTGGTTATTGACCAGAGACATGTCTCGGTCATGTCTACATTGTTCTCGAACCCGTAGGGTCCGCACGCTTAAGGTTACGATGACAGTTATATTATGAGTTTATGCATTTTGATGTACCGAAGGTTGTTCGGAGTCCCGGATGTGATCACGGACATGACGACGAGTCTCAAAATGGTCGAGACGTAAAGATTGATATATTGGAAGCCTATGTTTGGACATCGGAAGTGTTCCGGGTGAAATCGGGATTTTACCGGAGTACCGGGAGGGTTACCGGAACCCCCCGGGAGCCATATGGGCCTTCATGGGCCTTAGTGGAAAGGAGAAAGGGGCAACCCAAGGTGGCTGCGCCACTTCCCCCTCCCCTAGTCCTATTAGGACTAGGAGAAGGTGGCCGGCCCCCCTCTCTCCCTTCCCCTCCGAGGAATCCTAGTTGGACTAGGATTGGGGGGAGGAATCCTACTCCCAGAGGGAGTAGGACTCTCCTGCGCCTCCCCTCCTTGGCCGGCCAGCCCTCCCCCTTGGCTCCTTTATATACGGAGGCAGGGGGCACCTCTAGACACACAAGTTGATCCACGTGATCTATTCCTTAGCCGTGTGCGGTGCCCTCTGCCACCATATTCCTCGATAATACTATAGCGGAGTTTAGACGAAGCCCTGCTGCTGTAGTTCATCAAGATCGTCACCACGCCGTCGTGCTGACGGAACTCTTCCCCGACACTTTGCTGGATCGGAGTCCGGGGATCGTCATCGAGCTGAACGTGTGCTCGAACTCGGAGGTGCCGTAGTTTCGGTGCTTGATCGGTTGGATCGTGAAGACGTACGACTACTTCCTCTACGTTGTGTGATCGCTTCCGCAGTCGGTCTGCGTTGGTACGTAGACAACACTCTCCCCTCTCGTTGCTATGCATCACATGATCTTGAGTGTGCGTAGGAAATTTTTTGAAATTACTACGTTCCCCAACAGTGGTATCAGAGCCTAGGTTATTTATGTTGATGTTATATGCACGAGTAGAACACAAGTGAGTTGTGGACGATACAAGTCATACTGCCTACCAGCATGTCATACTTTGGTTCGGCGGTATTGTTGGACGAGACGACCCGGACCAACATTATGCGTACGCTTACGCGAGACCGGTTCTCCCGACGTGCTTTGCACACAGGTGGCTTGCGGGCGACTGTCTCTCCAACTTTAGTTGAACCAAGTATGGCTACGCCCGGTCCTTGCGAAGGTTAAAACGGAGTCTATTTGACAAACTATCGTTGTGGTTTTGATGCGTAGGTGAGATTGGTTCTTACTTAAGCCCGTAGCAGCCACGTAAAACATGCAACAACAAAGTAGAGGACGTCTAACTTGTTTTTGCAGGGCATGTTGTGATGTGATATGGTCAAGGCATGATGCTGAATTTTATTGTATGAGATGATCATGTTTTGTAACCAAGTTATCGGCAACTGGCAGGAGCCATATGGTTGTCGCTTTATTGTATGCAATGCAATCGCGATGTAATGCTTTACTTTATTACTAAACGGTAGTGATAGTCGTGGAAGCATAAGATTGGCGAGACGACAACGATGCTACGATGGAGGTCAAGGTGTCGCGCCGGTGACGATGGTGATCATGACGGTGCTTCGGAGATGGAGATCACAAGCACAAGATGATGATGGCCATATCATATCACTTATATTGATTGCATGTGATGTTTATCTTTTTATACATCTTATCTTGCTTTGATTGACGGTAGCATTATAAGATGATCTCTCACTAAATTATCAAGAAGTGTTCTCCCTGAGTATGCACCGTTGCGAAAGTTCTTCGTGCTGAGACACCACGTGATGATCGGGTGTGATAGGCTCTACGTTCAAATACAACGGGTGCAAAACAGTTGCACGCGCGGAATACTCAGGTTATACTTGACGAGCCAAGCATATACAGATATGGCCTCGGAACACGGAGACCGAAAGGTCAAGCGTGAATCATATAGTAGATATGATCAACATAACGATGTTCACCATTGAAAACTACTCCATCTCACGTGATGATCGGTCATGGCTTAGTTGATTTGGATCACGTAATCACTTAGAGGATTAGAGGGATGTCTATCTAAGTGGGAGTTCTTAAGTAATATGATTAATTGAACTTAAATTTATCATGAACTTAGTACCTGATAGTATCTTGCTTGTTTATGTTGATTGTAGATAGATGGCTCGTGTTGTTGTTCCATTGAATTTTAATGCGTTCCTTGAGAAAGCAAAGTTGAAAGATGATGGTAGCAATTACACGGACTGGGTCCGTAACTTGAGGATTATCCTCATTGCTGCACAAAAGAATTACGTCCTGGAAGCACCGCTGGGTGCCAGGCCTGCTGCTGGAGCAACACCAGATGTTATGAACGTCTGGCAGAGCAAAGCTGATGACTACTCGATAGTTCAGTGTGCCATGCTTTACGGCTTAGAATCGAGACTTCAACGACGTTTTGAACGTCATGGAGCATATGAGATGTTCCAGGAGTTGAAGTTAATATTTCAAGCAAATGCCCGAATTGAGAGATATGAAGTCTCCAATAAGTTCTATAGCTGCAAGATGGAGGAGAACAGTTCTGTCAGTGAGCATATACTCAAAATGTCTGGGTATAATAATCACTTGATTCAATTGGGAGTTAATCTTCCAGATGATTGCGTCATTGACAGAATTCTCCAATCACTGCCACCAAGCTACAAGAGCTTCGTTATGAACTATAATATGCAAGGGATGAACAAGACTATTCCCGAGCTCTTCGCGATGCTGAAAGCTGCGGAGGTAGAAATCAAAAAGGAGCATCAAGTGTTGATGGTTAAAAAAACCACTAGTTTCAAGAAAAAGGGCAAAGGGAAGAAGAAGGGGAACTTCAAGAAGAACGGCAAGCAAGTTGCTGCTCAAGAGAAGAAACCCAAGTCTGGACCTAAGCCTGAAACTGAGTGCTTCTACTGCAAGCAGACTGGTCACTGGAAGCGGAACTGCCCCAAGTATTTGGCGGATAAGAAGGATGGCAAGGTGAACAAAGGTATATATGATATACATGTTATTGATGTGTACCTTACTAATGCTCGTAGTAGCACCTGGGTATTTGATACTGGTTCTGTTGCTAATATTTGCAACTCGAAACATGGGCTACGGATTAAGCGAAGATTGGCTAAGGACGGGGTGACGATGCGCGTGGGAAACGGTTCCAAAGTCGATGTGATCGCGGTCGGCACGCTACCTCTACATCTACCTTCGGGATTAATATTAGACCTAAATAATTGTTATTTGGTGCCAGCGTTGAGCATGAACATTATATCTGGATCTTGTTTAATGCGAGACGGTTATTCATTTAAATCAGAGAATAATGGTTGTTCTATTTATATGAGTAATATCTTTTATGGTCATGCACCCTTGAAGAGTGGTCTATTTTTATTAAATCTCGATAGTAGTAATACACATATTCATAATGTTGAAGCCAAAAGATGCAGAGTTGATAATGAAAGTGCAACTTATTTGTGGCACTGTCGTTTAGGTCATATCGGTGTAAAGCGCATGAAGAAACTCCATACTGATGGACTTTTGGAACCACTTGATTATGAATCACTTGGTACTTGCGAACCGTGCCTCATGGGCAAGATGACTAAAACACCGTTCTCCGGTACTATGGAGAGAGCAACAGATTTGTTGGAAATCATACATACCGATGTATGTGGTCCGATGAATATTGAGGCTCGTGGCGGATATCGTTATTTTCTCACCTTCACAGATGATTTAAGCAGATATGGGTATATCTACTTAATGAAACATAAATCTGAAACATTTGAAAAGTTCAAAGAATTTCAGAGTGAAGTTGAAAATCATCGTAACAAGAAAATAAAGTTTCTACGATCTGATCGTGGAGGAGAATATTTGAGTTACGAGTTTGGTGTACATTTGAAAAACTGTGGAATAGTTTCGCAACTCACGCCACCTGGAACACCACAGCGTAATGGTGTGTCCGAACGTCGTAATCGTACTTTACTAGATATGGTGCGATCTATGATGTCTCTTACTGATTTACCGCTATCATTTTGGGGATACGCTCTAGAGACGGCCGCATTCACGTTAAATAGGGCACCATCAAAATCCGTTGAGACGATGCCTTATGAACTGTGGTTTGGCAAGAAACCAAAGTTGTCGTTTCTTAAAGTTTGGGGCTGCGATGCTTATGTGAAAAAGCTTCAACCTGATAAGCTCGAACCCAAATCGGAGAAATGTGTCTTCATAGGATATCCAAAGGAAACTATTGGATACACCTTCTATCACAGATCCGAAGGCAAGACTTATGTTGCTAAATTCGAAAACTTTCTTGAGAAGGAGTTTCTCTTGAAAGAAGTGAGTGGGAGGAAAGTAGAACTTGACGAGGTAACTGTACCTGCTCCCTTATTGGAAAGTAGTACATCACAGAAAACTGTTTCTGTGACACTTACACCAATAAGTGAGGAAGTTAATGATAATGATCATGAAACTTCAGGACAAGATACTACTGAACCTCGTAGATCAACCAGAGTAAGATCCGCACCAGAGTGGTACGGTAATCCTGTTCTGGAAGTCATGCTACTAGATCATGATGAACCTACGAACTATGAAGAAGCGATGGTGAGCCCAGATTCCGCAAAGTGGCTTGAAGCCATGAAATCTGAGATGGGATCCATGTATGAGAACAAAGTATGGACTTTGGTTGACTTGCCCGATGATCGGCAAGCAATTGAGAATAAATGGATCTTTAAGAAGAAGACTGACGCTGATGGTAATGTTACTGTCTACAAAGCTCGACTTGTCGCAAAAGGTTTTCGACAAGTTCAAGGGATTGACTATGATGAGACCTTCTCACCCGTAGCGATGCTTAAGTCCGTCTGAATCATGTTAGCGATTGCCGCATTTTATGATTATGAAATTTGGCAGATGGATGTCAAAACTGCATTCCTGAATGGATTTCTGGAAGAAGAGTTGTATATGATGCAACCGGAAGGTTTTGTCGATCCAAAGGGAGCTAACAGAGTGTGTAAGCTCCAGCGATCCATTTATGGACTGGTGCAAGCCTCTCAGAGTTGGAATAAACGCTTTGATAGTGTGATCAAAGCATTTGGTTTTATACAGACTTTCGGAGAAGCCTGTATTTACAACAAAGTGAGTGGGAGCTCTGTAGCATTTCTAATATTATATGTGGATGACATATTGCTGATTGGAAATGATATAGAATTTCTGGATAGCATAAAGGGATGCTTGAATAAAAGTTTTTCAATGAAAGACCTCGGTGAAGCTGCTTACATATTAGGCATTAAGATCTATAGAGATAGATCAAGACGCTTGATTGGACTTTCACAAAGCACATACCTTGACAAGATTTTGAAGAAATTCAAAATGGATCAAGCAAAGAAAGGATTCTTGCCTGTGTTACAAGGTGTGAAGTTGAGTAAGACTCAATGCCCGACCACTGCAGAAGATAGAGACAATATGAAAGATGTTCCCTATGCATCAGCCATAGGCTCTATCATGTATGCAATGCTGTGTACCAGACCTGATGTGTGCCTTGCTATAAGTTTAGCAGGGAGGTACCAAAGTAATCCAGGAGTGGATCACTGGACAGCGGTCAAGAACATCCTGAAATACCTGAAAAGTACTAAGGATATGTTTCTCGTATATGGAGGTGACAAAGAGCTCACCGTAAAAGGTTACGTTGATGCAAGCTTTGACACTGATCCGGACGATTCTAAATCGCAAACCGGATACGTCTTTACATTAAATGGTGGAGCTGTCAGTTGGTGCAGTTCTAAACAAAGCGTCATAGCGGGATCTACATGTGAAGCGGAGTACATAGCTGCTTCGGAAGCAGCGAACGAAGGAGTCTGGATGAAGGAGTTCATATCCGATCTAGGTGTCATACCTAGTGCATCGGGTCCAATGAAAATCTTTTGTGACAATACTGGTGCAATTGCCTTGGCAAAGGAATCCAGATTTCACAAAAGGACCAAACACATCAAGAGACGCTTCAATTCCATCCGGGATCTAGTCCAGGTGGGAGACATAGAGATTTGCAAGATACATACGGATCTGAATGTTGCAGACCCGTTGACTAAGCCTCTTCCACGAGCAAAACATGATCAGCACCAAGGCTCCATGGGTGTTAGAATCATTACAGTGTAATCTAGATTATTGACTCTAGTGCAAGTGGGAGACTGAAGGAAATATTCCCTAGAGGCAATAATAAAGTTATTATTTATTTCCTTATAATCATGATAAATGTTTATTATTCATGCTAGAATTGTATTAACCGGAAACATAATACATGTGTGAATACATAGACAAACAAAGTGTCACTAGTATGCCTCTACTTGACTAGCTCGTTAATCAAAGATGGTTATGTTTCCTAACCATGAACAATGAGTTGTTATTTGATTAACGAGGTCACATCATTAGTTGAATGATCTGATTGACATGACCCATTCCATTAGCTTAGCACCCGATCGTTTAGTGTGTTGCTATTGTTTTTCTTCATGACTTATACATGTTCCTATAACTATGAGATTATGAAACTCCCGTTTGCCGGAGGAACACTTTGGGTGCTACCAAACGTCACAACGTAACTGGGTGATTATAAAGGAGCATTACAGGTGTCTCCAAAGGTAGATGTTGGGTTGGCGTATTTCGATATTAGGATTTGTCACTCTGATTGTCGGAGAGGTATCTCTGGGCCCTCTCGGTAATGCACATCACATAAGCCTTGCAAGCACTGCAACTAACATGTTAGTTGTGAGATGATGTATTACGGAACGAGTAAAGAGACTTGCCGGTAACGAGATTGAACTAGGTATTGGATACCGACGATCGAATCTCGGGCAAGTAACATACCGATGACAAAGGGAACAACGTATGTTGTTATGCGGTCTAACCAATAAAGATCTTCGTAGAATATGTAGGAGCCAATATGGGCATCCAGGTCCCGCTATTGGTTATTGACCGGAGACATGTCTCGGTCATGTCTACATTGTTCTCGAACCCGTAGGGTCCGCACGCTTAAGGTTACGATGACAGTTATATTATGAGTTTATGCATTTTGATGTACCGAAGGTTGTTCGGAGTCCCGGATGTGATCACGGACATGACGAGGAGTCCCGAAATGGTCGAGACGTAAAGATTGATATATTGGAAGCCTATGTTTGGACATCGGAAGTGTTCCGGGTGAAATCGGGATTTTACCGGAGTACCGGGAGGGTTACCGGAACCCCCCGGGAGCCATATGGGCCTTCATGGGCCTTAGTGGAAAGGAGAAAGGGGCAACCCAAGGTGGCTGCGCCACTTCCCCCTCCCCTAGTCCTATTAGGACTAGGAGAAGGTGGCCGGCCCCCCTCTCTCCCTTCCCCTCCGAGGAATCCTAGTTGGACTAGGATTGGGGGGAGGAATCCTACTCCCAGAGGGAGTAGGACTCTCCTGCGCCTCCCCTCCTTGGCCAGCCAGCCCTCCCCCTTGGCTCCTTTATATACGGAGGCAGGGGGCACCTCTAGACACACAAGTTGATCCACGTGACCTATTCCTTAGTCGTGTGCGGTGCCCTCTGCCACCATATTCCTCGATAATACTGTAGCGGAGTTTAGACGAAGCCCTGCTGCTGTAGTTCATCAAGATCGTCACCACGCCGTCGTGCTAACGGAACTCTTCCCCGACACTTTGCTGGATCGGAGTCCGGGGATCGTCATCGAGCTGAACGTGTGCTCGAACTCGGAGGTGCCGTAGTTTCGGTGCTTGATCGGTTGGATCGTGAAGACGTACGACTACTTCCTCTACGTTGTGTGATCGCTTCCGCAGTCGGTCTACGTTGGTACGTAGACAACACTCTCCCCTCCCGTTGCTATGCATCACATGATCTTGAGTGTGCGTAGGAAAATTTTTGAAATTACTACGTTCCCCAACATTAAGATCATATGTTTCTTCAACAGGTGGTAAATTAAGACCATGTATTTCTTCAATAGGAGGTAAATTCTTAACATCTTCAGCTTTAATACCTTTTTCTTTCATAGATTTCTTTGCCTCTTGCATATCTTCAGGACTGAGAAATAGAACACCTCTTTTCTTCAGAGTTGGTTTAGGAATAGGCTCAGGAGCTGGCTCAGGAAGTATCCAATTATTTTCATTTGTCAACATATTATTCAATAGAATTTCAGCTTCATCCGGTGTTCTTTCCCTGAAAACAGAACCAACACAACTATCCATGTAATATCTGGAAGCATCGGTTAGTCCATTATAAAAGATATCAAGTATTTCATTTTTCTTAAGAGGATGATCAGGCAAAGCATTAAGTAACTTGAGAGAAATATTTAGCAGAGAAGTAATAAATCATATCCCTCAAGCTTGTGGGAGACTCTCTTCTTCAATTTGCACAAAATTATATATATCCCTCAAAGCAGCTTGTTTCTTATGAGAAGGGAAATATTTAGCAGAGAAGTAATAAATCATATCCTGGGGACTACGCACACAACCAAGATCCAGAGAATTGAACCATATCTTAGCATCACCCTTTAATGAGAACGGAAATATTTTAAGGATATAAAGGTAGCGAGATTTCTCTTCATTAGTGAACAGGGTGGCTATATCATTTAATTTAGTAAGATGTGCCACAACAGTTTCAGATTCATAGCCATGAAAAGGATCAGATTCAACCAAAGTAATTATATCAGGATCAACAAAGAATTCATAATCCTTATCAGTAACACAGATAGGTGAAGTAGCAAAAGCAGGGTCAGGTTTCATTCTAGCATTAAGAGATTGCTTCTTCCATTTAGCTAATAACCTCTTGAGCTCATGTCTATCTTTGCAAGCTAAAATAGCTAGAGCAACTTCTTTTTCCAAAACATAACCCTTGGGAATAACAGGCGATTCATATTTATTAGGGGGAGAGTCTTCCTCATCACTTTCATCAATGTTATCAGTTTCAATAATTTAATTCTCTCTAACCCTAGCAAGTTGTTCATCAAGAAATTCACCAAGTGGCACAGTAGTATCAAGCATAGAAGTAGTTTCATCATAAGTATCATGCATAGCAGAAGTGGCATCATCAATAACATGCGACATATCAGAATGAATAGCAGATGCAGGTTTAGGTGTCGCAAGCTTACTCAAAATAGAAGGTGAATCAAGTGCAGAGCTAGATGGCAGTTCCTTACCTCCCCTCGTAGTTGAGGGATAAATTTTTGTTTTCTCGTCTTTCAAGTTCTTCATAGTGACCAGCAGATATAAATCCCAAGTGACTCAAAGAATAGAGCTATGCTCCCCGGCAATGGCACCAGAAAATAGTCTTGATAACCCACAAGTATAGGGGATCACAACAGTATTCGAGGGTAGAGTATTCAACCCAAATTTATTGATTCAACACAAGGGGAGCCAAAGAATATTCTCAAGTATTAGCAGTTGAGTTGTCAATTCAACCACACCTGGATAACTTAGTATCTGCAGCAAAGTATTTAGTAGCAAAGTAATATGGAAGTAACGGTAATGATAACAAAAGTAACGGTAGAAAAAGTAATACTTTTAGTGTTTTGTAGTGATTGTAACAGTAGCAACAGAAAAGTAAATAAACGGAGAACAATATGTGAAAAGCTCGTAGGCATTGGATCGGTGATGGAGAATTATGCCGGATGCAGTTCATCATGTAACAGTCATAACATAGGGTGACACAAAACTATCTCCAATTCATCAATGTAATGTAGGCATGTATTCCGAATATAGTCATACGTGCTTATGGAAAAGAACTTGCATGACATCTTTTGTTCTACCCTCCCATGGCAGCGGGGTCCTAGCGGAAACTAAGGGATATTAAGGCCTCCTTTTAATAGAGTACCGGACCAAAGCATTAACACATAGTGAATACATGAACTCCTCAAACTACGGTCATCACCGGGAGTGGTCCCGATTATTGTCACTTTGGGGTTGCCGGATCATAACACATAGTAGGTGACTATAGACTTGCAAGATAGGATCAATAACTCACATATATTCATGAAAACATAATAGGTTCAGATCTGAAATCATGGCACTCGGGCCCTAGTGACAAGCATTAAGCATAGCAAAGTCATAGCAACATCAATCTCAGAACATAGTGGATACTAGGGATCAAACCCTAACAAAACTAACTCGATTACATGATAGATCTTATCCAACCCATCACCGTCCAGCAAGCCTACGATGGAATTACTCACGCACGGCGGTGAGCATCATGAAATTGGTGATGGAGGATGGTTGATGATGACGATGGCGACGGATTCCCCTCTCCGGAGCCCCGAACAGACTCCAGATCAGCCCTCTTGAGAGGTTTTAGGGCTTGGTGGCGGCTCCGTATCGTAAAACGCGATGAATCCTTCTCTCTGATTTTTTTCTCCCCGAAAGTGAATATATGGAGTTGGGGTTGAGGTCGGTGGAGCGTTAGGGGGCCCACGAGGTAGGGGCTGTTGGGGAACATAGCAGAAATTCAAAATTTTCCTACGTGTCACCAAGATCTATCTATGGAGAAACTAGCAACGAGGGGAAGGAGAGTGCATCTACATACCCTTGTAGATCGCTAAGCGGAAGCGTTCAAGTGAACGGGGTTGATGGAGTCGTACTCGTCGTGATTCAAATCACCGATGATCCTAGTGCCGAACGGACAGCACCTCCGCGTTCAACACACGTACAGCCCGGTGACGTCTCCCATGCCTTGATCCAGCAAGGAGAGATGGAGAGGTTGAGGAAGACTCCATCCAGCAGCAACACAATGGCGTGGTGGTGGTGGAGGAGCGTGGCAATCCTGCAGGGCTTCGCCAAGCACCACGGGAGAGGAGAAGAACTTGGGAGAGAGGGAGGGGCTGCACCAAAGGAAAAAGGTGTGTTTGAGAGGCCCTCCTACCCCACTATATATAGGGATCCCAAGGGGGGGTGCGCCAGCCCCTAGGAGATCCAATCTCCAAGGGGGCGGCGGCCAGGGGAGGTTTCCCTCCCCCCCAAGGCACCTAGGAGGTGCCTTCCCTCCTTGGGACTCTTCCTTAGGGTTCCCCTTTCACCCTAGGCGCATGGGCCCTAGGGGAAGTGGCGCCCCAGCCCACTTTGGGCTGGATCCCTTCTCACTTCAGCCCATGGGACCCTCAGGGATAGGTGGCCCCACCCGGTGGGCCCCCGGGACCCTTCCGGTGGTCCCGGTACAATACCGATGACCCCGAAACTTGTCCCGATGGCCGAAACAGGACTTCCTATATATAAATCTTTACCTCCGGACCATTCCGGAACTCCTCGTGACGTCCGGGATCTCATCCGGGACTCCGAACAAGATTCGGTAACCACATACAAGCTTCCTTCATAACCCTAGCGTCATCGAACCTTAAGTGTGTAGACCCTACGGGTTCGGGAGACATGCAGACATGACCGAGACGTTCTCCGGTCAATAACCAACAGCGGGATCTGGATACCCATGATGGCTCCCACATGTTCCACGATGATCTCATCGGATGAACCACGATGTCAAGGACTTAATCAATCCCGTATACAATTCCCTTTGTCTGTCGGTATGTTACTTGCCCGAGATTCGATCGTCGGTATCCAATACCTAGTTCAATCTCGTTACCGGCAAGTCTCTTTACTCGTTCCGTAACACATCATCCCGTGATCAACTCCTTGGTCACATTGCGCATATGATGATGTCCTACCGAGTGGGCCCAGAGATACCTCTCTGCTTACACGGAGTGACAAATCCCAGTCTCGATTCGTGCCAACCCAACAGACACTTTCGGAGATACCTGTAATGCACCTTTATAGTCACCCAGTTACGTTGTGACGTTTGATACACCCAAAGCATTCCTATGGTATCTGGGAGTTGCACAATCTCATGGTCTAAGGAAATGATACTTGACATTAGAAAAGCTTTAGCATACGAACTACACGATCTTTGTGCCAGGCTTAGGATTGGGTCTTGTCCATCACATCATTCTCCTAATGATGTGATCCCGTTATCAACGACATCCAATGTCCATGGTTAGGAAACCGTAACCATCTATTGATCAACGAGCTAGTCAACTAGAGGCTTACTAGGGACATGGTGTTGTCTATGTATCCACACATGTATCTGAGTTTCCTATCAATACAATTATAGCATGGATAATAAACGATTATCATGAACAAGGAAATATAATAATAACCAATTTATTATTGCCTCTAGGGCATATTTCCAACAGTCTCCCACTTGCACTAGAGTCAATAATCTAGTTCACATCGCCATGTGATTAACACTCACAGTTCACATCGCCATGTAACCAACATCCAAAGAGTTTACTAGAGTCAGTAGTCTAGTTCACATCACTATGTGATTAACACTCAATGAGTTTTAGGTTTGATCATGTTGCTTGTGAGAGAGGTTTTAGTCAACGGGTCCGAACCTTTCAGATCCGTGTGTGCTTTACAAATCTCTATGTCATCTCCTAGATGTAGCTACCACGTTCTTTTTGGAGCTATTCCAAATAACTGTTCTACTTGGAGTTATTCTAAATTGTTGCTCCATTATACGTATCCGGTATCTCTACTCAGAGCTATCCGGATAGGTGTTAAGCTTGCATCGACGTAACCCTTTACGACGAACTCTTTTACCACCTCCATAATCGAGAAAATTCCTTAGTCCACTAGTTACTAAGGATAACTTTGACCGTTGTCCTGTGATCCATTCTTGGATTACTCTTGTACCCCTTGACTGACTCATGGCAAGGCACACTTCAGGTGCGGTACACAGCATAGCATACTATAGAGCCTACGTCTTAAGCATAGGGGACGACCTTCGTCCTTTCTCTCTATTCTGCCGTGGTCGAGCTTTAAGTCTTAACTTCATACCTTAAAACTCAGGCAAGAACTCCTTCTTTGACTGATCCATCTTGAACACCTTCAAGATCATGTCAAGGTATGTGCTCATTTGAAAGTGCCATTAAGCGTTTTGATCTATCCTTATAGATCTTGATGCTCAATGTTCAAGTAGCTTAATCCAGGCTTTCCATTGAAAAACACCTTTCAAATAACCCTATATGCTTTCCAGAAATTCTACATCATTTCCGATCAACAACATATATTCATCAAAAATTCTATAGTGCTCCCACTCACTTCTTTGGAAATACAAGTTTCTCATAAACTTTTTATACACCCAAAATCTTTGATCATCATCAAAGCATACATTCCAACTCCGAGATGCTCACTCCAGTCCTCAGAAGGATTGCTGGAGCTTTGCATCCTTATTAGCATCTTTTCAGGATTGACAAAACCTTTCGGTTGTATCACATACAACCTTTCCTCAAGAAAATCGTCGAGGAAACAATGTTTTGACATCCTATCTACAAGATTTCATAAATAATGCAGTGACTGCTAATATAATTCCAACAGACTCTTAGCATCGCTACGAGTGAGAAAGTCTCATCGTAGTCAACTCCTTGAACTTGTCGGAAAACATCTTAACGACAAGTCGAGCTTTCTTAATGGTGACATTTACCATCATTGTCCGTCTTCCTTTTAAAATCCATCTGTACTCAACAGCCTTACGACCATCAAGTAGTTCTTCCAAAGTCTACACTTTGTTTTCATATATGGATCCTCTCTCGGATTATATGGCCTCGAGCCATTTATCGGAATCCGGGCCCACCATCGCTTCTTCATAGCTCGTAGGTTCATTGTTGTCTAGCAACATGACTTCCAAGACAGGATTACGTACCACTCTGAAGTAGTACGCATCCTTGTCATCCCACGAGGTTTGGGAGTGACTTGATCTGAAGTTTCATGATCACTATCATAAGCTTCCACTTCAATTGGTGTAGGTGCCACAGGAACAACTTCTTGTGCCCTGGCACACACTAGTTGAAGAGACGGTTCAATAACCTAATCAAGTCTCCACCATCCTCCCACTCAATTCTTTTGAGAGAAACTTTTCCTCGAGAAAGGACCCGATTCTAGAAACAATCCTTTATTGCTTTCGGATCTAAGACAGGAGGTATACCCAACTATTTTGGGTGTCCTATGAAGATGCATTTATCCGCTTTGGGTTCGAGCTTATCAGCCTGAAACTTTTTCACATAAGCGTCGCAGCCCCAAACTTTCAAGAAATGAAAGCTTAGGTTTCTCTAAACCATAGTTCATACGGTGTCATATCATCGGAATTACGTGGTGCCCTATTTAAAGTGAATGTGGTTGTCTCTAATGCCTAACCCATAAACTATTGTGGTAATATGATAAGAGACATCATGGTATGCATCATATCCAATAGGGTGCAGTTATGATGTTCGGACACACCATCACACTATGGTGTTCCAGGCTGTATTAGTTGTGAAACAATTTCCACAATGTCTTAATTCTGTGCCAAACTCGTAATTCAGATATTCATATCTATGATCATATCATAGATCTTTTATCCTCTTGTCACGACGATCTTTCAACTTCACCCTGAAATTACTTGAACCTTTCAATAATTCAGACTCGTGATTCATCAAGTAAATATACTCAACATCTACTCAAATCATCTGTGAAGTAAGAATATAACGATATCCACTACATGCCTCAGCACTCATTGGACTGCACACATCAAAAATGTATTACTTCCAACAAGTTGCTTTCTTGTTCCATTTTACTGAAACCGAGGCTTTCAGTCATCTTGCCCATATGGTATGATTTGCATGTCTCAAGTGATTCAAAATCAAGTAAGTTCAAACGGTCCATTTGCATGGAGTTTCTTCATGCATATACACCAATAGACATGGTTTGCATGTCTCAAACTTTTCAAAAACGAGCGAGCCCAAAGATCCATCAACATGGAGCTTCTTCATGCGTTTTATACTGATATGACTTAAGTAGCAGTGCCACAAGTAGGTGGTACTATCATTACTATCTTTTGGCATGAACATGTGTATCACTACGATCGAGATTCAATAAACCATTCATTTCAGGTGCAAGACCATTTGAAGGTATTATTCAAATAAACAGAGTAACCATTATTCTCCTTAAATGAATAACCGTATTGCGATAGACATAATCCAATCATGTCTATGCTCAACGCAAACACCAATCTCGATGGTAGAGGGAGCGTGCGATGCATGATCATATCAACATTGGAAACACTTCCAACACATATCGTCAGCTCACCTTTAGCTAGTCTCCGTTTATTTCGTAGCTTTTATTTCGAGTTACTAACACTTAGCAACCGAACCGGTATCTAATACCCTGGTGCTACTAGGAGTACTAGTAAAGTACACATCAACACAATGTATATCCAATATACTTCTATCGACCTTGCCAGCCTTCTTATCTACCAAGTATCTAGGGTAATTCTGCTCCAGTGGCTATTCCCCTTATTACAGAAGCACTTAGTCTCGGGTTTGGGTTCAACCTTGGGTTTCTTCACTAGAGCAGCAGCTGAATTGCCGTGTCATGAAGTATCCCTTCTTGCCCTTGCCCTTCTTGAAACTAGTGGTTTCATTAACCATCAACAATTGATGCTCCTTCTTGATTTCTACTTTTGCGGTGTCAAACATCGCGAATATCTCAAGGATCATCATATATGTCCCTGATATATTATAGTTCATCACAAAGCTCTAGTAGCTTGGTGGTAATGAATTTGGAGAAACATCACTATCTCATCTGGAAGATTAACTCCCACTTGATTCAAGTGATCGTTGTACTCAGACAATCTGAGCACAAGCTCAACAATTGAGCTTTTCTCCCTTAGTTTGCGGGCTAAGAAAATCGTCGGAGGTCTTATACCTCTTGACGTGGGCACGAGCTTGAAATCCCAATTTCCGCCCTCAAAACATCTCATATGTTTTGCGACGTTTCAAAAAGTCTTAGGTGCCCCAACTCTAAACCGTTTAACTGAACTATCACGTAGTTATCAAGACGTGTATGTCAGATGTTCGCAACATCCACAGACGACGTTCGAGGTTCAGCACACTGAGCGGTGCATTAAGGACATAAGCCTTCTAAGAAGCAATGAGGACAATCCTCAGTTTACGGACCTAGTCCGCATAATTGCTACTATCAACTTTCAACTAATTTTTCTCTAGGACTATATCTAAACAGTAGAACTGAAGCGCGAGCTACGACATAATTTGCAAAATCCTTTTGACTATGTTCAGGATAATTAAGTTCATCTTATGAACTCCCACTCAGATAGACATCCCTCTAGTCATCTAAGTGATTACATGATCCGAGTGAACTAGGCCGTGTCCGATCATCACGTGAGACGGACTAGTCAACGTCGGTGAACATCTTTATGTTGATCGTATCTTCTATACGACTCATGCTCGACCTTTCGGTCTTCTGTGTTCCGAGGCCATGTCTGTACATGCTAGGCTCGTCAAGTTAACCCTAAGTGTTTTTGCTGTGTTCCGAGGCCATGTCTGTACATGCTAGGCTCGTCAACACCCGTTGTATGTGAACGTAAGGATCTATCACACCCGATCATCACGGCGTGCTTCGAAACGACGAACTGTAGCAACGGTGCACAGTTAGGGGAGAACAATTCTTGAAATTTTAATGAGGGATCATCTTATTTACTACCGTCGTTCTAAGCAAATAAGATGTATAAACATGATAAACATCACATGTAATCAAATAATAGTGACATGATATGGCCAATATCATATAGCTCCTTTGATCTCCATCTTGGGGCTCCATGATCATCTATTACAAGAGCATGATCAATCTTATACATCACATATATTATTCATCACATCCTTTGGGCCATATCACATCACACAGCATACCCTGCAAAAACAAGTTAGACGTCCTCTAATTGTTGTTTCCATGTTTTACGTGGCTGCTATGGGTTTCTAGCAAGAACGTTTCTTACCTACGCAAAGACCACAACGTGATATGCCAATTGCTATTTACCCTTCATAAGGACCCTATTCATCGAATCCGATCCGACTAAAGTGGGAGAGACAGACACCCGGCAGCCACCTTATGCAACTAGTGCATGTTTGTCGGTGGAACCGGTCTCACGTAAGAGTACGTGTAAGGTTGGTCCGGGCCGCTTCATCCCACGATGCCGCCGAATCAAGATAAGACTAGTAACGGCAAGCATATTGAACAAAATCAACGCCCACAACTACTTTGTGTTCTACTCATGCATAGAATCTACGCAATAGACCTAGCTCATGATGCCACTGTTGGGGAACATAGCAGAAATTCAAAATTTTCCTACGTGTCACCAAGATCTATCTATGGAGAAACTAGCAACGAGGGGAAGGAGAGTGCATCTACATACCCTTGTAGATCGCTAAGCGGAAGCGTTCAAGTGAACGGGTTGATGGAGTCGTACTCGTCGTGATTCAAATCACCGATGATCCTAGTGCCGAACGGACAGCACCTCCGCGTTCAACACACGTACAACCCGGTGACGTCTCCCATGCCTTGATCCAGCAAGGAGAGATGGAGAGGTTAAGGAAGACTCCATCCAGCAGCAGCACAATGGCGTGGTGGTGGTGGAGGAGCATGGCAATCCTGCAGGGCTTCGCCAAGCACCACGGGAGAGGAGAAGAACTTGGGAGAGAGGGAGGGGCTGCACCAAAGGCAAAAGGTGTGTTTGAGAGGCCCTCCTACCCCACTATATATAGGGATCCCAAGGGGGGGTGCACCAGCCCCTAGGAGATCCAATCTCCAAGGGGGCGGCGGCCAGGGGAGGTTTCCCTCCCCCCCAAGGCACCTAGGAGGTGCCTTCCCTCCTTGGGACTCTTCCTTAGGGTTCCCCTTTCACCCTAGGCGCATGGGCCCTAGGGGAAGTGGCGCCCCAGCCCACTTTGGGCTGGATCCCTTCTCACTTCAGCCCATGGGACCCTCCGGGATAGGTGGCCCCACCCGGTGGGCCCCCGGGACCCTTCCGGTGGTCCCGGTACAATACCGATGACCCCGAAACTTGTCCCGATGGCCGAAACAGGACTTCCTATATATAAATCTTTACCTCCGGACCATTCCGGAACTCCTCGTGACGTCCGGGATCTCATCCGGGACTCCGAACAAGATTCGGTAACCACATACAAGCTTCCTTCATAACCCTAGCGTCATCGAACCTTAAGTGTGTAGACCCTACGGGTTCGGGAGACATGCAGACATGACCGAGACGTTCTCCGGTCAATAACCAACAGCAGGATCTGGATACCAATGATGGTTCCCACATGTTCCACGATGATCTCATCGGATGAACCACGATGTCAAGGACTTAATCAATCCCGTATACAATTCCCTTTGTCTATCGGTATGTTACTTGCCCGAGATTCGATCGTCGGTATCCAATACCTAGTTCAATCTCGTTACCGGCAAGTCTCTTTACTCGTTCCGTAACACATCATCCCGCGATCAAATCCTTGGTCACATTGCGCATATGATGATGTCCTACCGAGTGGGCCCAGAGATACCTCTCCGCTTACACGGAGTGACAAATCCCAGTCTCGATTCGTGCCAACCCAACAGACACTTTCGGAGATACCTGTAATGCACCTTTATAGTCACCCAGTTACGTTGTGACGTTTGATACACCCAAAGCATTCCTACGGTATCCGGGAGTTGCACAATCTCATGGTCTAAGGAAATGATACTTGACATTAGAAAAGCTTTAGCATACGAACTACACGATCTTTGTGCTAGGCTTAGGATTGGGTCTTGTCCATCACATCATTCTCCTAATGATGTGGTCCCGTTATCAACGACATCCAATGTCCATGGTTAGGAAACCGTAACCATCTATTGATCAACAAGCTAGTCAACTAGAGGCTTACTAGGGACATGGTGTTGTCTATGTATCCACACATGTATGTGAGTTTCCTATCAATACAATTATAGCATGGATAATAAACGATTATCATGAACAAGGAAATATAATAATAACCAATTTATTATTGCCTCTAGGGCATATTTCCAACAGGGGCGCCCCCCACCCTCGAGGCTAGGGTGTGGGCCCCTGGTCTTGATCTTTTGCCAGTATTTTTTATTATTTCCAAAAAGACGCTCCGTGAAGTTTCAGGTCATTCCGAGAACTTTTGTTTCTGCACATAAATAACACCATGGCAATTCTGCTGAAAACAGCGTCGGTCCGGGTTAGTTCCATTCAAATCATGCAAGTTAGAGTCCAAAACAAGGGCAAAAGTGTTTGGAAAAGTAGATACGACAGAGACGTATCAACTCCCCCAAGGTTAAAACTTTGCTTGTCCTCAAGCAATTCAGTTGATAAACTAAAAGTGATAAAGAAAAACTTTTACAAACTCTGTTTGCTCTTGTTTTTGTAAATATGTAAAGCCAGCATTCAAGTTTTCAGCAAAGATTATGAACTAACCATATTCACAATAGCTCTCAGGTCTCATGTTTACTCATATCAATGGCATAATCAACTAGCGAGCAATAATAATAAATCTCGGATGACAACACTTTCTCAAAACAATCATAATATGATATAACAAGATGGTATCCCGCTAGCCCTTTATGAGACCGCAAAACATAAATGCAAAGCACCTTTAAAGATCAAGGACTGACTAGATGATGTCTACTACACAACCTTCTTCTTGTAGACGTTGTTGGGCCTCCAAGTGCAGAGGTTTGTAGGACAGTAGCAAATTTCCCTCAAGTGGATGACCTAAGGTTTATCAATCCGTAGGAGGCGTAGGATGAAGATGGTCTTTCTCAAGCAACCCTGCAACCAAATAACAAAGAGTCTCTTGTGTCCCCAACACACCCAATACAATGGTAAATTGTATAGGTGCACTAGTTCGGCGAAGAGATGGTGAAACAAGTGGTATATGGATAGTAGATAAAGGTATTTGTAATATGAAATAATAAAAACAGCAAGGTAACGAATGATAAAAGTGAGCGTAAACGGTATTGCAATGCTAGGAAACAAGGCCTAGGGTTCATACTTTCACTAGTGTAAGTCCTCTCAACAATACTAACATAATTGGATCATAAAACTATCCCTCAACATGCAACAAAGAGTCACTCCAAAGTCACTAATAGCGGAGAACGAACGAAGAGATTATGGTAGGGTACGAAACCACCTCAAAGTTATTCTTTCCAATCAATCCGTTGGGCTATTCCTATAAGTGTCACAAACAGCCCTAGAGTTCATACTAGAATAACACCTTAAGACACAAATCAACCAAAACCCTAATGTCACCTAGATACTCTAATGCCACCTCAAGTATCCGTGGGTATGATTATACGATATGCATCACACAATCTCAGATTCATCTATTCAACCAACACAAAGGACCTCAAAGCGTGCCCCAAAGTTCTACCGGAGAATCACGACGAAAACATGTGCCAACCCCTATGCATAGGTTCATGGGCGGAACCCGCAAGTTGGTCACCAAAACATACATCAAGTGAATCACGTGATATCCCATTGTCACCACAGATATCCATGGCAAGACATACATCAAGTGTTCTCAAATCTTTAAAGACTCAATCCGATAAGATAACTTCAAAGGGGAAACTCAATTCATTACAAGAGAGTAGAGGGGGAGGAGAAACATAAGATCCAACTATAATAGAAAAGCTCGCGATACATCAAGATCGTGCCAAATCAAGAACACGAGAGAGAGAGAGAGAGAGAGAGAGATCAAACACATAGCTACTGGTACATACCCTCAGCCCCGAGGGAGAACTACTCCCTCCTCATCATGGAGAGCACCGGGATGATGAAGATGGCCACCGGAGAAGGATTGCCCCCTCTGGCAGGGTGCCGGAACGGGTCTAGATTGGCTTTCGGTGGCTACGGAGGCTTCTGGCGGCGGAACTCCCGATCTATTCTCCGTTTTGGAAGTTTTACGATACGTAGGTATATATGGGTGCAGGGGGTACGTCGGAGGAGCTACGGGGGACCCTCGTGAGCACCTCCCGTATCTCCTGACGTGGAGTCCAAGTCTATCCGGTGGCTTTCGTTCCAAAAATAACTTCTCCAGTTGATTTCATTCCATTTCGACTCCATTTGATATTCCTTTTCTTCGAAACACTGAAATAGGCATAAAACAGCAAATCTGGGCTGGGCCTCCAGTTAATAGGTTAGTCCCAAAAATAATATAAAAGTGGATAATAAAGCCCAACATTGCCCAAAACAGTAGATAATATAGCATGGAGCAATCAAAAATTATAGATACGTTGGAGACGTATCACTAGACATTGTGATTCATGGTAAAAGAGATCCAGTCATAGTCATACTCAATATAAATTAATAGTAATGGATGCAAATGACAGATGCGCTCTCCAGCTAGTGCTCTTTAATAAGAGGGTGATGACTCAACATAAAAGTAAATAGATAGGCCCTTCGTAGAGGGAATCAGGGATTTGTAGAGGTGCCAGAGCTTGGTTTTAAAATAGAGGTGAATAATATTTTGAGCAGTATACTTTCATTGTCAACATAACAACCAAGAGATGGTGATATCTTCCATGCTACACACATTATAGGCGGTTCCCAAACAGAATGGTAAAGTTTATACTCCCCCTCCACCAACAAGCATCAATCCATGGCTTACTCGAAACAACGAGTGCCTCCAACTAACAAGAGTCCCAGGGGGAGTTTTTGTTCGCAATTATTTTGATTTGATTTGCATAAAGCATGGGACTGGGCATCCCGGTGACCAGCCATTTTCTCATGAGTGAGGAGTGGAGTTCACTCCTCTTGAGAATAACCCGCCTAACATGAAGATATGGACAGCCCTAGTTGACACATGAGCTATTCGAGCATACAAAACAGGATATTTATTTGAAGGTTTAGAGTTTGGCACATACAAATTTACTTGGAACGACAGGTAGATACCGTATATAGGTAGGTATAGTGGACTCATATGGAATAACTTTGGGGTTTAAGGGATTGGGTGCACAAGCAGTATTCCCTCTTAGTACAAGTGAAGGCTAGCAAAAGACTGGAAAGCGACCAAATAGAGAGCGACAACAGTCATGAACATGCATTAAAATTAATCAATACCGTATGCAAGCATGAGTAGGATATAATCCACCATGAACATAAATATCATGAAGGCTATGTTGATTTTGTTTCAACTACATGCGTGAACATGCGCCAAGTCAAGTCACTTAAATCATTCAGAGGAGGATACCACCCTATCATACCACATCACAACCATTTTAATAGCATGTTGGCACGCAAGTTAAACCATTATAACTCATAGCTAATCAAGCATGGCATAAGCACTATGATCTCTAATTGTCATTGCAAACATGTTCATTCATAATAGGCTGAATCCGGAACGATGAACTAATCATATTTACCAAAACAAGAGAGGTCGAGTTCATACCAGCTTTTCTCATCTCAGTCAGTCCATCATATATCGTCATAATTGCCTTTCACTTGCACGACTGAACGATGTGAATAATATTAAGAGTGCACGTGCATTGAACTAAGCTGGAATCTGCGAGCATTCAATAAACAGGAGAAGACAAGGCAATATGGGCTCTTGGTTAAATCAACAATAATGCATATAAGTGCCACTTCAACAATTTAATCATGGTCTTCTACTATCGACCCCCAAAGAAAAGAAAAGAAATAAAACTATTTACACGGGAAAGCTCCCAACAAGCAAAAGAAGAATAGGAAATCTTTTTGGGTTTTCTTTTTTTTAATTACTACTATAAGCATGGAAATTAAAACTAGCTAAAAGCTACAACTATTTTTTTTGTTTTTCTTAAAGTTTATAAAACACACAAGAAGAAAGCATAAAAAAGAGAAAATAAACTAGCATGTATAGTACAGTGAAAAAGTATGAGCACCGACATCTAACAATGAGTGTGTGAACATAAATGTAATGTCGGTGAGAAATATGTACTCCCCCAACTTAGGCTTTTGGCGTAAGTTGGTTTATTGCCACGGATGGCCTGGCGGATATCCATAGTTATAGTTGGGGTCATACTACGATGCAGCGGCTATCGCCTCCTGAGCTGCAGCATGGCGGCGAGCTGCCTCCGCCCTCCTCTCGTACTCATCTGCCTCCTCTCTGGTAATAAAATGTCTTCCTTTTGCCTGATAATCAAAGAAGGCAGGAGCAGGGATAGTAATACGGACAGCCCGACGTCTGTCAAAGATTAAGAGATACTGGAGAGGTGATTCATTCCTCTCGACAAACTGGTGGTGAACCATAGCATTAAAGTTTAGGTAAGCAGGAGGCAATTCAATATCATCATTATGTATGATTACACCAAGAAAATCAGCTAAGCAGGTTGCATAAATTCCTCCATTAAATCTATTATGATGCAACCTACATGCAACAATAGCTCCCAAATTATAAGATTTGTCTCCTAACATAGCACTCCTAAGAATACTAAGGTAAGGGACACACATATGACATGCTTCATCTTTACCATTTATGCACCTACCTATGAAGAGAGCAAAATAATGTATAGCAGGAAAATGAATGCTCCCTATGGTAGCTTGTGCTATGTCTCTAGATTCCCCCAGAGTTATACTAGCAAGAAAATTTCTAAATTCAGATTTTCCGGGTTCACTAGCACTACCCCATTGTGGAAGTTTGCAAGCAGTGGTAAATTCTCTAAGTCCATAGTATAAGATTTTTCATAAAGATCAAACAGGACAGTTGGAGAATTACGTGAAGATGAAAATTCAAACCTCCTCACAAAGGAACTAGTGAGATAGTGGTACTGGCGGCACTTTTCTTTCTCGGAGCTCACAAGATCAGCGTTACGCAAATATGCGTTAAATTCTTCCTTAATTCCTGCTCGATCCATAAATTTTTCCGAAGGCCATTCACAAGGCTGCACTAGAGCGTCCCTTGGTGGCTCATCGTCAGCATCACGCATTGCAAGTCTGGGTCCTTGCTTCCTTGAAGAACCACCTTGGTACATTTTCCTAAACATATTTCTTCCTCTG
Organism: Triticum urartu; assembly: GCF_056163025.1. NCBI lineage: Eukaryota > Viridiplantae > Streptophyta > Magnoliopsida > Poales > Poaceae > Triticum > Triticum urartu. The sequence goes on along the minus strand of NC_141874.1, from coordinate 444,735,466 downwards.
AAATTTTTAGTAACTTCAAATAAAAGTGAACCAAGCTCAACAAAATTGATAGCAACAACTCCTACAAGTGCCTAGAGCCTATATCATGCATTAGAACTACTTGGAACCATATAAATTTGACATGCAAGCTCAAGAACATGGTCACCTAGGGAGCACAAATTTTTAATGAATAGAGCACTAGAACAAAAATTAATTGGACCAATGGAGGAGTCACATACCAAGGAACAATCCCCCCAAGCAGTTTTGTGAGAGGTGCTTTGAGCAAGGAGATCGAAAATTGCAGCAAAATGAGCTAGAACTCGTGCTAGAGCTGGATGGTGAGTTTTTTGGGAGGAAGAAGAAGTGTGTGGGTGCAGGAATAAGTGGAGGGGAGCCACCGTGGGCCCACGAGGCAGGGGGCGCGCCCTGTAGGGGTGGGCGCGCCCTGGACCCTCATGGCCAGGTGCTTGCTCCCCCTGTTGTGTTCTCAGTGCCAGATATTCTCAAATATTCCAGAAAAAATCGTATTTAAATTTCAAGGCATTTAGAGAACTTTTATTTTCAGGGTATTTTTATATTGCACGGATAATTCAGATAACAGACAGAAAATACTATTTTTATTTATTTAAAATAAATAACAGAAAGTAAAAGGAGGGTACAGAAGGTTGTGCCTTCTAGTTTCATCCATATCATGCTCATCAAAAGGAATCCACTAATAAGGTTGATCAAGTCTTGTTAATGAACTCATTTCGAATAACATGGAACCGGAGAAATTTCGAATAACACTATGTTACCTCAATGGGGATATGCACATCCCCAATAATAAGAATATCATATCTCTTTTTGACAGTAGGTAGAGGAAATTCAAAACGTCCAATAATAATCGATGGAATTTTTCCAATAGAGTTGATACTATGAACTTGAGATTGTTTCCTCGGAAAGTGTACCGTATGCTCATTACCATTGACATGAAAAGTGACATTGCCTTTGTTGCAATCAATAACAGCCCCTACAGTATTCAAAAAGGGTCTTCCAAGAATAATAGACATACTATCGTCCTCGGAAATATCAAGAATAATAAAGTACGTTAAAATAGTAGTGTTTGCAACTACAACAGGCACATCTTCACAAATACCGACAGGTATAGCAATTGATTTATCAGCCATTTGCAAAGATATTTCAGTAGGTGTCAACTTATTCAAATCAAGTCTATGATATAAAGAGAGAGGCATAACACTAACGCCGGCTCCAAGATCACATAAAGCAGTTTTAACATAATTCCTTTTAATGGAGCATGGTATAGTGGGTACTCCTGGATCTCCAAGTTTCTTTGGTATTCCACCTTTAAAAGTATAATTAGCAATCATGGTGGAAATTTCAGCTTCCGGTATCTTTCTTTTATTAGTAACAATTTCTTTCATGTACTTAGCATAAGGATTCATTTTAAGCATATCAGTTAATCGCATATGCAAAAAGATAGGTCTAATTATTTCAGAAAAACGCTCAAAATCCTCATCATCCTTTTTCTTGGATGGTTTGGGAGGAAAAGGCATGGGTTTCTGAATCCAAGGCTCTCTTTCCTTATCGTGTTTCCTAGCAACAAAGTCTTTCTTATCATAACGTTGATTCTTTGATTGTGGGTTATCAAGATCAACAGCAGGTTCAATTTCTATATCATTATCATTGCTAGGTTGGGCATCAACATGAACATTATCATTAACATTATCACTAGTTTCAGGTTCATTACCAGATTGTGTTTCAGCATCAGAAATAGAAATATCATTTGTATTCTCAGGTGTTTCAGCAATAGGTTCACTAGAAGCATGCAAAGTCCTATCATTTTTCTTTTTCTTCCTTTTAGAAGGACTAGGTGCATCTATATTATTTCTGTGAGAATCTTGCTCAATTCTCTTAGGGTGGCCTTCAGGATACAGAGGTTCCTGAGTCATTCTACCAGTTCTAGTAGCCACTCTAACAGCATAATCATTATTCTTACTATTCAATTCATTGAGCAAATCATTTTGAGCCTTAAGTACTTGTTCTACTTGAGTGGTAACCATAGAAGCATGTTTACTAATAAGTTTAAGTTCACCTTTGACATCAGCCATATAATCACCCAAGTGTTCAAGCATATTTGAATTGTATTTCAATTGTCTACCAAAATAAGCATTAAAATATTCTTGCTTCACCATAAAATTATCAAACTCATCTAAGCATTGGCTAGCAAACTTAGTAAGAGGGATTTCAGCTTTATCATATCTATAGAGAGAATTTACCTTTACTACCTGTGTTGGGTTATCAAGACCATGTATTTCTTCAATAGGTAATGGATTAAGATCATATGTTTCTTCAACAGGCGGTAAATTAAGACCATGTATTTCTTCAATAGGAGGTAAATTCTTAACATCTTCAGCTTTAATACCTTTTTATTTCATAGATTTCTTTGCCTCTTGCATATCTTTAGGACTGAGAAATAGAATACCCCTCTTCTTCAGAATTGGTTTGGGAATAGGCTCAGAAATTGGCTCCGAAGGTGTCCAATTATTTTCATTTGTCAACATATTATTCAATAGAATTTTAGCTTCATCCGGTGTCCTTTCCCTGAAAACAGAACCGGCACAACTATCCAGGTAATCTCTGGAGGCATCGGTTAGTCCATTATAAAAGATATCAAGTATTTCATTTTTCTTAAGAGGATGATCAGGCAAAGCATTAAGTAATTGGAGAAGCCTCCCCCAAGCTTGTGGGAGACTCTCTTCTTCAATTTGCGCAAAATTATATATATCCCTTAAAGCAGCCTGTTTCTTATGAGCAGGGAAATATTTAGCAGAGAAGTAATAAATCATATCCTGGGGACTACGCACACAACCAGGATCAAGAGAATTAAACCATATCTTAGCATCACCCTTTAATGAGAATGGAAATATTTGAAGGATATAAAAGTAATGAGTTCTCTCATCAGTCGTGAACAGGGTGGCTATATCATTCAATTTAGTAATATGTGCCACAACAGTTTTAGATTCATAGCCATGAAAAGGATCAGATTCAACCAAAGTAATTATATCAGGATCAACAGAGAATTCATAATCCTTATCGGTAACACAGATAGGTGAAGTAGCAAAAGCAGGGTCAGGTTTCATTCTAGCATTTAGAGATTGCTTGTTCCATTTAGCTAATAACCTCTTAAGTTCGTATCTATCTTTGCAAGCTAAAATAGCTAAAGAAGCTTCTTCGTCAAAAACATAACCCTTAGGAATAATAAGTGATTCTTCATCATCACTTTCATCAATATTATCAGATTCAATATTTTCAATCTCTCTAGCCCTAGCAAGTTGTTCATCAAGATACAGAGGTTCCTGAGTCATTCTACCAGTTCTATTAGCCACTCTAACAGCATAATCATTATTCTTACTATTCAATTCATTGAGAAAATCATTTTGAGCCTTAAGTACTTGTTCTACTTGAGTGGTAACCATAGAAGCATGTTTACTAATAAGTTTAAGTTCACCTTTGACATTAGCCATATAATCACCCAAGTGTTCAAGCATATTTGAATTGTATTTCAATTGTCTACCAAAATAAGCATTAAAATCTTCTTGCTTCACCATAACATTATCAAACTCATCTAAGCATTGGCTAGCAAACTTAGTAAGAGGGATTTCAGCTTTATCATATCTATAGAGAGAATTTACCTTTACTACCTGTGTCGGGTTATCAAGACCATGTATTTCTTCAATAGGTAATGGATTAAGATCATATGTTTCTTCAACGGGCGGTAAATTTAGACCATTTATTTCTTCAATAGGAGGTAAATTCTAAACATCTTCAGCTTTAATACCTTTTTCTTTCATAGATTTCTTTGCCTCTTGCATATCTTCAGGACTGAGAAATAGAACACCTCTTTTATTCAGAGTTGGTTTAGGAATAGGCTCAGGAGCTGGCTCAGGAAGTGTCCAATTATTTTTATTTGTCAATATATTATTCAATAGAATTTCAGCTTCATCCGGTGTTCTTTCCCTAAAAACAGAACCAGCACAACTATTCAGGTAATCTCTGGAAGCATCGGTTAGTCCATTATAAAAGATATCAAGTATTTCATTTTTCTTAAGAGGATGATCAGGCAAAGCATTAAGTAACTTGAGAAGCCTCCCCCAAGATTGTGGGAGACTCTCTTCTTCAATTTGCACAAAATTATATATATCCCTCAAAGCAACTTGTTTCTTATGAGCAGGGAAATATTTAGCAGAGAAGTAATAAATCATATCCTGGGGACTACACACACAACCAGGATCCAGAGAATTGAACCATATCTTAGCATCACCCTTTAATGAGAACGAAAATATTTGAAGGATATAAAGGTAGCGAGATTTCTCATCATTAGTGACAGGGTGGCTATATCATTTAATTTAGTAAGATGTGCCACAACAGTTTCAGATTCATAGACATGAAAAGGATCAGATTCAACCAAAGTAATTATATCAGGATCAACAGAGAATTCATAATCCTTATCAGTAACACAGATAGGTGAAGTAGCAAAAGCAGGGTCAGGTTTCATTCTAGCATTAAGAGATTGCTGCTTCCATTTAGCTAATAACTTCTTGAGCTCATATCTATCTTTGCAAGCTAAAATAGCTAGAGCAGCTTCTTTTTCCAAAACATAACCCTCAGGAATAACAGGCGATTCATATTTATCAGGGGGGAGTCTTCATCATCACTTTCATCAATGTTATCAGTTTCAATAATTTCATTCTCTCTAACCCTAGCAAGTTGTTCATCAAGAAATTCACCAAGTGGCACAGTAGTATCAATCATAGAAGTAGTTTCATCATAAGTATCATGCATAGCAAAAGTGGCATCATCAATAACATGCGACATATCAGAACGAATAGCAGAAGCAGGTCTAGGTGTCGCAAGCTTACTCAAAATAGAAGGTGAATCAAGTGCAGACCTAGATGGCAGTTCCTTACCTCCCCTCGTAGTTGAGGGATATCTTTTTATTTTCTCGTCTTTCAAGTTCTTCATGGTGACCAGCAGATATAAATCCCAAGTGACTCAAAGAATAGAGCTATGCTCCCCGGCAACGGCGCCAGAAAATAGTCTTGATAACCCACAAGTATAGGAGATCGCAACAGTTTTCGAGGGTAGAGTATTCAACCCAAATTTATTGATTCTACACAAGGGGAGTCAAAGAATATTCTCAATTATTAGCAGTTGAGTTGTCAATTCAACCACACCTGGATAACTTAGTATCTGCAGCAAAGTATTTAGTAGCAAAGTAATATGGAAGTAACGGTAACGATAACAAAAGTAACGGTAGCAAAAGTAATATTTTTGGTGTTTTGTAGTGATTGTAATAGTAGCAACATAAAAGTAAATAAACGGAGAACAATATGTGAAAAGCTCGTAGGCATTGGATCGATGATGGAGAATTATGCCGGATGCGGTTCATCATGTAACAGTCATAACATAGGGTGACACAAAACTAGCTCCAATTCATCAATGTAATGTAGGCATGTATTCCGAATATAGTCATACGTGCTTATGAAAAAGAACTTGCATGATATCTTTTGTCCTACCCTCCCGTGGTAGCGGGGCGCTACCTCTTGAGAACTGCGTTGGTTTTCCCCGGAGAGGAAGGGATGATGCAGCAAAGTAGCGTAAGTATTTCCCTCAGTTTTTGAGAACTAAGGTATCAATCCAGTAAGAGGCTACGCGCGAGTCCCTCGTGCCTGCACAAAACAAATAAATCCTCGCAACCAACGCGAATAGGGGTTGTCAATACCTACACAGCCACTTACGAGAGTGAGATCTGATAGATATGATAAGATAATTTTTTTGGTATTTTTGTAATAAATATGCAAAGTAAAATAAATGCAAAGTAAAAAAGCAAAGGAAATAACTAAGTAGTAGGAGATTAATATGATAAAGATAGACCCGGGGGTCATAAGTTTCATTAGTGGCTTCTCTCGAGAGAAATTAACAGAATTGAGCATAGTCATGAGAATATCTAGGTATGGTCATGTATATAGGAATCACGTCCGAGACAAGTAGACCGACTCCTGCCTGCATCTACTACTATTACTCCACTCATCGACCGCTATCCAGCATGCATCTAGAGTATTAAGTTAAAAACAGAGTAACGCCTTAAGCAAGATGACATGATGTTGAGGGATAGACTCATGCAATATGATGAAAACCCCATCTTGTTATCCTCGATGGCAACAATACAATACGTGCCTTGCTGCCCCTACTGTCACTGGGAAAGGACACCGCAAGATTGAACCCAAAACTAACCACTTCTCCCATTGCAAGAAAGATCAATCTAGTAGGCCAAACCAAACTGATAATTCGAAGAGACTTGCAAATATAACCAATCATACACAAAAGAATTCAGAGAAGATTCAAATATTGTTCATAGATAGACTTGATCATAAACCCACAATTCATCGGTCTCAACAAACACACCGTAAAAAGAAGATTACATCGAATAGTTCTCCACAAGAGAGGGGGAGAACATTGTATTGAGATCCAAAAAGAGAGAAGAAGCCATCTAGCTAATAACTATGGACCCGTAGGTCTGAGGTAAACTACTCACACTTCATCGGAGGGGCTATGGTGTTGATGTAGAAGCCCTCCGTGATCGATGCCCCCTCCGGTGGAGCTCCGAAACAGGCTCCAAGATGGGATCTCGTGGATACAGAAAGTTGCGGCAGTGGAATTAGGTTTTTGACTCCCGTATCTGATCGTTTGGGGGTACGCAGGTATATATAGGAGGAAGGAGTACGTCGGTGGAGCAACAGGGGGGCCACGAGGGTGGAGGGCGCGCCTGGGGGGGGGGGGGGGTAGGCGTGCCCCCTACCTCGTGGCCTCCTCTTTTGTGTCTTGACGTAGGGTCCAAGTCTCCTGGGTCTTGTTCGTTGAGAAAATCACGTTCCCGAAGGTTTCATTCCATTTGGACTCCGTTTGATATTCCTTTTTTTCGAAACCCTAAAACAGGCAAAAAACAGCAATTCTGGGCTGGGCCTCCGATTAATAGGTTAGTCCCAAAAATAATATAAAAATGGATAATAAAGCTCAATAATGTCCAAAACAGTAGATAATATAGTATGGAAAAATCAAGATACGTTGAAGACGTATCAAGCATCCCCAATCTTAATTCCTGCTCGTCCTCGAATAGGTAAATAATAAAAACAGAATTTTTAAAGAATACTTTAGAGAGAAAACTTAAGCTAAAAATGCAACCAAAACAATAAGAATAAGAAAAGGGGAATCGGAGAAGATTACCTCAACCAACTTGGGAATTGGTGATTTGAGAAATTGGAGATTGGGAAGGAATTTGGTGATTTGAGAGTGAGAAACGGCGTCCTCTGTTCGTCGGCTGAGGAAGGATTTTGGCTCCTGGTGAGACACGGCGTCGCATATGGCTGTGGCATCTCATCCGCTGCTCTCTTGCTCCTTCTCCGTCGCCTCCCCGAACCAACCAATCCTTCGACTCCTTCGCCGCCCTCTGAAATCCTCCACCTCCAAATGCTTCCTCCATTCCCCGCGGCGACGTAACCAACCAGCCGCCCGCCAGCCAGACGACGACGAGCATGACGGGGAAGAGGATATGTGGAGCCCGGCTACCAGCCCCTCCGGAGCCCACCTCGTCGATACCCTGAATGACGAAAAGGGCGGCCACGGATGGGATCCACCCAATGGCGACGGCGCAGAGGAGGGAGAGCAGCTCCAAGAATACGAGGTGGGTGAGTGGGATCCACCTGCCAGCCCGTCACGAGCGCAGGCCCAGGAACAGCTTCGACAAGAGGAGGAGGAGGAGGAGGAAGAAGATGAAGACGGCGGGGACTGCCCGTGGCTGGACGCGAGCTACTTCTTGCGAAGCCAAGAAGGGGCAAGCACCAACACCACTGCAGAAATGGAAGAAATTCTCGCCTTTGCGAGGAGCCCAGTGGCGGCGGACGGCCCTGGGCTCGCTGGGTTCTTGGCTGGTTACAGCCGCGGTGCACTCGACGAGGACGAGTGCGTGGAGTTGATGAGGAGGATGGGTGAGGAGCGCCTGGCGTTGGGGTGCCTCCACTTGTTCCGGTGGATGCGGGCGCCCGAGGAGCGGCCGATTTCGTTGTCGCCGCAGGCATGGTTGGTGGCTCTCGTGGTGCTTGGACGGGCACGGATGGCCGATGAAATCTTGGAGATTCTGGGAAGTTTGCCGCCGGAGAGAGGATTTCGTGAGGCGGTTCTGTACAATGCTGCAATGTCTGGTGTTGCCTACTGTGGAAGGTGAGCACTGTCTTGATTGGTGTGACAGGGAGTGATGAGTGATCATATTAGTTTCATTCATGCTATCACTTTTGCAAGATTACTTAGGAGTTAGTAGTTACTTATTGACCGACTTAGATCGAAGTGACTTTTATCTACTTCCCTATTTCTAAATGGCATTTCCATTAACCTTTTCCTACATTACAAAAGAAAAAGGATTAAGCATATTGTTAGTTATTGATCAACAGAGGATCCAAGTCAGTTTGATTTGCTCCGCTATCTGTAAATTCTTTGGTATGAACTTCATCGTTATCTTGGGATGCAAATTAAGAAAACTACGAGCAACATATTTATAATAGATGTGCTAGCATGAGAATTGTTCATTGATAGGTTTGCATAGTTTCAAGTCTTTATGGTTTTTGCTCTGTCCTAACTAAGCATGAACACCAATGGAGATTCTAACATGCTACATTTCTTCTGTGGTAAGCTATGTATTATTTGGTGTGATGAACATTTTTCTACTCGCTCCAGATATGATGATGCCTGGAAAATATTCGAGAGTATGGAGAAGAACAATGTCCAACCTGACCACATAACATCCTCGATCATGTTAATGGTAATGAAGAGGCGCAAGGCATCAGCCAAGGATTCATGGGAGTTCTTCCAACGAATGAACAGAAAAGGTGTCAAGTGGAGCTTGGGTGTCTCTGCTTCTCTAATTAAGATATTTTGTGATGAGGGGCTGAAGAAAGAAGCTCTTATCTTCCAATCAGAAATGGAGAAGAGAGGAATTCCGTCAAACACGAGCATTTATAACGCAATAATGAATGTATATTGCAAATGCAGTCAAATTGAAGAAGCTGAGGGGCTCTTTGCTGAGATGAAAGAGAGAGGCTTAAAACCAACAAGGGTGACTTATAATATCCTTATGGATGCTTACAGTAGAAGATTGCAGCCAGAAGTTGTTGAATCGTTACTTCTGGAGATGCACGATTTGGGATTTCAGCCAAATGCTAGGTCATACAACTGCCTCATAAGTGCCTATGGGCGGCAGAAAAAAATGATCGAAAAGGCTGAAGATGCTTTCCTGAGGATGAAGAAAGGTGACATCAAGGCAACATCTTCCTCATACACATCACTGATTTGTGCATATGCAGTGAGTGGACAGTATGAAAAAGCTCACACTGCATATTTAGATATGAAAAGAGAAGGACTTAAACCTTCCTTAGAAACATATACAGCTTTGCTTGACATATTTAGGAGGGCTGGTAACATAGAGAAGTTAATGGAGACATGGAAATCAATGACCGATGAAAAGGTTGGATGCACTAGAGTCACATTTCACATGGTACTTGATGGTTTGGCGAAACATGGGTTGTATGTTCAGGCAAGAGATGTAATATGTGAGTTTGGAAACATAGGTTTACCTCCTACGGCGATGACCTACAACATATTGATGAATGCTTATGCAAACGGAGGACAGCATTACAAATTGCCCCAACTCCTGAAAGAGATGTCTACTCTGGAACTAAAACCAGATTCAGTTACATATTCTACAATGATATACGCATATGCTCGCGTCCGTGACTTTTCGAGAGCATTCTATTACCACAAACAGATGGTTCGAAATGGACAACTGCCTGATGCTAAGTCATACAGAAAGCTGTTGAATACCTTGGATGTGAAATCTGCAAGGGAAAACATAAAGGATAAGAGTGCCATTGCAGGAGTTGTAAAAGGAAAATCTAGCTTAAAGCATAGGAAGGAAAAGAAGGATGAATTTTGGAAGAACAGTAAAAGGAGGTCTATGACCCAAGTTAATGGATACCAGAGAAAAAGATTTTTGTGATGTTTTACTAAGTGCAAGTTTCATTGTCTTTACAGTACTCATACCTTATGTTATACCATGGTCTCCATGCTTTAATTCTCTTGAATTGTTCAGGATTTTAGGTCAGAAACTATGAAGCGTGTTATTAATTCCATAAAAATTCACTTTGACTGTCTGACTGATTTCATGATCTGAATACACTTGATTTTGCTTTTTAAATTGCTTGAGCTTGAATAATATCCAGTTAAATGAACTTCAGATGTTTGTTATTTTTATCATGAGAGGACTTTTAAACTGCTCTTTTAGGCTTTCTGATGTTCAAACTAGAATATGATACAATGAAAAGATGCCATTTGGATCTTATGAACAGATTATGTTTTCTTTTTGAATCAAAGGGAAAATCCCCAGTTCCATCCAGTTTTATTTTTGCAGCTTCGTCGTATAGAGGAAGATAATTTTGGTTTCAATCTGCACATTCTCTATTTCCTAATTAGACAGGAGAATTTGTAATCTTTTTTTTTCTTTTGAGAAAAGGCAAAGGCCAGCTTTTTTATAGAACACTTAACAGAGGTCCCCACCGGGGGTTTATATTCTTTTTTTCACTATTGTAAACAAAGACGTGAGAATGTCATTTCTCCTACAAGAACACCAGCTACTGTATTGTTGCACAGTACACATTGAGATTGTTTTCACTTTACTATTCCCTCTGTTCACAAATATAAGATGTTCTACATATTTCAATATAGACTACATACGGACTAAAATGAGTGAACAAACACATTAAAACGTGTCTATATACATTTGATTCAGAAAAATATGAATGAAGGGAGTATTACACAGTACACATCGGCCTCATTTGAATCCATATGGTTCCAGGGATTGCTTTCCTGTTGCCATTGATTTCTTACAGTCATGGTGGAAAGTCCAGCAATAAGGCAGTTTTCGTTGATGTAATCTTCAAGGTACTCTTTTTTGTGCTACTCATTTCACCAAACCCATCTATTTCTTTACTTTCAATTCCCATTTGAGACCAAGAGCCTTCTAATCTGCTGGAGGGTCAACCATGATCGATTTGAGACCAACATCTCTGCATCCATGGCTCTTTGCCAAAATGCTTCTTTCTTTGTTTCATCTAGAGTTGTAGGCTCCTCTATTCCCAACATACACAAATTGTCATATTCGAGGTCTAGCTCAGAGGGAGACGTGTTATCCAGCAAATTCCTGAACGGAACTGCTCTGCACACTATGAATGATATGCACGACCATTGCACGATGCCCCATCCTGCGGTGCGCAGCTGTTTGGTGCCATGCATGGACGGCTTGGTAGGCTTGTCGTCCAAAAAATCGTCTGCAGAGCTCATTCCTGAATGTTACGGTAACCTTGTGGTCCAGCACTGAACTCTCTGGGCTCACGTCATACCCACCCATTATGCCAGGTTGTGGCACCGTTGGGGTTGACGGGGTGCTAGGAGTAGCCTCAGCTGCAGTTCCACTTGCTTCTGCTTCTGGTGTGTAAGAGCATCTCCGTCCGTCCCCCAGAAAGCCCCAAGGAGCACTTTTTGGGCGCGGGTGGACGAAAAAAGTCCCACTCGCGTCCCCACGAGCTCGACTAGCGCCGGATTTGGCTAAATTTCGGCCGTGAACCCACCCCAAACCCAGGATCCTGGGGAGCTGGGAAGGAGAGAGATGGTTTTGCATGTCATTTGACCCACCGTCAGCCTCCCACTCCCTCTCTCCTCACTTTTCCTCCGGGGCCCACCCACGCACCAACTCCCAAACTGCCCCCCACCCCCCACCCATCCAGCAAAATTAGCGCCGGCAAATCTTCATCTGGCGCAAAAATCGTCTCAGGGGAAGGGGGGTGAGGGGCATAACGGCTGGAGATGCTCTAACATGAAGTCTTCTCCTTCTCTTGCCCACCAACTCCCACGCCTGTGCAGAACGCCTGGGGGCTCAACTACTGAGAAACTCCCCGCCCCACCCACCCCCTCACCCACCCAGCAAAATTAGCGCTGACAAATCTTCATCTGGTGCAAAAATCGTCTCGGATGAGAGAAGGGGGGGGGGGGGGTGAGGGGCATAATAGCTGGAGATGCTCTAACATGAAGTCTTCTCCTTCTCTTGCCCACCAACTCCCACGCCCGTGCAGAACGTCTGGGGGGCTCAACTACTGGGCAACTCTTCATCTGGTGCAAAAATCGTCTCGGGGGAGGGAGGGGGGAGGGGTGAGGGGCATAACGGCTAACATGAAGACTGCGGAGTGTGCTCAGATCTCATTGTTGCCTCCAATGGTTAAAGTGGTTAGGATAGTTTCCGATCGAAATTGTTTCTGAATCTGGTTTTATAGGGTATCGTAAGAAATTTTTTACATCGAAACACAATTTGATCTGAGTCCAACCAATAGGATGCAGTATATGATATGGTATTACTAATAGGTAATTGCTTCAAAAGAAAATGTGATTGAAGTATGACCAAATTAGAAAGGTTTAAGCATACAAGTCAATTGTTTAATATTGCTACATAAAATAAGTGTTTTAAATTCTTCATTAGCAGATAAGATACATACATTCAGGAGTCTTTAAAATCACTAGCAATGTTGTCAGATATGAGCATTCAAGGTACTTGGCCATCAAATTGGTGCACACAAATGTAGGAACACAGTCCTCTAACCTATCGCTGAGTATTTCATGAGGCGAAGGGGAGTTTAGTAATTCAGGCTCCAGATAACCAATATAAATCTTCATCAGGTTCAGAATGCAACGATATATTATAAACTAAATCCTCTAGCATCACGTATATTTCATCTCTCTCTGGATGATTCCGGTCTTCCACGAGGAATACATGAACTATATCTTTCAGTTCAATCCAACTGCACCCTGGTTCCTTTTTCACATCGAGACTTCTCAATCTTGTTCTTACCTTCACAACATCTTCCCACTTCCCCAATTTAGCATAGATATTAGACATGGCAACATAGGCAGATATATGCTCTGTGCCCATGCAAAGCAACTTCTCAGCAACTTTCTCACCCATCTCCAAGTCCATCGAATACCAGCAGGCAGTGAGTAAGGCTCCCCATACCACTCTATCTGCTGGCACAGGCATTTCAGAGATGAACTTCTCAGCTTCTCTGATACGTCCAGTCCGACCGAGAAGATCGACAGCACAGGTATAATGCTCCACAGTTGGTACTAGTCCATAGCTTTCCATAGAGTGGAAGAACCTCATCCCCTTGTTAACTAAACCAGCACGAGCACTAGCCATAAGGAGGCCCAAAAAAGTGATCTCATTGGGATTGATATGATGCTTCAACATCCTCCCAAATTCTACTATAGCTTCCAGCCATTGACCATTCTGCGCAAGCCCATTGATGAGTGATGTCCAAGAAGCGACATTTGGTGATGCAATGCAACAAAATGCGCTACGTGCATCACTGACACACCCACATTTCAAGTACATATCCACAAGGGCTGTCCCGACATAACTATTGGACTCGAATGGAGTCTTGCAGAGGTGAGCATGAACCATTTTGCCTTGCTCAATGGTTCCAACAGCAGCACAGGCGTGCAATAGAGCAGGGAATGTTGACGGGCTGCATACAATTGGCAATCGACACATGGCCACAAATAGTTTTAGAGCTTCTGAAGGATGATCATTCTGAACGTAACCAGAAATCATAGAATTCCATGTTATCGTGTTTCCTTCATCCTTAATTTGCTCAAATAGCTTCAGTCCATCCTCCAACTTCCCATTCTGTAAAAGAACTGACATCATGGAGTTTAAGGTCACGATATTTCTCCGAGGCATCTTTTCAAACATCCTCTGACAATCATCTAGTCTCCCTTCAATACCATACAGTTTAATCATCAGATTGTAGGAACCCGAATCATGCTCTGGCATCTTCTGGAAAACTATCTTTGCTTCCTCCGTCCTATGCATTGATATAAGCCCCCCAATCAATGCATTGGATGTGATCAAGGACGGCTTTTCCAGGTCGCTGTAAACCAGCAAGGCATCACCAACAGCATCAGAAGTGCAGTAAAGATCCACAAGAGCACTGGTGATTAACTTGTCGGTATCAAACCCGCTTCGAACCAAACAGCTATGAACGGATCTCCCAAAATCCAACGCTCCCATCTTTACGCAGGCCCTCAAAACACTGTCGAAAGTGAATTCATTCGGCCTCACTCCATCATCGGCTAACATCTGAACAAATAACCAAATCGCTCTGCGACAGCACTCGCCCGCTCCTCGTGCATGGCCCGATATAACAGCGGTCCACGCAAACACGTCACGAGGCGCAGGCATCCTCTCGAGAAGACCCAGGGCGTCATCCGGCAGGTTGAACCTCACAAGCGCGACGACCATCGGGCTCCACATTCGCTCATTCCTCGGATGAAGGGACTCGAAGAGCGTGTGAGATGCGTGCAGATCAAAGCACGAGGAGTAGAAGTCGAGCAGAGAAGGCCCCACGACCTCGAAGCTCTCAGACCCGGACTTGACCACCTGGCAGTGCACCTGTGCCCCTACCCGAAGGAGGCGGCCGCGGGCACAGGCGCCAAGCACCGACGCGAAGGTGGCCTCGCTGGGGCTTACCCCCGAGCGGTGCATGCGCGTGGCGGCGTCGAGCGCGTCCAGTACGCTCCCGCGCCGCGCGTGGCCTGCGACCATGGCGTTCCAGGTGACCACAGTCCGGCGCGGCATTCCGTCGAACAGCCTGCGCGCGGCCGCGGTGTCGCCGCTACTGAGCAGAGCAGTGAGCCGCATGTTCTGCGTGGTGACGGACGCATCTTCGTCAGGCTGGGTCGATGAGTGCCGCGGTGACAGCCTGCTTGCGGGGGTAGCCGGCGGTCTTGGTCTGCACAAGGCGAAAGGTCTGGACCTCGAGAGCATGCGGTAGTCTCGCTAAGGCTTGGAGGGCGCTGCGTACTGGCGAGTTAGCCGTGCGGGCGTAACTTCTTCTCTCAAGAAATAAAGAGTATAATTTTCGTCCTCGATCCCACATAAATGGTCTCTCAACTTTAAAACCCACAAACCTTAGTCCTTCAATTATTGATACCGAATTTTTTCATCACTCGAGTAAATCTGGATGCTTTCGTGACATGAATTTTTTTTTTTGTTTTTGCTGAAGTGCTGACATGATTTTGACTATACCTCACCACATCATCGTCCATCTCACCTTTCTCTTCTAGCCTGCTCCAACTTCATCAGCTAGTTGTCGAGCACAGCGACGTGCCACCTCATGCTTGACTCCCCGGTAGATCTTTTGCCTTTCTTCTCACTCTAACGTGATCGCTAGGACACCACCCATTCCACCCCTGCACCTAGCGCTACGACTCGTGCAATTGAGCAGGAAATCATCCTCGGAGCACATCAGGCCCGTCCGCTGCGCCGGACCTTCCAATGCCACCAACATAGCCCTCCTCAATTTCTCCTCCTTGCGCCATTCGATTCTAATCATTGTGCGTTTCTTCTTCCCCGAGACTCGGTCACATTCTCGTCTTGTATAGAGAGAACACGAGTGATGCTTGTTTCACGCCGTCGTCTCTTGTGCACACAACAACCTTGACGAGCCAAATCCCCATGTGCAGGCGTGTAAACCACACAGAAGGAATCAATGCAGGAGGCCCTAAGTCACCGACACCCAAATCGTCTTCTCCGACTCTGGTAACCACCACCACATCATGATCGATCACCTCCTCCAGCAAACTCTGAATCTCCTTGTCGGCTTTCCTAAGGTCGATGTGGTCCTACCGAAGCCCCGTGTGTCCTACCCGAACAGCCCCTCACCCTTGAGCTCACCCATCGTAATCACATCTAAGGAGGCTTACATGCTCTAGGTAAGCCCCCTGTTGGGTATCCCCTCTTCCCAAGCCTCCCAGTGGGTCTAGTTTGATGCCCGCATCACGCCGCCCTTCACTGGAAAGTTTTCACGGTGAAACTTCGGCCATCTCGCGTGCCCATGCTTGCTTCCCCAGCTACGCAACTCTCCCCGTTAACGCCTTGACTGCCGTGCCCACACACTCGCTGGCATTCCTCGATGCTACAAAATGTGACTCAAGTACCCCCGAGGCACCCTGGCACAGTCGGAATCTCAGGGCCTACACACAATTAGAAGACTCCTGATGGGCTTTATGCAAATTTGCACAAGCTTACTCCCTAACCGTTGGATCTTCAGCAGGTGCCCCCGGAGGTTACATAGTCGCTCTTCTAAAATGTGCAATGAAATTAAGTTGATAGACAAGGGCGTGTAAAATGGTCGATAATACAGATCTTCTCTTATGGTTCCATGTCATGTAGAAAAGCCAAAAGAACATGTTATAACAACACATTGTATCTCAACATTATCTCCAACACCCCATCTATCAACGAGTGCAAGGAGTATGTGCCTGTGCGCGATGAGGGCTTGCCAGATCAATGCCAAAAGAAAGTGCGGTTTTCTGAGGCTAGCCGTTTCACCACATCCAGCCCAAAAGGTGCTATTCTTGTCACATGCACCCGGCTCATCATGCAACTTATCTTTCGGAGCAGAAATAACCCTTAAATTTGGACAACAAAAGGGCTACAGAACTGTACAGCTCTAAGTAAGAAAACAGGAACCTCCTGTTACGACTAAGTAAAACTATTTTTCTGATATCACATGTCTAGCTTACTCAAAAAAAAAACGCATCTCCTGTGAACTGAAACTACCCGAACAAACATTTGATCATAATCCTATTACTGTTAGCTGGTGCAATTTCTTAAGGCCGTCATTGCCTCGCTGCTACAGTAGCTGGTAGGCGCTAGCTGCCAAGGTTGAACTGAACCGCTGATGACCCAACACATCATCATCTGCTAGATGCAGAATCCGAAAGCAAAGGTTGATGGATGGAACTCTTGTTCCTACGCAAGTCAGTTAGTAAATAATCGAGATAGGTCCCAGTCGACGACTCCAAATTCCCCGGGGCTTGGGCATGTCCGTCGGTTTGCTCAATTTGCTGGAGAACATCGATGGCACTAGGTCGGTACACGTTCCTCAAGTATCTAAGAGCCAGCACCGGGCCCATTCCTGCCGCAACAATCAGCTGGGAAAAATATATTTTCACCATACATAACGGTTAGGCCAGTCATAGCTACAAAAAGAGTATATATAACCAACAACAGTAGACTTACGGCCATGGTGATCCAGTATGAAGGTTGATTACACAGATGCCACATGACAGTGTGCATCTGAAGGGTTGGTACCGCACTGAGTATTAAGTTGATCATGTAGAAGGCTACAAAGTTCCCCCATATGAGGGTGATTTGTGGACAAGTAAATGAGCTGAAGACAGAAGACAGAAGACAGTATCAGTGAAGTACGCTATGATGTGCTTGTAGCAACCAACCGTGAGAACTTACTTAGTATCCAGCGTCACCACAAAAGCTTGCAACCAAATGCATCCAGACAGGGCGACCATGGAGAGCTCCTCCATGTCACTTTTCTCATCAGCATATGCGTTGATGGTAATTAGGAAAACAACAAATGCCTGAAACCACAAACGATTAAAATCTCGTTATGGAGATTAGATTTTCATGTGCAGCTAAAGCATAGTGGATGTAAAGGATCATGCATACAGGAAATAAATCAAGACAGAGAAAAAACATCGACTTCATGTACTAATAGTGCACACGGCATTTGGTTAGCACACTGACTGATAGGTGTATGTGTTATTCACTGTATATTCAGGCCTACTGAAAAATCTCACAAGCTGCTCGTCAGCAAGTGGTTTGTGGTCCACAATAGATTGCATTAACAGAGCCCCAACCAATGCATCCACTACACTTCAATATATTCTTCAAGATACGGAAACCCAGATGAGTACAACATAAAAAGAATGAAAGAGTAATGTTTATTTTACATGGTACAGCGATCGCCCAAACCATTCAGCAAATGTACTGCGATTCAAGAGCCTGGAAACACAATGAAACTACTCATATTAGTCATGCCACAAAACAGCTACATAGCACACTTACAAGAAGCCTCAACAAATAAAAATGAAGGAACAAAAAAATTCTATTTGTACCTCCCAGCTTGAGAATAAAGTAAAATCTGGGGATATCGCAGAACTGTTGTTTCAGAGATATCCTTGTCAAAAATTATTGTCATAACCGGAAGACTTGTGTAGAAAACATTGTAGGCCATCAGGCTAATCGAGTTGAAGATACTAGTTCCAGAAAGCCCTGACGAAAAGGAAAAACTAACATAGGACCCAGGTCAGCAGTCCATGTGTAGTGGCTTCCCAGTATAATCAAAGGTACTGCTAATGGAAAGAGCATTAGGAGGCTAGACTCACAGAATCTGTATAAAGCAAATCAACAGTGACTTGTAGAAAGAGTACTGCGAAATAAATGCTGTGCGATTGTATGAATATCGACCATGGACAAGTATCAACCTTCTGAGAAACTTGAACTCTGCAAAACAATTGGAAAACATACATACTTAGACTTAGTAAAAGTACATGGAACTTGGAGGTAAAGTTCAACAAAAGGATAAGGTGGTAGGGATTCTCAGTACAAAGACATGATCCATTGGACATTCTCTTTTTCAGACGACAAAATGATACCAGTTCATATGGATAAACAAAGGTCGAAGATTTACAATCTCTGCCTACACTAGTTTGGAATCTCTATACAGGGTTCAGAAGACTGGATGGTCAAAACCAGAGCCAGACATGGAGTGGGTTTCTAGGACCTGGCTTCAGCTAGAAAGACGATTAAATCAGCCTTCAAAAGTTCTAGACGACCACATAATGTTTAACATTGTGTCCAACTTAAAATAGTGCAAGCATAAGAACACCTCTGAGCTCAACAATACAAAGGCAGCACTGACATACACATTACAAGGTAAATGTAAAATCAGCAAACTGTGTAAAATTAATAAAAGATGCATACTTCCAATGCTATAATCAGCAGCTCTTGCAGCTTGCAGTCCCTCCCTACCACTAATCCCTACTCCAATGTTAGCCTCTTGAATCATTCTTACATCATTACCACCATCACCAATTGCTAGAGTTAAAGAGCCAGAGGATTTCAGGATCCCAACAAGCTGCACAAATGCAAAACAAAGTTAGTTTTTAAGTGACCAGCTAAATAGCAGCAGCGCATGATATGTTATTGAGTAGCATCACGATAACTGCATCAATATTTCAGACTCTTGCTCTCTATCAGGATCTACATTGTCCCTCATTAAGTAATTTATTAACATAAAGTCCAGTAAGTCCAGTTGGATGCCACGGCTCCATTTGCATCGAGGTGGATTACAATTGTATGGGATGTCATTAGTAGAATCACAAAAAATAAATCAAAATTGTAAACGGTCTTGCCCAACATGAGGATCTTTGGTACCAAAGACGACATATGCTCATCCCATTCAGTTTTTTAAAAACCAATTTACATGTCAAAAGGTAAGAAAACTGTTGGTAGAAACAGCCAAAGGGAAACCTGTGCTTTCTGCAAAGGTGTCATCCGACAGCATATTGCTGTTCTTGACATCATGGCCAGCTTAGTGAAAGATTCCAGCGAACGCTTCAGAATTATTTCGAGTGCCCAACCATCCAAAACGAATGCAAGATCCTGCATAAACAGATTTGACATGAAGTACTCCAGTCAACCAAAACAAACTATGAACCCATTCAGTAACAGAGTTTAAGTTTGTTAAATGTGCATAGACAAACACACCAAAGAATATGATAGCAAATATGATATGATAGTTCAAACTGAATATACAAAACAAAAAAAAATCCTGAAGATTTAACATATACTCCCTCCGTTCCTTTATCTTAAGTGTATTTGCTTTCTCCTGCTTCTAAAGATTTGAGTTGGTGGTGAGTTCACTCACCCATTCACTCTTCCTCCTACCCATGGGACCCACTGAATCTATACCTAATACTAAAAGGATGAAAGGAGGATTGTTTCTTCCCTATTTTTTTCTACATCATCCCCTCCCATACGGTGGTTTTTACGTATGTCATTCCCTCCCTGTAGTATCGAATCCATCACTGCATGGGACCGACCCGGCCACAATCACCCCACCTGTGCCTACATACAACCACACGAACGACAGGATAAGCGATGTTGCCCAAGATATACCTAGCACATCTGTTGTCATCGTCGATGTACGGTAAACCCCACAAGACGTGCGGCTACATATCGTATGATCCCAGCCGCACGCAGGAACACATACATGGCGATGGCATCGTCGTTGCCGTGGCTGACCATGCCGACGGCCGACATACCACCACATGTGGCACGACACCCGCTCCATCCGTCTCCCCTGATCCATCCCCTCCTCCCAGATTCGTCAGCAATTACTCTCGATCCCCTTCTCCATGCGCTGCTCAACGGGTAGTCACACGAGATGGCATGGAGGCGGCCTGAGGGCTGTCATGATCCTGCACATCTAGGGCAGCGCAAGTTCCTCTATGGATACCATGCAGTGCGGCTCAACCTTGGCCGACGCACTCATCCACGACAAGCGCGGCCCAGGAAGCGCTTGGGCGTAGGGGCAGCAGCCGAGCGGCGGAAGCGGTGCAGGGATTCCGATGTGGACGTGGGAACAAGGACGGGTGCTTCCAGATCAGGTGCGACCTGGTCATTGCAACTTGCAACTCTAAGCACCCCTTACCCGATGGCTTCGGTTTCCCCTTCGGGCATCCAAGCCCAACAGATCACGCCATTTCCCGCCCCGCGATCGAGCCGGCGCATGGCTTGTGTTTGGGAAGTTAACGAAGACCCTTCGCCCAACTCCGCAAGTCGGTCAGGGGCTACACCCACCAGGTGCACTATCGTGCCCCCAATATCTACAAAGGACAAGAAAACCGCCCTGTTCATGCTTCGCTCATATCGACATATTTTTAGATGGTTTTTGTGAACCGGATGTCTCCAACAACAAAGATAGGGAGGTCGGACACCTTGCTCACCATGCACGGGTTTCCTCGATTTCCTCCTGACGAGCCCGACAGGTCGTGTCATCTCCAACCTCTTCAAGGCGAGCCGGCGCAAGATCATTTTTCCTTCCAAGGATACTCAGGACTCCATCAAGACCTCGCCAAGGATACCAAGACGGCGCATTCAGTTCGACACCGACCCTGATGCAACCGAGCTCATGACGGACTCAGGGGCTACTGACGGTACACAGTACCAGAGGTATCCAACCTCCGAGGAAGTCGGTTGCAAGATCGGCCTCAGGGTGTAGCTATAGCCCAAGCCCCTCGTGCCGAGGAACACTAGATGAAAAATAAATAAAAATCGTATGTCAAATTTGTTTGGCTACTTCCAGATGCTTCCACTCTAGTGTACTATTTCTTTTCTTTTCTTTTCTACCCTACCTACTGTTTTCTAGAGTCTTCTAGTTGTGAGTAGCTATGAGTAGAATGGTGAAACTTAAATAATGTTTTCTAGAGTATTCCAGCTGTAAGTGGAAGTATGTGAAGGCTTCCCAAAGCCTATAAATAGAGGTCCTCACCTCTACTTTGAAACCGAGACTATGTACCCACTACCTATAATAGAACTCGTTGTTCTTATCTAAGATCTTGGAGTAGATCTTGTGCTCTAGGAGTTCTGGATTGAACTCTTGCTGCCATATCGGCCTACATTCGCCTCTAGAGCGATATCTAGCGCAGCACGTTGAAGTTGTTCCTTCAACACTTGTGTTGTACACATTGTAGCAGCAAAGTGGAGTTGCTCCTCCACAACCTTTGTGCTGCTTCAGGTGGCATCAGAGCCTCGTTGACCCAAACTAGTTCTTGTTGTCCTCTTCGAGAGCAAGCTGCAGCAAGCAATGGAGCAATTGGAGAAGAGGATCGATGCTGCAGAACAACAAATCAAAGAGCTGCGTGAAGATCTTAATCGGAGATTTGATCAGCTGGTTGAGATGATAAGAAAGGGTGTTCCCCCTGCTACCAATGAAGGAGATTCATCTAAAGAAGAAGAATATGTTCATCAAAGAAGAAGGAGAGGTAATCTTGGAGCAAGACCGCCACAACAACGTGCTGTTCAACGTGCTTCAATAAGGCCAATTTATGTTGAAACTTCTGAAGGTGAAGAATATGATGAAGCCCTTGAAGAAGCTGATCTCTATGCATATCGAAGAGTACCCAACCCTACATATGCAAGGGATACATACAAGGTGAAAGCTGAGATCCCAACTTTTAATGGAAATGTTGATATTGAAGGGTGCCCAGATTAGTTATATGAAGTGGAGACTTTCTTTGAGGTCATGGAGGTTCCGGAAGATCGGAGAGTCCCTTTGGTCGCATACAAGCTGAAAGGAGGAGCCGGTGCATGGTGGCATCGCGTTCAAGAAGAGCGCAGGCTGAGAGGAGAACCTCGTGTGAGAACTTGGCGGCAAATGAAAAGCCTTTTGAAAGGGAGATTTTTACCCGCTGATTATGACCAGATCCTATTTATCCAATTCCAAAATTGTGCTCAAGGAAATAGGACTGTCTCAGATTACACGGAGGAGTTTCTAAGGCTACAAGTGAGGTGCAGCCTTGCTGAAACTGAAGATCAACAAGTTGCAAGGTACATCAATGGTCTCAATGATGCTATTCAAGATCGATTGATGATGCAACAAATCTGGTCCATTGATCAAGCACAAGCTCTAGCCTTAAAGGCCGAGAGGTTTGTGAGGACAAGAAAGACAAATAAGGCTCCATATCCTCCATATCCTCATACCGAAGGCTCGTCTAGGGATCACACTAATAGTGGAAGAAAAGACCACTCCACCAAAGGCAAAACAACCAATCCCGAAGCAAACTAGAGGCAAGGGTAAGTCCAATGAAGGCCCAAAATGCCATAAATGTGGTGAAGAGGGACACATATCCAGCAATTGCCCACTAAGGAAATTTGTTAGCACAACTATCCATGAAGGTGAAGGCGACGAGGAAGAATACGAATCTGAAGATATAGAGGGACAAGAGGTTTTTTAAGAAGAAGGTGAAGAGGTGGTATGTGTGATTCAGTGTCTCCTATGTTCCACACCACAACCTGACAGCACACAACGGAAGAAAATATTTGAGAGCAAATGCACGGTGAATGACAAGGTATGCAAATTAGTGATTGATAGTTGTAGTTGCGAGAATCTTATCTCCCAGAAGTTGGTGAACCATTTAAAGCTTGAAACCCATGATCATCCAAATCCCTACACTATTGGATGGATCAAGAAAGGAGTGAATATGAGGATCACCAAACAATGCAACCTGCCACTTTCTTTGAGCAAGCATTATCGCTCAAATGTGTTGTGTGATGTAGTTGATATGGACGCCAGCCATGTTCTTCTTGGGAGACCTTGGCAGTTTGATGTGGATACTCACAAGGGTAGGAAAAATTCTTACTCTTTCATTTGGAACAAGAGAAAGATCATTATTCTACCAAATAAAACTGATGGTAATATCTCTAAGGAAGAGGGGGAAAGTATGTTAACTATCTCCCACACCTCTAATGAGTTTATGGAAGACTTGAAGGAGGCAGATTTGTGTGCTGCACTTATAGTAAAAGGAGAAGAGCGCCCGGTTGTTGAAATTCCAGCAAAGGTACGTGGCTTATTAGCAGAATTTTATAACATACTTGGATAGCCACAAGGCCTGCCACCGATGAGAGGAATTCAACATAGAATTGACTTAATTCCGGGAGCAAATTTTCCTAATCTTCCACACTATCGAATGACCCAAAAGAACATGATATATTGAAGGAGAAAGTGGAGAAATTGCTGCAAAAGGGGCACATTCGAGAAAGTATTAGCCCATGTGTTGTACAAGCCCTGCTCGCACCAAAGAAAGATGGATTTTGGCGCATATGTACGGACAGTAGAGCCATTAACAAGATCACTGTAAGGTATAGATTCCCTATTCCCTGTCTGGATGATATGTTGGATCAGCTTAGTGGAGCAAGAGTGTTCACAAAGCTGGATTTAAGAAGTGGATATCATCAAATCCATATCAGATCCGGGGATGAATGGAAAACCGCCTTCAAGACAAAGGAAGGATTGTTTGAATGGCTAATCATGCCATTTAGACTTTCAAATGCACCAAGTACCTTTATGCACTTGATGAATCAAGTCCTTCGACCCATCTTATCCCACTTTGTTGTGGTTCATTTCGATGACATCTTGATCTATAGCAAGGATGAGGCTGAACTTCCAGGCATAGATCAAATAAAGGAGTTGTATGAGGATGACGAAGACTTTGGCCATGTTTGGGTGAAGCACACAAGGGGCCAACCATTAGGTGATGACTATTTGATGCAAGATGGCTATCTTTTCAAAAATGATCGTTTGTGCATTCCAAGAAGTTCTCTATGTGACAAACTAGTTAGAAAGCTCCATTCAGGTGATCTTAGTGGCCATGTTGGAAGGGACAAGACTATTGCTAACCTGGAAGCCCACTACTTTTGGCCATAACTAAAGAGAGATGCTAGAAAGTTTGTTCAGCGATGCCTATATGTCAAACCTGCAAAGGCCAAGTCCAGTACACAAGGTTATACATGCCTTTGTTTGTTCGTGTTGCTCCATGGGAGGACATCTCTATGGACTTCGTCTTGGGCTTGCCAAGAACAAGACGAGGAAGTGATGTTGTATTTGTAGTCGTGGATAGAATCTCTAAGATGGCTCATTTCATCCCATGCCGCAAGACAACGGATGCTCATCATGTGGCAAATCTGTTCTTTCGAGAAGTGGTCAGACTTCATGGAGTACCAAGGTCCATCGTCTCAGACCGTGATAGCAAGTTTCTTGCTGCATTTTGGCTCACTTTGTGGAAGCAATTCAACACTGAATTGAAGTTTTCTAGCACTGCTCATCCACAAACAGATGGACAAACGGAAGTGGTGAACAAGTTTTTGGGTAATCTGATCCTTTGCACTTGTGGAGAAAGAAAGGGACAATGGGATTTGGCTTTATCTCTTGCAGAGTTCTCCTACAATAACTCCAAGCATAGATCCACAGGAAGGAGCCCTTTTTCCATTGTCTACACTAATGTTCCAACACATGTGGTGAACCTGGAGAAGCTACCATCAAAGGGAAACTCAAAATCAGCATTGTCCTTTGCTGATAATTACATTGAGCTATTTGAAGAGATTCGTGGTGCTTTGGAAGCACAAAATCAGAAATATAAACAACTTGCTGATTGCAATAGGAGGCCAAAATCATTTCAAGTTGGTAATAGGTGATGGTCTACATCCGAAAAGAGAGGCTGCCTTTAGGTGTTAAGGGGAAGCTTAGGCAGCGAAGGTATGGGCCCTTCTCTATCATGAGGAAGATAAATGATAATGCTTATGTGATAGATCTTCCAAACGACATGGGCATATCCAACACATTCAATGTTGCGGACTTGACTCTACCATCCAGAAGAAGCGCTCTATGAAGATAACTCGAGGGCGAGTTCCAAACAACTAGGGGAGAATGACGAGGAACACTAGATGAAAAAGAAATCGTATGTCCGATTTGTTTGGCTACTTCTAGATGCTTCCACTCTAGTGTACTATTTCTTTTCTTTTCTTTTCTACCCTACCTACTGTTTTCTAGAGTCTTCTAGTTATGAGTAGCCATGAGTAGAATGGTGAAACTTAAATAATGTTTTCTAGAGTATTCCAGCTATAAGTAGAAGTATGTGAAGGCTTCGCAAAGCCTATAAATAGAGGCCCTCGCCTCTACTTTGAAACCGAGAATATGTACCCACTACCTATAATAGAACTTGTTGTTCTTATCTAAGATCTTGGAGTAGATCTTGTGCTCTAGGAGTCCTGGATTGAACTCTTGCTGCCATATCGGCCTACATTCGCCTCTAGAGCGATATCTAGCGCAGCACGTTGAAGTTGTTCCTTCAACACTTGTGCTGTACACATTGTAGCAGCAAAGTGGAGTTGCTCCTCCGCAACCTTTGTGCTGCTTCACCTCGCCCTGCCAGCAGGCCTCCCAATAAGACCGGCCCACCAAGCCAACTGTTGGCCCACCAGGGGCGACCTTAACCTGTACTCCAACATACATGTATCAGTAGATCTGATGGGACTCTACTATGTAAACCGACTTGGGCTCATGTAACCCTACCCCTCGTTCACCTATATAAGGGGAGGTAGGGGCCTCCCAAGTTGGCATCCAATCTATGCCAAGATCTCTCATACGAGACACCAATCAATACAATCAGACATGCAGGATGTAGGGTATTACCTCCACCGCGAGGACCTGAACCTGGGTAAAATCGTTCATCTCATGTGCACCCCATTCTAATCCATTCTGATCCTCTATGCGTACTCCGCCCCATGAGCAACCCTATCATGGGATTTGCCTGTATTATGCACCGACATCCACGGTTTTGACCCTCTTCCACACCATCAGACGCCGATTGCATCAACCTCATCTTCCCCCATGTCCTCCACGGATGACCTACCAGCAAAGGCGGTTACTACAGCCAGCTGTGTCGCCCGACGCGGCACCTCTAGGGTCTGGTCACTGCCAGGAGTTGCAAATCCGCTAGCCTCCCCTACCGCCCCTTCTTAGGTCCACGTGGAGCCACCACCGGAACATGGTCGTTGGCAACGCACCCGCACTGATGGCGCTGCCGAAGGTTTCCTTCCTGTCGATCTTGCCGGCGGCCGTGGGCGTGGTGAGGATCCATTGCAGCTTCAGTTCCGCGGCCGAGACAGTGCCCACGTCGAAGACTATTATCGTTGGATTGTAGGCTGCATGAGAATTGGGTGTCCCGGCGCTTGGGGTTTCCCTTGGCGGGGCCACGATCTCTGACAACAACAACAAAGCCTTTAATCTCAAACAAGTTAGGGTAGGCTAGAGGTGAAACCCATAAGATCTCGCAACCAACTCATGGTTCTTGCACATGGATAGCAAACTTCCACGCACCCCTGTCCACTGCTAGTTCTTTGGTGATACTCCAATCCTTCAGATCTCTCTTTACGAACTCCTCCCATGTCAAGTTCGGTCTACCCCGACCTCTCTTGACATTATCAGCACGCTTTAGCCGTCCGCTATACACCGGAGCTTTTGGAGGCATGCGCTGAATATACCCAAACCATCTCAGACGATGTTGGACAAGCTTCTCTTCAATCGGTGCTACCCCAACTCTATCGGCCACAATCTCTGCCTGGGACACAACAGGCCACACGGAAATGCAAGGTCACTGGGGGGTTTCAGTGAGAGAGGAGCTCGCTGGCAGCCGAGGGGTGCTCAATGGAGATGAGTGGGCGTCATGCAGGGAGTGGAGGGTTACTACTTGCTCTCGATTTGCAGAAGAGAGATATATTGAGGAGGAAACTGCCATGTTGCAGGCTGCTAGATTTGTAGAAGAGAGATATAGAGAGGAGGAAACTGCCATGCTGCGGGCTGCTTGCTATCGCACCAGCTGCTGCTGCAGGCTATATGGCTTAAGAGAGGAAGTGAGATAAGTTCTTCTGGAGAGAAATATTGCTGCTTTAGGCAGCTGCAGCTTGTTCAGTGCTGCTATATGTTGCTGCTGTATGCTAGATGTTGAGAGGAGAGACTGGCTGATTTACGTCGTTTCACTGATTTTTGCACATGTAAGGTGAGCTGTGGTTCATTTCTTCCTTCTATTTGACTCTTTTCATTTGTTCATTCCATATATGTCAGTTGTAAATAAGTTCAGAGACAGTTGTTGCTGAAGAAAATCAGAGAAGTAGGGATGAACACCATCTATCGGAAGCAGATTAGGTGGGTTTTGTTTTGTTTGTTCCTAACTGTGGCTCAGTTTGCATGTGTGGGATGATTCAGTTCAGTTTGTTTTAGTTCTACAGTTCACTATGATGAGCTCAGCTGTAGTTGTGTTTTCAGAATAGATTTGGTGAGGTATAATTGTAAAAATAGCTTCGGCACCTTGCAGTACCATGGAGTTTCTTTAACGTTGATTGATGACATGATTCCTATGTTTCGGAAGGGAACACTAGCAGGGAGGTTGAGATCGAAATGCTAGAAGAAATTGTGCTGGGTGAAGCAACCACTGGAGCAAATATCAAAGGTATGGCAATTTTTACAACCTAATTTTACACGTGTGAATATTCTTTTAATATAGTGTCAAAAATCAGCAGGAAGCGAGGGAGGAAAATCATGCCCGACAATGTAGACAATTGTTTTTTACCTCTTCTTTTTTGCAGATCGAGACGAATTGGAAGCCACGAGCAAAACAAAGAGAACGCTGGGCAGCCGATGGGAGGTGGCGCACGAACACCAGGAGGCAGCAGCCGGAGGGGGCGAGCTGGAGGGAGGCAGACGGCACCCTAGGGCGGAGCGGGCGGCGGGCGAGGCGAAGACGACAGACAAGCAAGCGAGCCTCGGAGCTGCCTGGTGGCCAGCACGTGCAGCTGACTGTTTGGCATCGGCCGGCGCAAGCCTCGGCGCTTGATTGCGGTGAGGACTACTCAGTGGTCATCGATGGCGGAGTCAGAATCGCTCTCGCGGAGGACTGATGACGCGACGCCGGGCTGCAACCTCGACAGCGCTTTTCTCCTTGGTGGCGTGTGGGTTGCCAGGTCGCCCTGCATGCCTTGTTTTTGGGGGTGTGATACGACGGTTTTTGCCCGGTTTTCCGCTAATTAACTGGGCAATTCTCTTCGATCTTTTTTAATAAATCGGGCCCTAAGGGACCGCGTTTCAAAAAGTAGGACATGGATAGAATGATGATCTGATATGCAACAAGCAAACACATCATTAGTGTTTTGGCTTACCTTGCAAAGTAGAACAATGCTATGTATAGTAGCATTAGCAGAAATGTCCATTAATACATACGATAAGAAAATAAATAACCAGTTGTTTCTTGTGTAACTTTAGAAGATCTTGATTGGATCTTTTGAATAACCGAACGAGGATAAACTATTTTTGGCTCTACTTTCATGTTGTTCCGTAGCGTAGCATCTGCATCTAACTAGTTTCGTACTCTCTCCGATCCAAAAAAAGTGAACTAAAACCACGACACTTTTTTGGATCGGAGGGGGTACTAAAATTCCACAATGTAAGGTGCATTTGTTGTAATCCCACATAATCCTGTTTTGACCCCTCCACCACATACATGGAAATCTCACGTCCTCATGTTAAAATCAAACAACCTCCCTAACAGGAGCCAACCTCCCAATGAATTGGTTGAAAAATAAACTCCCAATCGATTGGTTTGCATGCGCTGCTCATTCCTTGGGATATGTCGTTGCATGGACCATGCAAGGCGAGTGCGCGATCTGCACGCGCCCTCAAATCACTGGATGATGTCCACTTAATTGATACTAGCAAAAGGGCTCGTGCGTTGCAACGGAAAAAAAAATATCACACGTGGTTCAAGATTTTAGCAATCCAAGCACTGACTTGCATATGTCTAGTTCATTCAAGCACTGGCTCTTCTGCCATGACCTCTAAGCTCATCCTCACTTCATTGTGAAGTCGAGAGAGTATCCATATCGGCATATATGCCAGATTATTGCTACACCTCACCTTTAGTCTTTTTATTTTTGAAGAGGCTTGTTGATTGTCTATTTGGGGACATATATAAATTGATGGGATCATATGTAAATTTGTGAGGTGGTACTATTTTTGTTTGGAGTAGATGATACTTCTAATTAATAAAGAATTTTTTTATGGTACCGAAAGCTGGCCAATGACCCAATAAAGAGAATAGTAAAATGGATGTGGCTGAATCATCTTCTAAAAAAGGGATGTGGCTGAATCATAGGCAGCCTGTGGCAGTGAAATAAAAGGCCACTTTCCCTAAAAAAGTGAAATAAAAAACATTCCTTCTAAAAAAAGGGAGCCTGTGCTCGCTGCAGCCAGCAGTCGCCGCTCCTAGCGCACGCACGCATGTAATGAGCCCAAGCGAGGAGAGGCTGAGCTCTTTCCCGGCATGCCATCTCCGCCGCCTTCCTCTCGGCTCCAGCCGGCGAGCCCAAATGTCCGCTATAACCTTGCGTCACCGCCCTTCTCTATGCCTTCTCCCTTCCCTTCCTCCCTCTCCATGGTCCTCTTCTTCTCCCGTCTCTCTCCTCCCTCATCTCTCTCTCCTCCCTGTTGTTCATGTACAATGAAGCGATTTGATGGGTAAAGAAGTGTGTCTCTATCAATTGGAGAAAAATTCTTTGTTATTTGATCGGTGATTGATGTAAAAAATAATCCTATTCGGTGAGTGCTCTCCCGTGTCCTGCCCACTCGGGTGCCCATTGCATTTGCATCTGGCTGTAGACAGTGATTCGCTGTCTGTCCTCCGATACTATCTTCTTAGCCGCCCTCATCCTCGTCTCTCCCCCCATGCATTTTCTCCCCATACTCTCGATTCTCTCTTCCTTCTCTCCCCTTCTCCCTGTCCAGCGGGGAACTACTGCCGTGCGCAGCACTCCCAGTCCCGCCTCAACGGTCGCCACTGCTTCAAGGCCTTCCCCGTAGGCTCTCGTTCCAGATCGGATTGGATCGAGGCCACCACCGAGCCTCCCGAGCGCCTCCACCTACACCTAGCTCCAGCGCCCTTCTTCCTCCACCATTTTTCTTTTTCGGTTCGCCATGAGCCAGCCAACAGGGGAGCCTAGCCGCTGCCTTCCAGGTCGCCGGAAGCCGGCGCCCGTCCCGTCCTCCCCCCCTGCGACCGATGCCGACAGAGCTGCCATCGACATTTTTTTATTTCTGGAAGAACTAAATACTCTAGATAACAACCTTGTAATCATGATACATGATTTTTATATCGCAAAAATCTCATCAAATTTGTATTTAAATTTACATGGATACAAAAGACAAATCGTGTTGAGGACTACAAAAAATAAAAGGATTTGACAATTGAAACTTCATTACTATCTTTTACCTGGGAGCTCTTCCACTTGTGTGACATATTATCACTGTGAATACTGTGAGAAGAAAAGGTTAATAACGTCGCACATGCATGGTTCGTTCAGCAATACCACGTAATCGCTCCTTCCTACTCGTGATGCCTCGTCATGGCTCCAGTTCCTCCAGTAAACCCGCTCGCGATCTCACCTGAGATGGCGGCTCTGCTGACGCTGGGGCACATGCTTTTCATCTGGGCGATCTTTCCGCCTTCCATCTCCACGTGCACGCTCCTTGTTGATCTAGAACCACTCCCACTTGAGAGACAGCCGCTGCCACTGGTACTCATGGTGCTCATACGCCACCTGCTACTCGTCTAGCTGCACCACATGCCGGCGCATCCACTGTCACACGAGCTCTGGTTCGCGGCCTGTCGACGGTGGCCGCAGTAGCTTCACAACCAATGGCCCCTCTTTTCCCACCTGTGATCTCCTCGAGCACGCGTGTCCCATCGTCCTCTTTCTCTTTGCATGCTGCCATCGTGCTTCTGACGCTTTCATGCTCCTTGTGGCAGCTGTTGTGTTTGCGGTAGAGATTGTTGTCTGAGCCGATGGCGCCCACAATCTCATCAGAGCCGGTGGAGCTGCAGCAGGAGCGGAGGAGCTTCTTGGCTTCTTGCTGCTCGATGACAATGATGACAAAGAGCGCGCAGACATAGTCTCGCCAAGGGATGGCAGTCCGCAGCGAGCTGCGAGATTTGGCGTCGATGTCAAACCTTTGGAACAGGTTATTATCGCTGAGAGCAAGGTGCGCCAGGGTCGCCCTACCTCTGGCAGGAGATCCTACACTTTTTTGTCAGGATGATAGCCTTCTTCCATAGCCGGCTCAGGGGCATCTTGTCTGCATGCTGATCGGGTTCTTTCCCAATCTGATGCAGATGTGCAGCTTGTCCGATGCTTTATTTGTGGCTTCCTTGTAGAATCAGATTGAAGTTTATTTCCTGCCATGTCTATCTATGCGCTTCCTTGTAGAACTGTATAGAAGTTTATTTCCTTCCATATTTTAATCTACATGTACGTGCTACAATCAAACTCCTCTAGTCTTGTTTAAAAAAAAAACCTCCTATAGCCTCGCACGCTCATATCCTTTTGACGTATATATACCTTTTTATGTTTCTTTGGTCGTACGTGTGCACATATATTATGCAACGTGACCTAGCTCTAGACAGCCAAAATTTAGTACCACCTCACGTATATGTGTTAAATTCGAACTGAAAGCGTAAATTCACGGGAAGAAGCGTATTGTGACGGTGAACCCAATGAGTCAATCCGTGCTTTATTATTATATATATATATATAAAATATATATATATATATTATAGGGAAAGATACCTGCTGCTAACCACCAAACTAATCGAGGGTAATTTTGTCTGAAATGCTCCATAATTCTGCTCTCATTGTGCCAAAAATAATACAGCTCAGATAAAGGAACGGGGGGGAGTATGACCTAAAGGCATTGCAGCTAATGTAACGTATTGTCTGAGCATCTAATGTTTTGACGTAAGACTAATGTCATTTTCTCATGTATACCATTTCTGCTATAAAAATGGGGTACAGAAGATATTTGCCACATATAAGATTGATTTGATACTACCCGTGTAAGGTACAATATGGAATCCAGAAAAAATACCTTTCTTTCCGACGCAGTCTTCATAATTATCAATGCCCTCTCTAAGCTCTGTAATATGTCATCTTCAGTTTTTCCATTGATGGACAACAATTGACCTTTGGACTCTGCAGGAGATACAAGAGCTGCAGTGATAATTTTGGCAACAGATTGATGGATACAAGGTAGTGTTGTCTTATGATCAATGATCTGCAGTACTGACCACATGGTAAAGTATAAATTTATTTTATAAATTAGGTGATTACCAGAGGGTGCAGAAGAAAGAAAATAGCTTAATGGCAAAATTGTGTTCTTTGGGCCCTCTGGAACAGTCATGCAATAAATGTCCTACACCTACTCTAAATCTGTTTTAATGTGTGGTTTTTGTTTCTGAGATGCCTGCAGTAAGTTGCCATTTTAATACATAATTCTGTTTTGACAAATACAACTTCTCAGTCTGGTGGTACAAATAGGATGATCATTTTGTGACAGTTAGCTGTCCATGAACTCCTAGTAACCATCGTCGTAACTTAGAACCAACCACACCACGCTTATTGGCAAGAACGAACTAACATCTTATACTGGAAAGAGATTAAGATGGTAGACGAACCACGCAAGAACTTTCAATGCTTGAACAGATGAGTGAAATACTAGTAACTAGTAAAAGTAACCAACCGATAAAAGCACCAATGAAATAATAAAAGATGAAAGAGGCTTGGTGGATTATTCCTCCTGCTCTAAGACAATTCATCGCAACAGGACAAGTGTCACAGAACATTTGCCAGATAATCTATTTCTAGTGATAATACAGTACCAGGTGTTATGAGGTTACAGAGAAGTCCAATCTGGATTGCTGTAGTTTGCTTATCACCAGTTAGCATCCACACATTGATTCCAGCCTTCCTTAGCAATTTAATAGTTTCAGGCACACCATCCTGCCAGGTCACAACAATCTATGAGAAGGAGAACGGCAAGCATGCAATTGCACAAGTAATTCCACTGATTATTAAAAAAAACAATTAACAAATAATACCTGGAGACGGTCCTCTATGGCGGTGATACCAAGAATGTGAATACCTTGCTCTAAGCTGTTACAGACTTCGGCAATTTTATGCTGTATATTATGAAGCTCGTAATATACCTCAAAAATATAAAAAGCTACAAACCTAAGTGGACCATTATGAACTGGTAAGGTCGGGAGTGATTTACCTCCCTGTTGTCCAGTGAGCAGCTAGCATCTTGAAATTTTTTGGACCATTCTTTATATTCATCTTCTTCTAAGTCACGGCATCCCAAACATAATGTTCGCAGACCCAAATGAGAATACATTTCTACTGCCTCAAGATAGGTCTTTGTTTGTTGTCCTGTCATTTATGTGCTAGAAAATTGATTGTCTTGTATAACAAAAGCCAGGTGTTTAATCATTTGATGCATTCCCTCAAATACCATGCTTTATTGCTATGCAAACTTTTTTGGTATCAATTGGTGCCCAAGCCATATGTTCATTGAAGGAGTGAACCCAAATGGGTGATTGCATAGCATATATTGACATGTTTATTATAAAATAGAGTAGACACACACGGTTTCATCGAAGAAAAAACACACAGAGTAGAAAAGCCCAAAAACCTCTGCCTCCTGCTTCAAGTTAAAACTGGACACAACTTAATAAAAAAATCCATCAAGGAAGACAACTTGGTGCTGAAAGAAGAAAGAAATGCCCAACAGTGCTATCATCGATCATCATGCTCACCACATGGTTGATCAGGAACACCGCAATGCTTACGTCTTCAACGCTGAGATGCCTAATGTTCAGATGCTAAACCAACACGAAGCTTCAGGTTGTGCTCCAGTCAATCACATGATAGACATATTTTCCCAGGAGTGGACTAGTCATACGCTTGTAAGTATTAAATTTTCTATCTAGCAATGCATCGAGAACACAAAGTTTTGCTTTTTCTGAAGAAACAAAGTTCTGAGAGGCACTTTAATCTAGCAGGAAACAGGTTTGGAAGTAGCCCAAACTTCAGTGCTAGCCTTCGTACAATTAAACAAACAAATGAAGGCATGCAAGAGTGTATGAAAATTTGAAGTATAATAGAGGAAATACAATATTTGGGAGATTCGTACTGATAAACCATGTACCTGGACAAGAACGTGGGAAAATAGCTTCATCAGCACCTTTAGAGAGAAGAAGAAACTTCCCACTCTTGACCTCCTTTACCACAATAGACATTCTTTTGCGATCAGAAGTGAACTCCAAAACATCCAATACCTCATAACAAAATTTAGAACCATTGAAACAAATCTCTGCAGAATATCAGATGAAAATTGATCAAGCAGACAAGTAACAGAAAACCTAAATAGAGTAAGAAGTTCACCATCTTAACAGACTCTATCAAGCATTTACTAACCAGCAATGCCGCTGCTGTCTTTACTTGTAAGCAACATATTCAGGTTTGATGCAGCATTGACCAAAGCTTCCTCATCTTGTGATTGTGCTTTGTATGAAATAGTGTCGTCATTGCTAAAATTATGAAAGGTATAAGGAACAATGCAAATCTCAAATAGGCATGACAATTCAGAATTGTTTTTCCTTAAAAATAGTGAATACTTGCCTTTTGATAGGAACAACTGTGTTGCAAAGAGCCATCACCATCAGAAATTTGACTACATCCGGATCGTTACTAGAGACAGCATTTAGAAGTCTGGCATCTAATTAGAGGAGAAAATACATCTTACAGGACAAACAAGACAGCTATAGTTTGTTTTCAGAATAATATTTTTGGCATATGAATGATAATACAATAAATGGAATGTTCAACAAACCCGTGAGAAGAATGCCCAGTATAGTTCTTAATACACACACATCAACTTGCCTACATTAAAATCGCAAAGAGAAGTCTGAAATTTAAGATTATTGATCCTAAAGATGACATAATTCAGCTCCATCATCACCCTCGAACTGTGCACATACCTTATATAGATATAAGGTGGGTATTTCACCTCTTAGTTTCTGAAATAAAGGTATTCAACTACTCTTTACAAAAAAAGGGGTATAAATTACCTTTGTTGGCATATAACAATATAACACAATCTCTGCAAAGCAACCGTGACCAACTCTTTGCATCCACACGTATGTAGTGATCAAGAAACAGAAGGTTAGTAGAAGTCATGTGGTATTTAGTGTTGAAACATATGGCCCGCTGTCCTACGGTCAGTTCGAACTTTTGGGTGAACTGGTTGGTGCATCCGATTCAATATTGTACCAGAGCCAAGAGGCCTCAAGTTCTAGATGCAACTAATACAGTATTTAATAAAAATATTTGAGGTCTACATCTATCCTGCGTCTAAATACTGATGGAGCCTAGAATTGAGAGGGAGTGTTGAAATATATTGCCCTCGATCAGTTCCATCCAGTTAATTACTTAGAACTTCAAGAATAGACAACACTGGCTTTGAAGTTTGCAAGGCCCGCACACATTTTGAGGTCATCAATTTGACCAATGACATATAAGCTATTTCCCCGGTTAGACTGATGATGTCAAAATGCGTGAGGGCCTTAAATACGTTGATGGAGGGAGTACTTAGTCAACAAATGAAAATGCATGTGCTTCGCATCCAATTGCATGAAATATTTGGCAGTCAATGAAGAGCTTCAGGTACAGCTCGTACTTCATGCAAAAGAACACCATGTTTCATATCAAGCCCTACTAGATAAGCTAAAAATACGCCTGCCGGGATGGGACGAACATCGAGAACAAGTTGATACCTTTTAAAGCATCTCCAGTGTTATCTCCGTATAGAACACCACTTATGCAACATCTTTTGAAAATCATTCTATTCTCTGTCAATGTCCCAGTTTTGTCGCTTAATATATATTCAACCTGCCCAAGGTCTTCGCTAATAGCTGTGCTGAAAGAGGTACTTATATAAGCTCTAAGATATAAAGAACATAGGTCTGATGAACACCTAATTTATACGGATGAATAAACTATATCACATACTTAGCTGAGTGGGCAGGTGTATTTGTTTCCGGATCAAACATTTGATCATCACAATCAATAAACTTTGCGTATACACCTTTAGCCAAATCAAGAGTAACCTAGAAACACTAACAAAGTTAGGCAATGGAACTTTATTTAACACTAAGCAGAAGAAACCTTAATGTAGTTAGTAGTCAACTCTAATAGTGGAACACTCTACAGTTGAAAGATCGGGCAATTAAAACCACTTAGGTCATCAATGAACAAAATATGAAATGCACTAGTAAGTAGAATTAAAAAAGATAGTACCTCATAAATGAGGTTTTCCTCACAGAAAGAATCAATAAAGTTTGCAATCAAACATCTAAAGAGAATTTTTGTGTAAGCATGAACAAGCCAATGGTTACCATGATGGTGGCGGTGTAGGTTTGTTCGCTGAGAGAGAATAGTTCAATTGACAGTTTCTCTTTCAAAAAGAAACGGAATAGTTCAATTGGTAAGAAAAATCAGACTAGCATGTACCAATGTCATGCAATCTCAATCATTCAAAATTAGAGTTGATGGCTAATTTGTTCAGGCTTAAGGTTTTGCAAACTGGGCTTCCAGGCAATGAGCAAAGCCCAGGATGCAACTAGGAAAGAAAATCCAAGGGCAGGTGCTGGGCTAAGGCCATCAACTCTATATATTCAATCAAGAATGGTGAACTAGCATTTGCACAAAAACATCTTAGTACTATTTTCTGTACACTATCATGAATGTGAAGGATCAATACAAAAAAATCCTCTTGCAAATTCTTTTACAAATAAAGTTTCAAAATCAGAGCTTTGTGCATTGCAAATTTGCAAGCTGGAGTACCTCAAACAAACAGAACAAGGGAAAAAATCAACTTATAACCATACCTTTATGGAAATCGGAATCATTATTGAACACAGTAGTTCAAAGCGCAACGGGATAACCAAGAAATCATACCATGGTCTTTCAGCAGGATACATGAGATACCATAGCTGCACAAAAGGACACAAAGTAAACTAATAATCAGATCAAAGTAAAAATAGAATTTCATTCAATCCCTTGCAGATCTAGATTTAAGAGTAGGAGAAAGTCTACAATTAGCCCCTCAACTATTGGTTCAGTTTAATTTACACACGGAACTTTAAAACCATATAATTTGCACCTACCAAAACCATTTAAATTAGGTCCCAAGACCGATTTCATACGCATTTTTGGATGGTATGGTTGTCAGATCATCAGTCCTACCTGGACAGTAGGCCCTACATGTCAGAGATAAGGAAACTGTAAAAACGACTCTTTTTCTCCTTTCTCTATATTTTTCCTCCCTCCAGCCACCCAATCCCAGCCTCTGGCGAGCACTCGAGGAGAGGTTGCCTGCCTGGATTAGTGCCTAAAATGGTCTCACATAGGGTTTTGGGACCCTGGACTCTTTGGCTCTGATAGCAGGAGAGTAGCATCTGGATCTCACATGGTCTCCGCAGCTGCACGATCTAGCGCCGGATAACCGAACGCTCCTAAGGATTTCGGTGTGGATGGAGGATATGGTATTGGAGCTGGAACTGACTGTGGCTGGCTGGCCGCCACCAATAGAGAAGCATCACACACTAGGACACTTCAGTCATAGGCGAGCATGACCATGGTCCATGTCATCCTTCTCCAATTCATCACATCTGGACAAGCTTGTGTCCATAACAGTAGAAACAAAGGAGCGAAATGATCGCAGCGACATTACCGTGCCCTGGCCTCCTAGACAGCTCCAACGTTGACACCCATTCATGATGAGGCAGATTCCCAGTGGTGCCAACTGCTGAGCACGACAGCTAACCAGGTCGTGAGGTTCCCGCTTCAGGCATCCTCAACATAATGGCCATGGACAACTTGGCCATGAACCTGAAGGCGAGGCGGGAGATAGAAGTAGGAAGGGAAGGAAGACAAGAGAAGACAAAGAAGAAGAGGTACAAGGGGTTGACAGGTGGGGTTAAACAGATTCTATGATGGTTTATTTCTAGTTTTCTACATGCGCCCTCCCAATGTTGGGCCCCTAGCATGTAGATTATGAATCCAAGGACTAGTCAAGACCAGTCTATCGACTAGTCTATGAGTCGCAACTCCAGGGCTGACTACACTTCAGTGTCGACTAGTCTATGAGTCGCAACTTAAGTGTCAGCTTGTCACAATTAGTCATGAGTAGTCTATGAGTCTCAACATCAGAACGACTTGTCGACTTGTAAACCTAGGATGGATGTACAGCCATCTGGTTTTATTTTGCTTTTTGCCGTTGCCTTAGTTTTTTCCTTTCGCTGTAACTTTTGAGCCATCTTGGTGCCTTCACCTAATACAAAAGATACGCATTTGATGCATGTTCGGGAGATGGTTTATTTCTGTTTTAGGTGGAGATGGGACAGGTGATTTGCAAGTATTTGGCTAGGGGGGTATCTGCGCCATTATTCAGAGTAAGGTGCAAACTAAAGGGTACTGAAACTGGGGCTGCAAATTGAACTGTCGCAATAATTGCTTTGTTGCCCCGCAAACCATGTCAGTAGTTGAGGGGCCAAGTAGTTTTACCTGCAGGAAGTATAAAAACATGCATCGAATGAAAGTTCTACTGAATTTGCTACTTAAGGACACTGCTTTTGTCGGAGATAAATATCACCTTACGACCATGGCTGTCCTTCCAGATATTGCCAGCAAGACCCAGCAAAAGAACAACAGCAATTTGGAAAACAAATATTGCAACGGTGAGTTTGTCTATCATTGAATCAGCAGCGGTAAGCTTGGGCTTCGCAGTTCCTCGGCTCATTCCTGATTTGGTTTCATTGCCTGACACAAATGACATTTTGTTTGGTCAGTTAAGTGCACACCGAATGCCTCAAACATGCATCTTTGGGGTAGTAAATCAAGAACAGGCTAAACGAAGTTTGATATAGCTATCTTTACCTGTGTAAATTGCAACTCCACATGCCCATTCCGTGTACCGTAAGTAACATGACTGAAGAAGTGTATTGTTGATAGTTAAAGGACATTTCTCATTATCAATGATAGGAGGGAACAAGCGCATGTTAGCATCAAATCTTCTTATGTCATTATCTGGGTTGGGGCACTCAACTACACCCTGCTCAATCCAGAGACAGGCGATCAGAGAAGGCATGAGAAAAGGCCAAGAATGTACAATTACAGAAAGGCTCACCTTGATTTTCCCCAATTGCTCCGATGACAGGTCAGCACAAATTGAAGGGATAATTCTGGTTTTCAAATCAGTTTCACCATCTAAAGCTGCGGTCTGAGGTAAAAGTGAAAAAAATTGGCACTATCAGTACTGACAACAGCCAAAGTAAATTTCCTATTTAGATTATTGTAACAGTAGGTAACATGGTGGCTTTCAAGCTGCACAATATTTCTGTAGATCATCATAAACCAATCACAAAAGCGAAACAGATCTATTCCCAGATATAGGAGAGTACAAAAGGAGCCTACTGAAATTGAGAAGACTGAGAGATGGCTCCCCTCCCTCCCCGCTCCTCCTAGCCCCCCCCCCCCCCCCCCACCCTCCAGCCCAGCCGCCGGCGAATCCCCGCCGTCTGCCCACCCAACACCTCCCCTTGCCATGGCGGCCCCAAGTGCTGACCCTGTCGAGCCCCGGGCGACCCTCTCCGACGACCGCGTGTCCTCCCGCGACCGCTGGTACAATTCGGAGAGCGAGTCCTCGGCCCGCTCGTACAGCGACGTCGCACGCACACCGCCGGCTATGCCCGCGCCGCTCGCTCTCCTCGCTCCCGCACGCGCCGTCGACCAGCCTCGACTGCCCGTTGCGAGCCGCATCGGCCCCCGCTTCGAGGTGCACCGTGCCCCTGGTGGCGTCCAGGTCGATGCCGACGGCTTCCAGCAGCCGCAGCGCCAGAACCGTCGCCGCCGCCCCCGCCAAGACGACGAGCCCAACACGACTCCATGCCAACGGTGCAGCCCATCCCCGGAAGAGGTCGCCGGACTCTGCTTCCGCTGCCTCGCCCCTGGTCATCGTGTTCGGGACTGCACCAACGACATTCGCTGCCGCCGATGCCTGGAATCCGGCCACGACTCGCGCTCCTGCCACCCACAGCACCGGAGAGCCGTCCGGGCCGACCCTGACCGCGCTTGCCCTGCTGCTCGGGCGCGGGCGCCCCAGGCCGCGCAGCCACCTCCGCCTCCTCCCGCCGCCTCGGCCGCTGCGCCCTTGCCGCGCGCGCCGGAGCCGGTGAGGATTATCATGTCGCATTCTGTGGAGATGGAGGAGGCCGAGGAGGTCCTGTCCCGTGCAATGGTAGCCTCCATCACCGGCAACAGGCCGACCGTGTCCGCTGCCGAGGTGGCTGATGTGCTCCTGACCTCCCTCGAGCTCGAAGACGGCGACTTCACAGTACACGCTCACCACCCCGAGGATTTCCTGATCCTGTTCAGCTCGCGCACGACCATGCGCCGCCTCAATGGAGACCATTTCATCCGCGCCCCGCGGTTCAGCCTCTCTGTCCGGCCGTGGAGCAAGCTGGCGCATGCGGGCTCTGGCCAGTTCGAGTATCGCGTCGAGCTTGAGCTTCGGGGCATCCCCGCTCAGGCCTGGCATCTATCGACTGCTGAGCACATCCTGGGGGAGAGCTGCTGGATCGAGCGGCTTCATCCCAACACGCGCTCCAGAGAGGACATGGCCACATTCCGGCTGGCAGGGCGCGCGCATGATCCGGCCAGCATCCGCCGCGCCGCTGTTCTTGAGATCGTGGAGCAGATTCCAGCAAGGGTACGTTCGGAAGCGCCTACCATCAAGACCCTCACCTACCCAATCTCCATCGCTCTTGCTCGGGCGGAGAGGATCGGAGCCCCTGCGCCTAGCAATCAGGGAAGCAATGGACCTGGCGCTGGTGACGGAGATGGCACCGGAGGCGGCGCCGGAGACGGCCACGACCATGCCCGAGGCAATGGCCCGGGCCGGGCGCGTCCACGCGGCCGCAAGCGCCGGCGTACGGAGGCGCCACTTGCCGGACGCGCGGACGGCATGACCGTAGACACCTTGGGCTGGCGCGCTAGGGGCCACTCCGTGCGCGCTGATGGCCTGTCCGTCGCGCATGCATGGCCGGTGCCGCCAACCGTCGCTGCGCCGCCGTCCGTACGGGTTGGGAGATGCTCCATGGGCCCATGGCCAGGTCAGCACGGTCGGGCGGATCAGCAAGGCCCCTCCAACCCATGTCAACGTGCCAGAAAAGGAAAAGGGAAAGGATGGCAAAGGCAGGCTTTGGCCGCGGGCCAGACTGGCCCTGCCGCAGCCGCTGATGGAGACGCCAGGAACGGGCAGGAGGGGACAGCGGGTGGCCCCCAGATCGATGCGTCCGCGCATCCCACCAACGCAGAACCCCGCC
Organism: Triticum urartu; assembly: GCF_056163025.1. Classification (NCBI taxonomy): domain Eukaryota; kingdom Viridiplantae; phylum Streptophyta; class Magnoliopsida; order Poales; family Poaceae; genus Triticum; species Triticum urartu. Next base: position 444,693,586 of record NC_141874.1, on the reverse strand, counting down.
ATGTGCCCAGCATGGCACTCCCATTGCCGGCAAGCACCCCAGAAGGATCAGGAGATTCAAACACCGCCCCATCCCCCGTGGAAGATTGCGTGGATCCCGCAACTAGCTCGCAGGATCCGAGGGACTGTCGGGACCTGCCCGATCTGAGCGAGGTGCCAGACTCGCAGCCCGTGATGGCTAGTTGGTCGGGGCAAAGCGGCTGCTCGCCAGCTGCGCCACCTGACGTGGCCACGTCTGCCCCGCGGACCGGTCCTGCGGGACCCACGAGCGCACTACTGGGAGCGCGGATGCATGCCCCGCCACGAGCGCGGCCCCCCTGCAGAGGCAGCCAGCCCACCACCCCCGGTGATAATCATGCAAAGGCCCCAGGCCCAGCAGGCCCTGGCGAGGCCCAGCTCGGAAGTGGAAGCCCGCACGCCTACCTCCAATGGCCGAGGCCCAATCACTCCCGCTGAGGGGCGCTTCGCTTCCCCGCCGATCACCATGAGACGATCATGGGCCCGTGCCCCCGTGTCGCAATCCTTGACACTGGGTGAATTCCTGGCGGCTGCAACCAAGCACATCGCCGCAGCCTTGCCGACGCCCGGGAGGAGGCCGCGCAGGCCTCTGAACTTCGCCCCACGCCGCGGCCGCTCCGCGGCCAATTCATCCCCGACGGCGGCACCCCCTACAGCCGAAAGACGCGCGCATGTCCAGATCTTGCGCACCCTGGGGATCATTGGGACGAACCAAAAGATTTCATCCGCCGAGATGCAAACCTATGAGGGCATGTTCGCAACACCCATCCCACTCGCGGTGCTCAAGGCCATTGCTGCCCTGGTCGATCGAGAGATCCCGGAGGGTTTGACCAGCCTGCCGACCACACCGGCACGGTCGAGGTTGCGTGTGAAACCTAGGAGTGGCGCACGGTTTCGCTCGTCGATCCAATATTCATGGATCACGGCCTCAGGATTGTAGTGTGGAATGTGCGTGGCCTTAACGCACGCGCTCGGCGCTTTGCCGCCCGCTCATTGTTGGACACCACGGCTGCCTCCATTGTATGCCTACAGGAAACAAAGATGGAATTGCTCTGCTCGTCTGTTGTGCTCGACACCCTTGGCTCGGAATTTGATGATTACACATACCTCCCGGCGAATGGCACGCGAGGCGGCATTCTTCTGGCTTGGAAGAGCAGGGTTGTATCTATCACGCACCCTCTGTTCACCACGAACGCCCTCACCGCCACGGTGACCACGGCCACGGGCGTACCCTGGTGGCTTTCGGTCGTGTACGGACCCCAGGATGACGCGGACAAAATTGCGTTCCTGCAAGAGCTCCGGGACATCCGTGCGGCTTGCCCCGGACCATGGATGCTATGCGGAGACTCCAACCTCATCCTACGTGACAAGGACAAGAGCAATGGCAACTTGAATAGGCGAATGATGGGCAGGTTTCGCCGCCTTGTCAATGATCTCGCCCTGAAAGAAATTTACCTCAATGGGCGCCGCTTTACATGGTCCAACGAGCAGTCCCCGCCTACCCTGGTGCACCTAGATCGCGCGCTCTGCACCTCGGACTGGGAAGACGCACACGGCGAGTGCCATCTCCGCTGCCTTGCGTCCGTCGTCTCGGATCATTGCCCGCTGCTGTTAGACTGCGCACCCATGCCCACGGCGTACAGGCGCTTCCATTTTGAGGATTTCTGGCTCAGGCTAGATGGATTTCAGGACACGGTGGCCGCGGCCTAGGGCTCGGTTTACGACCCGGACCCCTTTCACCGCTTGATGTTGCGCCTTCAGGCCACGGCCCGTAGACTCACCAGCTGGAGTGCCAAGTCTACTGGCAGCATTCGGGACCGAATGGCCATTTCCCGCGAGCTCATATCACGGTTCGACAAGGCCCAGGAGGACCGCGCTCTATCACCGCCTGAAGACTGGCTGAGGAAGCACCTCAAGATCACATACCTTGGCCTTGCGTCCCTGGAGCGCACCATTGCCAGGCAGCGCGCGCGCATTGCCACGATCAAGGAGGGCGACGCCAATACAGGTTTCTTCCATCGGCAATGCTCTTTTCGCCGACAGAAGAATCGAGTATACAGCCTCGCAGTGGATGGGCACATACTCACAGACCAGGACACGATGGCGCGAGCTGCTTTTGAGCATTTTGACAGGATATTGGGCTCGGTTGCAGACAGGGAGCTCACGTTGGAGTTGGACCAGCTCATCGAGCCTTGCGACCTCTCCAGCTTGGATGCACCATTCACCGTGGAGGAGGTCTGGGACGCGATCAAACGCCTCCCCGCCAGCAAGGCGCCGGGACCTGACGGGTTCACCGCCGAATTCTTGCGGGCCTGCTGGACAACTGTCCGACACGACTTCATGGATGTATTCCAGCAGCTGTTCGAGATGAGAGGCCGCGGCTTCCACAAGCTGAACCAAGCCCTGATGACCCTGCTCCCCAAGCGAGCCGATGCCCAACAGCTAAGCGACTACCGGCCGACTTGCTTGATACATCTTGTGGCCAAGCTCTTCGCCAAGGTCCTCTCGTTACGCCTCGCCCCGAGGCTGGATGTTCTAGTTAGCCGGAACCAAAACGCATTCATCCAGGGCCAGAGCCTCCACGATAACTTTATCCTGGTCAAGCAATCTCTACGGATGCTACACCAGCTAGGGGCTCCCCGGATCATGCTGAAGCTCGACTTAACGCGCGCCTTCGACACCATATCATGGCCATTTCTATTTGAGGTCCTGTGACAATACGGGTTCAGAGACAGATTCATGGAGTGGCTCGCAATCCTGCTTTCGACAGCGAGCACTCGCGTCCTGCTGAATGGAGAGCCAGGCCCTCCCATATGGCATCGCGCTGGCCTGAGACAAGGCGACCCCGTGTCCCCCCAGCTCTTCGTGCTCGCCGTGGACACACTTGGCAGGCTGATGCGCCGGGCTATGGAAGCCGGCATCCTGCGGCAGCTACATCCCAGGCGCCCCATCCCAGCGATCTCTCTATGCGGATGATGTGATGCTATTCTGCCACGCCACACCGGAGGATGTTGCCGCCATCAAAGGAATCCTAACCTTATTCGGCAAGGCGAGCAGGCTGCTGGTGAACTACGCCAAGAGCTCGGCCACCACCCTGCATGGCGACCCGACGGCCGATGAGGCGACCTCCCAGCTTGGATGCCCGGTAGCACAGCTCCCCATATCTTACCTCGGCATTCCGCTGACGACACGTCGACCCACTGCCACCCAGCTGCAGCCCCTCGTCGACTCGGTGGCTGCCAGACTCCCGACTTGGAAAGCGTGGCTCATGAACAAGGCTGGGCGGCTCGCCCTGGTCAAGTCCGTTCTGTGCGCGATTCCCGTGCACCAGCTGCTCGCGTTAGCCCCGCCTAAGAAAACATTGAAGCAGCTGGAGAAGATCCTGAGAGGTTTCCTGTGGGCCGGCCGTGCCATTGCCAATGGCAGACACTGCCACGTCAATTGGCGCCATGTATGCAGACCCATCGAGTACGGCGGCCTCGGGGTCCGCGACCTTAAACGCGCTGGGTTGGCACTGCGCATACGATGGATGTGGCTTGCCCGCGTGGACCCTGACCGCGCCTGGCAAGGGCTCGACATGCAATTCACTAATGAGGAGCGAGCAATGTTCTCTACATCAACCACCATGAGCATCGGCAATGGTTTGACAGCACTGTTCTGGGAGGATCGCTGGATCAACGGGCAGTCTGTCCTTGACATCGCCCCATTACTCCACCAATGCATCCCCAAGCAGCGACGAAAAGCGCGGACGGTTGCCGATGGGCTAGCCAACAACACCTGGGCGCGCGATATCTAGGGGACACTGGGGCTGCATGAGATAGGCCAATACCTGCTCCTCTAGCATGCTGTGAGCCACACCACCCTTTCTAACGAGCCGGACCGCTTACTCTGGAGGTGGACGGCCAACGGCCGCTACTCGGCGCAATCATGCTATGCGGCAAGTTTCCAGGGTTCTACACGATGCCCCTCATGGCAGCTGGTATGGAAAACCTGGGCACCACCAAGGGTGAAGTTCTTTCACTGGTTGGCAGCCCAAGATCGCTGCTGGACGGCCGAAAGACTCGCCAGGCATGGGCTGGATCATCACCCCAGGTGTCTCCATTGCGACCAGGCAGTCGAAACGCTACAGCACCTGCTCCTGGCCTGCCCTTTTGCACGCCAGACATGGCACACCATTCTCAACTGGCTCCAATTGCCAGCCCAGCCGCCTGATCAAGAGCCCAGCGTCATGGAGTGGTGGCGGCGCGCAAGGGAGGGAACACCACCGGCGCAGCACAAAGCCCTCAAGTCTATCACTTTGCTCGTCCCATGGATGATATGGAAGCACCGGAATGCATGCGTCTTCGACAATGCTACACCATCCATCGCAACACTAGTGGATAGGATCAAAGAGGAGGCCCGATGTTGGGCAAAGGCAGGCGCCCAGGGGCTTCGGGTTGTCCTGCCCACAACCTGGGATGTACACTGACCAATTACAAAAACATGTAACGACACACCTCCTAGGAGGCCTTCCATCTTTTCAATGAAATGAAACGCAAAGGCTTTTTGCGTTTTCTCGAAAAAATAATTGAGAAGACTATATGGTGTGCACAATAAAAGAGAGCATTCTATCACAATTTCCTTCTGCGTACCAATAAGGCAATAAATGCACACAGGTTCATCTATGCCAAGTTCTCATATACTCAAGAGTAATAAAACAAGACTGCTGCACACGATTAGCAGCCCTTCACGTGCAAAGCAGGTTCAAGTAACCAAATTCAAACACAAAAATAAATCAAATAGATACAGTTATGTTGACTTGTTTTCTTACTCTTAATATTTGTTAATGTGAAAGGAAAGATATAAAAACATGAAATTTTGCATGCTTTTGAAGAAAGGCTGAAATCTTAAATCAAACTTAAAAAAATTATCTATACTATCTATAAGTATGAGTTGTATTGAGATACTAATCACCTTTTAACAATCCATCAAACATGATCAACAGAATGAGTGGAACTTTTCTTGCAATGCCGGTAAGTTTCAGTTGTTTATATCGCAACTAGTGTTAATTAGTCCATTAATCATCACTACAAAATGACCAGATAACCTCATGTTCTGTATTTTTGTTTTGTTTTAACTGTGAAAATTAAAATTTCTCAAACACTGCCTCTGTTTCGCTATCTCCCTCCAGTTTCACCGCCTCATACCCTTTCCTATGTTTCATCAACAACACACTTTAGCTAATTTGGACAAAATTAATAATCATCCGCAAGAATTTTGGAAGAGTTGTTTTTTCAGCCTTATATCATTCTTCAACCATCTGTCAGTGGTTAGTTCAGTTGTTACATTATATGCTGCGACGGATCTACGCTGCACGTGCAGGATAGCGTATTGCAAGCACAGGAAAATTTTAAGCCCACATATAGAAATGATCGTAGAGTTCCATGTTAACTTGAAAACATTGATTCAAGAAGTTTCAGATAACATTGAAGAAAAAGAATCAGATAACATTCAAGAAAAAGAATCAGATAACATGCACATCTTGAGAGCAAATAAATGAATTTCATATACAAAAATATAAAATAAAAACAAACTCGTAAGCATGACAAATGAAATTAGATAGTAATTAACTAGGAGATGATAAGTAAAATGAAGAGCCTATAAGCATATGAGTGGCTAAGGGAGATATGGCATTGTCCACAACCACTGGATGGATAATTATGAGATAGGATCAAAGATTTCGGATGGCTCGGATTAGAAGTGTCAAGACCAACTAATGCCTTTTATACTGGTTTAGCTATAGATATATGCTTGAGTTCAAGGTGTGGAATCTACTTAGATATATATTTATGATTACGAAACATTTTTTACATGGCTCCAGAGAAGTGGTTATCATTAGTTAACATATTCGGCAAGGCCCGGATTTGTAGTGGTCACAGTTCATGGCTCTGCACAAACTGTGCCCGCACAGATAAGTGGAAGAGGTGCCTGCGACAGGGTATAACGCAGGAGGGCAGAAGGTGGTGCCTGAGATGGGGTAGAACATAAGAGGCGAAGCCTGCAACGGGACAGAACACAGCAGGCAGCACTGCCATGGGGCCAAACAACAGGATGCGGCACCGGCACTGGTAAAGAACAGGAGGTGATCCGGCCACATGACAGAATAGAACGACACAAGTGGATTTCACCAGCGACGGCGACACAGCAGATCAACGGAATCTTGCAAAAAGCGATGTATTGATGGGGGCGATTTGGTATCATCAGAGTCGAGAAATGTGAGGGCAAACATTTCCATGCAATTCAAAGGATCTGAGCTTGGTACTGGGCAGGGGTTCTTCCTAGTTGTCAACCAAAATCCATGGAGGTGGGTCCCAAATGCAATTCCGATTTCATTATGATCCAAACAACAGGTATTGCTGAGAGGCACAATTCCTGGTCCCCAATACCCAGCTTAATTCCAATATCCCAGTAATTGGTCTACCTTCTAGCCAAACCAACTACTAAAAGGATTCTGAAGGTTAATTTCTTCTAGGTTAAACAACCATGCCATATAACTCCATAAATTTGTTAATTAACTCGTACTAGCAGAGTGTCTAGAAAAATAAAAATGCTCACTACTACCAGCTTGCATTTTTCACCATCAGCGGTTGTTTCCTGTTTCCAAATATTATTACTGTATAGTCACTCACTAAAATTTCTCATCGCATATTAGGAGAACTTGGTTTTATAAACTGGGAAAAGAGAATTTCGATTTCAGATTTCAGATTCCGCAAACATTAAAATGTAATAATTGGGCCATCAGTAGGGTAGCATCAGAATCAACATTCATTAGACAAATAAGAACTCCAGCATATCCTGTTGAATTGACATGTCAAGGCATTTCAGATGAATTTAATATGCACCTAAGCAAGGCCATGGCCACCCAAGTGAGTCCTATCACACATATCATGTAGCAGGAATAGCAAATAAACATATTATCTAATGTTTGTTAGTAGAACCATTTACCTCAACATAACAGATGCCTTGAGGATCAGAAGTTCCAATGAGAACGAGATCACATGGGATCTCATCATTCTCATGGAGCCACACTATATTTCCGACATGTATCTCCCTTGCTTTGATCTGAAAACACAAATTAGTATTGTACAATCAAATATTCATCAATCTAAACCCAAGTAGCCCTAAGTAGAACCATTTGAAATAGGCAGAATTGTTCTATGACAACACGAATGTGTGGTGGTTGCTGAACGTCAATCTAAAATCAACAATTCACTGAAGACTCTACAAAAAATATGGTCATTTACTATAGAAGGCCCAGTAAAATATCGTTGGTTCCAAATCTAGTGGAGATAAGATGTGTAAGATGTCAATCTTAGATCTTATTCAGTTTGATGCATCCAAATATTGAAAGAACTCCTAACAATTAGCCATCAAATCTGATAATTCGACCATCTATAATCAACTATTAAGCCTTTGCTTAAAGTATTTGACAAATAAGATTTTTCCTCGTCCCTGCTCTCTCCTAAATCTCAGAATAGTATCTGTTTTTCAAGGGACATGGAATGTTCTGTCAAATGACGATGATTATTGATTCTGAAATGTAGATTACAAAATTATCAATTGTTCAGTGTCCTCAGCAAACATCATACTTTTGCAGTGTCCCAGAGTTAATTTTTCCTAAGAAGTACAACTTCATCCATTTAGCCGAACATGAAAGATACACTGACAAGTGACAACTCCTATAATCCATTCACTCTCACTGATATCGATGATCCATAAGGCACACGTAACAATGCACTGTTAGGTCTTTACAGTACACAGGTGGGCATACAAGTTCCAGCACAAGCAATAGCAAATTACAAGTGAGTGCAGAAACTTCAAGCTTTAGGCTTTATACTTTGAAACAATTTGTGGTACCGACTGCCAAACTGAACAAATGATATCAGATTATGGCTGACAAACAGAAGTAATGATGAATGCAAATATTGACACAACATTTTAACAGGCTAAGGAGGATGTTGTTCTCTCTCCACTGAGAGAGAAATAAATGTTGGTGAAGAAAGGGGGGAAAACCTGTCTACGGATGCCATCCTTTACCACCCAGATTCTCCTTTCATTTACTTTCTTGTCGGAAAGATACCTATTGTAATCATCCCAAGCCTCTTTTGAAGCAGAAACAATGAAGATTATGGCAAGCGGGCCCCATGTAGTTGCAGGACTTACAGGAGTAATAGTGGGCCACAACTGAAGGCAGGCGATTAGCAGAAAATACTGATTCATGAAACGCCTGAAATATTTAGAGAAGTGAACATGGAAGAAATGTAATTTAATGCAGAAATAGTGACGGAATAAATTCACTAGAAAAGGAAACAGGACGGTTTTGTCGGGTTTTTAACAAAGTGCTAAAAGATGATGGGTCTCATGTTCGTTGCAGGTCAGAGTACTATACTTGAATGGTAGAGAGTGTGCACAAATACCAAAACAGTAGAAAATAACTGAGAACCTGACCTGAATTGTTCCAATAAATTCTTAGGGAGAAAATTCCACAAGGTGTATTTGGTATTGGAAACCCGATTGTCACGGTAGGAATCCCGGCAGGACTCATCGTTGATATATACAAAACGTTGCATTTTTTAGCTAGATGTCACTTCTGTGCCATTTAATGCACTGCACATTGATCACTCTGACAGAAAGAGACAGTCAAATATGAACATAAAAAGGGATATGATAACGACAGTACAAGTACCAAATTGTAAGATATGCTTGCGTTTGAGAATGCATTTTTATGTGTTTCCTGAAATTTTAAATCCAGCTTAATTCAGGAGAAGATGAATCTTGCAAATCCTCGTGGCAGTGGCTAATCATGTATCTACGTGCTGCTTCTCGACTCTTCTTACCTAAAGAAGGCAGCACACAACTGCTAAGAAATCTAAAACATACAGCCATATATGGATGCTACTATGGAAACAAACTATGCATACACACACACATTGGTTTGAGATTTGCTATAGAACTGCGCAGCCTCATAAAGAGCAGAAAAGGTGAAAACAAATTGCTACAGATACAGATTAGTACGCGATGCCCCAGATGCTCTTAAGAATGGAATCCTACTATCCCAATCCTGAATAATGGGTATCAAATTGACGGGATATGCTCACCACACATTGCATTCCACTTCGCGTGCCCGCGAACGTCGTCGGCCGCGGCGGCGGCGGCGGCGGGGGGTTCCCTCTTCAAACCTGCGTCCTAGCGGATCGCGGAATCTTAGGGAAGAGGAGTCAGGGGTGGCCGAGACGAGGGTTGCGGGTGCGGGTGCGGGTGGCAGGGGGTGTCGGTCGGTCAAGGAATCGGGAGCTTTGGCTCTCGGAGAAGACGCCGTTGGTGCCCTCGAGTCTCGAGACTCCGGAGTCTCTAGAGAAAGGCGGCGCCTCAAGGAAGAAAAAACGAAAGGGATGCCCTTCCGCGGTTGAGTCTCTCCGCGGTTCCGCCCCTGCGTCTACAACCGGACCCCAAAAGCCCCGGCGGGCTGCGTCCGGACACAGAAAATGTTGTCCAACTCAATGCTCTATATTTGATCCAAACATTCGAATTGATGGATAAGTACTTCTTATCACCGGTTTATATCTAGAGCAGATATGATATATACATCGCTCGTCGTTCGACTCATCGCTAGGGCGAAAGAAGTCATTATCATGCTTGAAGCAGTGGCATCGAAGAACTCATGGATTTGACAATGCTCTCTTTGGCACGTCAGGTTCATGCAATGGCGGCTACGGTCGTCGGGGAAGGTGACGGAGGCGTCCGGGCGATGCGGCGGAACGAGGCGAGGTCGAGGATGGCGGCTGCTGCGGTCGGGGACGACGGAGACGGCCGGGGCGACGAGACGGCTCCCTGGTGAGCTGCAGCTCCGGTGAGCGGCAGTCGAGCTCGGGGGCGACGGCTTCGGGGTTCCTGGGCATCGAGGGGATGTCAAAAAGGTGCGAAACGAAGAGAGGGTTCGGGTGCACAACTTGGAGGTCGAGGGGTGGCTCACCGGCGGCGATGAACTGCAGCGGCGGAGGCGAGATGCGTTTGGCGAGGGCGTGGGCGGTGGTGGGTTTTGGGGTTAGGGTTTTAGGGGTGTGAGAGAGAAGGGGAAGGGCTTTATATAGGGCATGATCGTGGGCGAGGGGGGAACGCGGGATCGCGATCCCGAGAAGATCGCGGCGGCGGGCGGTGGTTGTCGCTGTCGGTGTCAAAACCGGCGGATCTCGGGTAGGGGGTCCCGAACTATGCGTCTAAGGCGGATGGTAACAGGAGGCAGGGGACACGATGTTTTACTCAGGTTCGGGCCCTCTTGATGGAGGTAAAACCCTACGTTCTGCTTGATTTATTCTTGATAATATGAGTAGTACAAGAGTTGATCTACCACGAGATCGGAGAGGCTAAACCCTAGAAGCTAGCCTATGGTATGATTGTATGTTATCCTACGGACTAAAACCCTCCGGTTTATATAGACACCGGAAGAGGATAGGGTTACACAAGGTCGGTTACAAAGGAGGAGATATACATATCCGTATTGCCTAGCTTGCCTTCCACGCTAAGTAGAGTCCCATCCGGACACGGGACGAAGTCTTCAATCTTGTATCTTCATAATCCAACAGTCCGGCCAAAGGATATAGTCCGGCTGTTCGGGGACCCCCTAATCTAGGACTCCCTCAGTAGCCCTTGAACCAGCCTTCAATGACGATGAGTCCAGCGCGCAGTGTTGTTTTCGGCATTGCAAGGCGGGTTCCTCCTCCGAATACACCACGGAAGAATTTGAATACAAGGATAGTGTCCGACCCTGCAAAATAAGTTCCACATACCACCGTAGAGAGAATAATATTACCACAAATCTAATCTGCTGACACGTTTTGGCAGCATGACATCACGCCACGGCCCAGTAATTATTTGAACCGTTTTTCTTTAATCATCCCCACACATAACGCGAGGTGGTTTCTTGACACGTCTTGTCAAAGTAGAGATCGTATTCCCCTTATTACGGGATTCTCATCAATACGGATGTGGGTAACTCAACCGCGCCATCAATTACGGCGCTTGGGGGATAAGCGAGTTTTACCAGGCTAGTGGGGGCACATAGTTTAGTCCGCCCTTATAAAGGGATAAGATCTCACATTTTTCTACCTACGCCTTCTTCCTGCTTGCTCATCCATTCTTGCGCACTCGAGCTCCAGCGCCCAAGTCCGCATCCTCCTCCTCAACTCTCTCCAAACATGTCCGGAGCGGGAGGCAAGTGGATGGCCTCCTCCGTCACGGAGGGGCACATCAAAAAGTTACGTGGAGCCGGATACTTAGCCGCGGATATCGCGCACCGGCTGCCAACCGCGGGGCAGATCGTCCCTACCCCGGAACCTCACGAAAGGGTGGTTTTCCTCCCCCATTTCGTCCGTGGATTGGGGTTTCCCCTCCATCCATTCGTCCGCGGCCTCATGTTCTACTACGGGCTGGACTTTCATAATCTGGCCCCGAATTTCATCCTCAACATCTCGGCGTTCATCGTCGTGTGCGAGGCTTTCCTCCGCATCCGGCCCCATTTCGGCCTGTGGCTGAAGACCTTCAATATCAAGCCGAAGGTGATGGGCAGCCAACAAACGGAATGCGGCGGAGCCATGGTGGGCAAAATGTCCAATGTTATATGGCTCGAGGGCTCCTTCGTGGAGACCATAAAGGGGTGGCAATCGGGGTGGTTCTACATCACCGAGCCATGCGACACCAACTGGGTGGCGGCCCCCGAGTTTCGATCTGGAATCCCCACGCGGCTCACTTCTTGGAAGGAGAAGGGCCTGTCCTGGGGTTCATCGGTGGAGCTGGACGGATTCCAGAAGTGTATCCGAAACATGATAAGCAAGAAACTTAAACTTGTCAACATAGTCCAGGTCATGCTCTTCCGCCGGATCCTCCCGTGTCAACAACGGGATTTCAACTTATGGGAGTTCGACCCGGCCCGGCACAAGACTCTAAGAGAGCTCTTCGACACGATGCATAAAGACGTCTAGAGGGTGCTGTTCAAGGGCGCCGAGGTCCCTCCTTCTCTTACCGAGGACCGCGGGCTAAGCGCGAAGCATTCTGCGAATCCGGTAAGTTCTGTACATCTGATAGGGTGTTTATTTCCCATAGCTTAATCATGTGCGGGGTCTGAACTCTCATGCCTTTGACAGGACTGGGTGGAGACATCGGAGCAGATCAACTGTCCGGCCCCTCTGCCCGAAGACCCTGCGGACGCTCTCCTGACGGAGATGCGGACTCCGGCTCCTTATGAGGTGCCGGATAAGACCAAGAAAAAGGCCAAGGGAATCCGAAAGAGTTCCTGGCGCCAGGTGGTATCGGACTCATCGTCCAATAACTTCGAGACGCACTCCTGCCACGAAAACAAGGAGAAGGAAAACGAAGACTCTCCCCCTCCAGCCGGGGGAGACAAGAAGAGGAAGGCCGCCCCAACCGGGGAGACCGAAGGGTCCAAGAAGGGAAGGACTCTCCTTCCGGACTATTCCACCACCGCCGCCGACGGCGAAGACGAGTGGCTGCTCAGGGCCAAGCCCCTGGCGAAGTCGTAAGTATTCGGATACCAGAGTAACTCATAGCATACCTTTGCCGCACTGCCTCTCCTAACGTCGAATATGATTATGCAGTCCGCCCCAAGCCCGTATCGATGTATCATCGTCAGACGGTTCCTTGGACTCGTCGGACATGAATAGTGATACACTTCCAACCGCCACCTCTCCTTGCCCTACGGACAATGCCGAGGTACTATCTCAGGGGGCACCGAGCCGGAGGGAGACTGTCCCGGAGGCGCCTCAAGGCGACCTTCCGGACTCCAGGAGCAAAGGGAGCAAGGCTCCCAGAGGCTCTAAGTTCGGCTCTCAGCCGAACACCGCGCCGGAACCTCCAGTGGTTCCGGACTCGGGCAGGCGGCCCCCTTCCAAAAGGGGCAAGACGCCCGTGCCGGCGACCTCTATCCATCCAGAGGCACCGGACAACCTGCTGGGAGCGCTTCACGGCGCTTCCATCGACGAAGAGCACCGCACTTTTATGAGTGCGGTGATCAAGAAGGTTCAGTCCGCCAAGAGCGGACTGACTAAAGCCTGTGCCAGCCTTCTAACAGGCTTTGAGGTAAGTATTTAAAATATAGGAAAAATATTACCGCATAGACAGTAGCCCCTGATGCTCTGTTTGGTGTTCACAAAGAAAAGCCGAATAGAGGATCAAATAATATATGCAGGAGTCTAATATAAGTATGTCTGTATGCGTATGCAGGCTTCGCTGCTGACCTTTGCCGCACTGACTGCGGAGGTTGCCGCACTGAAGCAGGACCTCGAGGGGTCCGAGAAAGAGCTCAGCCTTGCCAAGAGGCAGCTCGAGGAGAACAAAGTTAAGTAATACCTTGTCTATATATATAAAAGAAAATGTGATTGCGAAATGATAGGATCATCATGATTGTGCCAGGGGCCACGACCGAAGTGGCGACCCTAAAGCAAGCATTGTCCGAGGCCGAAGACAAAGCGGCCAAGGAGCGCACCGAGCGGGAAAAGCAAGAGGCACGGGTGGGCGAGGTGCAGCAAGAGCTCCAAACTCTCGTGACAAAGCACGAGACGTTGGAGCTTGACTCGAAGACGCGAGAGTCTGAGCTTCCCGCGGCTCTCGAGAGCGCAAAGAATGCCAAGGCTGAAGCCCAAAAGGCCCTCCAGGAGATTGAGGTGATGAGGAAGATAGCGGCGGGTAAGGCATTCAATATGTAAAGCAAGCATGTGAAAGTAAATTATTTGTTACTTACCCGAGTTCGGAGCTCTCCAGGAGTATTCGCAGATTTGCCCCGCAGCGTGTCGGATGCCGCGAAATTTTACCAGGCCGAGGAGGGAAGCTCGACGGAGAAGCTGTTCTGGTCTCAGTATACTGGGACCGAACACCTGATGCCTATGAGCGACCAGCTGAAGCAACTGGTCGAGCTGCACAAGGCGGCCGAACAGGCCATGAGGGGCCTTATAGTCCGGATGTGGCCTGGCGACTCCCTTCCCAACAACTACTTTGGCCTGGTGAGGCGGCTTATGGATGCCTGCCCACGGCTGGAGGCCATAAAGCGGTCCGTCTATATCGAGGGTGCACGCCAGGCCTTTGCCCATGCGAAGGTGCACTGGACCAAGATGGACGCTGAGAAGCTGGTGAAGGAGGGGCCGCCGCAAGGCAAGGAGTATCGCCACCCCGAAATGTATTATGAGGGTGTCTGAAGGGTGCCCGTCTTGTGGCGGACGAGTGTGCAAAAGATGTAATTTTTGAATGAACTTGCTCGTGTGATCCTGTATTTATGAAAACTTGTTCATATGCGTTGTGCAACGCTTGTTTGAATTTAAAATATTACCTTCTGTGCGGCTGTTTATCAAATCTGAGAGATGGCCAGTCGTCGGCTTCTGCCCCCATGCCACGAGTGTTGGGGTGTTCGGGATAAACCTGAGCACTCTTTTCCCATTGTTGGGTCCTTCGAGGGAGGTGCTCAGCACAACGAACAAGGCAACCGAACTATAATGCTTTATCACTCTCACTTAGCCATAGAATTCTACAATTTTAAATTTTGGCGAAGCCCCTAGTATTCGGAAGGCCGAATTCGGGGCGCTATACACGCCTTAAGCCGGACAAAGCCGACTCCTCGCTCTAAGCGGCATAAGTCTGTAGGGACTCGAAACCTCTCGAACAGCGACCAGCTCTCGCCTTATCATGACAGTCAGTTTTAGCTTTCTCTACTGAGGTGCTTAGCCCAGCTGAACCTGGGCACAATCGCAGTAGTTCTCCCAGTGCTACCTTAGTCGATATAGCGGAACGTAAGGTACCAAAACATGGGAGCCGGGCAAACCCAACTATTGACCCAAGACATAATTCGGAGCTGATGCATATAATGCTATAAGTTTGGGGTGCCGCACTGTCGAAAGTGTTCGGACTTCTCACGCCGTATTATGGGGTATGCTTAAGCCCCTAGCGTATTGGTCGTATCAGAGTGTACGGGTGCTGGATGTCATGAATGAACATACATACATATATATATATACATATATATAGGACAAATGTTTTCTACAAGCAGTGGTAGTTACCACCACTTGCATTTTGTATGTTGTATGTAGTATCTGACAAAACCGAGAGTATGTACATGTAGTATGTAGTATATAACAATGATTAGGTAGTATATATACTAATTTTTAGGTAGTATATACCTTGTTTTGAGTATGCTCTTTTTTACGTACAAATATGTACGTATTTCGCAAATATAACAAAAACTATGGGCTCATATGCAATTTTTTCATGTAATTTGCTTTGAAATATCTTAGATATAGTATATGAACATATTTAAAATAATAAAATAGTATATATAGTACCACATGGTAGTATATGAGACATGTGGGGTAACTACCCCAGGTGGTAGGATGGATTTTCCCTATATATATAAGAAGAATAGAGAATGCGATAATAGTCTAGCGATATGCATTGTTTATTCAAAAAGGTGCATTAAAGCAGAATGATACAAGTAGTGCGATAAGCAAAAAGTAGGACTATTTGACATGTCCCCTCCAAGGGCAAGCTGAGGAATGGTATTTAAAGAAGATATTTCACTCGTTGTCAGAGACCACCTGGGAGTTCAGTGGTGCGACGTAGCTTTCTGCCTCCTTGGTTGTTGCATCATGTGTCCGGCAACCGTGCTGCCGGACGGGGTTTCCAGAGATTAAAGTTCTGAAAGAGAGAAAAATAACAAAGCGGGAAGCCCCTAGTGCGGTTGAGCCGCGTCTTGGGGCGTGCCGTAGTCGTACCCCCTCCCCACCTGTGCCCGTGGTATTTTTAATGCGTAATTATGTACGCGTGGCACGGATTTCGCCGTTTGGCTGGTACTGGGGTGGGGGTCGCATTGCTATGCGAGCTCGGATCGTGCCAGGCGGTTTTGTTGCCGATTACTCCGTGCGCGCTTGAAGGTGTCCGGGTCTTGAATCGCCGAACTGGTGGATTGCCTTAAGAGGCTGCTTTGCGCTTCTGCTGCGAGGGCCGTAGTGTGCTCCTATGTACGGAGAGAGCGCTCTGTGTTTCCATTGAATGTGATGACCCTCCGAGGTCCTAGCATCTTGAGCTTGAGATATGTATAATGCGGTACCGCATTGAATCTCGCAAATGCGGTTCGCCAGAGCAGTGCATGATAGCCGCTGCGGAACGGGACTATATCGAAGATTAAATCCTCGCTTTGGAAGTTATCCGGGGATCTGAAGACCACTTCCAGTGTGACTGAGCCTATGCAATGGGCCTCTACACCTGGTATGACGCCTTTAAAGATCGTTTTTGTGGGTTTGATCCTTGAGGGGTCTGTGTCCCGATAAAGCAGGTTCAGACTGCTGCCGCCATCCATAAGGACTCGAGTGAGGTGAAATCCGTCAATGATTGGGTCTAGGACCAGTGCGGCGAATCCGCCATGACGGATACTAGTGGGGTGGTCCCTGCGATCGAAGGTGATCGGACAAGAGGACCATGGGTTGAACTTTGGGGCGACTGGCTCCAACGCATATGCGTCCCTTAGTGCACGCTTCCGCTCCCTCTTGGGAATGTGGGTTGCGTATATCATGTTCATCGTCCGCACTTGTGGGGGGAACCTCTTCTGTCCTCCGGTGTTCGGCTGTCGGGGCTCCTCCTCGTCGTCGTTATGCAATCCCTTATCTTTGTTTTCGGCATTTAACTTGCCGGCCTGCTCGAACACCCAACAATCCATGTTGATGTGGTTGGCTGACTTGTCGGGGGTGCCATGTATTTGACACGAGCGATCGAGTATACGGTCCAAACTGGACGGGCCCGGAGTGCTTCTTTTGAATGGCTTTTTCCGCTGACCGGGTTTAGAGCCTTTGAATCCGGCATTGACTGTCGTATCCTCGGTATTGTCGCTGTTAATGCGGCTGAAAGGATCGATATGGTTGACTAGAGGGGGGGTGAATAGGCAACTACCAATTTTTAGCTTTTCTTTACCAAATTAAACTTTGCATCAAAGTAGGTTGTCTAGATGTGCAACTAGGTGAGCAACCTATATAATGCAATAACAACACGCATACAAGCAAGCAAGGGTAGAAACACTAAAGAGTTTGCACAAGTAAAGGTAAGAGATAACCAAGAGTGGATCCGGTGAAGACGAGGATGTGTTACTGAAGTTCCTTCCTTTTGAGGGGAAGTACGTCTCCATTGGAGCGGTGTGGAGGCACAATGCTCCCCAAGAAGCCACTAGGGCCACCGTATTCTCCTCACGCCCTCACACAATGCGAGATGCCGTGATTCCACTATTGGTGCCCTTGAAGGCGGCGACCAAACCTTTACAAACAAGGTTGGGGCAATCTCCACAACTTAATTGGAGGCTCCCAACAAGACCATGAAACTTCACCACAATGGAATATGGCTCCAAGGTGACCTCAACCGTCTAGGGTGCTCAAACACCCAAGAATAACAAGATCCGCTAGGGATGAGTGGGGGAATCAAAAATCCCTTGATGGAAGTGTAGATCGGAGCCTTCTCAACCACTCCCGAGCAAATCAACAAGTTTGATTGGCTAGGGAGATAGATCGGGCAAAATGAAGCTTGGAGTATTTAATGGAGCTTGAGCAATAAATGGAGCTTGGGGGAGGAAGAGGTAGGTGAGAAGGAGGAAGGGGACTCCCTTTTATAGTGGGGGCAACAATCCCGTTGCCCCCCACCAACCAGCCCCGCACAGGGCAGTACTACCGCTGAGAGGGGGCGGTACTACCGCCAGGCGACGGTACTGCCGCGCCAGCCAGCGGTACTACCGTGCTGAGGAGACTTAGTAGGGAACGGACCCAAATGCGGTACTACCGCGGTGGTAGGGCGGTACTACTGCTCCTGAAACGGTACTACTGCCACTACAACCGTGACTAGTGCCGCAAAACCCGACACGAGAAAAAGACCTCTCGAATCGAGGCGGTAGGAGCCAGACTACCCAGCGGTACTACGGTAGTGGGGTCAAGGGCGGTAGTACCGTTGTGCAGCGGTACTACCGCTTGTGACCCTTCGGCCGTAGTACCGCAGGCAGTGCGGTACTATCGCTGGGGCGCGCGAGAGAGAAGGGATCTCTCAAATATGCTAAGGACAAGGCGGAGGTGCCAGGCCCCCAGTCGTACTACTGCTGTGGAGCCAAGGGCGGTACTACCGCTGTGGAGCGGTACTGCCGCTTGGCTCCTCAGTGGTACTACCGCTGGGTGCGCGGTACTACCGCTTAGACCCAGACAGGACACGAAAGAGAGGAGAGATCTTTTCAATGGAAAGGAAATGTTCGGAGGGTGAGAAGCTGATGTGTACGTGATGATTCCACCATGCAAAACCCCAGCGGACCCCCTCTTGATAGCACGGTGCCCTCTACGCAACTAGTCCATCGAGAAAGAAGCGAAAGAGCTACACCGTCTTGAAATACACTCCGAGGGGAAGAAGGCGTCTCGTGCCAGGGGAGAATCTGTGAATTATTCAAAGCACAAGATTAGTCCGCAAACATGTTGTCATCAATCACCAAAACTATCTTGAGAGAGATATGCTGTAACAATCTCCCCCTTTTTGGTGGATTGATGACAATTAGGGATTTGCGCAAGGAAAAGAAATAAAATGAAGAAAGCTAAGAACTACAAAATATAGACGGGCTCCCCCAGAATGTGTGCACCAAGAGATGGCACGACCCACACATTCAGATCAACACTCCCCCTATATTTTATAGTCCAACAATACTAAGCACAAGATATATGGGAGAAGTGAATAAACAGGACAAGCATGCATCTCACAATAAACTACAGTACTCAGACAAGACATAAGTAATAAGGTAGCGATAGGGAGCATACGTCTCACACCATACGTCTAGAGCTTAGGTCTCACACCAAACCAAACCAAAGAAGGACACCAAGAGAACACACAAGAAACCACAAGACGACTCAAAACACGACACAAGAAGCAAATCCCTACACTCTCTCCCCCTTTGGCAGCGAGACACCAAAAAGGGCATAGAGTGACACTACGACTCCAGGTGATGGGAGGTGGAAGAGCTCGAACATCACATCTCTGCATCTTCATCGTGGGTCGAAAACTGCTCGACATCGGAGTCGGTCCAGTGGCAATTCTGATGAATCCAGTCCTCCTCTTTAGTGATCTGACCCTCAGACCCATTGGCAACTGTTGCTCCCATCTGACGCATGAGCTCCTTGTGGCGCGTCCTGGCATGCTTCTCTGCCACATGAGTCATGTACTGACCATGAGACTCCATGCAGAAAAGCTTCTTCATCTTGCGCTTAAGCTTCTGTGCCCACGACGGTTCTGCACTAGAGGGGCCAAAGTTCTCCTCATGATCATCAGTAGCAGCCTCATCCTCGGTCCCCATGGCAGCAGCAGCAGAAGCATCAGCAGACGGCCCCCCTGTGGCAGCAGTAGCAGATGGACCTCCTGTGTGAGGCGCTGTCCAGTTGTCCTTCTTCCTCAGACGCTTGATCTCATGAGACACCAAGTCTCCAGTCTCTAGCAACACTCTGGGATAAGTCTGTGCCCAGGCCCTCTCAATGAGCCTCATGATGAATGGACCATAGATAGGACACTTGCGCTCAGACACGGCAGATAGAAGTTCAGACCACATGACATGAGAGATATCCAGGCTCTCTCCAGTGCTTGCTTCCTTCTCATGCTGACAGAAAAGGAGCATGTCCACGAGGTAAGAGTGGACCATATCCAGATTCCTGATCCGAGGGAAGAGAGTCTCACGGAATATGCGATGAAGAATGTCCAGATACGGAGACAGCTCATAGGTCTTCTTCTCAGTTACTGGGTGAACCTTCACAATGCAGTAGGGCCAAAGGGCTTGCTTGTGGGTGGATGTCGCATTGCGGTGAGGACGGAAACCGACAGGAGTCTCAAGCCCGTTGTCCACCACATCAAGTAACCCCATGAACGCCTGCCACTTGACAGAAAGCAGCTTGCCATTGGTCATCCGTGTCAGAGTCCTCATCCGTCCCAAGATGGACGGTGGCATAGAATTGAGCCACCAAATCCGCATCGAAATCCTTGTTGAATTGCATGATCCTGAGAATGTTCAACTGAGTGCACATCTGAAGGGCTTCGCCAAAGTACTCTGGGTCCTTCTCCATAGCATCAGTATCAATGGAGCGAACATCAACAAAAAGATTCTTCTTGGCCTTGATCACATCAAAGTAGATGGCAAACTGAAAACGGTTCCAGAACGGGTGGTTGACCAAAGTGGGTTCTTGGGCCACCGCATAGGGGTTGTGGCGACGCTTCTCCCAAAACTCCTTGTTGGTCATCTCAGTCACAGTCTTCCCTTTGGGTTTGTGGGCGGCTCGCTTCGATTGCTGAGGAGGTGGAGGAACACTTGCAGATGCACTTGCTGGAGGCGGTTGGGTTCTCGAGGAACCACCGGCTGGCTCTAAGGTGCGGTAGCGTTTTGATGTGGCACGCCCGGGGTTGATACGGCAACCTTACTGCTTGGAAGGGTCATCACCTGGAGCCAAACACAAGAACACGCAAAACAACCAGAAAGAACGAGCATAAGCCAACAAACTCAACAAAAGATCAAGGTAAGGCAGGAAAAAGATGGAAATTGGCATGCAGCGGTAGTACCGTGACCTGCCCGTGGTAGTACCGCCCCAAGCGGTAGTACCGCCCCAGAGGGACCGGTAGTACCGCTCTAGGTCAAGCGGTAGTACCGCTCCAAGAGAGCGGTAGTACCGCTTGAGGCGGAGAAACAGCAGTTTCTTAGCACGAGGCGGTGAAACAGCGGGTTCCTACTACCGTGGTAAGATCCGGCACTACCGGCCTACCAAATTCAAAAATAATCCTACCAAACTCTAATCGGGATAGTCTAGTTGCTTTCTCCAACCAACTCAAGCCTAGATTTAGCCAAAAATCTAGAGATGCAACCACCATTGCCCCTAAGAAACAAGAACTGAAAAAGAGACAAAACAAAAGAAGGAACGGAGGCAATACCGGCATCCATGGCAAGAGGACATGGTGGGGATCGACTCCACCAAAGGAAATGGAGAGGGACGCCCCGGAGACGGAGATCCGCCGGAGCCCTCCCGCGGTGAGTGGAGGCTGGAGAGAGGAAGAGAAAAGAGGGGCGAAGTGAATGGGTATGGGGGAGAAGAAACCTCCCCCTGCCCCGACTTAACCCCCTGTTCTCGTACCCAGCGGTAGTACCGCGCTGGGGGCGGTAGTACCGCTTATAAGCGGTAGTACCGCGCACCACCAGCGGTAGTACCGCCCAGCACGCCACGACAACTAAACAACACGGCTTTAGCTCGACGAAACGACAAAAACGGCAAGAGAAAAACAAGCACGCCAGCAAACGACCAAGACACACCTCTTCAAACGAGGGCGGTGGCCGAGGCCACCTATGTTTGAGTCAAAAGGTATGGCACCGAGAAGATTTTAACCTTGGGCCCATGACCAAAACTCGTCTTTGAAGCACAAGTGACATTAACAATGGCTAACGTGAAAGACTCGATCAATTTATGCATGATGGGGGGAGGGAGAGTTCATTGAGAGAACAACACTCCCCCTATGTCCATGCCTACACCTAAACTAGACAACAAATTGAGCATGGTAGGGTGTGCACGGGTTCAAGCCACATTGCTTGAATCAATGATATTTAGCTCATGCCTTAACTCGCGAAATCTTGCTTCATCCAAGGGCTTCGTGAAAATATCTGCAAGGTTGTCATGAGTGTTGACATAGTTGAGCTCGATCTCTCCTCGCCTAATGTGATCCCGGATGAAGTGATACCGAATCTCAATATGCTTCGTCTTGAAGTGTTGCACTGGGTTGAGAGAAATCTTGATGGCACTTTCATTGTCACACCAAAGAGGCACTTTGTCACAAGTGACACCGTAATCCTTTAAAGTTTGCCTCATCCATAGAAGTTGTGCACAACAACTACCGGTGGCAACATACTCCGCCTCAGTGGACGAGAGAGACACACAACTTTGCTTTTTGGAAGACCAACTTACCAAAGAGAAACCAAGGAATTGGCACCCTCCGGAAGTGGACTTCCTATCCACTTTGTCTCCCACCCAATCGGAATCCGAGTACCCTACAAGCTTGAAGTTTGATCCTCTTGGGTACCATAAGCCAAAGTTTGGGGTATGAGCCAAATATCGAAAGATTCGTTTGACCGCCACATAGTGACTTTCCTTAGGTGCGGCTTGAAACCGTGCACAAATTTCCACACTCAACATGATGTCCGGTCTAGATGCACAAAGGTAAAGCAAGGATCCAATCATGGAACGATATACCTTTTGATCCACCACTTTACCATTGGGATCTAAGTCAAGTTGGCACTTGGTGGGCATTGGAGTGGAGGCCGGCTTGACGTCACTTAGCTTGAATCTCTTGAGCATGTCTTGAGTGTATTTGGATTGATTGATGAAGGTTCCTTCTCTTCTTTGCTTCACTTCTAACCCTAGAAAGAACTTCAACTCTCCCATGGAGGACATCTCGAACTTTGAGGTCATGAGAGGGGCAAATTCCTCATAGAAAGCTTTGTTAGGAGAACCAAAGATAATATCATCAACATATAATTGGCACACAAACAACTCCCCTTTGACCTTCTTAGTAAAAAGAGTGGGGTCGATTAGCCCAACTTCAAAACCACGGTCTTGTAACAACTCGGTAAGGTGGTCATACCACGCACATGGGGCTTGTTTAAGGCCATAGAGTGCCTTATCGAGTTGATACACATGATCGGGAAAGTAGGGATCCTCGAACCCGGGGGGTTGCTTGACGTAAACCAATTCATTAATGGGACCATTAAGAAAAGCACTCTTCACATTCATTTGTTGTAACTTAAAGTTATGATGAGAAGCATATGCAATCAACATGCGGATGGATTCAAGACGAGCAACGGGAGCAAAGGTTTCACCGTAGTCGATACCCTCGACTTGGGAGTAGCCCTGTGCTACCAAACGAGCCTTGTTGCGGATGATAATCCCATGGGCATCTTGCTTGTTCTTGAATATCCACTTGGTTCCAATGACATTGTGGTTCCCCGTTGGCCTTGGCACCAATCTCCACACTTTGTTGCGCTCGAAGTTGTTGAGTTCTTCGTGCATGGCATTGAGCCAATCCGGATCTTCTAGCGCCTCATAGACCTTGTGGGGTTCCACACAAGAGACAAACGCGTGATGCTCACAATAGTTTGCTAATTGTCTACGAGTGCTTACCCCCTTTCTTAAGCTTCCAAGCACATTCGTCATGAGATGATCCTTGGTGGAGAGCTTGGAAGCAACCTTGGCGGCACGGCGCTCTAATTCCTCCTCGGTGGTGAGTTGAGGAGAGGTTACTTGATCATCTTGAGCGCCGTCATGAACTTGTTCTTGATCTTGAACTTGCTCGGGGGAGAGAACTTGACCTTGGGCATCACTTGGTGTGTCAACACCGTCTTGAGTATGATCTTGCCCTTGGTCTTGTTCATGAGGTTGAGGGCCTTCACTTTGTTCTTCGGAAGCGTGTGAGCCTTGGGTTGGTGATGGCTCCACTTGAGTGGAGCATTGTCCTTCTCCTTCGGCCACAAGGGGTTCCTCAATGGGTAGGATGAAACCAACACCCATTCTTCTTATGGCTTGAGGAGGAATTTCCTCACCTACATCACAAGTGCCACTTTGCTCCACTTGGGAGCCGTTATTCTCATCAAACTCCACGTTACACGTCTCCTCAATACGTCTCGTGGATTTATTGAGGCCACGGTAAGCATGAGAGTTTGTAGCATAACCAACAAATATGCCCTCATAAGCTCTAGTCTCAAATTTAGACAACCGAACACCTTTCTTGAGAATGAAACACTTACACCCGAATACCCGGAAGTACTTGATATTGGGCTTGTTACCGGTGAGTATCTCATATGGAGTCTTGTTCAAGCCCTTGCGGAGGTAGAGCCGATTGGATGCATGACATGCGGTGTTGATGGCTTCGGCCCAAAAGTTGTACGGAGACTTGAACTCCGCCATCATGGTCCTTGCTGCATCCATCAACGTCTGGTTCTTCCTCTCCGCAGCACCGTTTTGTTGAGGGGTGTATGGTGCGGAATATTGATGCTTGATTCCCTCATCACTAAGAAATTCATCCAAGGTGTAGTTCTTGAACTCGGTGTCGTTGTCACTTCTTATTGTCAAGATCTTTGCATTGTGTTGACGTTGTGCTTCATTTGCAAAGTCAATGACGGTTTGTTGGGTCTCGCTCTTCCTCTTGAAGAAATAAACCCACGTGTACCTTGAGTAGTCATCCACAATCACCAAGCAATACTTTCTACCTCCAAGACTATCGAAGGATGGGGGCCCAAAAAGATCCATGTGAAGGAGCTCCAAGGGCCTCTTTGAATAAATGATAGTCGTGGGAGGGTGAGCCTTCTCATGTAGCTTTCCTTCGATACAGGCACTGCAAGCACGATCTTTAACAAAACTAACATTCGTTAGTCCACGGACATGGTCCTCCTTGAGAAGACTTTGCAAAGATCTCATATTGACATGGGCTAAACGGCGATGCCAAAGCCATCCCACATCAACTTTAGCCATTAGGCATGTCGCGGTCTTAGTGGGTCGCTCCGAAAAGTTAATCACATATAGACCGTTCTCGACATGCCCAACAAAAGCTACTTTAAGAGTCTTGCTCCACAAGAGGGCCACGGTATCGATATCAAAGAAAGTGGCAAAGCCCATGATTTCAAGTTGACGAACGGAAAGTAAATTGTATGCAAGGGACTCAACAAGCATGACCTTCTCGATCGTGAGATCATGAGAGATGACCACCTTGCCAAGTCCCAATACCTTAGAGGATGAGGCGTCACCCCACTCGACATTGGTGGGCATAGATGGAACTTTGTGCACGTCCACCACCAAGTCCTTGCTTCCGGTCATATGATTTGTAGCTCCGCTATCGAGCAACCATGATCCACCACCGGAAGCAAACACCTACAAGAGATCAATGCTTGGTTTTAGGTACCCATTTTGTAATGGGTCCTTTGATGTTAGTAACAAGGGTCTTAGGAACCCAAATAGACCATTCAATGTACTCATGAAGAGAACCAACAAATTTGGCATAAACATGCCCATCACTAGCACGACATAACACATAAGAAGGATTAAAATCGCCGGCTTTGTTGGGAGGGGTGACATTGCCCTTCTTGACATTGTTCTTCTTCTTCTCCTCGGGGACACTCTCTCCCTCCCTCACAAAGGTTTGCATGAGGGGAGGAGGTCGTTTGGTCTTGTCATTCTTCTTCTTGTTCTTGGAGTCGGGCACGTACCCAACCCCTTCCTTGGCCACACCTCCCTTTTGGTTGATCAAGAGATCGTTGAGGTTCTTCTTGCCTTGTATGCAAGTCGCAAGACCTCTCTCAAGTTGCTCCTTCAACTTAGAATTTTCCTCAACAAGATGTATATGCTCACAACACGGGTTAGTAGTATTTGCATTATCAATTAAAACCATATGAGGAAAAGTTGCTTTCTCCTTAGTTAGCTTCACTTGGAGTTGATCATGAGACTCCTTGAGACTAGCGTGAATACCCTTCAAGGCCTTGTGGGCCTTGTCAAGTATATCAAACTCCTCTTTGAGTCTAGCAAGATCAACCCCGAGTTTGGCCTTCTCGGAATTTAGCACACGAGAAACAACGAGGACATGATCATAATCTTTCTCTAACTTAGCATGATCAACGTTGTATGACTCCTCAAGAGCCAAACGAAGACCACGCTCTTCCTCAAGAGCATTGGAAAGATCCGAAATCTCATCGGCATAGTCACGACTATGCCCTTCCATCTTAGAGATGGTGTCTTCGTGAGCCTCGATCATGTCATTGGCCTCACCAAGTTGTTCCAAGAGAGCAACAAAGTGATTCTTGGATTTTCCCTTGAGTTTGCCCATAAAGGCCTCAAACTCGTTAGCCTCCACATTAGCTCCCTCAAGTTCATTAATGCTATCCGTTTTGGAAGGATGATTAATGATGGTAGTTTTGATGTTGGAGGTTACCTTGTTGGTGGCTTTAGCCATGAGGCACTTGGCGGTGATGCTCTCGTTGGGTGAGTCGAAGAGAGACACCCATGACTTTGTTGCAATGGCAACGGAGGCCATGGCAACCGACTCATCATCTTCATCATCGTCATCATCCTCATTTACTCTTCTTGCACAATCAAAGCCTTGGGAGGAGTCTTCTTGGTGAAGTTGTTCTTGTTGGGGAACGACTTGGTCTTGTCCTTTCGGATGAGTTTGCCACCATTGTCTTCCCTCTTCTCATACGGGCATTCCGCAACGAAATGACTCACGTTGCCGCAATTGTAGCAAGTCCTTACACGTTGCTTGCCCCTTGTGCCACTCGAGTTGTTTTTGCTAAAGTTGGGCCTCGAGTTTTTCTTGCTCCAAAATTGCCTTGAAGCAAGTGCCATGTGTTCATGATATGCATACTTCGTATCTTCGGGGTTGCTCTCCTCTTGTTCCTCTTCTTCTTCTTCCACGGTGAGCTTGGCCTTCAAAGCAAGGTTAGGCTTCTTTGCCCGTTGAGAACGAAGCACTGCATTGTTGGCGGTCTTGTCCAAAATGTTCATGGCCACAAACTCATCCAACACTTCGCTTGAGGTCAAAGTGTGGAAGTCCGGTCTTTGACGAATGACGGAGGACATGGCCTTGTGGTAGGGCATCATTGCCTTGAGGAATTTGCGCTTGATCCAATTGTCATCCGTGTCCTTGCTCCCGTGATCTCGTAGTGAGACCGCGAGTTTGGTTACTCTCCGATAAAGCTCACGAGGTTCTTCATCTTCCTTCATTGCAAACTCATCGGCCTCATCTTGTAACACTTCATAGTTGGAGCGTTGAATGCTTGCGCTTCCCCGGTAGAGAGACACGACACAATGCCATGCATCTTTGGCCAAGGCGAAGGGACGAAGATGAGGTAGGTCTTCGGGTGGAATTGCATCTTGAATGATGAAGAGAGCATTCTCATTGAATTGATTGTCCGCGGCTTCTCAAGGAGTGAAGTTGCTTGGATCATGTGGATAGAAACCTTCTTCAATGATTCTCTAAAGGTTAGCATTCACATGATTTAAATGACGTTTAAAGCGGTAAACCCAAGAATCAAAATCCTCATTTTTCACAATCTTAGGGGGAGGACCGGCATGATTCAAATGAGTGGAAGGAACTGGTCCACCATAAACAAGTGGTGGTTCCACATGGGCAAAGATGCCGGTGCCATTCTTGCCACTAGAAGAAGGAGCCTTTTCACTACTAGCTTCCCCCTTGTCGGGGATAGCATCCGACACCTTGTTGGCGGGATCACCCACTTTCAACGGTGCGGTGGATAGTTTAAGCCCCTCAAGAAATTTAGTAAACATGCTTTCAACTTCGGTCGTCATGGAGGTTTTCAATGTCTCCAAGGCTACATTGAACTCCTCACGAGAGACCGAAGTTCCCCCATCTCCCGTAGACGAGATC
Organism: Triticum urartu; assembly: GCF_056163025.1. NCBI lineage: Eukaryota > Viridiplantae > Streptophyta > Magnoliopsida > Poales > Poaceae > Triticum > Triticum urartu. The sequence continues at coordinate 444,666,074 of NC_141874.1, read as the reverse complement.
GGATTCACACCGGAGTGTTCCTCCACACCGTCTACGGTATCAACCATACTCTTTGGACGGTAAAGTCCTTAATAAAGAGATGAGGCTCTAATACCAATTGAAAGGATCAATATGGTTGACTAGAGGGGGGGGGGTGAATAGGCAACTACCAATTTTTAGCTTTTCTTTACCAAATTAAACTTTGCATCAAAGTAGGTTGTCTAGATGTGCAACTAGGTGAGCAACCTATATGATGCAATAACAACACGCATACAAGCAAGCAAGGGTAGAAACACTAAAGAGCTTGCACAAGTAAAGGTAAGAGATAACCAAGAGTGGATCCGGTGAAGACGAGGATGTGTTACCGAGGTTCCTTCCTTTTGAGGGGAAGTACGTCTCCGTTGGAGCAGTGTGGAGGCACAATGCTCCCTAAGAAGCCACTAGGGCCACCGTATTCTCCTCACGCCCTCACACAATGCGAGATGCCGTGATTCCACTATTGGTGCCCTTGAAGGCGGCGACCGAACCTTTACAAACAAGGTTGGGGCAATCTCCACAACTTAATCGGAGGCTCCAAAGAAGACCACGAAGCTTCACCACAATGGAATATGGCTCCGAGGTGACCTCAACCGTCTAGGGTGCTCAAACACCCAAGAGTAACAAGATCCTCTAGAGATGAGTGGGGGAATCAAAAATCCCTTGGTGGAAGTGTAGATCGGAGCCTTCTCAATCACTCCCGAGCAAATCAACAAGTTTGATTGGCTAGGGAGATAGATCGGGCAAAATGAAGCTTGGAGTATTTAATGGAGCTTGAGCAATAAATGGAGCTTGGGGGAGGAAGAGGTAGGTGAGAAGGAGGAAGGGGACTCCCTTTTATAGTGGGGGCAACAATCCCGTTGCCCCCCACCAACCAGCCCCGCACAGGGTGGTACTACCGCTGAGAGGGGGCGGTACTACCGCCAGGCGACGGTATTGTCGCGCCAGCCAGCGGTACTGCCGCGCTGAGGAGACTTAGTAGGGAACGGACCCAAATGCGGTACTACCGCGGTGGTAGGGCGGTACTACCGCTCCTGGAACGGTACTACCGCCACTACAACCGTGACTAGTGCCGCAAAACCCGACACGAGAAAAAGACCTCTCGAATCGAGGCGGTAGGAGCCAGACTACCCAGCGGTACTACGGTAGTGGGGTCAAGGGCGGTAGTACCGCTGTGGAGCGGTACTGCCGCTTGTGACCCTTCGGCCGTAGTACCGCAGGCAGTGCGGTACTACCGCTGGGGCGCGCGCGAGAGAGAAGGGATCTCTCAAATATGCTGAGGACAAGGCGAAGGTGCCAGGCCCCCAGCGGTACTACTGCTATGGAGCCAAGGGCGGTACTACCGCTGCGGAGCAGTACTGCCGCTTGGCTCCTCAGCGGTACTACCGCTGTGTGCGCGGTACTACCGCTTAGACCCAGATAGGACATCGGAAGAGAGGAGATATCTCTTCAATGGACAGTAAATGCTCAGAGGGTGAGAAGCTGATGTGTACGTGATGATTCCACCATGTAAAACCCTATGGACCCCCTCTTGATAGCACGGTGCCCTCTACGCAACTAGTCCACCGAGAAAGAAGCGAAAGAGCTACACCATCTTGAAATACACTCCGAGGGGAAGAAGGCGTCTCGTGCTAGGGGAGAATCTGTGAATTATTCAAAGCACAAGATTAGTCCGCAAACATGTTGTCATCAATCACCAAAACTACCTTGAGAGAGATATGCTGTAACAGCGGCGCTTATGTTTGTTGCGATGTGACCTGCCATTGCCATCCTTGGTATCTGAAGTACCATGGTTCTTTGATATGTTATTGCTGCGAGCCAGCCAGCTATCTTCCCCCGTGCAAAAGCGGGTCATGAGTGTCGTGAGGGCTGCCATAGATTTTGGCTTTTCCTGGCCAAGGTGCCGGGCGAGCCACTCGTCGCGGATGTTGTGCTTAAAAGCTGCTAGGGCCTCTGCATCCGGACAGTCGACGATTTGATTTTTCTTTGTTAGGAACTGTGTCCAGAATTGCCTGGCCGATTCCTTTGGCTGCTGAATTATGTGGCTCAAGTCGTCGGCATCTGGTGGTCGCACATAAGTGCCCTGGAAGTTGTCAAGGAATGCGGCTTCCAGATCTTCCCAACAGCCAATGGATTCTGCTGGCAGGCTGTTGAGCCAATGCTTAGCTGGTCCTTTGAGCTTGAGTGAGAGGTATTTGATGGCGTGTAGATCATCACCGCGGGCCATGTGGATGTGCAGGAGGAAGTCCTCGATCCATACCGCATGATATGTTATGCCGTCGTATGATTCTATATTTACGGGTTTGAAACCCTCTGGGATTTGATGATCCATTACTTCGTCTGTGAAGCATAGGGGGCGTGTGGCGCCTCTGTACTGGGCTATATCGCGATGCAGCTCAAATGAGTCTTGTCCGCTGTGTTTGGCCCGGCCGGACTTACTTTTACTGTATCCGGCGTGACGGTTATCGTCTCGCATAGTGGCGCGCCCTCGCGATCCGTAGATCGATCTTGCATGTTTTGCTTTATCCTCCAATACGTCTCGCAGGTCTGGCATATTTCCCCATGTCTTGACTTTTTTATTTGAGTGGTGTCGGGGTGCTGGCTGAGCTTTTGGCTGAAATGCCTCTCTGTCGTGGCCACGAGGTGGCCGATCAGCCGCGTCATACTTTGGGGATGTAGATTTTGGTGCTTCCTCCTCCAGTCGGGGTAGCAACCTGCGCTTTGGGTAACTCTTGTTGGGGCGTTCGAGTTTGTATTCCTCGGCCGCAAGGACTTCAGTTCATCTGTCGGCTAGCAAATCTTGATCAGCTTGAAGCTGCTGTTGCTTTTTCTTAAGGCTATTTGCCGTGGTTATAAGACGACGCTTGAAGCGCTCTTGTTGGGCGGGATCCTCAGGCACGACGAATTCGTCATCGTCGAGGCTTGCCTCATCTTTGGAGGGAGGCATGTAATTATCATCCTCCGCCTCTCCATCTGCCGCTTTCTCAGGAGGGCTGGCTTCTCCATCCTCCTGCTCTAAATCTTGCTGGAGGGGATTGTTGTCGTCTTCGGCACTGTCCGGAGTGCTATTATCTCCTGTGCCGGTGTCACCGCTTTTGCTTTGGCGAGACTTAGAGTGGCGCCGCTGACGTTGGCGCTTAGGTTGCTTCTTGGAGGGGTCATCCTCCGCTGTCCCATCGCCATTGCCTTCTTTGGGTGTGTCCACCATATATATGTCATATGATGAGGTGGCTGTCCAGTGCCCTGTGGGCAGTGGTTCTTGTTCGCCTCCTGCATCGTCGTCCATGCCGTCGATGTCTTCAGAGTCGAAGTCGATCATGTCGGTCAAATCGTCGACAGTGGCTACTAAGTGGGTGGTGGGTGGGCGGCGAATTTCTTCGTCATTCGCATCCCAATCCTGCCGAACATAGTTCGGCCAGGACTCTCCTGACAAGGAGAGAGACCTTAACGAGTTCAGTATGTCACCGAAGGGTGAGTGCTGAAAGATATCCACAGAGGTAAACTCTGTTGGGTAACGTTGCAGAAAAACAAAAAATTTCCTACGGTTTCACCAAGATCCATCTATGAGTTCATCTAGCAACGAGTGATCAGATTGCATCTACATACCTTTGTAGATCACGCGCGGAAGCGTTCAAAGAACGGGGATGAGGAAGTCGTACTCGACGTGATCCAAATCACCGGAGATCCTAGCGCCGAACGGACGGCACCTCCGCGTTCAACACACGTACGGTCAGCGTGACGTCTCCTCCTTCTTGATCCAGCAAGGGGAAGGAGAGGTTGAGGAAGATGGCTCCAGTAGCAGCACGACGGCGTGGTGGTGGTGGAGCAGCAGTACTCCGGCAGGGCTTCGCCAAGCTCTATGGAGGAGGAGGAGGTGTTGGAGAGGGAGAGGGAGGCACCAAAGGCGTGGGTATGAAGCCCTCCCTTCCCCCCACTATATATAGGGGGCCTAGGGGGGGCGCCGGCCCTAGGAGATGCAATCTCCTAGGGGCGGCGGCGGCCAAGGGGGTAGAGTGCCCCCCAAGGCAAGTGGGGAGCCCCCCCACCCTAGGGTTTCAACCCTAGGCGCAAGGGTGGGCCTTGGGGGGCGCACCAGCCCACTATGGGCTGGTTCCCCTCCCCACTTCAGCCCATGGGGCCCTCCGGGATGGGTGGCCCCACCCGGTGGACCCCCGGGACCCATCCGGTGGTCCCGGTACAATACCGGTGACCCCCGAATCTTTCCCGATGGCCGAAACCTCACTTCCTATATATAATTCTTTACCTCCGGACCATTCCGAAACTCCTCGTGACGTCCGGGATCTCATCCGGGACTCCGAACAACTTTCGGGTTACTACATATTCATATCTCTACAACCCTAGCGTCACCGAACCTTAAGTGTGTAGACCCTACGGGTTCGGGAGACATGTAGACATGACCGAGATGGCTCTCCGGTCAATAACCAACAGCGGGATCTGGATACCCATGTTGGCTCCCACATTCTCCTCGATGATCTCATCGGATGAACCACGATGTCGAGGATTCAAGCAACCCCGTATGCAATTCCCTTTGTCAATCGGTACGTTACTTGCCCGAGATTCGATCGTTGGTATCCCAATACCTCGTTTAATCTCGTTACCGGCAAGTCACTTTACTCGTACCGTAATGCATGATCCCGTGACCAGACACTTGGTCACTTTGAGCTCATTATGATGATGCATTAACGAGTGGGCCCAGATATACCTCTCCGTCATACGGAGTGACATATCCCAGTCTTGATCCGTGTCAACCCAACAGACACTTTCAGAGATACCCGTAGTATACCTTTATAGTCACCCAGTTACGTTGTGACGTTTGGTACACCCAAAGCACTCCTACGGTATCCGGGAGTTACACGATCTCATGGTCTAAGGAAAAGATACTTGACATTGGAAAACTCTAGCAAACGAACTATACGATCTTGTGCTATGTTTAGGATTGGGTCTTGTCCATCACATCATTCTCCTAATGATGTGATCTCGTTATCAATGACATCCAACGTCCATAGTCAGGAAACCATGACTATCTGTTGATCAACGAGCTAGTCAACTAGAGGCTTACTAGGGACATGTTGGTGTCTATGTATTCACACATGTATTACAATTTCCGGATAACACAATTATAGCATGAATAAAAGACAATTATCATGAACAAGGAAATATAATAATAATCCTTTTATTATTGCCTCTAGGGCATATTTCCAACAGTCTCCCACTTGCACTAGAGTCAATAATCTAGTTACATTGTGATGAATCGAACACCCATGGAATTCTGGTGTTGATCATGTTTTGCTCTAGGGAGAGGTTTAGTCAATAGATCTGCTACATTCAGGTCCGTATGTACTTTACAAATATCTACGTCTCCATCTTGAACATTTTCACAAAAGGAGTTGAAGCGACGCTTGATGTGCCTGGTCTTCTTGTGAAACCTGGGCTCCTTGGCAAGTGCAATAGCTCCAGTGTTTTCACAGAAGAGTTTGATCGGCCCCGACGCATTGGGTATGACTCCTAGGTCGGTGATGAACTCCTTCACCCAAATTGCTTCATGCGCTGCCTCCAAGGCTGCCATGTACTCCGCTTCACATGTAGATCCCGCCACGACGCTCTGCTTGCAACTGCACCAACTTACTGCCCCACCATTCAAAATATACACGTATCCGGTTTGTGACTTAGAGTCATCCAGATCTGTGTCGAGGCTAGCATCGACGTAACCTTTTACAACGAGCTCTTCATCACCTCCATAAACGAGAAAAATTTCCTTAGTCCTTTTCAGGTACTTCAGGATATTCTTGACCGCTGTCCAGTGTTCCTTGCCGGGATTACTTTGGTACCTTCCTACCAAACTTACGGCAAGGTTTACATCAGGTCTGGTACACAGCATGGCATACATAATAGAACCTATGGCTGAGGCATAGGGGATGACACTTATCTCTTCTATATCTTCTGTCGTGGTCGGACATTGAGCTGAGCTCAATTTCACACCTTGCAACACAGGCAAGAACCCTTTCTTAGACTGATCCATATTGAACTTCTTCAATATCTTATCAAGGTATGTGCTTTGTGAAAGACCTATGAGGCGTCTTGATCTATCTCTATAGATCTTGATGCCCAATATATAAGCAGCTTCTCCAAGGTCCTTCATTGAAAAACTCTTATTCAAGTAGGCCTTAATGCTGTCCAAAAGCTCTATATCATTTCCCATCAAAAGTATGTCATCTACATATAATATGAGAAATGCTACAGAGCTCCCACTCACTTTCTTGTAAACGCAGGCTTCTCCATAAGTCTGCATAAACCCAAACGCTTTGATCATCTCATCAAAGCGAATGTTCCAACTCCGAGATGCTTGCACCAGCCCATAAATCGAGCGTTGGAGCTTGCACACCTTGTCAGCATTCTTAGGATCGACAAAACCTTTCGGCTGCATCATATACAATTATTCCTTAAGGAAACCATTAAGGAATGCCGTTTTGACGTCCATTTGCCATATCTCATAATCATAGAATGCGGCAATTGCTAACATGATTCGGACGGACTTCAGCTTCGCTACCGGTGAGAAAGTCTCATCGTAGTCAACCCCTTGAACTTGTCGATAACCCTTAGCGACAAGCCGAGCTTTATAGATGGTCACATTACCATCCGTGTCTGTCTTCTTCTTAAAGATCCATTTATTTTCTATGGCTCGCCGCTCAACGGGCAAGTCAGTCAAAGTCCATACTTCGTTTTCATACATGGATCCTATCTCGGATTTCATGGCTTCCAGCCATTTGTCGGAATCCGGGCCCGCCATCGCTTCTTCATAGTTCGAAGGTTCACCGTTGTCTAACAACATGATTTCCAAGACAGGGTTGCCGTACCATTCTGCTGCGGAACATGTCCTTGTGGACCTTCGAATTTCAGTAGCAACTTGATCTGAAGTTTCATGATCATCATCATTAACTTCCTCTCTAGTCGGTGCAGGCACCTCAGGAACATTTTCTTGAGTTGCGCCATTTTCCGGTTCAAGAGGTAATACTTCATCAAGTTCTACTTTCCTCTCACTTACTTCTTTCGAGAGAAACTCCTTCTCTAGAAAGGATCCATTCTTGGCAACAAAGATCTTGCCTTCGGATCTGAGGTAGAAGGTATACCCAATAGTTTCTTTAGGGTATCCTATGAAGACGCATTTTCCCGACTTGGGTTCGAGCTTTTCAGGTTGAAGTTTCTTGACATAAGCATCGCATCCCCAAACTTTTAGAAACGATAGCTTAGGTTTCTTCCCAAACCATAACTCATACGGTGTCGTCTCAACGGATTTTGACGGAGCCCTATTTAAAGTGAATGCGGCAGTCTCTAAAGCATAGCCCCAAAAAGATAGTGGTAAATCGGTAAGAGACATCATAGATCGCACCATATCTAATAGAGTGCGATTACGACGTTCGGACACACCATTACACTAAGGTGTTCCAGGCGGCGTCAGTTGTGAAACTATTCCACATTTTCTTAAGTGTGTGCCAAATTCGTGACTCAAGTATTCTCCTCCATGATCTGACCGCAGGAACTTGATTTTCCTGTCACGTTGATTCTCAACCTCACTCTGAAATTCCTTGAACTTTTCAAAGGTCTCAGACTTGTGTTTCATTAAATAGACATACCCATATCTACTCAAGTCATCAGTGAGGGTGAGAACATAACGATAGCCACCGCGAGCCTCAACACTCATTGGACCGCACACATCAGTATGTATGATTTCCAATAAGTTGGTTGCTTGCTCCATTGTTCCTGAGAATGGAGTCTTGGTCATTTTACCCATGAGGCATGGTTCGCACGTGTCAAATGATTCGTAATCAAGAGACTCTAAAAGTCCATCCGCATGGAGCTTCTTCATGCGTTTGACACCTATGTGACCAAGGCGGCAGTGCCACAAGTATGTGGGACTATCATTATCAACCTTACATCTTTTGGTACTCACACTATGAATATGTGTAGCATTACGCTCGAGATTCATTAAGAATAAACCATTCACCATCGGAGCATGACCATAAAACATATCTCTCATATAAATAGAACAACCATTATTCTCGGATTTAAATGAGTAGCCATCTCGAATTAAACGAGATCCTGATACAATGTTCATGCTCAAAGCTGGCACTAAATAACAATTATTGAGGTTTAAAACTAATCCCGTAGGTAAATGTAGAGGTAGCATGCCGATGGCGATCACATTGACCTTGGAACCATTCCCGACGCGCATCGTCACCTCGTCCTTCGCCAGTCTCCGCTTATTCCGCAGCTCCTGTTTTGAGTTAAATATGTGAGCAACGGCACCGGTATCAAATACCCAGGAGCTACCGCGAGTATTGGTAAGGTACACATCAATTACATGTATCACATATACCTTTCGTTTTGCCGGCCTTCTTGTCCGCTAAATATTTGGGGCAGTTCCGCTTCTAGTGACCACTTTCCTTGCAATAAAAGCACTCAGTCTCGGGCTTGGGTCCATTCTTTGGCTTCTTCCCGGCAGCTTGCTTACCGGGCGCGGCAACTCCCTTGCCGTCCTTCTTGAAGGTTTTCTTACCCTTGCCTTTCTTGAACTTAGTGGTTTTATTCACCATCAACACTTGATGTTCCTTTTTGACTTCTACCTCTGCTGATTTCAGCATTGCAAATACTTCAGGAATGGTCTTTTCCATCCCCTGCATATTGAAGTTCATCACAAAGCTCTTGTAGCTCGGTGGAAGCGACTGAAGGATTCTGTCAATGACCGCGTCATCCGGGAGATTAACTCCCAGCTAAGTCAAGCGGTTATGTAACCCAGACATAGTGAGTATGTGCTCACTGACAGAACTGTTTTCCTCCATCTTACAGCTGAAGAATTTGTCGGAGACTTCATATCTCTCGACCCGGGCATGAGCTTGAAAAACCATTTTCAGCTCTTCGAACATCTCATATCCTCCGTGTCTCTCAAAATGCTTTTGGAGCCCCGGTTCTAAGTTGTAAAGCATGCCGCACTGAACGAGGGAGTAATCATCAGCACGTGACTGCCAAGCGTTCATAACGTCTTGGTTCTCTGGGATGGTTGTGTCACCTAGCGGTGCTTCTAGGACATAATCTTTCTTGGCAGCTATGAGGATGATCCTCAGGTTCCGGACCCAGTCCGTATAGTTGATGCCATCATCTTTCAGCTTGGTTTTCTCTAGGAACGCGTTGAAGTTGAGGACAACGTGGGCCATTTGATCTACAAGACATATTGTAAAGATTTTAGACTAAGTTCATGATAATTAAGTTCATCTAATAAAATTATTCAATGAACTCCCACTCAGATAGACATCCCTCCAGTCATCTAAGTGAAACATGATCCGAGTTAACTAGGCCGTGTCCGATCATCACGTGAGACGAACTAGTCAACATCGGTGAACATCTTCATGTTGATCGTATCTTCTATACGACTCATGCTCGACCTTTCGGTCTTCCGTGTTCCGAGGTCATGTCTGTACATGCTAGGATCGTCAAGTCAACCTAAGTGTATTGCGTGTGTAAATCTGGCTTACACCTGTTGTATTCGAACATTAGAATCTATCACACCCGATCATCACGTGGTGCTTCGAAACAACGAACTGTCGCAACGGTGCATAGTTAGGGGGAACACTTTCTTGAAATTATTATGAGGGATCATCTTATTTACTACCGTCGTTCTAAGCAAATAAGATGTAAAACATGATAAACATCACATGCAATCAAATAATAATAGTGACATGATATGGACAATATCACATAGCTCCTTTGATCTCCATCTTGGGGCTCCATGATCATCTTGTCACCGGCATGACACCATGATCTCCATCATCGTGTCTCCATGAAGTTGCTCGCCAACTATTACTTCTACTACTATGGCTAACACGTTTAGCAATAAAGTAAAGTAATTTACATGGCGTTTCTCAATGACACGTAGGTCATACAAAAATAAAGACAACTCCTATGGCTCCTGCCGGTTGTCATACTCATCGACATGCAAGTCGTGATTCCTATTACAATAGCATGAACATCTCATACATCACATATATATCATTCATCATTCATCACAACTTAGGCCATATCACATCACAAAACACTTGCTGCAAAAACAAGTTAGACGTCCTCTAATTGTTGTTGCAAGTTTTACATGGCTGCAATAGGGTTCTAGCAAGAACGTTTTCTTACCTACGTGAAAGCCACAATGTGATTTGCCAACTTCTATTTACCCTTCATAAGGACCCTTTTCATCGAATCCGCTCCAACTAAAGTGGGAGAGACAGACACCCGCCAGCCACCTTATGCAACTAGTGCATGTCAGTCGGTGGAACCGGTCTCATGTAAGCGTACGTGTAAGGTTGGTCCGGGCCGCTTCATCCCACAATACCGTTGAAGCAAGATAAGACTAGTAGCGGCAAGAAAGTTGACAACATCTACGCCCACAACAAATTGTGTTCTACTCGTGCAAAGAGAACTACGCATAGACCTAGCTCATGATGCCACTGTTGGGTAACGTTGCAGAAAACAAAAAATTTCCTACGGTTTCACCAAGATCCATCTATGAGTTCATCTAGCAACGAGTGATCAGATTGCATCTACATACCTTTGTAGATCACGCGCGGAAGCGTTCAAAGAACGGGGATGAGGAAGTCATACTCGATGTGATCCAAATCACCGGAGATCCTAGCGCCGAGCGGACGGCACCTCCGCGTTCAACACACGTACGGTCAGCGTGATGTCTCCTCCTTCTTGATCCAGCAAGGGGAAGGAGAGGTTGAGGAAGATGGCTCCAGTAGCAGCACGACGGCGTGGTGGTGGTGGAGCAGCAGTACTCCGGCAGGGCTTTGCCAAGCTCTATGGAGGAGGAGGAGGTGTTGGAGAGGGAGAGGGAGGCACCAAAGGCGTGGGTATGAAGCCCTCCCTTCCCCCCACTATATATAGGGGGCCTAGGGGGGGGGCGGCGGCCAACGGGGGTAGAGTGCCCCCCAAGGCAAGTGGGGAGCCCCCCCCCCACCCTAGGGTTTCAACCCTAGGCGCAAGGGGTGGGCCTTGGGGGGCGCACCAGCCCACTATGGGCTGGTTCCCCTCCCCACTTCAGCCCATGGGGCCCTCCAGGATGGGTGGCCCCACCCGGTGGACCCCCGGGACCCATCCGGTGGTCCCGGTACAATACTGGTGACCCCCGAATCTTTCCCGATGGCCGAAACCTCACTTCCTATATATAATTCTTTACCTCCGGACCATTCCAAACGCATAGATCTGTCCGGGGAGAAAAGTCTCACCCTGAACTGCATCGCTATCGATGATTGAAGGAGCCATCAAGACTAGTGATGACGACACAGAGGAACTCTCAATGAAAGCACCAATGTCGGTGTCAAAACCGGCGGATCTCGGGTAGGGGGTCCCGAACTGTGCGTCTAAGGCGGATGGTAAAAAGAGGCAGGGGACACGATGTTTTACCCAGGTTCGGGCCCTCTTGATGGAGGTAAAACCCTACGTCCTGCTTGATTTATTCTTGATAATATGAGTAGTACAAGAGTTGATCTACCACGAGATCGGAGAGGCTAAACCCTAGAACCTAGCCTATGGTATGATTGTATGTTGTCCTACGGACTAAAACCCATTGGTTTATATAGACACCGAAAGGGGCTAGGGTTACACAAGGTCGGTTACAAAGGAGGAGATATACATATCCGTATTGCCTAGCTTGCCTTCCACGCCAAGTAGAGTCCCATCCGGACATGAGATGAAGTCTGCAATCTTGTATCTTCATAGTCCTACAGTCCGGCCAAAGGATATAGTCCGGCTGTCCGGAGACCCCCTAATGCAGGACTCCCTCAGTCGCGCTCTGGTGCGGCATGATATGGGCGAGGGGTTAGGGATAGGGTGGGGCCAGCGGGTCAGTGAGGGAGAGGGAGATCGAGAGAGAGGGACAGCGATCGGGTGGCCGATTGGAACAGGGTCAGGCGTGCGGCGCGGAGCTGGGCTGCGGCTCGGCTCACTGCTGGGCCGCGTCGGGTGGCTGGCTGGGCCGGTTGGCCTGGCCGGCTCGGGGGTTTCTTTTCCTTTTTTCTTTTTTTGAATAAACACAGGGAGAGAAAACTAAATATAGAGAAAATATAGTATTTTTATATATGACATATATATATCAATAAAATCAGAAAAATAAACCCCACAACGTGAACATTTTTCTAGAGGCAAAATTCAAACTAAAAGAAAACATTTTTTTAATTCCAAATAAACTCTAATTTGAATTCAAAAACTTTTGGCATTAATTTCTCCTAACTTTTTGGAGTGTCATGTTAGCTCCTCTCATACTTTTAAACAAGTATTTTGTCAGGGGTATATGAAATAAATTTCGAATGCCAAGTTGAGTCCAAAATAAAATTCAAATGAAATTCAAATACCTCTGAAATTTCCAAATGCCACTCAATTTCACACAATCAGTCACACAAAAATCAAACAAACAATCATAAATATTTAATTAATATAACATTCCAAAATTTAGAATTTTGGGATGTTACAAAGGAGCACCTGGCCATATACCCTGAATTTGAAGACAACACAGTTGTGATGGATGAGAATGAACCATCATCAATGCAAGCACATGAGAAGAGAAAGAAGGCAAGAGCAGAGAAAGCTGCAAGGATGCCAACTGCTGAAGAGGCATCTCAAGTATTCCTGAAGAGCAAGAAAGATCAGCTTGGTTATCTGATTCAAGCTACACCGAGGATTGAGAAGGGCTTGTCCACCCCGACTCAGAATCAGGAGAGCCTAGAGAGGATTATGGAAACAAAATTCTATGATCTTGATCTAAAAGTGACTGAGATTCAGACTGCAGTTGAGCAGCTTCAGGAGGAAGCAGAGGAGAGGAGAGGAAAAGCAACCACTGATGCTTTCAAGCGAGTGCCACGAGGTACAAGGTCTGCTGCAGTGCCAGTCCCAGATGCTAGAGCTTCAGTGTCAGCACCAGCAGCTACAACTCCAGTGCCACCTCCAGCACCCACTCCATCATCTCCAACTACTTCATTGGAAGCCTTCATCCTTGGAGTTATCTCTACACCACCTCCCGAAGATCAAGCCTGAGAGACGTATAGCACTATGCATTTTCAAACTTTTTGGTAACTTGTTGCCAAAGGGGGAGAAAAATGTATAGATCATAGGCTTCGAGAGAGAGTGTTGCCTTTTATCTCTCTTGCTATTTTGGTTGAACTTTTATTGTCTGCTTGTGTGAGATACTTTATGTTCTTGTGAAATACTTGTTTGATCATGTGTTTGATCATATGCTACCATTAATGCTTGTTGAATGATATTATCTCTTATATCCTTATATGATCATTCACTTGCTTGGTGATGAGTGCATGCTTTTAATTTCTATCATTTTGAGAGCTCCACCAAGATGTATGTGACATGGAAGAGTAACCCATGATCCTAATCGATTGTGCATTTGCATTCAAAAGCAAGTTTTTAAATAATGCACAAATTTAGGGGGGTCTCTTGCTTATCGCATACTTCTCAAAGCGACGATCTTTTTCAGTCTTATAATCATTTGTCGAAGCTTTGATCTATATGTTGTCATCAAGTACCAAAAAGGGGGAGATTGAAATTGCAACTATCCCTGGGTGGTTTTGGTAATTCCTAACAACATATAGCTCATTAAGCTAATGCTATTTCAAGATAAATATTTCAGGAAAGCTCAATGATTGGCATGGCATGGATTAGAAAAGTGGACCCCTCAAAATGCCAAGGACAAAAGGATTGGCTCAAGCTCAAAGCACAAGACTCTACATTTCATTTTTAGTGATCCAAGATCACATTGAGTCCATAGGAAAAGCCAATACTATTAAGAGGGGCTGAGGTGTTGCTTAATGAGTTACTTGCTCAAAATGCTTAGTGATATGCTCCAAAAACCCTCAACTACTTTCTCATATCCACATATGTCCCAAACCAAAAGTTAAACTAGGCCCCACCGAAATTGTCTATCCAGCCCCACCGAGTTCTCTTGACATAGCCACTGCCAGAAACCCTAGTCTTTTCGGTCTCACCGATAGGGATCTTGGTCTCATCGAGATGGGATTGTACTCTCTCTGTTTCTCTTCGCAACGTTTTGGTCAAACCGAGATGAGCAAATCGGTCCCACCGAGTTTGCCTGACCAACCCTCTGGTTTGTCTATTACCAAAATCGGTCTCACCGAGTTTGTGTAATCGGTCTCACCGATATTACGTTATGCCCTAACCCTAACGAAATTGGTCCCACCAAGTTGACATGTCGGTCCCACGGAAAACCCTAACAGTCAAATTATGAACTAAATCGGTCTGACCGATTTGTATGATTCGGTCCCACCGAGTTTAGTGATTTGTGTGTAACAGTTAGATTTTGTGTGGAGGCTATATATACCCCTCCACCCACTCTTCATTCGTGGAGAGAGCCATCAGAACATGCGTACACTTCCAACATACATTTTCTGAGAGAGAACCACCTACACTTGTGTTGAGGTCAAGATATTCCATTCCAACCACATAAATCTTGATCTCTAGCCTTCCCAAAGTTGCTTTCACTCAAATCTTCTTTCTACCAAATCCAAATCCTGTGAGAGAGAGTTGAGTGCTGGGGAGACTATCATTTTAAGCACAAGAGCAAGGAATTCATCATCAACACACCATCTATTACCTCTTGGAGAGTGGTGTCTCCTAGATTGGCTAGGTGTCACTTGGGAGCTTCCGTCAAGATTGTGGAGTTGAACCAAGGAGTTTGTAAGGTCAAGGAGATCGCCTACTTCGTGAAGGTCTACCCGAGTGAGGCAAGTACTTCGTGGGCGACGACCATGGTGGGATAGACAAGGTTGCTTCTTTGTGGACCCTTCGTGGGTGGAGCCCTCCGTGGACTCGCGCAACCGTTACCCTTCGTGGGTTGAAGTCTCCATCAACGTGGATGTACGATGGCACCACCTATCGGAACCACGCCAAAAATCTCCATGTCTACATTGCGTTTGCTCCCTCCAAATTCCTCCCTTTACCTTCATATGCAATTGTTTTACTTTCCGCTGCTATACTCTTAGAATTGCATGTGTAGGTTGATTGCTTGACTTGTGCAAAGTTGCTAAAATATGCCAAGAACTAAAATTGGGAAAGGCTAGATTTTTATTTGGTCAAGTAGTCTAATCACCCCCCTCTAGACATACTTCCGATCCTACACTCCCCCCCATGGCGCGCCCCCCTTAGGCGGCCACCTCCTCCTTCCCCCTTTATATACGGAGGCAGGGGGGCACCCCAAAGGGACAACAGACAATCTCTTAGCCGTGTGCGGTGCCCCCCTCCACAGTTCAACACCTCGGTCATATCGTCGTAGTGCTTAGGTGAAGCCCTGCGCCGGTAACTTCATCATCACCATCGCCATGCCATCGTGCTGACGAAAATCTCCCTCATCCTCAACTGGATCAAGAGCTCGAGGGACGTCATCATGCTAAACGTGTGCTGAACATGGAGGTGCCGTACGTTCGGTACTTGGATCGGTTGGATCGTGAAGACGTTCAACTACATCAACCACATTATTAAACGCTTCCGCTTTCGGTCTACGAGGGTACGTGGACAAACTCTCCCCTCTCGTTGCTATGCATCTCCTAGATAGATCTTGCATGATCGTAGGATTTTTTTTGAAATACTGCGTTCCCAAACACTCCCCCATGCCCCTCGGGATAGGACGTCCTCTTTTAATGGATTTACCCCGTGAAACCTAAGGTTTTTGGTGCATAGTAGTAGAGAGGGGAATAAACCCCGCGCTGCTACTAAGTTGATAGCACTAGCGCGGACTATAAACCCATGCTGCTATTAAGTGGTCTCCACCGTGCCCCTGGGACAGACCATAGTAGTAGCGAGGGGTATAAACCCTGCGCTGCGACTAAGTACAAGGTTTTTTAATAGCCTTGAAATCCCCATCTCCTCCCTCGAATCCCTCCTCTCTTCTGTCACTCTCCCCCCTTTCTTCATAGGCTTTCCCATGGGGCTCCTGCCCATGCGCGCCTCCTCCTCCATGGCACCGAAAGAGGCCTCCACCTCGCACCATCGGCGTCCAGGAGCTCGCCAGTCTTCCCAGTGTCTTCATGCCACCATGCCGGAGCACCTCACCACCCGCGACCAGCCCCGCTGCTCCTCCATCTCCTTCCTCTCCCCATTTTTTCTCTTTTTTTCTCTATCTCCCTCTGGTTTGACTCACCCTCCCATGTTCATGCTCGTGCAAGTCATGGCCACGGACGACCAGGAGCTCACTGCCTTGGCCGCACACCGCTTCCTTCCTCTGCCCTGGATCTGGGCCCTCTCCAGCAGCCACCGCCGGATCTAGTCAGCCGCTGACCGTCTGTGCCTTCAGCGACCCCTGTTGTCGCTAGATCGAACCATTACCGCTATTGATAGCATGCACGGGGTCGATAATTTTTGTTTTTGTTTTTGAAATTAATAGTAGTAGCGTGGGGTGTCTAACTATGGGATATGGATGCAACCAGTTCGGTTGATGGAATCTACCTCCATACTTGTTTATTGGTCCCCTTTGTAATTTGTGTTAAATTTTTACCAAAGATTTAACTGACAAAATGTTAGTGTAGGTCAGCAATAAATATATCATTGGATGCGTATTTGAGCATAGTGTTCAATGATATAATTTGTGGTGACATGCATAAATATTTCTTAGTTAATTATTTGGTCAAAATTTGGTACAAATTACAAAGGGGACCAATAAACCAGGATGGAGGTAGTATGTCAATCACACACGGTTCCAAAAATTGGAACCATGTGCAGTGACTTTCATTTTGCTTGTTGCGTCAATCACACACGATTGACTCTAACAAACCGTTGCCTCCGAAATTCTTTGTGGGATAGAAAACCCTCACCACCCAATTCAAAAAAGAAAAAAGAAAACCCTCACCATCCACACGTCACAAAAACCCTCACCCTGCCCATCACCCCTCCTGTCCCCATTCACACCTGCACAAGCTCCTCCGCGTCTATGCATGGCACCGCCTATCATAGCGTCAACCACTTAGCTCGCCGCCTGCTGCCGCCGCCAGGGTCCCGGCAAACTCCACCGCAATTCGCCACTTCCGCTTGCCGCCACCTATCGCCATCAACTTTCTCGATGCTGCTCGCGGTCGACCCAGCTCCGCTCGGTTGGGGAATCCGCCGTACTAAGGGTTCTTTCTCATGGACAACAAGGTAACTAATTTAATGAGATATTATCTATCTCTTATCCTAGTTCATCTGCCTCCTTTAATCACCAGGCCGAAATCGCCATGAATTCATTTTTATTCGAGCTGATTTGAGGGTTTTCTTTCATTCATTGAGTGTATAGTGCGCGGACACATCGGGACTTTGCGGCCTCCGCCAGACATTCCATCTCACCGTACCAGATGACTTGAGGATGCGCGTGGTATGTTCAATCTCACCCTAAATCGGTTGGCATGGCCTACTTTCCTGAACATATACTAAATATTGCTACATTTGGATAAAAGGTGCCACATGCACCATATACGTCAAAGGGGATTTTCCCCTCTTCTTTCTATATTAGGCAAATTAATGATGTATTGTTCTTTCGATTACTCTCATATTCCCATGATATCATGTTTACCCTATCTGTTTAATTATAGATTTTTGTCCTTCAATTTCAACTATTGTACAGTTCTTTCAATTTGGGCCCATATTTGCATGTTACCATATTTTCTTTATAATCCTACCATTTTCTGCAGCGCGTCCCTTGTTATGCAACAGAATCTGTAGTGCACAATATTTCCCTTTACATAAATCAAGACTACAGGGATGTCATACCGAATACAAACCATGGATTTACAATCGTTTCTACTGTAAGACTTGATGAACGTGGTGAATCCTATTTTGGCATTGGCCTTTGGAAAGAAATTTCTAAGTTTTATGTACTGAAAGCTGGCACTATAATTGCACTGCACATAAAAGAGCCTGGTCATGAGATATATGCTAACTTCCCCAATGATATCATCCGTCCAGACTTTGTTCGAAGTAAGTTTTCTTTTCAAGTATCTGCATGTTGACTTACACATCAATATCAAATGAACTGTGTAGTATTTAAGCAACCAATTGTTATTCCATTTTCTTACTATATTCCTACCTAATAACTTTTAGTTACCAATACACTTTTCTATTGCCCCGTGTTAACTAAATATTCCATGTACTCCCACTTCTATCAGAAAGCGCCGCTGACAAGGAGACTCCGGAGGTGGAGAACGGGGCTGCCAACAAGCGGAGGCGGGGCGATCAAGAACCGCAAGTGACTCCAGCTGGCCTAGACTTCATCAGCAGCCTCCCCGGTGATATGTTGACAATCATCATCTCCCTCCCCCGATCAAATATGGGGTGCGGACAACTGTCCTTTCCCGGCGGTGGCGTCCCCTATGGAACTCCACCCATCTCGACCTCATCGACACCCACGAGCTCTGCCATGGCTAAAAGCTTGGATGCGTTCTCCAAGATCCTCAGTAGTCACCTTGGCCCAACTAGAGGCCTTAGATGGGCAAGTTCCGTTCCAACGGCAAGGACCAAGCCAAGCTTGACAACTGGATCCGATCCCTCACCCTAGATCAGCTCAAGGAGCTCACTTTTGATGATGGGCATATGCGCTCGCTACCAACATCCATGCTCCGCCTCGCGCCCATGATTCGCGTCACCAAGTTCAGGAACTGCCACCCCCTTTAATGACGCGCCCACTCTTATTCTACCATGACTGAAGCACCTCAAGCTCGTCGTTGTCTGCCTCCCAAACAGTGACATGGAGTGCCTGCTCCGTGGTTGTACTGCACTCGAGTACCTTCGCCTTTAGGCGATCAATGGGTTGAGTAGCTTCCACATCACCTCCATGACTCTCTGGACTATTTATGCGTGTTGCTGGTGCGGAAGGAAGATATCACAAGATGTGTACCACGGTATGGTCATTGAGGACATACCTGCACTTGAGAGATTACTTGTAGTTGATCAAGAAGGTCCAACAAGAATCAATGTCATTTCTGCGCCGAAATTGACGGTGGTGGGCTACTCGTCTGACAAATACTCTGAACTTGTTATTGGATCCACACCCGTTCAGGTACAACAGCCGCCTTCTACCTCTCCTTCTACAAATTAACATTATTTCTAATTTTGAAGATGTATGTTCATCTGTCATCTAGAAAAATGATTCCGACAAGCTTGACCCCGAAACTACGCACAGTGAAGGTCTTGGCACTAGAATCTATCGGCCCCAACATGGAGCAAGTTGTCAGTTTCCTGAGATGCTTTCCATGCCTGGAGAAGTTATATATCGAGGTGATGTTCCATTCCTGTTAAATGTTAACCATAAGGGAGTTCAATTTGTGACACCTTTTTCCATGTTTACAATGACAATGTACTACAATTTCTGAAGAATTCTTTTGGAGGATTTCAGTACATACATGCCCCCCATATTGGTTGCTTGATCAATATGGTTACAATCCATAAGCATTTCTCCTTTGGATTCATCTGTACTAGTTTTCTTAGGGAACTTTTCATCTACTCCAACCTCTTGTGAATAAGGCTACATTTTTCTAGATTGTAATCAAATGCCCATGTTAACCATGTCAGATTGAAAATGGCATGTTACTGCATTTACAAATCCTGCAAACCAAATAGGCCCGTAGTAGTGTTCAAAACTGCATGTTGGTTTCGAAACCAGACTTAGAAGTGGCAATATTAGTTTGAACCTCTCTGATATCCATGTTCAACGGATCAGCGCGAGCATTTGCAGCTGAAGAGCTGAATTTCATTTCTAATATTAGTTTGAACCTTGTAATCTTCGAATTTGAGCCATATAACTCTGGAATTTGAATCATGTAATATTTCAAGCTTCTGTGGTACAATCGTTGAAATGGCATCGTATGAGACTCGTATATTGGTAGCACTATTTTGACCTTAATATGCAATGGTCTTAGATTTTATTAACCATTCTCGATTCTTTTTACCTTTTCGATCTCATAGCACATGATCTGTATAGCTAACTCGAATGCGATCTTTGACATTATTGCACATAGTTGGTTTCTTCAACCGTGTGCCCTGTAGAGCGCAGAATTAATTATCGCACTTGAGTGTCCAGCATCACCCTTCTGTGTAACTTTGACCTCATCACCCACAGGTAATCTTATGACTGAAGTCATTCCACACACTTCATTTTTACAAAGCTTTTTGCCAATAAACACCCATGATTTTTCCCTCTTCTAGCCGACGTGTGGCCAAACTAGCCGGGCGGGAAGCTTGCGCAGTAACGCGGGAACAGGCTCACCGATGATACATTTGGTGCCACTTCAAGCCCACGCGTGGTCAAACAAAACGCGTGCGGTGCGGTGTTGTCAAGCATGCACTGGAATCCTCCGCTATGAACGTCGTGACAAGACGTGACGATTACAGGCCGGCCGGCCCCCATTTATTACAGTGGCCATTTAACCCTTGTGTCTCTTCAACCTTTCGATCGCGCCCCACCATTGCAAGAAGCACACCCACCACCACAAATTCTTAGATGGTATCCCGCGCGGCTCCAATGGAGCTCCGAGCGGTGATGACCCACAAGTATAGGGGATCTATTGTAGTCCTTTCGATAAGTAAGAGTGCCGAACCCAATAAGGAGCAGAAGGAAATGACAAGCAGTTTTCAGTAAGGTATTCTCTGCAAGCACTGAAATTATCGGTAACAAATAGTTTTGTGGTAAGATAAATCATAACGGGTAACAAGTAATAAAAGTAAACAAGGTGCAGCAAGGTGTCCCAATCCTTTTTGTAGCAAAGGACAAGCCTAGACGAATTCTTATATAAAGCGAAGCGCTCCCGAGGACACATGGGAATTGTTGTCAAGTTAATTTCATCATGCTCATATGATTCGCATTCGTTACTTTGATAATTTGATATGTGGGTGGACCGGTGCTTGGGTGCTGCCCTTCCTTGGACAAGCCTCCCACTTATGATTAACCTCTCTCGCAAGCATCTGCAACTACGTAAGAAGAATTAAGGTAAACATAACCATAGCATGAAACATATGGATCCAAATCAGCCCCTTACGAAGCAACGCATATCACTCTAGAAACCCATCATCTACTTATTACTTCCCAATGCCTTCCCCTAGGCCCAAATAATGGTGAAGTGTCATGTAGTCGATGTTCACATAACACCACTAGAGGAGAGACTACATACATCTCATCAAAATATCGAACGAATACTGTTGAGGATATTACTATCAGTTGAGACCCGCCCAGGAGGGGCCGGGTCAGCCCCAATGGCGGGTTACGCAAGAAGCCTAGTAATCATTCAAGATTGTAGTTTATTAAGTCTTATAGAAGGCCCAAAGGCCTGAAGGCGGTTTAAGGCCTCAAATTATGAACCACCATATGTAAGGAAAGACTTGTAAAGAAAGGCATGTAAAGGAAGTCACCGAGCCGGACATGATTATGAGCCGGTCGGGACTCTGTAGGCCACCAGGCGTCAACCCATGTATATAATGGGACGATCTGGTGGCGGCTTAGGGCAAGAAAACAACAAATCGATAACCAAGCCGGCGAGTTGAGCTTCTTGGAGATCAAAACCCCAGCAATACCAATCCCAACTAGACATAGGCTTTTACCTTCATCGTAAGGGGCCGAACTAGTATAAAAGCTCTCCCGTGTCCTTTGTCCCGATTAACCCCTTTAAAGCTTCCTAGTGCGATGGCCCTACGACTAAGTCCTTACTCTAGGACATCTGCCGTGACAATTCCACAACAAATACCAAATTCACGTGACTACTTATAACAAGACTTCTCCCATGTCCTCAGGAACAAACGTAACCACTCACAAAGCATATTTATGATCAAGATCAGAGGAGTATTAATTATCATTAAGGTTCTGAAAATATAATCTTCCACCGAATAAACCAACTAGCATCAACTACAAGGAGTAATCAACAGTACTAGCAACCCACAGGTACCACTCCGAGGTTTTGAGACAGAGATCAAATACAAGAGATGAACTAGGGTTTGGAGAGGAGATGGTGCTGATGAAGATGTTGATGGAGATTGACCCCCTCTCGATGAGAGGATTGTTGGTGATGACGATGGCATTGATTTCCCCCTCCCAGAGGGAAGTTTCCCCAGCAGAACAGCTCCGCCAGAGCCCTATATTGGTTCTGCCCAGGTTCTGCCTTGAGATGGCGGCGCTTCATCCCGAAAGCTTCCTTCTGATTTTTTTCCAGGTCAAAACACACCATATAGCAGAAGATGGGCGTCGGAGGCCTGCCAGGTGGCCCACAAGGACGGGGGCGCGCCCTCCACCATTGTGGCTAGCTGGTGGCCCCCTCTGGTATTTTCTTCACCCAATATTTTCTATATGTTCCAAAAACATTCCCCGTGAAGTTTCAGGACTTTTGGAGTTGTGCAGAATAGGTTTCTAATATTTGCTCCTTTTCCAGTCCAGAATTCCAGCTGCCGGCATTCTCCCTCTTCATGTAAACCTTATAAAATAAGAGAGAAAAGGCATAAGTATTGTGATATAATGTGTAATAACAGCCCATAATGCAATACATATCAATATAAAAGCATGATACAAAATGGACGTATCAACTCCCCCAAGCTTAGACCTCGCTTGTCCTGAAGCGAAAGCCGATATTGAAAAATATGTCCACATGTTTAGAGATAGAGGTGTCGATAAAATAAAATACAGACATAAGGGCATCATGATTATCTTGAGAACAACAACATATAATGTCATATAATTTCTTATGCTAAAGTAACAATTCATTCACAAGATAAAGTATGAATCAGAAACTTCATTGAAAACTAACAAACTATGATCTCCGTCATTGAAGCAATTGCAATTTATCATAACATCGAAAAGAGTCAATATAAGAGCTTTTCAGCAAGTCCACATATTCAACTATCATTTAATCTTTCGCAATTGCTAACACTCACGCGATACTTATGGGTACAAAGTTTCAATCGGACAGAGAGAAAGATAGGGGCTTATAGTTTCGCCTCCCAACCTTTTACCTCAAGGGTAATGCCAACAGTAATACTTTATGGTAACCTACATCCGAGTGGATATATATATCCAGATCTCTCCAACACATAGTGCTTGCCAAAGGAAAAAGTATAAAAGGAAAGGTGATGATCACCATGACTCTTGTATAAGGGTAAGAGATAAAATAAAAAGTTAGGCCCTTCGCAGAGGGAAGCAGATGTTGTCATGCGCTTTTATGGTTGGATGCACAAAATCTTAATGAAAAATAACGTCACTTTATATTGCCGCTTGTGATAAAGACCTTTATTATGCAGCCAGTCGCTTTTATTTCTTCCATATCACAAGTTCATATAAAGCTTATTTTCTTCACACTAATAGACCATACATATTTAGAGAGCAATTTTTATTGCTTACACCGATGACAACTTGAAGGATCTTACTCAATCCATAGGCAGGTATGGTGGACTCTCATGGCAAAACTGGTTTAAGGGGTGTTTGGAAGCACAAGTAGTATCTCTACTTAGTGCAAAGAATTTGGCTAGCATGAGAGGGAAAGGCAAGCTCAACATGTTGGAGGATCCATGACAATATAACTTCTATTCGGATATAAGAAAACATAACCTATTATGTCATCTTCTTTGTCCAACATCAACTTTTTAGCTTGTCATATTTTAATGAGTGCTCACAATTACAAAAGACGTCCAAGATAGTATATTTATATGTGAAGCCTCTCTTTCTTTATTACTTCCTATTAATTGCAACAATTATCAAAACTATGTTAGTTAACTCTCAACAAACTTCATTCATCATACTCTTTATATGTGAAGTCATTACTCTCCATAAGATCAATATATGATGTTTTTATTTCTTTTTATCCTTCCTTTTATTTAATTCCCTCAAGATCATAGCAAGAAAGCAAAGCCCTCAACTCAAAACTACTCTTTATTATGTATAACTCATGGACTCGATTACGTAGATAGATATCGAAACGAAACTCAAAGCTAGATCATACTAAAACTTCATTATACTAGATCAAGATATAACCAAAAGGATCGAACTAAGAAAAACGATAAAGATAAAGATGTGATGATGTATTTATGTCAAGGGGAGTTGCCAGTTGCCAAGGGGAGTGCCCATACCCATGTATTTATGTCTCTTTCTTCGGAGGTGATGATGTGATATTCTTGGAGATGATGCCCCTTAGGATGCGATTCTCTTCCTCGAGCTTATTAATTTGCTGCTTAAGATCCATTACTTCCTTGCGAAGTTTACCCGTGACGGCTAAAGCTCCATTTACCCATGGATGTTTAATAGCTGCGGGAGAAAAAGCAACACTCTTTTTCATATTTTCATAAGAGAGAAATCTAGCATTGGGAGGAATGACCGAATTTGGTATTGCTGAGCTCCGAAGTTCCTCCAGCATGAATCTAGTTTGAAGACGAGAGGTAACTTCTTGATCCTCCTCCATGACATCCACCCTTTTCAAATCAGCCTCCATCTCTTCCTCTGTTGATTGCCCGTAGTGGTCAGCTTCGCTGTATGCTCTTGGGCCCAGTGTCGGGTGAGATACCCAACCCTCCCCGACCGACTCAACATCTTACTCTAAATCTGCTGCAGAAACAACTCAAAACAAAAACAGGGGATATTGCCGTGGTACGGTGGTCAAAAGCTCCGGGAGATTATATAATGAATTTTTACCGACCAAAAGAAATATCGTGCAAGAAAACAGAGTCCGGAGGGCACATGAGGTGGCCACAAGGACCGGGGGGCCCAGGGGGTAGGGCGCGCCATCCACCCTTGTGGTGGCACCATGTCTCCTTCGGACTACTTTTAATTTTCCTAATTTTTTAAATATTCCAAAATGGAGAGAAATGGTTGTTAGAACAGTTTTGGAGTCGGTTTACTTACCGTACCACATACATATTCCTTTTTGGAGTCTAAAGCTTTATGGAAAGTGTCCCTTATGTACTCCTCCGGTGTTACGGTATTAATTATATTGGTCTCAGCATTTATGGGAGTACCTGAGATATAATGTTTGATTCTTTGACCGTTTACCACCTTCAGATTTGTGCCTTCGGCGTTGTTGATTTTTATGGCGCCAGAACAATAGAACTCCTCGATAATGTAAGGACCTTCCCATTTAGAGAGAAGTTTTCCTGCAAAAAATCTTAAACGAGAACTGTATAGCAAGACATGATCGCCTATATTAAACTCACGCTTTTGTATCCTTTTGTCATGCCATCTTTTAACTTTTTATTTAAAAAACTTGGCATTCTCATAGGCTTGGGTTCTCCATTCATCAAGTGAGCTAATGTCAAATAACCTCTTCTCACCGGCAAGTTTGAAATCATAATTGATCTCTTTAATAGCCCAGTATGCCTTATATTCTAACTCAACAGGTAAGTGATGTCTACTACACAACCTTCTTCTTGTAGACATTGTTGGGCCTCCAAGTGCAGAGGTTTGTAGGACAGTAGAAAATTTTCCTCAAGTGGATGACCTAAGGTTTATCAATCCGTAGGAGGCATAGGATGAAGATGGTCTCTCTCAAGCAACCCTGCAACCAAATAACAAAGTGTCTCTTGTATCCCCAACACACCCAATACAATGGTAAATTGTATAGGTGCACTAGTTCGGCGAAGAGATGGTGATACAAGGGGTATATGGATAGTAGATATGGGTATTTGTAATCTGAAATTATAAAAACAGCAAGGTAACTAATGATAAAAGTGAGCGTAAACGGTATTGCAATGCGTTGAAACAAGGCCTAGGGTTCATACTTTCACTAGTGCAAGTCCTCTCAACAATAATAGCATAATTGGATCACATAACTATCCCTCAACATGCAACAAAGAGTCACTCCAAAGTCACTAATAGCGGAGAATGAACGGAGAGATTATGGTAGGGTACGAAACCACCTCAAAGTTATTCTTTCCAATCAATCCGTTGGGCTATTCCTATAAGTGTCACAAACAGCCCTAGAGTTCGTACTAGAATAACACCTTAAGACACAAATCAACCAAAACCCTAATGTCACCTAGATACTCCAATGTCACCTCAAGTATCCGTGGGTATGATTATACAATATGCATCACACAATCTCAGATTCATCTATTCAATCAACACATAGAACCTCAAAGAGTTCCCCAAAGTTTCTACCGGAGAATCACGACGAAAATGTGTGCCAACCCCTATGCATAGGTTCATGGGCGGAACCCGCAAGTTGATCACCAAAACATACATCAAGTGAATCACGTGGTATCCCATTGTCACCACAGATACGCACGACAAGACATACATCAAGTGTTCTCAAATCTTTAAAGACTCAATCCGATAAGATAACCTCAAAGGGGAAACTCAATCCATTACAAGAGAGTAGAGGGGGGAGAAAACATCATAAGATCCAACTATAATAGCAAAGCTCGCGATACATCAAGATCGTACCACCTCAAGAACACGAGAGAGAGAGAGAGAGATCAAACACATAGCTACTGGTACATACCCTCAGCCCCGAGGGAGAACTACTCCCTCCTCGTCATGGAGAGCACCGGGATGATGAAGATGGCCACCAGAGAGGGATTGCCTCCTCCGGTAGGGTGCCGGAACGGGTCTAGATTGGCTTTCGGTGGCTACGGAGGCTTCTGGCGGCGGAACTCCCGATCTATTGTGCTCTCGGATGTTTTAGGGTATATGGAGATATATAGGCGGAAGAAGTACGTCAGGGGGGCCACGAGGGGCTCACGAGGGTGGAGGGCGCGCCCAGGGGGGTGGGCGCGCCCCCTGCCTCGTGACCTCCTCGCAGATCCCCCGACGTGCACTCCAAGTCTTCTAGGCTTCTTTCGTTCCAAAAATGAGTTCTGTGAAGTTTCAGGTCAATTGGACTCCGTTTGATTTTCCTTTTCTTCGAAACCCTAAAACAGGGTAAAAATAGAAACTGGAACTGGGCTCTGGGTTAATAGGTTAGTCCCAAAAAAAGATATAAAAGTGTATAATAAAGCCCATAAACATTCAAAACAGTAGATAATATAGCATGGAACAATCAAAATTATAGATACGTTGGAGACGTATCAGCATCCCCAAGCTTAATTCCTGCTCGTCCTCGAGTAGGTAAATGATAAAAACAGAATTTTTGATGCGGAGTGCTACTTGGCATAGTTTCAGTTTAATTCTTCTTAATTGTGGCATGAATATTCAGATCCATAAGATTCAAGACAAAAGTTCATATTGACATAAAAATAATAATACTTCAAGCATACTAACTAAGCAATTATGTCTCTTCAAAATAACATGGCCAAAGAAAGTTATCCCTACAAAATCATATAGTCTGGCTATGCTCCATCTTCACCACACAACATATTTAAATCATGCACAACCCCGATGACAAGCCAAGCAATTGTTTCATACTTTTGATGGTCTCAAACTTTTTCAATCTTCACGCAATACATGAGCGTGAGCCATGGATATAAAACTATAGGTGGAATAGAATGGTGGTTGTGGAGAAGACAAAAAGGAGAAGATAGTCTCACATTAACTAGGCGTATCAATGAGCTATGGAGATTCCCATCAATAGATATCAATGTGAGTGAGTAGGGATTGCCATGCAACGGATGCACTAGAGCTATAAGTGTATGAAAGCTCAAAAAGAAACTAAGTGGGTGTGCATCCAACTTGCTTGCTCACGAAGACCTAGGGCATTTTGAGGAAGCCCATCATTGGAATATGCAAGCCAAGTACTATAATGTAAAATTCCCACTAGTATATGAAAGTGACAACCGACAACATAGGAGACTCTCTATCATGAAGATCATGGTGCTACTTTGAAGCACAAGTGTGGTAAAAGGATAGTAGCATTTCCCCTTCTCTCTTTTTCTCTCATTTTTTTATTTTTTTATTTGGGCCTTTTTTATGGCCTCTTTTTTTTCTCTTTTTTTATTTGGGCTTCTTTGGCCTCTTTTATTTATTTTTCGTCCGGAATCTCATCCCGACTTGTGGGGGAATCATAGTCTCCATCATCCTTTCCTCACTGGGACAATGCTCTAATAATGATGACCATCACACTTTTATTTACTTACAACTCAAGAACTACAACTCGATTCTTAGAACAAAATATGACTCTATGTGAATGCCTTCGGCGGTGTACCGGGATGTGCAATGATGCATGAGTGACATGTATGAAAGAATTATGAATGGTGGCTTTGCCACAAATACAATGTCAACTACATGATCATGCAAAGCAATATGACAATGATGAAGCGTGTCATAATAAACGGAACGGTGGAAAGTTGCATGGCAATATATCTCGGAATGGCTATGGAAATGCCATAATAGGTAGGTATGGTGGCTGTTTTGAGGAAGGTATATGGTGGGTGTATGATACCGGCGAAAGGTGCGCGGTATTAGAGCGGCTAGCAAAGGTGGAAGGGTGAGAGTGCGTATAATCCATGGACTCAACATTAATCATAAAGAACTCACATACTTATTGCAAAAATCTATTAGTTATCGAAACAAAGTACTATGCGCATGCTCCTAGGGGGATAGATTGGTAGGAAAAGACCATCGCTCATCCCCGACCGCCACTCATAAGGAAGGTAATCAATAAATAAATCATGCTCCGACTTCATAACATAACGGTTCACCATACGTGCATGATACGGGAATCACAAACTTTAACACAAGTATTTCTCAAATTCACAACTGCTCAACTAGCATGACTCTGATATTATTACTCCCATATCTCAAAACAATCATCAAGCATCAAACTTCTCTTAGTATTCAATGCACTTGTATGGAAGTTTTTACTAATCTTGTATACCTAGCATATTAGGATTTTAAGAAAATTACCATGCTATTAAGGCTCTCAAAATAATATAAGTGAAGCATGAGAGTTCATCTATTTCTTCAAAATAAAACTACCACCCTGCTCTAAAAGATATAAGTGAAGTACTAGAGCAAACAACAAACTACTCCGAAAGATATAAGTGAAGATCAATGAGTAGTCAAATAATTATGCAACTATGTGAAGACTCTCTAACATTTAAGATTTTCAGATCTTGGTATTTTATTCAAACAGCAAGCAAAACATAATGAAATAAAATGACGCTCCAAGCAAAACACATATCATGTGGCGAATAAAAATATAGCTCCAAGTAAAGTTACCGATGAATGAAGACGAAAGAGGGGATGCCTTCCGGGGCATCCCCAAGCTTAGGCTTTTGGTTGTCCTTGAATATTACCTTGGGGTGCCTTGGGCATCCCCAAGCTTAGGCTCTTGCCACTCCTTATTCCATAGTCCATCGAATCTTTACCCAAAACTTGAAAACTTCACAACACAAAACTTAACAGAAAACTCGTAAGCTTTGTTAGTATAAGAAAATAAATCGCCACTTCAAGGTACTGTAATGAACTCATTCTTTATTTATATTGGTGTTAAACCTACTGTATTCCAACTTCTCTATGGTTTATAAACTCTTTTACTAGCCATAGATTCATCAAAATAAGTAAACAACACATGAAGAACAGAATCTGTACCGTACTCAAGGTGTTCACCTAGAAATGGCTCTCCCACCACCTGTCGCCGCCGCTCTGACCTCACCACCAGCGATCTACATCATTCTCCTCTAGCACCACCTTCCTCACCACAGGAAATCTGATGCAAGATAATTTGATGTTTGTTCTTCCGCCATATCCGATGTTGGGGTGGAATGATGCACCTCTAGCACCTCCTTTGCCCCAAGAAAATAATGTACAAGATGCTGGATGGGGGAATGCAGTCTGGGGGGACAATGAAGATGACCATCAGCAGCCTCCACCGCCTGCTGTGCCTGAGCAGGATCAGGTTTCCATTGTTATTGATCAGCCGGAGGGATCTGGGTCTGTGGAGCAACAACTGGACAATTAGCTTGAGGAACAAAATCAATTGCAGCCGGTTCAGCAGATGCAGGGCATTGTGCAGCTGGTCGTGGAGGAAAACCCTCTGGCAATTGTTCCCTATCAACCTCTTGTGGTTCAGCAGCACCAGATCTTCATTGGCATGGCAAGGATTGTGGCTGAGCCACCTCTCCCTCCAGAGATGATCTGGAAGAGATCTTTTGAAAATCTGTTACCTGATTTTTCTATTAAGGAGGTGCCTCGTCCTATTTTCTTCAAGCCAATTGGGACTGTGACGTACTCCAAGCGCACATGGACAATTGCTTTTGATGATTCACAGAGGATGTCTTCTTTGGTGCCCAGCTTGCCCAGTAATCTTGCCCGTAGGAAGCCTTTGATGGTCAAACGACCAGTTGCCAGAGCGCTTTTTGGAAGTTCTTCTGATGAGGTTTTCAGTAATAATGATAATGCAGTGTCTGACTCTGATGGGACTAGAGAGATGCACTCTGAAGATGTTATGGCTGGCAGACTGGAGGAGAATTCTGCTTCGTCTGTGGTTTTTTCTTCTGAGCAGGCCAATGAGGCAAAGCAGACAAGAAGGAAAACTATAGCCCCTTTAGTGGATACCTCTGTAAGGTGATGTAAAAGAAGCACGGCAAAGCTGGATGGATTCAAATCAATGACTTTTGAGCAGCTTTCCCTCCAGCCCACTAAAAGGCGTCCTCGGTCCAAGCCCATAGAAATGAAGGCCCACCCACCCCTGATGACGCAGATGATGCTGGCAAGTCTGAAGATGCTCCTCCACCTACGCCTCTCAACGTGTTACAAGCAATCGGAGCAGAGCTGGAGATTGACCCCAACTTGCTATCCAAGGAGAAGCTTACGGCTAATCCCAAGGATGACTCCTCCTCCAATGATGTTTAAATGTTGCATCTTAAAACTTTAGCTAGGTGTAGCGAGCCTGTTAAATTTGCCATCGTTTATGTCGTTCTGAACTTTATGCTGCGTGATCTGAACTAGATGCATTTTGTTTCTTATGATGTGGGATGTATGGCATTGTATATCATGCAGTTATTGCTACTTCATTTTTGGGTATATCATGAATCCAAGGTCGGTGCATAATTGGAAAGTGTTCTGTTGGAATGTTCGTGGTCTAAATTCTGAAGCATGGCAATGCTCTGTTAGAGAGAAAATTACTGAAAGTCAGTGTGCGATTGCTTGTTTGCAAGAAACTAAGTTGTCTGCTTGCCCGCGTTCGGTAATTAAGAGCATTTGCCCGAGGGGTTTTGATCAGTTTATTGAATCACCCTCGAGAGGAGCCTCGGGTGGTATTTTGACAGTTTGGCATTCAGATGTTTTTAAGGGTATGTTAGTTGAAGTAAAATCTTTTGGTATGATTGTCAGCTTCAATTCTGTGCATAATAACGAACAGTGGTTTTTAGTCAATGTATATGGGCCTTGTCACGGTGTTTTGAGGGATGAATTTGTTAACTGGTTGTATAACCTTCAAGTGGAACCAGAACAAAAATGGTTGTTGCTGGGAGACTTCAATTTTATCAGGTCCATGGACAATCGTAACCTTCCAGGAGGGGATGTTAACGATATTTTTATCTTCAATGAGATCATTAGTCATTTAGGACTGCTAGAGCTTCCTTTGAAAGGTAGAAGGTTTACATGGTTAAACATGCAGGATGCCCACTCCTTGAGCAGTTGGACTGGTTTTTTTACTTCTGCAAGTTGGATAACTCAATATCCTATGACACAAGTTGCACCTCTTGCTAGAACTGCGTCCGATCATGTTCCTTGTGTAATCTCTATCTGCACCATAATTCCTAAAGCGCATATCTTTAGATTTGAAAACTATTGGGTGCATCAGCCTGGGTTTTTGGACTGTGTGAAGGAAATTTGGAACAAGCCTTCACATAAGACTCATATATCTGCAGTGGTCATGGACAAATTAAAATCTTTAAGGTTTGCACTCAAGAAATGGCACAAGGGGCTCTCACACATTAAATCTTTGATTGATAAGTGCAATTGGGTAATTTTGTGGCTGGATGATTTGGAGGACTGGAGGCCCTTATCCATACCTGAACATAACTTCAGGAAGATATGTAAGATGCATCATGAACACCTGCTTCATTTGCAGTTTTTATACTGGAAGAAAAGGTGTACTATCAAATATATCAAGGTGGGAGAGGAGAATTCAAAATTCTTCCAGGCCATGGCAACAGAGAGGTATAGGAAGAACTCTATTGCTAGTCTTCAGCTGTCTGATGGAACAGTTTCTTCAGATCATGGGGAAATAGCTAAGGAGTTTTTGGTTGCTTTCAAGGGTAGAATGGGAACTGTTAGACCAATTTTATTGGGCAATGAAATTCTTACACTCATCCCAAGAGTGAAAGGTCTTGAGGTGCTCACACAACCTTTTCAGCTGCAAGAGATTGAAAAGGTCATAAAAGAAATGCCTATTGATAAAGCACCTGGGCCAGATGGTTTTAATGGTCTGTTCATGAAAAAATGCTGGTCAATCATTTCCAGTGATTTTATTCATTTGGTTAATGAGTTTCATGATGGAACTGCTCTTTTGGAAAACCTCAATGAAGCTTTCATTACTTTAATCCCAAAAAAGCAAACACCTGAGGTTGTGGGTGATTTTAGGCCAATCTCTTTGACAAGTGTGGGGCTGAAGTTTCTGACCAAATTGGCAGCTAACAGGTTTCAAGAGGAAATCACCAAATGTGTTCATAAAAATCAGTATGGTTTCATTAAATCAAGAACAATTCAGGACTGTATTGCTTGGACGTTTGAGTATATTCATCAATGCAATCATTCCAAGAAGCCAATCATATTGCTCAAACTTGACTTTGAAAAAGCTTTTGACTCTATACAACATGAGGCAATCTTGAAAATTCTTGTTGCAGAAGGATTTGATAGCAAATAGATTAAATGGGTTCAGCAGCTATTATCTTCTGCAACCTCCTCTATCTTGTTAAATGGTGTGCCAGGAAATCATTTCAAGTGCAAATGTGGTGTCAAGCAAGGAGATCCTATCTCTCCTTTGCTTTTTGTGATTGCTGCAGATCTGCTGCAAACCATGATCAATGATCTATTATGCAGGGGCCTGCTTACCTTGCCATTGCCAACACATGATCCTGATTACCCAGTTGTACAATATGCAGATGATACCTTATTGTTTGTAAATGCTGATTCAGCACAGCTGGAGGTTCTCAAGGCAGTGCTCAATTCCTTTTCCTTGGCAACTAGACTGCAAATCAACTTTCATAAGTCCTCAATGTACCCAATCAATGTGGAAACTTCTGTTGCCTCTGCACTTGCTGCTCAGTTTGGGTGCTAGCTTGGTTCTATGCCTTTCACTTATCTGGGACTTCCTGTTGGAACCACTAGACCCAAAATTGTTGATTTGCTACCTTTAGTGGACTGCATGGAAAGAAGGCTTACTGCTAGTTCATGGTTCTTACCACAAGGCAGTAGGTTACAGCTGGTAAATTCAGTGATTTCGTCACTCCCTATATTCTTCCTTTGCAGTCTATCCCTGCCACAAGGCATTCTAAAGCAGTTAGAGAGGATTCAAAGGCAGTGCCTCTGGAGGAAATATGGTCAGGAGAAGGGACACTCTTTGGCTGCTTGGCCACTTGTCTACAGACCTAAGATGAAAGGGGGACTTGGAATTCTGAATTTGGGACTACAGAATGATGCATTGCTCCTGAAATACCTCAACAAATTTTATAACAAGGAAGATGTGCCATGGGTTCATTTGGTATGGGACTCATACTAATTTCAAAGAATTCCCCATGACACTGTTCTTTGTGGCTCATTCTGGTGGAGGGATATTTGCAAATTAATGGATAAGTTTCGGGCAGTTACTTCTGTCACTATTGGAAAAGGGGATTCTGTGCTTTTTTGGTTTGATCATTGGGAGATTGGCCAGTCTTGCATCCCTCTGCAAGATAGGTTTCCAAGGCTTTTTTCTTTTTGCCTGCAGAAGAACCTTTCTGTCATGGAAGTGGTACAGGCAAGAAACCTACAGCAAATGTTTTCCTTACCTTTGTCTCTACTGGCTTTTAGGGAGTTCAATCAGCTATCAACCTTGATATCTGAGACTTCCTTCAACACTGTTTGTAATGATAGCTGGGCTTGGAGGCATGGGAAGAAGGCAGAGTACTCGACAAAAAATATCATGATTTTATCCATCAACCTGTTATCGCCAATCCTATTCTCAGCTGGATTTGGAAAAGCTGTTGTACCATGACAATTAAAATGTTTGCATGGCTGGTCATTATAGATAGAGTTAACACCAAAGATATGATCCAACGCCGAAATTGGAGAATTGATGATGGACCAAGTTGTGTTCTATGCCCAACTGGAGTGCTTGAGGATAGGAACCATCTTTTCTTTCAATGTAACTTCAGCATGAGGATCTGGAATTACCTGCAAGTTTCCTGGATGGATAGCAATGATATGGTGCAAATTGCATTTCATGCAAGGAAGGAGTTTCAAAATCCCTTTTTCTCCGAGGTGGTTTTTCTTGCATGGTGGAATATTTGGAAAGTTAGGAATGACAGGGCTTTTAGGCATGTCAACCCAACTTTTAGGCAGTGGAGAAATGGATTTATCCATGACATTACTCTTATTTCACACCGAATCAAGACCAAGTACAAGGAGGCTCTGCTGAAATGGATTGATTTTCTACCTCCTTGAGGGCAATCCTTCTATACTTTCCTTCTCCCTAGCTGTACATTGTAGTGTTCTTGCTTTTCTTTTTTCTTAGTCTTCCTTACTCTTTATAGTATAGCTTTTTCTTTCCTTTCCTTTGTTCCTTCTCTTGAGGAACTTTGTACTTGGTTTTTCTTTTCTTTCAATAAAATGCTGTGGGGTGTAAGCCCTGCAGTCTTCCAGGTAAAAAAAACAGAATCTGTCAAAAACAGAACAGTCTGTAGTAATCTGGATCAAACGTATACTTCTGGAACTCATAAAATTCTCAAATAAATTGCTGGACATGAGGAATTTATCTATTAATCATCTTCAAAAATAATTAACTAAATAGCACTATCCAAATAAAAATGGCAGCAATTCTCGTGAGTGCTAAAGTTTCTGTTTTTTACAGCATGATCAACAAGACTTTCCCCAAGTCTTCCCAAAGGTTCTACTTGGCACAAACACTAATTAAAAGCATAAAACCACATCTAAACAGAGGCTAGATGAATTATTTATTACTAAACAGGAACAAAAATTAAAGAACAAGAATAAAATTGGGTTGCCTCCCAACAAGCGCTATCGTTTAATGCCCCTAGCTAGGCATGATGATTTCAACGATGCTCACATAAAAGATAAGAATTGAAACATAAAGAGAGCATCATGAAGAATATTACTAGCACATTTAAGTCTAACCCACTTCCTATGCATAGGGATTTTGTGATCAAACAACTTGTGGGAACAATAATCAACTAGCATAGGAGGGTAAAACAAGCATAACTTCAAAACTTTAAGCACATAGAGAGGAAACTTGATATTATTGCAATTCCTACAAGCATATGTTCCTCCCTCATAATAATTTTCAGTAGAATCATGAATGAATTCAATAATATAACCAACACCTAAAATATTATTTTCATGATCTACAAGCATAGAAAATTTACTACTCTCCACATAAGCAAAATTCTTCTCATTCGGGATAGTGGGAGTATCATAAGAGACTTGGATACTATAAATTGTTTCCACATTAAAAGAGTAATGTTCAGAAAATGGGTAATCATAATCATGACAAGTTTTATAAATATAATACTCACTACTTTTTATAGCATATGTATCATCACAATAATTATCATAAGTAGGAGGCATGTTATTATCATTATAAATTTGCATATCAAAACTTGGGATACTAAAAATATCATCTTCATTAAGCGTAGCATCCCCAAGTTTGGGACAAACATTAATTGCAGCAAATATATTCTCAAAAACATCATCTTCAACAAACATAGCATCCCCAAGCTTGGGCCTTCTCATATTATAAGCATAATCACTCTCATCATTAATAGTATGGATAGCACCAATAGTATAGCAATTATCATATTCTTCCAAGCAAGTGCCAAAAAGATTTTTAAGATCATAAGAAGTATCATTATCTTCCACAATTATATTTTCATGAGGAACAATAGTAATAGGAGCAGCATTATTTGGGAGAGATATCTTTTTACCTCTCTTACTTTTTCTTCTCTTCTTCTTCACCACATCATGTGTGGGTTCAATCCTCTTTTTGGAGCTCCTTATTAATGAGATTGGTTGAATAGGAGGCTCCTCCTCGTTACCTGATTCATCATAAGAAATAATAGGAGGATATTGGGAAGTCTCTTCCCTTTCATTAGTATTCCCTTCATCTTCTATTTGTTTTCTTTTCTTTATGTAGTTGGGAATATAAGGATTTTCAATACAATTCACCGCACAATACATATAAATGTCCTCTAGATCAAAATGAAGAACTCTATCAAGGGCAAATTTTGGAATATCCTTAGTTATACGTTTGATTTCTTCGTAGGCCATAAGCAAACTAAGTTCATTAGAATGTGCAAGTGAAATCAAGTCATCACAATTTTTGGACACGATTAGATCATGAAACAATTTGCATCGGATAATTAAATGACCACGTTCATTACAAAGCTCACAAGTATGGCCAAGAAAATTTAATTTTTCAGCACAATCATCTAGCTCTTCTTGCAACAATTTAGTTTCTAAGTACTTATGCTTCTTGCAATATCTATCTTCTCTATTTGGTGTGTACTTACAAACCCAATGCACTCCACAAAAATTGACATGTTTATAGGAGACATTTTCATCATAACTAGTGCAATCATCATTAGTGTCATGGATATTCAAAGAATTTGTACTAACAACATTGCAATCATGCTCATCTTTCAAATATTTAGTTCCAAACATTCTAATGCATTCTTCTTCTAGCACTTGAGCACAATTTTCCATTCCATCATACTCACGAAAGATATTAAAAAGATGAAGCGTATGAGGCAAACTTAATTCCATTTTTTATAGTTTTCTTTTATAAACTAAACTAGTGATAAAACAAGAAACTAAAAGACTCGATTGCAAGATCTAAATATATACCTTCAAGGACTCACCTCCCCGGCAACGGCGCCAGAAAAGAGCTTGATGTCTACTACACAACCTTCTTCTTGTAGATGTTGTTGGGCCTCCAAGTGCAGAGGTTTGTAGGACAGTACTCCCTCCGTTCACTTCTATAAGTCATTTCAGACAACTAAAAATAGGCTATTTTGCACATTATCTAAAATGTCTTTAAGGCCTTATAAAATTGAACAGAGGGAGTAGCAAATTTCCCTCAAGTGGATGACCTAAGGTTTATCAATCCGTAGGAGGCATAGGATGAAGATGGTCTTTCTCAATCAACCCTGCAACCAAATAACAAAGAGTCTCTTGTGTCCCCAACACACCCAATACAATGGTAAATTGTATAGGTGCACTAGTTCGGCGAAGAGATGGTGATACAAGGGGTATATGGATAGTAGATATGGGTATTTGTAATCTGAAATTATAAAAACAGCAAGGTAACTAATGATAAAAGTGAGCGTAAACGGTATTGCAATGCGTTGAAACAAGGCCTAGGGTTCATACTTTCGCTAGTGCAAGTCCTCTCAACAATAATAGCATAATTGGATCACATAACTATCCCTCAACATGCAACAAAGAGTCATTCCAAAGTCACTAATAGCGGAGAATGAACGAAGAGATTATGGTAGGGTACGAAACCACTTCAAAGTTATTCTTTCCAATCAATCCGTTGGGCTATTCCTATAAGTGTCACAAACAGCCCTAGAGTTCGTACTAGAATAACACCTTAAGACACAAATCAACCAAAACCCTAATGTCACCTAGATACTCCAATGTCACCTCAAGTATCCGTGGGTATGATTATACGATATGCATCACACAATCTCAGATTCATCTATTCAACCAACACATAGAACCTCAAAGAGTGCCCCAAAGTTTCTACCGGAGAATCACGATAAAAACGTGTGCCAACCCCTATGCATAGGTTCATGGGCGGAACCTGCAAGTTGATCACCAAAACATACATCAAGTGAATCACGTGGTATCCCATTGTCACCACAGATACGCATGGCAAGACATACATCAAGTGTTCTCAAATCTTTAAAGACTCAATCCGATAAGATAACCTCAAAGGGGAAACTCAATCCATTACAAGAGAGTAGAGGGGGGAGAAAACATCATAAGATCCAACTATAATAGAAAAGCTCGCGATACATCAAGATCGTACCACCTCAAGAACACGAGAGAGAGAGAGATCAAACACATAGCTACTGGTACATACCCTCAGCCCCGAGGGAGAACTACTCCCTCCTCGTCATGGAGAGCACCGGGATGATGAAGATGGCCATCGGAGAGGGATTGCCTCCTCCGGTAGGGTGCCGGAACGGGTCTAGATTGGCTTTCGGTGGCTACGGAGGCTTCTGGCGGCGGAACTCCCGATCTATTGTGCTCCTGGATGTTTTTAGGGTATATGGAGATATATAGGCGGAAGAAGTACGCCAGGGGGGCCACGAGGGGCTCACGAGGGTGGAGGGCGCGCCCAGGGGGTGGGCGCGCCCCCTACCTCGTGACCTCCTCGTAGATCCCCCGACGTGCACTCCAAGTCTTCTGGGCTTCTTTCCTTCCAAAAATGAGTTCCGTGAAGTTTCAGGTCAATTGGACTCCGTTTGATTTTCCTTTTCTTCGAAACCATAAAACAGGGTAAAAACAGAAACTGGCACTGGGCTCTGGTTAATTGGTTAGTCCCAAAAAATGATATAAAAGTGTATAATAAAGCCCATAAACATTCAAAACAGTAGATAATATAGCATGGAGCAATCAAAAATTATAGATACGTTGGAGACGTATCAGTAAGTGACATGCTTTTCCATAAATCATTTTATATGGAGACATACCCATAGGGTTCTTATAAGCAGTTCTATAAGCCCATAGTGCATCATCAAGTTTCTTAGACCAATTCTTTCTAGATCTATTAACAGTCTTTTGCAAAATTAATTTAATCTCTCTATTGCTTAATTCTACTTGACCACTAGACTAAGTATGATATGGAGATGCAATTCTATGGTTGACATCATATTTAGCAAGCATTTTACGGAAAGCACCATGAATAAAATGTGAACCACCATCAGTCATTAAATATATAGGGACTCCAAACCTCGGAAAAATAACTTCTTTAAGCATCTTAATAGAAGTGTTATTATCAGCACTACTAGTTGGAATAGCTTCTACGAACTTAGTAACGTAATCAACAACAACTAAAATATGTGTATACCCATTAGAGGAGGGAAAAGGTCTCATATAATCAAAGCCCCAAACATTGAATGGTTCGATAACAAGTGAATAGTTCATAGGCATTTCCTGATGTATACTAATATTACCTATTCTTTGACATTAATCACAAGACAAGACAAACTTACGAGCATCTTTAAAGAGAGTGGGCCAATAGAAACCGGATTGCAATACCTTATGTGCAGTTCTATCTCCAGCGTGGTGCCCTCCGTAAGCCTCAGAGTGGCACTTGCGTAGGATTTGTTCATGTTCATGCTCAGGTACACAACATCTAATAACACCATCTACTCCTTCTTTATAAATGTGTGGGTCATCCCAAAAGTAATGTCTTAATTCATATAAAACCTTTTTCTTTTGCTGGTATGTGAAACTAGGTGGTATAAATTTAGCAACAATGTAATTAGCATAATCAGCATACCATGGAGTATTATGAGAGGCATTTATGACAGCTAATTGTTCATCAGGAAAGCTATCATCAATAGGTAGTGGGTCATCAAGAACATTTTATAACCTAGACAAGTTGTCTGCAACGGGGTTCTCAGCTCCCTTTCTATCAATAATATGCAAATGAAATTCTTGTAGCAAGAGAACCCATCTAATAAGTCTAGGTTTAACATCTTTCTTTTCCATAAGATATTTAATAGCAGCATGATCAGTGTGAAACAGTTACTTTAGAATCAACACTATAAGGTCTGAACTTATCACATGCAAATACAATTGCTAAAAATTCGTTTTCAGTAGTAGCATAATTTCTCTAGGCACTGTCTAGAGTTTTACTAGCATAATGAATAAAATTTAATTTCTTATGAACCCTTTGTCCTAGAACAACACCAACATCATAATCACTAGCATCGCACATAATTTCAAAGGGTAAATAGGTGCAGAAATGAAGGCTTTCTTAAGTATTTCAAATGCTTCTACACAATCATCATCAAAAACAAAAGGAACATCTTTTTGAAAGAGATTAGTGAGAGGCCTAGAAATTTTAGAGAAGTCTTTAATAAACCTCCTATAGAAACCAGCATGACCAAGGAAACTTCTTATACCTCTGATATCTTTAGGACACGACATCTTTTCAATAGCATCTACTTTAGCTTTATCAACTTCAATACCTCTTTC
Source organism: Triticum urartu (assembly GCF_056163025.1). Classification (NCBI taxonomy): domain Eukaryota; kingdom Viridiplantae; phylum Streptophyta; class Magnoliopsida; order Poales; family Poaceae; genus Triticum; species Triticum urartu. The sequence continues at coordinate 444,625,678 of NC_141874.1, read as the reverse complement.
AGAAATTTTATGCCCCAAGACAATACCTCAATTAACCATAAAGTGGCACTTCTCCCAATTCAAGACAAGATTAGTTTCTTCACATCTCTACAAAACTCGATCAAGATTGCTTAAGCAATCATTAAAAGAAGTTCTGTAAACGGAGTAATCATCCATGAAAACCTCAACAATACTTTCACAAAAGTCAGAGAATATAGCAGTCATACATCTTTGAAAGGTAGCAGGTGCATTACATAAACCAAAAGGCATACGTCTATAAGCAAAGGTACCGAAAGGGCAAGTAAAAGTGGTTTTCTCCTGATCATCTTTTGACACAGGTATTTGAGAGAAACCAGAATAACCATCTAGAAAGCAAAAAAGTGTATTCTTGGATAATATTTCTAGAATTTTATCAATAAAAGGTAAAGGGTAATGATCTTTTCTAGTAGCTTTATTTAATTTGCGAAAAGCAATTACCATTCTATAACCTGTACCAATTCTTTGTGGAATCAATTCATTCTTATCATTAGGAACAACAGTAATACCTCCTTTCATAGGGACACAATGAACAAGACTTACCCATTGACTATCAGCAATAGGATAAATTATACCTGCCTCTAGAAGCTTTAGTATTTCATTTCTTACCACTTCTTTTATCTTAGGATTTAACCGTCGTTGATGATCAACAACTGGTTTAGCATCTTTCTCCAATTTTATTTTGTGCTGGCATAGAGTGGGGCTAATGCCCTTAAGATCATCCAGAGTATATCCAATAGTGGCACGGTGCTTCTTCAGAGTTTTGAATAATTTCTTTTCTTCATGCTCTGAAAGGTTAGCACTAATAATAACATGATATATCTTCTTTTCATCAAGATAAACATATTTTAGAGTATCAGGTATTTGTTTAAGCTCAAACATAGGATCACCCTTGGGTGGAGGAGGATCTCCAAGGATTTCAACAGGAAAATTGTGTTTCAAAATAGGCCCTTGATTAAAGAATACTTCATCTATTTCCCTTCTTTCATTCATAACCATATCATTTTCATGGTCTAGGAAATATTGTTCTAAAGGATCAGTAGGAGGCACGACAATAGAAGCAAGACCAATAATTTCATCCTTACTAGGAAATTCTTTATCATGGAGTTGTCTATGAAATTTAGAGAAATTAAAATCATGAGACATATCCCCTAAACCAATAGTAACAATATCTTTCTCACAATCTGTCTTAGCATTAACAGTGTTCAAGAAAGGTCTACCAACTATAATGGGACAAAAGTTATCTTGTGGGGAACTAATGACCCACAAGTATATGGGATCAATTGTAGCCTTTTTGGTAAGTAAGAGTGTCGAACCCAACGAGGAGCAGAAGGAAATGACAAGTGGTTTTCAGCAAGGTAATGTCTGCAAGTGCTGAAATTGTAAGTAATAGAGTAGTTTGATAGCAAGGTAATTTATAATGAGCAAGTAACGATAATAGTAACAAAAGTGCAGCAAGGTAGCCCAATCCTTTTGAGGCAAAGGACAGGTCAAAACGGTCTCTTATAATAAGCAAAGCGTTCTTGAGGGACACAAAAATTTCATCTAGTCACTTTCATCATGTTGATTCGATTCGTGTTCGCTACTTGATAATTTGATATGTGGGTGGACCGGTGCTTAGGTGTTGTTCTTACTTGAACAAACCTCCTACTTATGGTTAACCGACTCGCAAGCATCTGCAACTATGATAAAAGTATTAAGAATAGATTCTAACCATAGCATTAAACTTTTGGATCCAATCGGTCCCTTATGGAATAGCGCATAAACTAGGGTTTAAGCTTCTGTCACTCTCGCAACCCATCATCTAATAATTACTCCATGATGCATTCCCTTAGGCCTAAATATGGTGAAGTGTCATGTAGTCGACGTTCACATGACACCACTAAGGGAATCACAACATACATACTATCAAAATATCGAACACATATCAAGTTCACATGATTACTTGCAACAAGATTTCTCCCGTGACCTTAAGAACAAAAGTAACTACTCACAAGTGACAAACATGCTGAAGATCAGAGGGGTATTAAATAGCATAATGGATCTGAACATATAATCTTCCACCAAATAAACCATATAGTAATCAACTACAAGATGTAACCAACACTACTAGTCACCCACAAGCACCGATCTATAGTTTCGGTACAAAGATTGAACACAAGAGATGAACTAGGGTTTGAGAGGAGATCGTGCTATTGAAGATGTTGATGGATATTGCCCTCCCAAAGATGGGAGAGTTGTTGGTGATTATGATGATGATTTCCCCCTCTGGGAGGGAAGTTCCCCAGGTGGAATCGCTCCACCAGAGGGCAAAAGTGCTCCTGCCCAAGTTCCGCCTCGAGACGGCGGCGCTGTGTCCCGAAAGTCCTCTCCTTATTTTTTTTCTAGGTAAAAATGACCTATATACCAGAAGATGGGCATTGGAGGTGGGCCAAGGAGGGCACAACCCACCAGGGCGCGTCTGGGCTCCCTGGCGTGCCCAGGTGCGTTGATCCCACCTGATGGGCCCCCTCTGGTACTTATTGACTCCAATATTTCTTATATATTCCATAAAAAATCTCCGTAAAGTTTTAGCTCATTTGGAGTTGTGTAGAATAGGTAGCCTGGCGTAGCTTTTTCAGGTCCAGATTACCAGCTGCCGGAATTCTCCCTCGTTGTGTGAACCTTTCATATTATGAGAGAAAAGGCATTAGAATTACTCCAAAAATCATTATTATGCATAAAACATCATAAATAACAATAGGTAAACATGATGCAAAATGGACGTATGAGGAACCAAGAACAAGAAAATCAATAGGGTATTTAAGTTTTGTTTTCCACACAAGACTTCAACATCTCCAACGATCCCAATTGGTGAAATAGTATCTCTATTGGCCAGCTTAATAGTAACATCAATATCTTCTATCTCAGCAGGTGCAATATCCCTCATAATTTCTTCATACAAGGTATAAGGAATTGCACTCACACTAGCACCCACATCATGATGTCTGCTAGAACTACGTCGGTATTTCCCCAAAGAGGAAGGGATGATGCAGCACAACGACGGTAGGTATTTCCCTCAGTGATGAGACCAAGGTTATCGAACCAGTAGGAGAACCAAGCAACACTATGTAAATAGCACCTGCACACAAATAACAAATACTCGCAACCCGGCGTGTAAAAGGGGGTTGTCAATCCCTTTCGGGTAACGGCGCCAGAAATTGGCAAACGGATGTGAGAGAGTTGTAAATAGTTGATAGATCAAACGCCAAATAGAATAAATTGCAGCAAGGTATTTTTGTATTTTTGGGTTTAATATATCTGAAAATAAAAGGCAAATAAAATAGATCGCAAAAGCAAATAATATGAGAAAGAGACCTGGGGCCCATAGGTTTCACTAGTGGCTTCTCTCGAGAAAAATAGCAAACAGTGGGTAAACGAATTACTGTTGGGGAATTGATAGAACTTCAAATAATCATGACAATATCCAGACAATGATCATTATATAGGCATCACGTCTAAGATTAGTAGACCGACTGCTGCCTGCATCTACTACTGTTACTCCACACATCGACCGCTATTCAGCATGCATCTAGTGTATTAAGTTCATGGGGAAACAGAGTAATGCAATAAGAACGATGACATGATGTAGACAAGATCTATTTATGTAGAAATAGACCCCATCATTTTATCCTTAGTAGCAACGATACATACGTGTCGGTTCCCTTTCTGTCACTGGGATCAAGCACCGTAAGATCGAACCCACTACGAAGCACCTCTTACCATTGCAAGATAAATAGATCAAGTTGGCCAAACAAAACCCAAATATCGGAGAAGAAATACAAGGCTGTAAGCAATCATGCATATAAGAGATCAAAGAAACTCAAATAACTTTCATTGATAAAAAGAGATAGACCTGATCATAAACTCAAAGTTCATCGGATCCCAACAAACACACCACAAAAGAATTACATCATATGGATCTCCAAGAGACCATTGTATTAAGAATCAAACGAGAGAGAGGAAGCCATCTAGCTACTAACTACGGACCCGAAGGTCTACAAAGAACTACTCACGCATCATCGGAGAGGCACCAATGGAAGCGGTGAACCCCTCCGTGATGGTGTCTAGATTGGATCTGGTGGTTCTGGACTCTGCGGCGGCTGGAATTGATTTTCGTCGACTCCCACAAGGTTTCTGGAATATTGGGGTATTTATAGAGCAAAGAGGCAGTCCGGGGGGCACCTGAGCTGGGCACAACCCACCAGGGTGTGCCTGGGCCTCCACACATGCCCTGGTGGGTTGTGCTCCCCTCGGAGCACCCCCATGCGCTTCTTTGGCCCATTGGATGTCTTCTGGTCCAAAAAAATCCACAAAAAGTTTCGCTACGTTTGGACTCCATTTGCTATTGATTACATGCGATGTAAAAGACATGCAAAAAACAACAACTAGCACTTGGCACTATGTCAATAGGTTAGTACCAAAAAATGATATAGAATGACTATAAAATGATTATAAAACATCCAAGAATGATAATATAACAACATGGAACGATAAAAAAATATAGATACGTTGGAGACATATCAATTAGCTAGTAGTTTCTCTATCATACCCGAAGGAATTTCATAATAAATATTTTTAGTAGGTGCAGTAGGTTGAGTAGAAACTCTTTGCTCTTCCGGTCGAGGTGAAGATACCCCGAACAAGCCCCTCAAAGGATTACTTTCCATAGTAACAAGTGAAAGTAAATTTCAGCACACTATATAAATGTTTCCTTACCAAATTCCACTTACCAAAGATGCTTCACTCCCTGACAACAGCGCCAGAAAAGAGTCTTGATGGCCCACAAGTATAGGGAATCTATCGTATTCCTTTCGATAAGTAAGAGTGTCGAACCTGACGAGGAGCAGAAGGAAATGACAAGCGGTTTTCAGCAAGGTATTGAAAGTGCGTTAAGTCGACTAGAGGGGGTGAATAAGTGATTTTTATGAATTCTTCACTGAGGAATTTCAGTGTAAGGAAATTCCTGGGCGAAGAACTACTTGCAGCGGAATAAGTACTCAGATGCAAACATAACAGAACATAAGCATGGTCATCATGATGAAATGAAAACAAGCACAGAGTACGTAAAGCGTAAACACGGGATAAACATAATGAAGGTAAACAAACTGAAGAAATTGAACTGAGGAAATTGAGAAAGTCTTCAATCAAAGTCTTCAAACAGATATGAACAAGCACACAACACAGAAATGAGGAAATGGAAGGGTTGAGGAAATGGAACCAGTTAGCTCGGTGAAGACAATGATTTGGTAGACCAGTTCCAACTGCTGACAGTTGTACGTCTGGTTAGGGCAGCTAGGTATTCAAACCTGAGGACACACAGTCTCGGACACGCAGTCCTCAATCTATTCCCCTTGAGATAAGGTCACACAGACCTCGCCTAGTCACTCATTGTAAGTCTTCAGGTGACTTCCAAACCTTCACAGACTCGGTCACTCCGCGATCCACAATTTCCTCTTGGATGCTCTAGACCATGACGCCTAATCGTCTGGAAGATGCACAGTCTTCAAAGGTAACAAGCGTCGGATCCACGCAGGATCAATCTCTTCAGTGATGCTCAATCACTTTGGGTTTTTAGGTGTTTGGGTTTGGGTTTTCCTCACTTGATGATTTTCGCTCAAAGTCCTCGGAGGATGGGATGCTCTCAAATGACAAGTGTCGGTTTCTCTCGGAGCAGCCAACTAGCTAGTGGTTGTAGGGGGCGGCTATTTATAGCCTAGGGAGCAGCCCGATATGATAAGACATAAGTGCCCTTCAATGATATGACCATTAGGTGGGCAGATATTTTGGGACAGCTGACGCGTAGCACAACAATGGTCAAAAATTTGACTATCAAATCCCTCAGGCTATCATGTTCCTCACTTGTAGGCAATCCACACTGGCGAATTCCTAACTCCTCAGTCAGAAAAAAATTCCTCAGAGACCAGAAGAACTTTGTCTCAGTCACTGAAGAAATTGATTGATCTGCATGAGATTTCCAATGGCTTCACTCGAAGGGATTGGTAGGTGTAGGATTTTGAGTTGAGCATCACTTGGAAACTTTTCCTTAGTATTTCCTTGACCCCCTTTAACAGTACGGTGTTTCCTATGACTCAAGAAAGAGAAAATGAAACTGTGAAAACAAAAGTCTTCACGCTTCATGTTCCTCGAATGAATATCAAGTCTTCAAGGTCACACCAATTTCTTGACTTTCAAAGTCTTCAGAAAGTCTTCAGAAATCCAAAGTCTTTAGTCGAAGAACTTCATTTTTAGGGGTCGATTTTCTCTGTAAATATCAAACTCCTCATAGACTAATAGACCCGTGTACACTCACAAACGTATCAGTCCCTTAACCTATAAGTCTTCAATACACCAAAATCACTAAGGGGCACTAGATGCACTTACAATCTCCCCCTTTTTGGTGATTGATGACAATATAGGTTAAGTTTTCAACGGGGATAAACATATGAAGTGTAAATACTAATATTGAGGAATTTGATTGCAAGATATAGAAGAACTCCTCCTAAAGATGTGCATAGTGAGGAATTTGCTTTTGAAGCAATGCACACTTGAAGAGTAGAATCATGGAGATCTCCCCCTATATCTTGTAATTCATACACACATTTAACATATAATACGAAGAATTTGAAATGCATGATGAAATATGGTGACTGATGTAATTCAGCATGCGTGCAATACCATATATGAGGAATAAGCATGAAGAGGAATACATCAAAAGTATCAGACCACCATCGGGTATAAGTTTACAACTCGATCCAGCAAAGACTTAAAAAGAATGGGAGTTGTAACTTAGAAAAAAAGCGCCCATATAAGTAGACCCGCTTGAAGACTAAACTCAAATTTCTCCCCCTTTGTCATCAAATGGCCAAAAGGGACGAAAATGAGGACTAACGCCGCTGAATAATATCATCACTGAGTCGATGAAGGAGCGCCAGCATTGTTGGGGTCGTTTGTTGAAGTAGGGCCTGCTGCAGTGTCGTCCAAGTCTTCATGCTCATCAGTCTCACACGATGAAGAATAGGAGCTGGCTACCAAGGAAGGAACTTTGGTCTTCTTGAATTTCTTTGCCGGAGGTGGCTGAGACCATTCAAAGTCCTGCTTGAAACCCATTTGCTTCAGATCATCTTCACCATACAGATGTGACAGAACAGCCCAGGTGTGACCGAAGACTTCATGGAGGTAGTAATGGTTTTTCTTCACTGCATTGTGTGTAGCAGTCATGTTGTGAAGAATAGAACCAAACTGACGCTTAACCCATTTGTGGTTGCGATCGACCTTCTGGTGAAGACTGAGGAGAAGCTCACAATCAGTCATCACCCTTGGAGTTGTGCCTTGAGGATTTTGCTTTGAAGCATTTGCAGCATAGTCATGAGTGGCAGAGTCATCATTGGTGGAGTAGGATGCAGCTTTGCGGAACTGACCATCCAATGGACGAATGCCTTCATCAATAATTGCAGTGGCCTTGCCCTTTTCATCAGATGAGGAAAATGCCCGCTTGAGGACTTCAATGGGGGCCAAGTAACTGACAAGATTCTGAAAATCAGCCTTGTAGTTGAGTGAAGACCTTTTTCTGAGGAATCTCATAATCCAAGGAGCATAAGGCTTCAACTTGAATGGTGAGAGGGAAACATTTGCCAGAGTCCGCATGAAGAAATCATGGTAGTTGATAGGAATGCCATGTATGATATTGAAGAGCAGATTCTTCATGATGCCAACAACTTCTTCATCGTTTGAATTGTGGCCTTTGATTGGACTCAATGTCTTCGTCAGAATGCGATAGACAGTTCTAGGTACAAATAGCAATTCCTTCAGGAGGAATTTGGTCCTTGGAGCTTGACCGGGCTTCAGCGGCTTCATCAACACTTGCATGTAGTGAGGGGTAAGTTCAGGTTCATGATATATGCAACAAGCGCCTTCAAGGGGAGGACTGACAGGCAGGGCATGAAGTAATTCAGAGGCCGGTGCCTTGAAATGAGTATTCTCTGTCATCCAGTCCAATACCCAAGTGTTCACATCTTCAGCTTCTCTGGTGATGTGCAGCGTCGCATAGAACTGAAGAATTAGCTCTTCATTCCAATCAACAATATCTGTGCAAAAGTTGAGCAGTCCAGCGTCATGAAGAACACTGAGGACTGGCGTAAAGCAGGGTAGTGAGTCCATGTCCATGTGAGGAATATGCTCATGGTCGAAGACTTTGTCTTTGTTGAACAGCAGCGAAGAATAGAAGTTTGCTTGGCTGGCAGTCCAGAAGCGCTTCCTTCTAAGATGAGCAGAGTCATAAGGATTGTAGTCCATGAAGAATATGTGCTCGTGGAAGAAGTCATCAGCCTTGAATTTTTGCTTCTTTGAGAAAGGATCCTTTGGCTTGGGGTGAGGAGTGTTAGTCAATTGCATCACAACCTCAGGAATCGCAATCTCAGGTTCCGCAGGCTGAGGAATTCCAGTTTCTTCTTCAGTGGCAGCCTGGGTCTTCAATTCTTCAGCAGCAATGTCATCAACACTAGTGGATGGAATCTCTTCAGGGATGGTGTAACATCCCAAAATTCTAAATTTTGGAATGTTATAATAAATAGATAGATTTGACTGATTGTTTGATTGATTGTCTGAAAGTGAGTGAATTCGAAACTTTTGAAAGTTAAATGAGAGGGAATAAAAGGACTTTCCCGAACTTTCATATTTGCTTTTATGATCTCCATGAATTCAAATTCTTTTCAAACACAAAACCCTAGAGAGAAGATGACATGACTTCTTCCATTTAAAAAAATGAAAAGGATGTTTGAAAAATAATTGAATTTCATTTGGAAATATTCCAATTCTGAAACTTTATGCGACTCAATGATTTTCACGAGAGAAGATAAAATGACTTCTTCAAATTATATGAAATATGAGTTGGGAGTTTCAAAGAATTAAATTCAAAGTTCTTTTGAATTTATTTTCAATTTGGAATGTTAGATCATCATGCATATCTTATTTTCTTGCATTTTGGTCGATCCTAGAAATTTCACGCAACTCAAGGACCTTCGGAGAGAGTTGGAGATTTCGTTATTTTCTTATTTGAGAGTTTTCTCGGATTGGAAAAGAGGATCATTTGATTTATTTATTTCATCTTCAATTATTTTTCTGACCTCAAAAATATAAGAGAGGGAATAATATGACTTTCCCAAATTTAGGAAAAATGAAGATTTAATAAATAGATCAAGTTTTGGTTTTGCCGGAGTTTTATTTGCATTTTATTCGGATAGGGAAAAATGCGTGTTTTCAAAAATTGCATTTTAGGCCCGGAGAAAAGTTCATTTTGTTCGGCTCATTTTTAGGAGTCGGGGAAAACTTACTTTAGGTTTTTCGGAGTTCGTTTAGATCTCTTTTTGTTTTTTTTCTGCGCGCTGAACCGTTTATAAAAAAAAGGGAAACTTACCGCAGGCCAGCCGGGCCAAGGCCCAGGCCAGGCCGCTGCGCCCCAGCCTCACGCGCGCCAGGAGCCAGCGAAGGGAGCCCGCCGCCGCCTCTTACTCCTGTACCGAATCCTAAAAGGATTCTAGGGCGCCCCTTGCCCCTTTTTCCTTATTTCGTTATTCCTATTCCTAGTCTATTTCTTGTCCCCTACCCCAAGAAACCCTCTCCCCTCACCAATATAAATACCCCCATAGACCCCCCTCTCCTCACACCAAAAAACCCAAACCCCCTCTCCTCCCCAAGCCGCGCCCCAAGCCGCGCCCCTCACCCGCGTCGCCCTAGTGCCGCCGCCGCCGCCCTGCGCCACCCGCGCCGCCGCCCTGCGTCACCGCCGCCGCCGCACCTTGCCCACGCCGCCGCCCTATGCCGCCGCCGCCGGAGCCTCTTCGAGGTAGCTGCGCCTCTCTTCTTTTCCTCGCCTCGGTCCGGTTTTTCCTAAAAGAACCATTCTGTTTTCTTTCCGGTCTCTTTTCTTTTCTTCCGGTTTTTGTTTCGGTTTTCTTCTCCGAAACCCTAGATCGGATTCGTTTTCTTTTCCGATTTAGTTGCCTTTGGACCGTTCGCCAGACCGTTCGTCCTAACGAACGTGATCACCGGATTCTTCTAGGTTAACGAACGTCCGTTCGTTTAACCGTTCTTCTTTTTCTTCTCGTCGGATTTATTCCGCGATCGCGATCTCAGATCCGATCTTCGTTCTAGTCTTTCTTCTCGCTCGTTTATCGGAATCAGGTGATTCAAGTGCCTGGAGTTTCGTTTCGAAACCGTCGTTCCGTCTAATCAACTTGAACAAGTTTTTGCCCCGGTAAAATTTGACCTAGTTTCAACTTGCTAGAACCGAGTTGTTTTCTTCCGCCATTTGTTTTCCGTTCCTTTGTTCGGTTCGTTCTTTGCAACCGGAGTTCTTAAGTTGAACTATCTGGTTCATTCTTTCGTTCGAGTTTTGCTTGTGCTTTAGATGAGTACTTATTGTGTGGTTACTATTGTTTGCTTACGATAGATTGACCGGAGTGTGACGAGTAGATCTATCACGAGTTTTGAGTGTGAATCATCTTCATCAACATTGCAGGCAAGTTCACACTTTGATCATACCTTTTCTACAACCCAGTTTTATTGCATTAGATCAATCCTCTCACACTGCATGATTAGGATCTAATTAAATTGTGGGATGGGAAGTAGATGAGGTAGTACCTATTACCTGTATTATTATCAAACCTTTGGGAGTTACTTCTACGTTTGCTTCTTATGCCATGCCATGCTAGTAGACGTGGATTGGGTGAGTGATATCCATGACAGATGTGAGTTTATTAATTTTAATGGTTTATCTAAGGTGGCAACTTAAACACACATCTAGGTGGATTGAGGCACCTGATGTCTATCAGGACTTGCCTGTTTTTTTCGGACCGCCACCCAGGCTCAAAGGGATCATAATATAATTCATGCTAAATACTTCCGTGTGCAGCCACATGCTACTATGGGCTCTGGCATAGTTGACTAAGTTGTGCGAACTCTTACGGGGTGGACTAGCAGATGTAGGGGATGTAGGTGTACCGTTCTACCCCATATGTAAGGTGCTAGTGCTTCTGAAAGACTATGTCTCGGTCATCCGTCTTCTCAAACACCCTGTAGTGCGAGAAACCAAAGGGAGGCGATCGAGTCATGTGGGGAAAAGTGCGCAAACCTCTGCAGAGTGTACGAACTAATCATGATTAGCCGTGTCCCCGGTTATGGACAACTTGAGTATCTAGTACTTGAATATCATGTGAATCTCAACATGTTACTTCTAATTAATGTTGTTGGGTTTTAATTACTTTTAATTGGGATTGAGAATGCTGTCAACCATTCTCGATGTTTCACAACCACCATGATAGTTAAATAAATTTATTCCTTTGTAGTAGGGAAAAATTGGCTTTACGCAAAAACCTTATAACCATAGAGCTTTTCCACCAGCCAAATATGCATGTAGTGATAGCCATTGTTCATCATTCTCTATGGTGTGAATTTGCCAGTACATTCAATGTACTGACCCGTTTCGGGCTGCAACGTCTCATGTTGCAGGTTTCTTACGATGAGTAAGTGATACGTTAGGGTTACGATTTCTACACTCAACTTTGTCGTTGGTGTTGATGGGAATCCACAACCTTGTTGCTTCCGCTATATTGGATTGAGGTAATAGTATTTACGTTACTTTATACATGTGATTTACCTCTGTTATAAATCCTTCGAGTACTGTGTGTGTCAGCATACTGATCCAGGGATGACACATAAGCACAGAGACTTGATCCATTCGGGTCGGGTCGCTACAAGATGGTATCAGAGCACATGTTGACTATAGGACGTGACCCTAGAAACTGGCAAGCCCATAGCAAAGATTTTTCTCTACAACTTTCCCTTTCAAAAAGATCTTTTACCTCTCTTCTCTTTTGAGCTTATTCAAAAATTCTTTTTTTAGTGAGACCATACCCCCTTTCCCTTTTGACCACTCGAAGAATCGACTGATGAGACCACTCCAAGAAGTACAGGATATCAGACCAGTAAGACCATTCGGAATGAAGAAGATTTTTCCATACATTATGATAATGGAAACTACAGCTGTTGAAGACTCTGAAGACTAGGAGAATTGGAGGCTCTGAAGAATCCCCAGATTTATATGACCTAGGACTGCTACCCTTATGGAACTTGACAGACTATGGAAGTTGTCAATACCCGAGATCAAGGTGTATTGGAGAAAGACCAAAACATGGAGAGTTGAGAACTCAAAGTTTTATCGAGAAAACCCTAAGGCAGGAGATATCAACTGGCAAGATAGCTCATGGCAATGACAAGGGCAGAAACACGGTTATCCGTGATGTCATCACCATTGATACTGTGGTCACCGAGCTGAGCTAAGCATGCATTCCTTCAGAAGGATTGGATGGTAGAAGGCTGATGGAGCATCTATCAGCAAAGGATGCAGTTTTAAACTTAGCTGGTGTATCACCAAGATCTGGAGTAGTACATCAAGATGTTTAAAATGGAGCTCCAGGAAGTCGTATTAGACAAGTAAGCATTTCGTGAAGAACTTAAGACCAGAAGTTGAAAGCAGCCAAGCTAGAGAAGTAAAACCTTGAGATACAGGAGATTCGTCAGGAACTGAAGGACAGTAGGACCATGGTTCATGCCAAGGATGTTGAAACCTAGAAGTTTGAAATGCAACTCCAGAATATTACAGGATGTCACGAGAGATTTCACGTCAACAGAGATGATCTGGCAAAAGAACTTGAGAAGGACAAGCATGATTGGAAGAAGCCATCGGAGGCATGAACAAGACTTGAAGAGTTTGGCAACGTTGACCATTAGAAGACCAAACCCCTAATATATACCTACGTTAGATGCGACGTTTGTGAGCTGTCATTTGTTTGATGTTTTTCCCGACGGCCACAAATAAAATCTATCTTTTCAAAAGCCATTGTTTGCATTGTGTGTATCCCTCCCTATCTCTCTTATCTCACCCCAAAACCCATGGACCCAATAGAGGATGAATGGAGATGAGCTTGTATTTTCGGGACCAATGAGTCAATTGGAGACAGACCGATGGATTCAGAACATGGAGGATCATATGGAGAACAACCCTATAGTCGGAAAGGATATGGCCCAGCATGCTCTTCAATGCTTTGAAAGAGGTGCTGCTACTTGGTGGAGGATGTACCAAACCATCAATGGATGGCAAGGAGTAACCACTTGGAAAGAATTTAAGTTGACCTTGCTAAAGTCTCAGTTTGTGTCCCAAAAATTGAAGCCTTATGGAAAAGACATGAAGAAACCTTGTGCATGCAAGATTTGTGGAGAAATAGGACACACCCATAAAGAACACAAGGATGAATGCCCGAATTGTGAAGAAAGTCACCCAGTTGAAGAATGCCCAACTAGGCAGATTACTTGTTTCTTGTGTGAAGGGACTACCCACTATCCTGCTCAGTGTCACATTTACCCCATAGTACAAAGAACCATCCAGCAGAAGGAAGAAGCAATGGGAGGAGCCCTTATGGAAAGTTTAGAAGAACCTGTGATGAAGGACGAGGTGGAGGACACACCTAAAGAAGACCTGAGTAAACCCTGCACTACGTCTTGCTATTCATGTGGAGAAGAAGGACACATCTCCCAAAATTGTTTGAATGGGGATTCCCGACAGAGGAAGTAGAGTATGACCCACAGTAAATAGAAGCCCTAATTGGAATGGAAAGGTCCAGGAAGAGAAGCATATTGGATTCCAGGAAGGATCTGAGTCATGTCACCTGTTATAAGTGCAAGGAGTCAGGGCACTACCTCAGCAATTGCCCAAAAAGGAAGCCAAGGACCCCAGGAGGCTATATAATCACAAGGAAACCTCGAAACTTGTTAGAAGTAATATGTTTCCGTTGTAATGAAGCAGGGCACTTTGCCAGAGATTGTCCGAAGGAGAAGGAGACTTGTGATAAATAGTTGAGTTTATAACAGAAGAAATATAGTAGTAGTAGTGAGAACATTTTCCTTCATATTGAGGTGTTGAGTTGAGGTATGTAGTGGAGAAGCGAGAGATTGTAATCATTTGAGAATGAATAAAGTAGCATCGTTGGTACTGATATGGATTTTATGAGTTGTTACTCTATGAAGAAGGATTTTGACCATTTTTGAGGAATAAAAGAAATATGGTCTATGGAAGATTTGTGCATTTTAAGGGTGGTAGTACCCTGTAAGAACCATTGACCCCTGGAAAAGATAAGGATACTCCACTGAGTGGATTTCGAACAAAATGAATACGAGTTTTGTCTCGATATGTGTGATGCCCCAAGAGTATGTGGGATGAAGTTGGAGACCGACAGTTGTTTGGACCAAAGGTGATCAAAGGAGTCAAAAGAGAATGTTAAGTTGATTCGAGATAGACTGAAGGTAGCTCAGTCCAGGCAGAAGAGTTATGTAGACGAAAACTCAAGGAGGTAGTCTATGAAATGGGAGACAGAGCATGTCTTCGCATGTCCCCTATGCAAGGAGTTAAACGGATTGGAGTTAAGGGACAGCTAGCCCCGAGAATTGTAGGACCATACCGAGTTATGGAGCGTATGGGAGAAGTGGCCAACAAGTTGGAGTCATCTGAAGGACTGTCAGGAGTTCAAGATGTGTTTCACGGTTCCCAGTTGAAGAAGTGCCATGCAGAGATGGCCAATATTCCCCTGTAAGGACGCTTGACCGCGGAAAGGATAATGATGTTCCACGAAGTGGAATATGGACTTCATAAGTATAAGTTTTTACCTCGATATGAGGGATACCCCACAAGGATGAAGAGATAAATTACTATTGGATATAAAGGAGGTATGATGTCGGAAATATGGATCAATGGAAATTCCATGATGAGTATGAGTAATCAAGTCCTAGTATGGTGCCAATAGAAGGAAGGAAGATAGTACAATTGGATGGATTTAAGAATACTAGGAAGTTGGAATAATGATCAGTTGCCCGATGATAAGTTCAAGGACTACAAGCGATGAGATGGGCCATAACCCACAGGCCCCAGGACCTGCCAAGAAGCAAGCACATTCTTGCTGAAGGAAGGACCCTGGAAGAGGATATACCTTTGTCAATAGACGATTTTATAGGAGTTTACGCAAAACCTAAGAGTTGTGAAGGAACGATAGATGGTTGTTTGGCTTGCAGAATCTATGGATTTATGCGAACTTGGTTCGTCGACAAGAGAAATTCTGCAATGCTTGTGAGGATGACCGAGTGTTAGAATGCGAGATTCGCTAAACCATATACAAGGTAATGATTTGGGTGTGGGATGGATTGATCACCATACCGACTTACTCTTATTATTCGCCCTGCTATATGGGATGGTAAATCTGAGTGACTTACCTATAGTGGAGAGACGACGATCAAAACCTTGTTTAAGCCTTAGAATGGTATAGGTATTTTTTCCCTTGTACAAGGCAGCTTTGCCAACCGTAGGTTATACGGTGAGGATCAACCCAGACTCATTTCCTGCAGGAGAAACCATAAATTGTTGACCACCATGAGATATCGATAGTTGTTTAGTTTTGGCGCTAGACCCGTCAGCTAAGAAGACCCAATCTCGGAATAACCTTACCTAGATGAAAGACAGAAGAATTGAGGTAAAGGTTATGCCACTACCAGAAGAGCTCAGAGAAGGAATTTTCTCGAGGATTTGAGAAGACCGACACTGTCAAGAATATGGATGAAGTATACGAGTTTTGATGGAACCGTAACCATGCTTCTAAGGGTGGTAGCACCCCAGACCCCGGAGACGATCGATGAATTTTGAGGAGACCCCCAAACCCTAACCTTTTCTTGCTAGCCTCTCCGAATCTCGAGTACGAGATTCATTTTAAGGGTGGTAGGTTTGTAACATCCCAAAATTCTAAATTTTGGAATGTTATAATAAATAGATAGATTTGACTGATTGTTTGATTGATTGTCTGAAAGTGAGTGAATTCGAAACTTTTGAAAGTTAAATGAGAGGGAATAAAAGGACTTTCCCGAACTTTCATATTTGCTTTTATGATCTCCATGAATTCAAATTCTTTTCAAACACAAAACCCTAGAGAGAAGATGACATGACTTCTTCCATTTAAAAAAAATGAAAAGGGTGTTTGAAAAATAATTGAATTTCATTTGGAAATATTCCAATTCTGAAACTTTATGCGACTCAATGATTTTCACGAGAGAAGATAAAATGACTTCTTCAAATTATATGAAATATGAGTTGGGAGTTTCAAAGAATTAAATTCAAAGTTCTTTTGAATTTATTTTCAATTTGGAATGTTAGATCATCATGCATATCTTATTTTCTTGCATTTTGGTCGATCCTAGAAATTTCACGCAACTCAAGGACCTTCGGAGAGAGTTGGAGATTTCGTTATTTTCTTATTTGAGAGTTTTCTCGGATTGGAAAAGAGGATCATTTGATTTATTTATTTCATCTTCAATTATTTTTCCGATGTCAAAAATATAAGAGAGGGAATAATATGACTTTCCCAAATTTAGGAAAAATGAAGATTTAATAAATAGATCAAGTTTTGGTTTTGCCGGAGTTTTATTTGCATTTTATTCGGATAGGGAAAAATGCGTGTTTTCAAAAATTGCATTTTAGGCCTGGAGAAAAGTTCATTTTGTTCGGCTCATTTTTAGGTGTCGGGGAAAATTTACTTTAGGTTTTTCGGAGTTCGTTTAGATCTCTTTTTGTTTTTTTCTGCGCGCTGAACCGTTTATAAAAAAAGGGAAACTTACCGCAGGCCAGCCGGGCCAAGGCCCAGGCCAGGCCGCTACGCCCCAGCCTCACGCGCGCCAGGAGCCAGCGAAGGGAGCCCGCCGCCGCCTCTTGCTCCTGTACCGAATCCTAAAAGGATTCTAGGGAGCCCCTTGCCCCTTTTTCCTTATTTCGTTATTCCTATTCCTAGTCTATTTCTTGTCCCCTACCCCAAGAAACCCTCTCCCCTCACCAATATAAATACCCCCATAGACCCCCCTTCTCCTCACACCAAAAAACCCAAACCCCCTCTCCTCCCCAAGCCGCGCCCCAACCCGCGCCCCTCACCCGCATCGCCCTAGTGCCGCCGCCGCCGCCCTACGCCACCCGCGCCGCCGCCCTGCGTCACCGCCGCCGCCGCACCTTGCCCACGCCGCCGCCCTACGCCGCCGCCGCCGGAGCCCCTCGCCGGAGCCTCTTCGAGGTAGCCGCGCCTCTCTTCTTTTCCTCGCCTCGGTCCGGTTTTTCCTAAAAGAACCGTTCCATTTTCTTTCCGGTTTCTTTTCTTTTCTTCCGGTTTTTGTTTCGGTTTTCTTCTCCGAAACCCTAGATCGGATTCGTTTTCTTTTCCGATTTAGTTGCCTTTGGACCGTTCGCCGGACCGTTCGTCCTAACGAACGTGATCACCGGATTCTTCTAGGTTAACGAACGTCCGTTCGTTTAACCGTTCTTCTTTTTCTTCTCGTCGGATTTATTCCGCGATCGCGATCTCAGATCCGATCTTCGTTCTAGTCTTTCTTCTCGCTCGTTTATCGGAATCAGGTGATTCAAGCGCCTGGAGTTTCGTTTCGAAACCTTCGTTCCGTCTAATCAACTTGAACAAGTTTTTGCCCCGGTAAAATTTGACCTAGTTTCAACTTGCTAGAACCGAGTTGTTTTCTTCCGCCGTTTGTTTTCCGTTCCTTTGTTCGGTTCGTTCTTTGCAACCGGAGTTCTTAAGTTGAACTATCTGGTTCGTTCTTTCATTCGAGTTTTGCTTGTGCTTTAGATGAGTACTTATTGTGTGGTTACTATTGTTTGCTTACGATAGATTGACCGGAGTGTGACGAGTAGATCTATCACGAGTTTTGAGTGCGAATCATCTTCATCAAAATTGCAGGCAAGTTCACACTTTGATGATACCTTTTCTACAACCCAGTTTTATTGCATTAGATCAATCCTCTCACACTGCATGATTAGGATCTAATTAAATTGTGGGATGGGAAGTAGATGAGGTAGTACTTATTACCTGTATTATTATCAAACCTTTGGGAGTTACTTCTACGTTTGCTTCTTATGCCATGCTATGCTAGTAGACGTGGATTGGGTGAGTGATATCCATGACAGATGTGAGTTTATTAATTTTAATGGTTTATCTAAGGTGGCAACTTAAACACACATCTGGGTGGATTGAGGCACCTGATGTCTATCAGGACTTGCCTGTTTTTTTTCGGACCGCCACCCAGGCTCAAAGGGATCATAAGATAATTCATGCTAAATACTCCCGTGTGCAGCCACATGCTACTATGGGCTCTGGCATAGTTGACTAAGTTGTGCGAACTCTTACGGGGTGGACTAGCAGATGTAGGGGATGTAGGTGTACCGGTCTACCCCACATGTAAGGTGCTAGTGCTTCTGAAAGACTATGTCTCGGTCATCCGTCTTCTCAAACACCCTGTAGTGCGAGAAACCAAACGGAGGCGATCGAGTCATGTGGGGAAAAGTGCGCAAACCTCTGCAGAGTGTACAAACTAATCATGATTAGCCGTGTCCCCGGTTATGGACAACTTGAGTATCTAGTACTTGAATATCATGTGAATCTCAACATGTTACTTCTAATTAATGTTGTTGGGTTTTAATTACTTTTAATTGGGATTGAGAATGCTGTCAACCATTCTCGATGTTTCACAACCACCATGATAGTTAAATAAATTTATTCCTTTGTAGTAGGGAAAAATTGGCTTTACGCAAAAACCTTATAACCATAGAGCTTTTCCACCAGCCAAATATGCATGTAGTGATAGCCATTGTTCATCATTCTCTATGGTGTGAATTTTCCAGTACATTCAATGTACTGACCCGTTTCGGGCTGCAACGTCTCATGTTGTAGGTTTCTTACGACGAGTAAGTGATACGTTAGGGTTACGATTTCTACACTCAACTTTGCCGTTGGTGTTGATGGGAATCCACAACCTTGTTGCTTCTGCTATATTGGATTGAGGTAATAGTATTTACGTTACTTTATACATGTGATTTACCTCTGTTATAAATCCTTCGAGTACTGTGTGTGTCAGCATACTGATCCAGGGATGACACATAAGCACAGAGACTTGATCCATTCGGGTCGGGTCGCTACAGATGGACGGAGTGGGGTGTGGTTCTTTAGAACCCATTTGAACTTCAGTAGTCACTGGGGACTGAGGAATTTGTTGCAGAGGAGTGAACAATGGAGAATTGGGGTGCTGACTTTCCCAAAAGTCATCATTCAGAATTGGCGTTGTGCACCCAATGTCCACATCCTCATCTTCTCCACTCAGTTCTTCAACACCGGCCTCTTCAGCAGTGAACAGAGGCATGGGCGATGAAACAACCGGGATCGAAGGGATTGCATCCACTTCAATTTCTTCATCCAACTGCTCTGAAGAAGCAGCAGAAGGAATGTCTTCATCAGATCCGCTCGGGATCACGTATTCTTCATCAAAAGGAACGAGTTCCTTTGATGGCATGCTTGAGACTGGAACAACATTAATCGTATGGTCAAACGATATGCTCAATTTCTTCATCTTCTTCGAAGCTGAAGAGTCTGATGAAGTTGATGCTTTCCTTTTCTTCACAGCTGCTTGCTCCGTAGCCTTGGTCTTCTTAGCTTCTGATGCAGAAGGAAGAATTTGACTTGGTGCAGGTGCAGGAGGAGCAGAGGAAGTTGGTTCCATTTTGTCAGGCACAACTGATGCAGTTGCCCTGGCATAAGCAGTTTCTTCAGGCACAGCGGTTGAAGCTTCAACTGTCTTGGCAATTTCTTCATGTGCAACACTAGAGGTTGTCCTGGCAGTTTCATCAGCGGCTGGAATGCAGTCATCAGCCTTGGTACTGGTATTTTCTTCAGTAGGCTGAGCAGATGCTTCAGCTTGAGGAAATTCTTGTTGCATTGGGGCTACAACACTAGTAGTGAATTTTCCGGTTATCTTTACAAATCTGACTTTGGCTCCAAGCCAATCAGCATAGTAGCGATCGAATTCATTACTCAGTTTCTTGATCTCTAATTGCAGAGCTACAAGTTCTTCAGGTGAAAGCTTCAAGAAGTTTTGCTTCATAAAGCGTTCTTTCTTGTATTGCGCTTTCTTCACCTTCCTCCCCTATTCATATTTCCATTTTTCTTCATCAATGAAGTGAGTCAACACATGACTTTGATCAGGAGTAAGGTTCAGCTCAGGCAGAGGTGTGTTGGGGTCCTTGTGCCACAAATCAATGAAGTCGAGGATCAACTTTGGATCCAGCATCAATGGCACATTACTGCCTTTGGCTCTAGCGGCCCTGTGCTGCCTATCTCTGATGATTTCAGCAAGTTCTTCATCATCAGCTTCGTCGTCATCAGACGGAACTTGGAAGGCGACCTGCTTGCTTTGAGGACTTGGTCTAGTGCCTCGTCCAGCAGTGGCTTTGGTCTTCAGCAGAGTGGGGCCAGTTGAAGAATGCAGTGGAGCTGATGAACTTGCAGAGGCTCCTGAGGCAATAGAGATGCCTGTTGTCCTTTGGCACGAGGCGAGATGCGCAGGTGTTGAGGACTTTGAAGGAGGAGCCAAGGACTTTGTAACCTGAGGTACTGGGGAGGTTTGAGTAATTAGCCGTGAGGGCATTGCAGGAGTTGGCCATGAGGGCATTGCAGAGGAGCTTGGCCGTGAGGGCATTGCAGAGGAGCTTGGCCATGAGGGCATTGAAGAAGTGGCACTGGGCTTGTGTGCGGGCTTCTTCGGCATGGCCTTCTTCGGCTTGCTAGCAGAGGCGTCAGCAGAGGCAACAGCAACAGAGTCTTCATTGAATTTCCTCACTGCTTCTTTTGCTACTCTGGCCAACTTAGCTTGAAGCTTGGCCCATTCATCAGGATAGTCCTCACTATGCTTGAGGCTAGTAGGATCATCTTCTTGGCCAGGTGCCAATGGAGGTCTTGGGCAAGGAGGGTGAAGAGCGAATTTCTTCATATATTTTGGAGTGACATACCTGTACTCTCTCCATTCCCGTGCCCATCTCCTCTCTATCCTTTGGATGCGCACTTTGCACTCATTCTTATTTTCCTTTCCATGAGTGGCCTCATCAGGAATGCAATAATCCTTGTAAATGTCATCAGGTATCTCAAAAGCTGTGTTGACTTCCATCTTCTTTCCTCCCTTCTGAGGTTTCTTGCCATCTTCCATTTTCTTCAGCTAAGGGTTTTGAACGATTGAGTTCTCTGAAGAGGTATGCAACTTTTCTTCGAGGAATGCTGCAAATGAGTTAAGTTGATGACAACCTAGAGATTCAGCAGTGGACATGTGTACCTGTGAACAGAGTATAGGTGCAAAGAATTTGGAGAGGTCATATGCGTTCTCAGAAGTTTTTGCAAAAAGAACAAGTTTAAGGAATTTGACCGGTTGAGTCTTGAGGAATTTCACTAAGCGTTCTTTGACTTAGGTTCCAGAGTTGTACAGATTTGAAAATCCACACAATTGAGGAATCTTGAAGTAAAATGTTGCTTAGAGAAACAGATCAAGAACAGATGATATGTGAGGTGTTTAGTGTGTGAAGAGTTGAGGAATAAACACCTTTTAAAGATTTGAAGAAAACATTAGAATCAACAAGGGCAGTAAAAGTAACTTTTAATTACCCTTAACGAAGAACACGACAAACTGTGAAGTGTAGATTTAGAAGCTTGTCAGTTCAGATCTTCCACGCCCTAACTTGGCAGAGGAAGACAGCTACAGCGGCGGCGGAGCGAAGAAATCCACAGCCGGCGCGAGTACGGCGGCGATGAGGTCGAGGCAGTGAAGCTCTTCCTAACCGGCGACGATGGAAGTAGCGGCGGCGCTAGGGTTTGAGAGCTCGAGTGAGGGAGTGAGATCAAGCAAAGTGAAAACGAAGTGAGGAAGGAGAGGGGGTATTTATAGCCATAGTGAAAAACTGCTCGCCCGAAGAAATTGGACGAGCGTGCCCCTGACCCTTCACATTCGCGTGACACGTGTCACCCACGTACTGTGAGGTGGAGATCGTGTAGAGATCGTGGGTGAATAGATAAGTATCATCATGGCATGTGTAATGGTTTGAGCGGCAAAAGCCGAAAATTCAGATAAGATAAGTTTAAAGTTCCGTTCGCAATTTCTTCAGCTGACAAGAACACAGTGAAGATTTTGAACGAGTTTCAAATAGAACGCACATGAAGAATTTGTGAATAGAGTGGGTTGAGTTTAGCATACAGGGGGAAGGGTCCGAACACATTCACTTAGCAGAACAAGCAACTGGAAGAAATAACAATAAGTGAATGCTGTAGAGGACATAAACTCATATATATACATATATATATATATATATATATATAGCCAATGAAGAACAACAACGGAAAGAGCGAAGACAATTCAAAGTTGAAGGAAAAAGAACAACCGAGGAATTTCAAAATGAGGAAAAAACTCAGATTGAGGTTTTTCAACTTTTGGTGGTGGCGTGACCCACTGTATAAGAATGATGATTTCAGACACCGCGTACAATTGTCGTAGGGTTCTGAGAATCAAATTCTTCGTTAATTTCTTCACACTTAGAGGGTTAGTCTTCATTGATTGAAGAAAAATGTTACTTCATGTGTTGCACATCTAAGTCATCAATTTTGCATAAGTGTTAGGATGTGTGTCATTTTCAAAGGACATTCGAAGATTCTAAGATATTTAGCTCACACCTCAACTTGCTAAATCTTTTCTTATCCAAGGGCTTAGTGAAGATATCGGCTAGCTGTTCTTTAGTCTTCACATGCTCAATAGAGATGTCGCCTTCAACATATGATCATGAAGAAAATGATGACGAATCTGAATGTGCTTTGTCTTCGAGTGCTGAACTAGGTTATAAGCAATCTTGATGGCACTCTCATTGTCACAGTAGTGAGGCACATTCTTCATGTTGACGCTGTAGTTTTTGAGGGTTTGCTTCATCCATAGCAATTGAGCACAGCAAGAACCAGCAGCAATGTACTTAGCTTCAGCAGTAGACAGTGATACGCAGTTCTGTTTCTTCGAGGACCAACAGACCAAGGATCGTCCGAGGAAATGTCATGTACCAGATGTTGACTTGCGGTCCACACGGTCACCGGCATAGTCAGAGTCTGAATATCTAATGAGATCAAAAGCCGAGCCCTTGGGATACCATAATCCAAGTGTTGGTGTGTGAGCTAAATATCGAAGAATATGCTTCACAGCCTTATGGTGTGATTCCTTCGGTGTAGCTTGGAATTGGGCACACATGCAAACACTAAGCATAATATCTGGCCTAGATGCACATAAATACAATAAAGAGCCAATCATGGAGCGGTATACCCTTTGATCGAAGTCAATACCATTTTCATCAGTGCATAGATGGCCATTTGTGGGCATAGGGATTTTGACTCCTTTGCAATCTTCCATGCCGAATTTTCTCACTACATCCTTGAGGTATTTCTCCTGAGATATGAATATGCCATTGTGCTCTTGACGAATCTGAAGACCTAAGAAGAATTTCAATTCTCCCATCATAGACATTTGATATTCTTCACTCATCATATAGGAAAATTCATCACTGTAACATTGGTCAGTACAGCCGAAAATGATATCATCAACATATATTTAGCACACAAAAAATTCACCATCATAAGATTTAGTGAAAAGAGTTTGGTCAAGTGAACCGGGTTTGAAGCCTTTCTTCATGAGGAATTCCTTCAAAGTATCATACCACGCCCGAGGGGCCTGCTTGAGGCCATAGAGGGCCTTATTGAGTCTGAAGACTTTGTCGGGATGCTTTGGATCTCCAAAACCTGGGGGTTGAGCAACATATACTTCTTCCTCAAGCATACCATTGAGGAATGCACTTTTCACATCCATTTGATATAAGATGATATCATGATGGTTAGCATAAGCAAGTAATATGCGAATAGCTTCAAGTCTAGCAACAGATGCAAAAGTTTCATCGAAATCAATTCCTTCAACCTGTGTGTAGCCTTGAGCTACAAGACGTGCCTTATTCCTCACCACAAGGCCATTTTCATCTTGCTTGTTGCGGTAGATCCACTTTGTGCCAATGATATTGTGCTTGCGAGGATCTGGACGTTTGACCAGTTCCCAAACATTGTTGAGCTCAAATTGATGTAATTCCTCTTGCATAGCTTGAATCCACTCGGGCTCCACAAATGCTTCATCTATCTTAGTGGGCTCTGTGATAGAGACAAAAGCAAAGTGGCCACAAAAGTTAGATAAATGTGAAGCTCTTGAGCGTGTGAGAGGACCTGGAATGTTGATGTCGTCGATGATTTTCTCAATCTGCACTTCATTTGCAACGCGAGGATGAGCCGGTTGTCGTTGAGGAATTTGATCAGCATTTTCTTCAGCACCATTTTCCTCAGGTGCATCAACGTGACGTTCTTCACGTTCTGGAACAACTTCTTCAGCAGATTCTTCAGTGGGAATGACATCCTCGGTAGCTTTGAACTTAATAGATTCCTCAGGAGATATTTCATCTGTCACAGGAGGTAGGTGCTCTCTTTGTGAGCCATTAGTTTCACCGAACTGCACATCTATAGTTTCAACAACCTTGTGGTGATAGGTGTTGAAGACTCTGTAGGTGTGCGAGTCCTTACCATAACCGAGCATAAAACCTTCATGTGCTTTCGGTGCGAATTTAGAACTGTGATGAGGATCTCTAATCCAGCATTTTGCACCGAAGACTTTGAAATAACTCACATTGGGTTTCTTGTCAGTGAGAAGTTCATATGCAGTCTTCTTGAAGAATTTGTGAAGATATACCCCGTTGATAATGTGGCACGCAGTATCAATTGCCTCAGGCTAGAAGCGAGTAGGTGTCTTGTACTCATCAAGCATAGTGCGAGCCATCTCAACAAGAGTCCTATTCTTGCGCTCCACGACGTCATTCTGCTGAGGAGTATAAGGAGCAGATAACTCATGAGTGATACCAAGTTTATCAAGATAGTCATCAAGACCAGTTTCTTGAACTCAGTTCCATTGTCACTTCTGATGTGCTTGATCTTCGCACCAAAGTTGGTTGAAGCCCTTGAGGAAAATCGTTTGAAGACTTCCCGCACTTCAGTTTTGTAAGTGATGATATGAACCCATGTATATCGAGAATAATCATCAACACTGACAAAAGCCATATAAAGATGCAGCATTAGTAAATGAGGCATAGTGAGTAGGACTAAAGAGATCCATGTGAAGCAATTCAAATGGACAAGTGGTAGTCATGATGGTCTTTGAGGGATGCTTGACCTTGGTCATCTTTCCAGCTTCACAAGCTCCACACAAATGGTCCTTGAGGAATTTAACGCCCTCGATGCCAATGACATGTTTCTTCTTCGCGAGCATGCGCAAGTTCCTCATCCCAGCATGACGAAGTCATCAATGCCATAGCCAACCTTCTTAAGCTTTTGCAAGTAGATATGTAGCAGGTTGTGGTCCTGTACAGAAATCAACAATATACAAATCTCCTCTCCTAAAGCCTTCGAAGACTTTGGAATTATCAGCTTCCATGATCACAACACAACGATACTTTCCAAAGACAACAACCATATCAAGGTCACAAAGCATTGAGACAGACATGAGGTTGAACCCTAAGGACTCAACAAGCATGACTTTGTCCATTTGTCGATCCTTTGAGATTACAACCTTACCTATACCCAATACCTTGCTTTTGCCTTTGTCAGCGTAGGTGATATGCTTTAGATGTGATGGAGATAATGCAGAGTCCATCAATAAGCTCCTGTCACTAGTCATGTGATTTGTACATCCACTATTGAGGACCCACTCAGTGGCTTTGGGTTGATCATCCTGCAGATGAATTTGTGCAGCTTACGAACTCATATACTTCATCAGTGAAGAATATGATATGAAGTTCATCAGATCAATTTCATCAAGCAACAGAATAGATAAAGCAGTATGAGGACGTGAGAAATGAGAATTCATTTCTTCATGATTAGCTTGCGTCCTTTCAAGCATATTTAGGTCTCTAGCAAATTCTTCAGACGATTAAGTTCGTTTGGAGACCTGACCCTGCATAAGAGATTAGTTATTTTTCTTCACCACCCACATCTGAAGGGGTGGCAAAGAGTTCATCATTCTGCGAGCTCCATAAGAGAAAGGTGGCATAGATGCCAATCCACCTCGTTTCACATAAGAGGGGTTAGGGTAAGCATATGAATAAGCAGAGAAATTCTTTGAGGATTTATGAACATAATGATTTGTAGAATAATGCACATATCCATAATCCTTAGATCTTCCCTGCGAAACAGACGGGTTAACACGATGATGTTCATATGAGGACTTTGATCCTTTTGAGGAATTTGATCCACGTGAAGAATTTGGTCCATATGAGGAATTTGATATGGGATTCCTATTCTTCACAGGTGGTGTCATGATAACATTCACCTGAAGACTTTCAAGGCACCTTTTGGGAACCCAGATTTTCTTCATAGGAGAACCGTTCCTGCAGTTAGTGCCAACATATCTTGCAAATACTTCACCATTCTGATTTTTGAACAGTTTATAGTTGGAGTCAATTGACTCATCAGAAGAATGTGAAGATTCACATGTAAAGCTAGATAAAGTAGATGGATCCACTGAAGGTCCCTTTGCAGCAACCCATGAGGTTTTGGGATACTACTCAGGTTTCCAGTAGGTCCCATCAGCATTGAGTTTCCTCTCAAAGGCAATACCCTCTTTCCTAGGGTTCATGTTGAGGATCTGCTTTTTAAGCACATCACAAAGAGCCTGATGCCCTTTGAGGCTTTTGTACATGCCTGTCATATACAATTCCTTCAGCCATGCATCATCTGTGATACTAGCAATGTCCTCAGATGAGGAATTAGTGATAGCAGAGGCAGTTGGAGAATTTGCAGCAGTGGAAGCATTTGAGCATTCAGGTGAAGAATTAGCAGATTCACGTTCAATGCACTTCAAACATGGAGGAATAAATTCTTCCTGAGTAGCGCTGAGTTGTTGAGCAAGTAATGAATCACGCTCCTTCTGAAGATCTTCATAACTCACTCTTAACTGCTCAAGATCTTGCTTTCTTTGAAGAAATTCATAAGAAAGCTTCTCATGATCAGATAGGAGAGTGTTATGATGACCTTGAAGATTGTCAAACTTGGACTGAAGTCCCTGAAGACTTTCAGCCAAAGCTTTAGAATGATCCATTTCTTCACCAACATATCATCGCTCTCATCTAGCATGTTTTGAACTTTTTCCAAAGCTCTTTGTTGTTTAGTGGCAAGGGAAGCATGTTTGACATAACTGGGTCCAAATTCATCACCAGATTCATCATTACTGGACTCAGATAAGTAGCATTCAGTTACCTTGGCACCTTCTGCCATAAGGCATGGTGCAGAGGATGGTGATTCTGGATTGAAAGTCATAGCCTTGCGCGATTCCATGAAGTCCTCGAACCAGGGCTCATGGTGAGATCAATGGCTTTCATAGACCTCAGAGAGTCGATCCCAGATGAGCTTCGCATGGCTGAGATGCATAACGTTCCTGGACTGATTTTGTGACAAGCCGGAGCAGATGATGTCCTTCGCCGTGAGGTTGAGTGGTGTGTACTTGCGAATATCATCAGCCTCCGCCATCTTGCATAGTTCAGTAAGACCAGTGACGATCCAGAGTTTACTGTTCATCGCCATGAGGTGCTTCTTCATCATGGCCTTCCACTTGGGATAATCATGACCGTCAAAGATGGGGCATGTCACAGTATTCATTCCCGTGGTCTACATAACTCAAACTCCAGGCGGTTAAACCAAAATCACATAGAACAAGGGAGTACCTTGCTCTGATACCAATTGAAAGTGCGTTAAGTCGACTAGAGGGAGGTGAATAGGCGATTTTTATGAATTCTTCACTGAGTAATTTCAAGGTAAGGAAATTTCTGAGCGAAGAACTACTTGCAGCAGAATAAGTACTTAGACGCAAACATAACAGAGCATAAGCATGTTCATCATGATGAAATGAAAACAAGCACAGAGTACAGAAAGCGTAAACACAAGATAAACAGAATGAAGACAAACTGACTGAAGAAATTGAACTGAGGAAATTGAGAAAGTCTTTAGTCAAAGTCTGCAAATAGATATGAACAAGCACACAACACAGAAATGAGGAAATGGAAGGGTTGAGGAAATGGAACCAGTTAGCTCGGTGAAGACAATGATTTGGTAGACCAGTTCCAACAGATGTGACAGTTGTACGTCTGGTTTGGGCGGCTAGTATTCAAACCTGGGGACACACAGTCCCAGACACACAGTTCTGAACACGCAGTCCAGAACACTCCGTCCTCACCATATTCCCCTTGAGCTAAGGTCACACAGACCTCGCCCAATCACTCATGGTAAGTCTTCAGGTGACTTCCAAACCTTCACAGACTCGGTCACTCGGCGATCCACAATTTCCTCTTGGATGCTCTAGACCATGATGCCTAACCGTCTGGAAGATGCACAGTCCTCAAAGGTAACAAGCGTCGGATCCACGCAGGATCAATCTCTTCAGTGATGCTCAATCACTTTGAGTTTGTAGGTGTTTGGGTTTGGGTTTTCCTCACTTGATGATTTTCGCTCGAAGTCCTTGGAGGATGGGATGCTCTCAAATGATAAGTGTCAGTTTCTCTCGGAGTAGCCAACCAGCTAGTGGTTGTAGGGGGCGGCTATTTATAGCCTAGGGAGCAGCCTGACATGATAAGACATAAATGCCCTTCAATGATATGACCGTTAGGTGGGAAGATATTTTGGGACAGCTGGTGCGTAGCACAACAACGGTCGAAAATTTAACTATCAAGTTCCCCAGGGCTATCATGTTCCTCACTTGTAGGCAATCCGCACTGGCGAATTCCTAAATCCTCAGTCAGAACAAATTCCTCAGAGACCAGAAGAACTTCGCCTCTGTCACTGAAGAAATTGACTGATCTGCATGAGATTTCCAATGGCTTCACTCGAATGGATTGGTAGGTGTAGGATTTTGAGTTGAGCATCACTTGGAAACTTTTCCTTACTATTTCCTCGACCCCCTTTAACAGTACGGTGTTTCCTATGACTCAAGAAAGAGAAAATGGAACTACGAAAACAAAAGTCTTCATGCTTCATGTTCCTCGAATGAATATCAAGTCTTCAAGGTCACACCAATTTCTTCACTTTGAAAGTCTTCAAAAAGTCTTTAGTCGAAGAACTTCATTTTTAGGGGTCGACTTTCTCTGTAAATATCAAACTCCTCATAGACTTGTAGACCTGTGTACACTCACAAACGCATCAGTCCCTTAACCTATAAGTCTTCAATACACCAAAATCACTAAGGGGCACTAGATGCACTTACAGGTATTCTCTGCAAGCACTGAAATTATCATTAACATATAGTTTTGTGATAAGATAAATTGTAATGGGTAACAAGTAATAAAAGTAAACAAGGTGCAGCAAGGTGGTCCTATCCTTTTTGTAGCAAAGGACAATCCTGGACGAATTCTTATGTAAAGCAAAACACTCCCGAGGACACATGGTAATTGTTGTCAAGTTAATTTCATCATGCTCATATGATTCGCGTTCATTACTTTGATAATTTGATAAGTGGGTGGACTGGTTCTTGGGTGCTGCCCTTCCTTGGAAAAGCCTCCCACTTATGATTAACCCCTCTCGCAAGCATTCACAATTACGAAGAAAGAATTAAGTTAAACCTAACCATAGCATGAAACATATGGATCCAAATCAGCCCCTTACGAAGCAACGCATAAACTAGGGTTTAAGCTTCTATCACTCTAGCAACCCATCATCTACTTATTACTTCCCAATGCCTTCCCCTAGGCCCAAATCATGGTGAAGTGTCATGTAGTTGGCGTTCACATAACACCACTAGAGGAAAGACAACATACATCTCATCAAAATATCGAACGAATACCAAACCCACATCTCATCAAGGAGTAACTGGAATCCCCCGCTATGAACGTCATGACGATACATGACGATTACAGGCCGGCCGGCCCCCATTTATTATAGTGGCCATTTAACCCTTGTGTCTCTTCAACCTTTCGATCGTGCCCCACCATTGCAAGAAGCACACCCACCACCACAAATTCTTAGATGGTATCCCGCGCGGCTCCAATGGAGCTCCGAGCGGTGATGACCCACAAGTATAGGGGATCTATTGTAGTCCTTTCGATAAGTAAGAGTGTCGAACCCAATGAGGAGCAGAAGGAAATGACAAGCAGTTTTCAGCAAGGTATTCTCTGCAAGCACTGAAATTATCGGTAACAAATAGTTTTGTGGTAAGATAAATCATAACGGGTAACAAGTAATAAAAGTAAACAAGGTGTAGCAAGGTGGACCAATCCTTTTTGTAGAAAAGGACAAGCCTAGACGAATTCTTATATAAAGCGAAGCGCTCCCGAGGACACATGGGAATTGTTGTCAAGTTAATTTCATCATGCTCATATGATTCGCATTGGTTACTTTGATAATTTGATATGTGTGTGGACCGGTGCTTGGGTGCTGCCCTTCCTTGGACAAGCCTCCCACTTATGATTAACCTCTCTCGCAAGCATCTGCAACTACGTAAGAAGAATTAAGGTAAACATAACCATAGCATGAAACATATGGATCCAAATCAGCCCCTTACGAAGCAACGCATAAACTAGGGTTTAAGCTTCTATCACTATAGAAACCCATCATCTACTTATTACTTCCCAATGCCTTCCCCTAGGCCCAAATAATGGTGAAGTGTCATGTAGTCGATGTTCACATAACACCACTAGAGGAGAGACAACATACATCTCATCAAAATATTGAACGGATACCAAATTCACATGATTACTTATAACAAGACTTCTCCCATGTCCTCAAGAATAAACGTAACTACTCACAAAGCATATTTTTGATCAAGATCAGAGGAGTATTAATTATCATTAAGGATCTGAAAATATAATATTCCACCAAATAAACCAACTAGCATCAACTATAAGGAGTAATCAACATTACTAGCAACCCACAGGTACCACTCCGAGGTTTTGAGACAGAGATCAGATACAAGAGATGAACTAGGGTTTGGAGAGGAGATGGTGCTGGTGAAGACGTTGATGGAGATTGACCCCCTCTCGATGAGAGGATCGTTGGTAATGATGATGGCTTCGATTTCCCCCTCCCGAAGGGAAGTTTCCCCGGCAGAACAGCTCCGCCGGAGCCCTAGATTGGTTCTGCCCAGGTTCCGCCTCAAGACGGCGGCGCTTCATCCCGAAAGCTTCCTTCTAATTTTTTCCAGGTCAAAAAACACCATATAGCAGAAGATGGGTGCCGGAGGCCTGCCAGGGGACCCACAAGGATGAGGGGTGCACCAAGGGGGGTAGGGCGCGCCCTCCACACTTGTGGCTGGCTGGTGGCCCCCGTCTGGTATTTTCTTTGCCCAATATTTTTTTATATATTCCAAAAACATTCCTCGTGAAGTTTTAGGACTTTTGGGGTTCTACAGAATAGGTCTCTTATATTTGCTCCTTTTCCAGTCCAGAATTCCAGCTGCCGGCATTCTCCCTCTTCATGTAAACCTTATAAAATAAGAGAGAAAAGGCATAAGTATTGTGATATAATGTGTAATGTAGTCGACATTCACATGACACCACTAAGGGAATCACAACATACATACTATCAAAATATCAAACACATATCAAGTTCACATGATTACTTGCAACATGATTTCTCCCATGACCTCAAGAACAAAAGTAACTACTCATAAGTGATAAACATGCTCAAGATCAGAGGGTATTATATAGCATAATGGATCTGAACATATAATATTCCACCAAATAAACCATATAGTAATCAACTACAAGATATAATCAACACTACTAGTCACCCTCAAGCACCAATCTATAGTTCCGGTAACAAGATTGAACACAAGAGATGAACTAGGGTTTGTGATGAGATGGTGCTGTTGAAGATGTTGATGGAGATTGCCCTCCCCAAGATGGGAGAGTTGTTGGTGATGATGATGACGATGATTTCCCCCTCCGGGAGGGAAGTTCCCCCAGCAAAATCGCTCCGCCGGAGGGCAAAAGTGCTCCTACCAAAGTTCCGCCTCGAGACGGTGGTGCTCCATCCCGAAAGTCCTCTCCTTATTTTTTCTAGGTCAAAATGACTTATATACCAGAAGATGGGCAGCGGAGGTGGCCTGGGTGAGCGCAACCCACCAGGGCGTGCCTGGGCTCCCTGGAGCGCCTAGGTGGGTTGTGCCCACTTGGTGGGCCCCCTCTAGTACTTATTTGCTCCAATATTCCTCATATATTCCATAAAAATTCTCCGTGAAGTTTCAGCTTGTTTGGAGTTGTGCAGAATAGGTAGCCTGACGTAGCTTTTCCAGGTCCAGATTTCCAGCTGCCGGAATTCTCCCTCTTTGTGTGTACCTTGCAAATTATGAGAGAAAAAGGCATTAGAATTACTCCAAAAAGCATTATTATGCATAAAAACATCATAAATAATAATATGAAAACATGATGCAAAATGGACATATCAACTCCCCAAGCTTAGACCTTGCTTGTCCCCAAGCGAAAACCAAAATCGAAAAACATGTCCACATGCTTAGAGAGAGAGGTGTCGATAAAAACAAAATATGGACATAGAAGCATCATGTAGATTATTATAACAACATCAAACTTAAGCATAAGACTTTTATCATAGACTTCTCATGAACAACTGACAATTCATCACACAATCGAATTATAAATCAAAAACTCTATTAGAAACCAACAAACTATGTTCTCAGTCAACTTTGCAACTACAATTCATCATCTTTTCAGGAAGGGTCATGTATCGGAGCCTTTAGGCAAGTCCACATACTCAACCATCATATAGTCTTCTATGATTGCTAACACTCACCGCATACACATGAGCAAAATGTTTCAACCGGACACATAGAAAGATAGGGGCTTATAGTTTCGCCTCCCAATGTATCCACCTCAAAGGTGATGTCAACAATAATGACTCATGCTACCCATATTCAACTAGACATATGTGCCTAGATCTTTCCTCACCACATGATGCTTGCGAAAGGAGAAAATAAAAAGGAATAGAGAGAAAACTTTGACTCTTTGCATAAAAATAAATACATACGGGTGAGATACTTATTTTGCACACGAACCGTTTCAATGATGCGAAAGGCTTCAATCTCAATAGGAGTAAGATGAGCATAATAAGTTTAAGGATACCTTCTTCTTCCTCCTCGGCTGGCGGTGCTTGCTCGACACCGGGGGTTGATCTACGGTAGCCTCCTTACTCTCATCTCCCCTGATGGCTTCTACGTGCTCTTCTCTCTTCAACTCGATCTTCATCAACCAAGCATCCTCTTCTATGTTGTTGGAGGAGGAAGAAGACATGATGCCTGGCTTAACAGATCTGACCAAAAACAGCAAGAAAAGAGAACAGAGGATTTGTCCGTGATACGATGGTCAATAGGTTCAGGGGGTATGTAAAGATTTTTTTATCTTGGGAAAGAAGCAAACTATAGAAAAAGGGAGTCCGGAAGGTACCCCAGGTGGGCACAACCCACCTGGGGGCGCCTAGCAAGCCAGGCACGCCCTGGTGGGTTGTGCCCACCAGGGTACGCTTCTTGGAAGTTTCTTATTTTTCTAATGTTCTAAATATTCCAAAACTGACAAAAAATATTTTTGCGGATTTTTCGGAGTCCGTTTACTTACCGTATCACGTACCTCCTCATTTTCCCGATTCTGGAGTGTTCCGGAAGGACTCTTTTATGTGTTCTGCCATTTTCAAAGTTTGGATAATATTACTTTCAACATTAATGGGCATACCTGAGATATAATGTTTTATTCGTTGCTCGTTAACAACCTTCGGGTTAGTACCTTAGACATTATTTATTTTGATGGCTCCACCGACAAACCTCCTCGATAACATAGGGTCCTTCCCATTTGAGAGGAGTTTTCCTGCAAAGAATCTGAAACGAGAGTTGTACAAAATAACATATTCTCTGACTTTAAACTGACACTTTTGGATTTTTTTATCATGCCATCTTTTGACTTTTTCTTTAAACAACTTGGCATTTTCATAAGCTTGGGTTCTCCATTCATATAATGAGCTAATATCAAATAACCTCTTTTCACCGGCAAGTTTGAAATCATAGTTGAGTTCTTTGATTGCCCAATATGCTTTATGTTCTAACTCAA
Organism: Triticum urartu; assembly: GCF_056163025.1. NCBI lineage: Eukaryota > Viridiplantae > Streptophyta > Magnoliopsida > Poales > Poaceae > Triticum > Triticum urartu. The sequence continues at coordinate 444,591,510 of NC_141874.1, read as the reverse complement.
GATACAAATGACAAGCTTTTCCATAAACCATTTTATAAGGAGACATACCCATAGGATTTTTATATGTTGTTCTATAAGCCCAAAGTGCATCATCTAATTTCTTAGACCAATTCTTCCGGGACCTATTGACAACCTTTTGCAAATTAATTTTATTTCTCTATTGCTAAGTTCAACTAGACCACTAGACTGAGGATGATAAGGTGATGCAATTCTATGTTAACAACATATTTGGCAAGCATTTTACGGAAGGCACCATGAATAAAGTGTGAACCACCATCAGTCATTAAATATCTAGGGACTCCAAACCTTGGGAAAATAACTTCCTTAAGCATTTTAATAGAGGTGTTGTGATCAGAACTACTGGTTGGAATAGCTTCTACCCATTTAGTAACATAATCAACATTAACCAAAATATGTGTATACCCATTAGAGGAAGGAAAAGGTCCCATATAATCAAATCCCCAAACATCAAATGGTTCGACAGCAAGTGAATAATTCATAGGCATTTCTTGATGCTTACTGATATTACCTATTCTTTGACATTCATCACAGGATAAGATGAACTTATGAGCATCCTTGAAGAGAGTAGGACAATAAAATCCTGATTGCAATACCTTGTGAGCAGTTCTATCTCCAGCATGATGCCCTCCATAAGCTTCGGAGTGACATTTCCATAGGATTTGTTCCTGTTCATGCTCAGGTACACAACGTCTAATAATACCATCTACTCCTTCTTTATAAAGATGTGGGTCATCCCAAAAGTAGTGTCTTAAATCATAGAAGAATATTTTGTTTTGTTGGTATGTAAAACTAGGTGGTAAATATTTAGCAAGAGTGTAATTAGCATAGTCATCATACCAAGGAGTGTTGTGAGCAACATTTATTGCAGCTAACTACTCATCAGGAAAACTATCATTAATAGGTAGTGGGTCATCAAGCACATTTTCAAGCCTAGACAAATTATCAGCTACGGGATTCTCAGCTCCCTTTTTATTAATGATATGTAAATCAAATTCTTGTAGTAAGAGAACCCATTGAATAAGTCTAGGTTTAGCATCTTTCTTTTCCATAAGATATTTAATAGCAACATGGTCGGTGTGAACAATTACTTTTGAATCAACAATGTAAGATCTAAATTTATCACAAGCAAACACCACTGCTAAGAATTCATTTTTAGTAGTTGCATAATTTCGTTGAGCACTGTCTAGAGTTTTACTACCATAATGGATAATATTTAGTTTCTTATCAACTCTTTGTCCTAGAACAACACCAACAGCATAATCACTAGCATCACACATAATTCAAAAGGCAAGTTCCAATCAGGTGGTTGAATAATAGGTGTAGAAATTAAGGCTTTCTTGAGTGTTTCAAAGGCTTCTAAACAATCATCATAAAAAACAAAAGGAACATCCTTTTGCAAAAGGTTTGTAAGAGGCCTAGAAATTTTAGAAAAGTCTTTGATAAATCTCCTATAGAAACCAGCATGACCAAGGAAACTACGAATACCTTTGATATCTTTAGGACATGGCATTTTCTCAATTGCATCAACCTTAGCTTTGTCCACTTCAATACCTCTTTCTGAAATTTTATGATCCAAGACAATGCCTTCATTAACCATAAAGTGGCACTTCTCCAAATTCAAGACAAGATTTGTTTGTTCACATCTCTGCAAAACTCGATCAAGATTGCTTAAACAATCGTCAAAAGACTTCCCATAAATAAAGAAGTCATACATGAAAACCTCAACAATCTTTTCACAAAAGCCAGAGAATATAGCAGTCATACATCTTTGAAAGGTAGCAGGTGCATTGCATAAACCAAACGACATATGTCTATAAGCATAAGTTCCAAAGGGACAAGTAAAAGTGGTATTTTCTTGATTAGGTTGGGAAACATGTATTTGCGAAAAACCATAATATCCACCAAGAAAGCAAAAAATGTGTGTTCTTAGATAATCTTTCTAGCATTTGATCAATAAAAGGCAGACGGTAATGACCTTTTCTAGTTGCTTTGTTTAATTTTCAAAAATCAATTACCATTCTATAACATGTAACAATTCTTTGTGGAATAAGTTCATTCTTATCATTAGGAACAATAATAATACCTCCTTTCTTAGGGACACAATGAACAGGACTTACCCATCTACTATTAGCTATAGGATAGATTATACCTGCTTCCAGAAGTTTTAAGATTTCCGTTCTTACCACTTCCTTCATTTTTGGATTTAACCAACATTGGTGATCAACAACGGGTTTAGCATCAGGTTCCATATTAATCTTGTGTTGACATAGAGTGGGACTAATGCCCTTTAAATCATCAAGAGTATATCCAATAGCAGCTCGGTGCTTCCTTAGGACTTTCAATAATCTTTCTTCTTCATGTTCTGAAAGTTTAGCACTAATAATAATAGGATGTATCTTCTTTTCATCAAGATAAGCATATTTCAGAGTGTCTGGCAAATTTTTTAGTTCAAACACAGGATCACCTTTAGGTGGACGAAGACCTCCTAGAGTTTCAATAGGCAAATTGTGTTTAAGAAGAGGACGTTGTTCAAAGAAATTTTTTATCTATTTCATTTCTTTCATGCATATGTAAATCATTTTCATGGTCTAGCAAATATAGTTCCAAAGAATCAGTAGGTGGCACAGCAATAGAGGCAAGACCAATTATTTCATCCTCACTAGGTAATTCTTTTTCATGATGCTTTCTACTAAACTTGGAAAAATTAAACTCATGAGACTCATCACCAAAACTAACACCAACAGTTTGTTTCTCACAATCGGTCTTAGCATTAATGGTGTTCAAGAAAGGTCTACCAAAGATAATGGGACAAAACTCATCTTGTGGGGAACCAAGAACAAGAAAATCAGTAGGGTATTTTATTTCCCACACAAGACTTCAACATCTCTAACAATCCCAAGTGGTGTGATGGTGTCTCTATTAGCAAATTTAATAGTGGCATCTATTTCTTCTATTTCAGCAGGTGCTATGTCATTCATAATTTCTTGATATAAGGTAAAGGGAATAGCACTCACGCTAGCACCTATGTCACATAAACCATGATAACAGTGATCTCTTATTTTAACTGAGACAATAGGCATGCTAACAACAGGTCTATGTTTATCTTCTTTATCAGGTTTAGCAATTCTAGTAGCTTCATTACAGAAGTAAATAACATGCCCATCAATATTTTCTTCCAGGAGATCTTTAACCATGGCAACACTAGGCTCTACTTTGATTTGTTCATCAGGTTTAGGTGTTCTAATGTAGCTTTTGTTAACCAAAGTTGAAACTTTAGCATGTTCCTTTATCCTAACAGGGAAAGGTTGTTTCTCAATATAAGCAGTATGAACAACTGGATCAACATTATAAAGTATAGTTTCTTCTTTAGCTAGTACTGGGTTCTTCAATTTCTTCTTTAATAGGTGGGTGATATTTAAACCACTTCTCTTTAAGGAGATCAACATGAGTAGCAAATGATTCACAAAAAGAGGCTACTATCTCAGAATCAAGTCCATATTTAGTGCTGAACTTTTGAAAAGCATCGGTATTCATAAAAGATTTAACACAATCATACTTTAGCTTAATACCTGTCTCTTTACCTTCGTCGAGTTCCCAATCTTCAGAGTTGCATTTAATTCTTTCCAAAAGATCCCACCAGAATTCAATAGTCTTCTTTATAATAGAACCAGCACAAGAAGTATCGAGCATGGATCAATCATTATGAGAAAGCCGAGCATAAAAATTATGTATAATAATTTCTCTTGAGAGCTCATTATTGGGGCATGAATATAACATTGACTTAAGCCTCCCCCAAGCTAGAGCGACATTTTCTCCTTCACGAGGCCAAAAAATATATATGTAATTCCGATCAGGATGAACTAGATGCATAGGATAATTTTTTTGGTGGTATTCCAATTTCAATCGATTCCAATTCCAAAATCCAATATCATCGCATATCCTATACCATGAAAATGCTTTCCCCTTCAAAGATAAAGGGAAAACCTTCTTCATAACTTCATCTCTGGGTAAACCTGCTGTTGACGCTCAAATGTGGCACGTTTATAAAGAGTGGCTTGAAGCTATGTCAAGATTAATTCAAACTTACTATTGAAAGTCACCATGAGATGGCTCTCTTTGAGAAGATGAAGATGAATATAAAGATGGTCTAAAACGGAGCTCGGATGTAAAAGTTATGACAAGTTCAGAGATGCTCATGTCGACACCAGATTAAAGAATGGCTAGAAACCCAATGAATATGGCTTGAAATGGAGAAAGTTTCAACATGAAAGTTGTGCGTCTCGTCGAAACAATCGATTTTGATATAAATATCGTCCCAATCCGGGGTCGTATGCAAAAGTTAGAGCCCGCACAATGCGACCCTTCAATGAGCAAAATATGACGCACGGAACCAGACACATATGTGGGTATGTCTGATGAGCTGCGTGAATAATTAGTTGTGTTGCACAAGCGATTTGACCTTGAATATGGCGTCAAATTGAAAAACGTTCAACATGAAAGTTGTTCGCCTCATCGAAACGAGTAAATATGCTTTGGGGCGCATTTTCATCGGAGGTCGTTTACCACCACAAAAAAGACCCGCAAGGTGCAGCCAGTTTTAGACCGAACAATTTTGGAAAGTTCGGATAAAACCAATCCGAATTTGACTAGGGTTTTGGACGTGAATCCAAACCTTTTTCTTGCACGGGAAGTCCAGCCGCCTCTTATATACCTAAGGGGTGACGGCCGATTGAACAACACCAATCGAACAAATCAATCTACTACTTTTCCGTGTTCATCTACTTTTTATCTCTCCCTTATATCTTTCTTCTCATTTTTTGCTGGTTCTTCATGCTGGAGAGCCGTGGATCCACGAGGCTTTAGGGGCGAGCGAATCGACCTGGAGCAGCCCATAGCCGCCACGAGCCCTGACGGGGTCCCTCCCGGGCAAGCGGGGCTTCGGGTCTACAAAAGCATCTGTCGTCTGTCCTGCGTATCGCGCTGCCGGTCAGATCTTCTTCGACGCGAGCTGCGGTGCATCACCCCCGACGTCGAGGGTACACGGTGACGTGTTCTTGTGCGAACACACTTTTTGGCGACTCCGCTAGGGACGAAGCTTTGAACGGTCTCCAGCCTGTTCTTGCTACAAAGAGATCGTCATCAAGTTGCTGCAATCTACAAAGGTAATATGAATACCCAATTCCCCTTTGTAGATGCAAATAATCCATATGTTGTTGCTGGATCACCTAATGAGCATAATAGATCGGCTATCCCTAGTTTTATCAATCATGCATCTAATTATGCGCAAGGGCCGATGCAAAACAATCTTCATGCTTCAAATTCTTATGATTTTAGCAATGTACAACATATGTATCAAAACTCTCATGCATCGGCAACCCCACAAATCCATATGCCGATGAACAACATGATGGGTTTGGTTAATCAATTTGAAACACCTCATGTTAAAAGTTCCAATAGTATACAAGAAAGTTATTCACCTTTTTATTCATCGGCAACTAATTTGCAATATGTGTATCCAACCTTGCCGACCGATGGGAGAAGTGGCCATACTACTACTAGCTATTCGGCCAGTTACTCTCAACCATCATATGCTACACCTCTTGTTAGTAATTTTTCAGCACCGTATGCAACTGTAGATGTTCATACTTCGGCCCCGCATCTTCATGGTCATAGACGACTAAGTGAAAATTTTACAGGAACACATGTGCCGTCATCAAATACTGTAGCATATAATGCATACTCTACGCAATTAAAGAATTTCGGCAACACTCACGAATCATTGCCGAAAGAATCTAAAAGTATTGCGGAGCAATCCCTTCCAGAAGCGGTATGGCTGCATTAAAAAAGAGCTTGGCACAAAACAAGAGAATTTGTGCTCTTTGCCTTGAACAATATAAAAAGGGATTGTTTCCTGATTATGCTACAATAAAGGCTAGAGTTTTGCAGGAAGATGAAACTTCACCAATTGATAGTATTGGTGAGAGAGCATATCGTTATACAGCAGTGCATACACCTCCACCTAGTACCGCAGCATATTATACACCCACTACACAATTACAAAATTTTGGCAACACTAACACTTCATTGCCGAAAGATCCTAAAAGCATTGGGGGCCAAACTAATCTAGAGCGGGATGAAATTGAGAGGGGAGTTAAAGCTTTGCGCGATAGGGTGCAAGTACTTCGCCAAGAGAGAATTGATAGGGAATTATCTCAAAGAAAAGAAGCCTTGCCAATTGATATAACCGGTGAAAAGAATGATGGTTCGGAAACTAAAAGTGCTTCGGTTGAAAAATCCGAATCAAGTAGTATATATTCCAAATCCATCACATCCAAAGAGGCAAACATTGCCGAGAAAGGGCATGGCAAGCATAGGAAAACAAAGGTGCTTGATTTTTCTGAAGTTAATGGAACCTACTTCCTTCCCTATGAGTTCTGTGCCGTAGAAATTGACAAGCTTCAAGGACAAGAACAAGTAGCAGAACAAAGTTTGGCCGACAAAAACCTTCAGTATACTGATGCACGAAATCAAGAAAAAGATGATGAAGAGGCGTTGGGGAGCCACCCAAAGATGAAGCAAGATATTTTTCAAGTCACACCACCATCATGCTCTCCCAACATATTTGAAGATCTATGTTTAGCAAGTAATTTACCTATTTACAAATTTTGTTAAAAATTTATTTTCGATGCATCTATTAGAAAAATCTTCTTAAGTAATTTTGAAAGACCAATGAAGAAGGGTAATTTACTTGTTAGCAACAAAATTGTTATAGAACATATCGGTCAACCCATTGCGCCATTTAAAGACCGATACTGACTTATTGTTGCAATCAAGGCTTTCCTCATTGCTTTATTTAAAGTTCGTATCTACATGGGTAGCTTTGCTTGTTTCATACTTGGCTTACTATTGGTCACAATTGAGGCATGCATGTTCTAACTATTTTTGTTTCAGAAACATAAAGCCAAGGTTAGATTCTTTTCAGAAAACCGATGCTAGTATAATATCTTATCCAATGACATCGGTAAAAGAATGCAAAATAAAAACCATAGCCGAATGGGGTGATACAAAATATGAACCATTCGTTTGCTTAACTCCAAAGCCGTTTTCACAGCAAGATCGGCTAGAAAATAAAAAAATTACCTTAAATTCCAATATGTGTGATCAAATCTTTGATTTGTTGTTGAGAAATAACTATATTATAATTCTTGATCATCATGTTGAGCCATCTGTCCAGGGATGAATGTATTATAAGTTGCATGATTTGTCCAAGCATAATTTTGAGGATTGCAACATGTTTGGTCAAATAATTAAATCATCCATTGATAAAGGACGATTGAAATTTGTTGAGACACCAAGAGATGACTAGTCTATTCCGATTGGTCCCAATGGCAGAAAGTTTTTTGCATCAACTGCTTCAAGCCGATCCACTTAAAGAGAAGGTAAAAACTGTAGGTGATGAGATCAAGCTTTCAAGTAAATAAGTTTTTGAAGAGCATAATGAACATAATCTTGAGGGTGAGAATTCCATCGAAGCTACAATGGAGATGCCAAGGACTGGGGGCAGCAAGCAAATCCAATGATCGACAAAAGCAAACCAAAAGAAAACAAAGGCCGAAATAAGCGCAAGTGTAAGAGATCAAAAATCACCTTCGCTGAACTATTGGATAAATATCAAAAGAAGAGTGAAGAGAAGAATACTTATCGGCCAAATCATGCAAAGAAACCAAGATCACCCCAAGGCGCAAATATGAGGATTGGTATTGGCAAAGTGAGAATTTTAATGCAACATATTCATATCCTTATTTTGGGTCGCCAATGCCAATGTCGTGGATGCCTCCCTATGCTCATATAGATCCATATCCATCATGGGACAGGTATGATACAATGGCACATTCTCCATCTTATTTTAGACCATCTCACCAATATTATGCAGCTCCGAGAAGATTAACATTTGAATAATCACATGTTAAAGACCATTTCAATCATAAGGAATCGGTCCAGAGCTCAAGGAAGAAGAAAGAGGTGGCCAAGCAAGTTTACCATGTTAAAAGAGATGGTCGTAAGAGTGCAACTTCAGATTTGATCTCAAATGAAAAAGAGCCAATTAGTGTGTTGACATTGGCTACTAAAGACAATGAGAGAAAGCAACCAATTATTGAGAGTCGAAGTGCCAAATTTGAAGAAAAGAAGTTGAGAGTGCATAAGGCCAAAAAGGAATTGCCATTGGTCAAAACAGAATCACAGCCGAGATGCCTTCTCAGCTTATCGTATTGGCAAAAGAAGAAATTACAAACACTTAGTGCACAAGAACTTGAAGAAAGGAACATGACATGGGTTCCCAAAGGAAGTGCTCAAAATAAGAATTATGTGCAAGCTTCCATTACAAGAAGTGCGGCAAAGGTGAAGAAGGAAAAGATTGAAAACTATGAAGGACCAAGCCGAAGGTTCCAACATCTTTGGTCTACACATTATCCATATTCTTCAACTATGCCATTAATGCCTATGCCATGGAATTCGTCATCAGGTATGATTGGTAACCCTCAATGGGCTTATTTTAATCCATGGATGCAATATAATTTCTTACGACTTGAAAGGGTATTACCAAGTCACTATACATTTGATTATGTAGGATCGTAAGTATGTCTAGAGGGGGGTGATTAGACTACTTGAGCAAATAAAAATCTAGCCTTTTCCCAATTTTAGTTCTTGGCAGATTTTAGCAACTTTGCACAAGTCAAGATATCAACCTACACATGAAATTGTAAGAGTATAGCAGTGGAATGTAAAACAATTGCATATGAGGGTAAAGGGATGAGTTTGGAGGGAGCAAATGCAATGTATACACGGAGATTTTTGGCGTGGTTCCGATAGGTGGTGCTATCGTACATCCACATTGATGGAGACTTCAACCCATGAAGGGTAACGGTTGCGCAAGTCCACGGAGGGCTCCACCCATGAAGGGTCCACGAAGAAGCAACCTTGTCTATCCCACCATGGCCGTCACCCACGAAGGAATTGCCTCACTCGGGTAGATCTTCACGAAGTAGGCGATCTCCTTGCCCTTACAAACTCCTTGGTTCAACTCCACAATCTTGATGGAGGCTCCCAAGTGACACCTAACCAATCTAGGAGACACCACTCTCCAAGAGGTAATAGATGGTGTGTTGATGATGAACTCCTCGCTCTTGTGCTTCAAATGATAGTCTCCCCAACACTCAACTCTCTCTCATAGGATTTGGATTTGGTAGAAAGAAGATTTGAGTGGAAAGCAACATGGGGAAGGATAGAGATCAAGATTTATGTGGTTGGAATGGAATATCTTGACCTCAACACAAGTGTAGGTGGTTCTCTCTCAGAAAATGTATGTTGGAAGTGTAGGCATGTTCTGATGGCTCTCTCCACGAATGAAGAATGGGTGGAGGGGTATATATAACCTCCACACAAAATCTAACCGTTACACACAAATCACCAAACTCGGTGGGACCGAATCATACAACTCGGTCAGACCGATTTAGTTCATAATGTGATCGTTAGGGTTTTCGGTGGGACTGACATGTCAACTAGGTGGGACCGATTTCGTTAGGGTTAGGGCATAATGTAATCTCGGTGAAACCGATTACACAAACTTGGTGAGACCGATTTTGGTAATAGACTAACCAGAGAGTTGGTCAGGCAAACTCGGTGGGACCGATTCGCTCATCTCGGTTGGACCGAAACGTTACGAAAGGGAAACAGAGAGTTTGCGTTGCAATCTCGGTGGGACCGATCGCTCACCTCGGTTTGGCCGAAACGTTACGAAGGGAAACAGAGAGATTACAATCCCATCTCGGTGAGACCGAGATCCCTATCGGTGACACCGAAAAGGCTAGGGTTTCTGGCAGTGGCTATGTCAAGAGAACTCGATGGGGCCGGATAGACAATTTCGTTGGGGCCGAGTTTAACTTTTGGTTCGGGACATATGTAGATATGAGAAAGTAGTTGAGGGTTTTTGGATCATATCACTAAGCATTTTGAGCAAGTAACTCTTTAAGCAACACCTCACCCCCTCTTAATAGTATTGGCTTTTCCTATGGACTCAATGTGATCTTGGATCACTAAAAATGAAATGTACAGTCTTGTGCTTTGAGCTTGAGCAAATCCTTTTGTCGTTGGCATTTTGAGGGGTCCACTTTTCTAATCCATGCCATGCCAATCATTGAGCTTTCCTGAAATAATTATCTTGAAATAGCATTAGCTCAATGAGCTATATGTTAGGAATTACCAAAACCACCCAGGGATAGTTGCACTTTGAATCTCCCCCTTTTTGGTAATTGATGACAACATATAGATCAAAGCTTCGTCAAATGATTATAAGATTGAAAAACATCGACGCTTTGAGAAGTATGTGATAAGCAAGAGCTCCCCCTAAATTTGTTCATTATTTAAGAATTTGCTTTTGAATGCAAATGCACAATCGATTAGGATCATGGGTTACTCTTCCATGTCACATACATCTTGGTGGAGCGCTCAAAATGATAGAAATTAAAAACATGGACTTATCACCAAGCAAGTGAATGATCATATAAGGATATAAGAGATAATATCATCCAACCAAACATTAATGTAGCATATGATCAAACACATGATCAAACAAGTATCTCATAAGAACATAAAGTATCTCACACAAGCACATAATAAAAGTTCAACCAAAATAGCAAGAGAGATAAAAAGCAGCAGACACTCTCTCTCGAAGCCTATGATCTATACATTTTTCTCCCCCTTTGGCAACAAGTTACCAAAAAGTTTGAAAATTCATAGTGCTATACGTCTCTCAGGCTTGATCTTCGGGAGGTGGTGTAGAGAGAACTCCAAGGACGAAGGCTTCCAATGAAGTAGTTGGAGCTGATGGAGTGGGTGCTGGAGGTGGCACTGGAGCTGTAGCTGGTGGTGCTGACATTGAAGCTCTAGCATCTGAGACTGGCACTGCAGCAGACCTTGGACCTTGTGGCACTCGCTTGAAAGCATCAGTGGTTGCTTTTCCTCTCCTCTCCTCTGCTTCCTCCTGAAGCTGCTCATCTGCAGTCTGAATCTCAGTCACTTTTAGATCAAGATCATAGAATTTTGTTTCCACAATCCTCTCCAGGCTCTCCTGATTCTGAGTCAGGGTGGCAAAGCCCTTCTCAATCCTCAGTGTAACTTGAATCAGATATCCATGCTGATCTTGCTTGCTCTTCAGGAATACTTGAGATGCCTCTTCAGCAGTTGGCATCCTTGCAGCTTTCTCTGCTCTTGCCTTCTCTCTCTTCTCGTGTGCTTGCACTGATGATGGTTCATTCTCATCCATCTTCTGATCAGCTGTTGTCCTTTTGATTGTCTCTACAATCAGACTTAGAACTTTTGAGGCACATCAAACAAATGTAGCAAATTGATAGCATGTCCTCTGATCATCTTGTGATCACCTAACTTGAGTAGCAATGTGTGCCTTAGGACCCAGTTGATGGTAGGCAGACCAGACAACAAGAAGTGGACAGATCCAAACCTATGAGTTTCTAAAGCATCATCTGGGATCTCTCTGTACATGTGTGACATAGTGTTGTGGTCTTTCTTCTTCTCGGCATAAACATCCAAGTCATCTTCATGTTCCTCAGGGCCATTGATCAGCTTGGCCCATTCTTCTACTATGGATTGGTACCTAGTACCCTCAGACATCCATATAATCCTCCCATATGGATAGAAATGGGTTGTAGAATAGAATTTCATGATCATCTCATCATTCCACTTGGTGAGCTTTTGTCCATCAAATGTATCTACTCCACAAGCCTTGAAGCTGTCATAGACTCCTAGATAGTGATCTTCATTTTCCTTGATGTACTCCCAGTCAACCCATCTCATGTCACACACTATGGGCTTCTTGTCAAGCAGGACAATCTCATAAAAGTATTGTTGTTCCTTTGTGTGGAACCTGTAATCCACAGCAGTTCTCCTCCTGACAGCATATGGAACAGACTGTCTCCACAATCTCAGTCCTGAATTCTTCCTGATCTTCATATTTTCTGCAATAGGATGTGCATCATTGTGGTCAGGGATCTTGGGCTTGAGCTTCCTTAGCACTTGGGCTTCATCATCTTCTTCATCAATAGTCTCAGGCACTGGGGGCCTTGTTCTTTTCTGCAGCTGGAATGTTCCTGGTGCTTCTCTTGGGTGCAGACTTTTGAGATGGAGCTTTGGGAGCAGACTTGGGCTTAGATGGAGCAGCCCCTGATCTGATTGCATCTCACATGAGTTTCTGAGCCTTAGGAGCTGGTGCAGCATCCTCTTCCTCCTCCTCTTCTTCTGGATCTCTCATAATGGAGGATCTACCAAGCACTCTGACAGTGGTCTTCTTGACCCTTTCTTTTCTCTTCTTTCCTTCTCCAGTAACCTCTTCAGTTGGCTTGGAGGTTTCAGCAGTTGAGGCTCTGGCCTTAGACATGGGAATCCTCTTTGCTGGAGCCTTCTTGTGCATCCCTGTCTTTGTTGTAGCAGTTGAGCCATACTCCTTTTCAGCACCTTTTTCCTTGAAGTGGCCTCGTCGTCAATAGCCACATAATCCTCATCTACAAAGTCTGAGGTTTTCTTCTTCCTTGTCCTAGTAGCTGCTTTTGGCAAGTTACCAGGTGTGCTCCTGCTGCCCTCATCATAGCTGCTAGAGGGACTAGTGCCCTCACTCAACTGAACCTGCTCTTTAGACTTGTTCTGACTGTCACTTTGATCAGACATCTTCAGGCAAACTGTCAGCAGACCCTGTGAATAGGTTGTAGATGAGGTAGAGTAGATGAGCATCACAAAGTACAGAGGTTTTGCAAAACAATTGAGTCAAAAAGCTTAGTTTAGTTCTCTACAGAAGTGATCTCGGAGCTACCGAATTGACAAACTCGGTGATACCGAAGCAACACTTGGAACCTAAACTAGTGAACTTGGTTGGGCCGAGTCACAGTTCGGTGGCACCGAGATTGCTAGGGTTTGACAGAATCTTGAACTGGTTCACACTGATTTGCACGTTTCGGTTGGACCAAAAAGCGCACGTGCAATGGCCAAGGCCGAATCGGTGAGACCGATTTCTACATTTCGGTCAGTCTGAGATGAGTTCTATGGAGAGCTAACCCTGAAATTTTCGAATTAATCTAGATCTAAGGAAATTTTAGCTGGATGGATCAATCTCAATCATGGCAAGAAACATGGCATTGTCCTTGTGCTAAGAATCAGAGTGAAAAAGATAGCACAAGGGGTCAAACACTTACCCTAGAGCGGCGAGTGTTCACTATGGCGGCAACGGCGGAGCAAATTGCCGTTGATGGCGGCGGAGACCAGCGGCGGGAGTTCACTGGCGGCGAGAGGACGGTCCGGAGACCCAAAGAGGCAGAGGAGGTTACACGCGGGTGAAGGGTTTCGAAAAAAATTCCAAAATTTGACTCGACAGTATATATAACCTGACCCTATCGGTGTGATCGAGTGGAACAACTCGGTGGCATCGAGATGCAAAATTGCAGGCAGTTACTGCAACTCGGTGTGACCGAAAGGTTCTAATCGGTTGCACCGAGATTGAAAACCTAGATCAACTAAGTGATATCGGTTGGACCAAAAAGGATGAATCGGTCAGACCGAAATGCAAAAAGAGGTTTTGGAAGTTTAAGTCTATGATGAATCGGGGACTCCGAGTGCTCCTCACACAGAGTGGTTCAAATCTGACTTGATCAAAATTTGTGATGTAGCATGAATAGAGTTTGAGACGAGGAAAGCATAGATAGCTAGAGGGAGTTCTTAGGCATTCTTGCCCATCCATTTGGCAAAAGAGAAAAAGCGAAACAATCAAAGCAACAAATGGATGTCCTAGAATGATAAAAATATGCATTCAACATGCTCACACAATAATATGGCAAAAGAAATATGTGACAAAGCATGCACAAACACTCTAGCATCTATCAAGCAATTTGCGATGACTAGGTCATCTATATATGAGTATATTGACTTAGGAGTCAAATGAGAACATTTGATCATAGGTCATAATCATCGTTTAAGCACAAGTGGGGTTACCACTTTTACATAAAGCATTGTTGTGCTCACACCATTAGAGTTGCCTTAGCTCAATTTTTTAGAGTAAAGCTCCCCCTAGATGTGATATCCCTCCTAAGAGGGATGAACTAACCTTGGGTTTTGTCGATGATGACTTCATGTAGGTAATGAAGATGTGGATGCTCATTGTTGATGTATTCAGAGAATTCCATTGGAGTGAGTTGCACTTTCAATACCTATACGGGTTAGTCCCACAAGGAACAAGCAAGGATATCCATAGACATAGAGTGATGTATACACAAGATGATGTCCATGAAAGCATTAGGTTACCTTGTCCCTTGTCTTACCAACAAGAGGGTTTGTGACTCCTTGAACTAGTGCAAGATATGGAAGTTGTTTGCACTTGTTATTGCCAAATGATAAGAGTGATATATGTTGGAGGAGTCACCCTCAAGAACTCTCTAGTTCTTATTCTTCGGGATCCACACCATCTTGATGGGAACCCTTGGAGTTGTAGTCATACTTGATGAGGTAGAACTTGATGTAGTCTTGGGAACCCACTTGACCAAGGCCTTAGGAGATTCTTCAAATGCATCAATCTCCTCTTGAAGCTTGTCCTTGCCTTTTAGCTTGTGGTGGAAGATCATCTTGAGCTTGTGTTCATTGGAAAGAAGTAGGATCATACTTCTCTTGTTGAGGAACAAACTTCGTCTTGGGGTATTGATCTTCTTCCCACTCAACTCCATTGGCATTGAACTTTTGTTCAAAACCAACACCTTGATTCTTCCGGTGTCTTCCTTGCTTGCGTACAATTTCCTCAAATTCCTTACTTCCGGCAAGGCTCTTGTGAACACCTTTCTCTATAATTCCCTTCAATAAGCTATTTTCTTGCTCAAGTGTAACTTGGCTAAGAGAGTCATTAGTGGAATCAAGAGAACTACTAGAAGCAACAATATTGGATTTAGCATGATTGTTGTTACTACTAAATGAAGAATCTTTCTTTTGTTGTTGCTAGATTTAACTTGTGGCATGTAAGTAGACAATAGTAAACGCTTGGCAATGTAAGAATAACTTTTCTAGTGAAGATCATCATTGATTGCTTTTAAGAACTCATGCTCTTGCTCAAGGTTGAGCTTTTCAAAATGTAGCTTCTCATGAGTCTTTAAAAGTTCTCGATGATCTTCCAAGGTAGTTTCATGAGCTAACTTAAGAGTGTTTAGTTCTTTAGTTAGACGCTCAATCTCCTTCTTATCATTTTCATTCGTTTTATCTTGATTAGCATGATTAATAGCAAGTTCATCATAGTTTTCATAACTAGAGTTGTCAAAAAGTAAATCATCATCGCCTAGCAAATCATCTTCATCACTATTGAAATCAACATACTCGGGGTGTGATACCTTTGATCCTTTAGCCATGAATCATCTTCCAATCCCTTCATTTGGTGACTCAAATATGTTGTAGGAGTTGGTTGACACAAGTGCTAGACCGGCAATATGTGGGGTGTAAGTGACATCTCATGAGCAACAATTCTTCCAATGACTTCCGTTGGCTTGAGATCTTTGTAGTTGGGCATCATTTGAATCAATGTGCACATGGTATCATATTTTCCATCCAAGGCTCTTAGGATCTTCTTGATGATGAATCTATTGGCCATCTCTTCACTTCCTAAGCCGGCAATCTCATTTGTGATGAGAGCAAGCCTAGAGTACATTTCAGAGATACCTTCACCATCCTTCATTTTGAACTTGTCAAGTTGACTTTGAAGCACACCCAATTTGGATTCCTTGACAGAGTCGGTACCTTCGTGCATATCAATCAAAGTATCCCAAATTTCCTTTGCATTCTCAAGACGGCTAATTTTGTTGAATTCTTCGGGGCACAATCCGTTGAAGAGAATATCACAAGCTTGAGCATTGTATTGCAGCATCTTCAACTCTTCCGTGGTAGCTTCACGGTTCGGTTCTCTCCCATCAAAGAATTCACCTTGCAAGCCAATACAAACAATAGCCCAAACGGCGGGGTTATTTCCAAGAATATTCATTTTCATCTTATGCTTCCAACTAGCAAAATTTGTACCATCAAAGTAAGGACCTCTACGGTGGTAATTTCCCTTGCTAGACGCCATACTCTCCTAGGTTGTGAAACCAAGGCTATGGCCACCAAAATCTATGGAAATCAAAGCAAACGGAGACCAAAGCTCTGATACCACTTGTAGGATCGAAAGTATGTCCAGAGAGAGGGTGATTAGACTACCTGACCAAATAAAAATCTAGCCCTTTCCCAATTTTAGTTCTTGGCAGATTTTAGCAACTTTGCACAAATCAAGCAATCAACCTACACATGCAATTCTAAGAGTATAGCAGCGGAATGTAATACAATTGCATATGAGGGTAAAGGGAGGAGTTTGGAGGGAGCAAACACAATGTAGACACGGAGATTTTTGGCGTGGTTCCGATAGGTGGTGCTATCGTACATCCACGTTGATGGAGACTTCAACCCACGAAGGGTAACGGTTGCGCGAGTCCACGGAGGGCTCCACCCACGAAGGGTCCATGAAGAAGCAACCTTGTCTATCCCACCATGGTCGTCGCCCACGAAGGACTTGCCTCACTAGGGTAGATCTTCATGAAGTAGGTGATCTCCTTGCCCTTACAAACTCCTTGGTTCAACTCCACAATCTTGACGGAGGCTCCCAAGTGACACCTAACCAATCTAGGAGACACCACTCTCCAAGAGGTAATAGATGGTGTGTTGATGATGAACTCCTTACTCTTGTGCTTCAAATGATAGTCTTCCCAACACTCAACTCTCTCTCACAGGATTTGGATTTGGTAGAAAGAAGATTTGAGTGGAAAGCAACTTGGGGAAGGCTAGAGATCAAGATTTATGTGGTTGGCATGGAATATCTTGACCTCAACACAAGTGTAGGTGGTTCTCTCTTAGAAAATGTATGTTGGAAGTGTAGGCATGTTCTGATGGCTCTCTCCACGAATGAAGAGTGGGTGGAGGGGTATATATAGCCTCCACACAAAATCTAACAGTTACACACAAATCACCAAACTCGGTGGGACCGAATCATACAACTCGGTCAAACCGATTTAGTTCATAATGTGACCGTTAGGGTTTTTGGTGGGACCGACATGTCAACTCGATGGGACTGATTTCGTTAGGGTTAGGGCATAACGTAATCTCAGTGAGACCAATTACACAAACTTGGTGAGACCGATTTTGGTAATAGACTAACCAGAGAGTTGGTCAGGCAAACTCGGTGGGACCGATTCGCTCATCTCGGTTGGACCGAAATGTTACAAAAGGGAAACAGAGAGTTTGCATTTCAATCTCGGTGGGACCGATCCCTCATCTCGGTTTGACAAAAACTTTATGTAGGGAAACAGAGAGATTACAATCCCATCTTGGTGAGACCGAGATCCCTATCGGTGAGGCCGAAAAGACTAGGTTTCTGGCAGTGGCTATGTCAAGAGAACTCGGTGGGGCTGGATAGATCATTTCGGTGGGGCCGATTTTAACTTTTGGTTTGGGACATATGTGGATATGAGAAAGTAGTTGAGGGTTTTTGGAGCATATCACTAAGCATTTTGAGCAAGTAACTCATTAAGCAACACCTCACCCCCTCTTAATAGTATTGGCTTTTCCTATGGACTCAATGTGATCTTGGATCACTAAAAATGAAATGTAGAGTCTTGTGCTTTGAGCTTGAGCCAATCCTTTTGTCCTTGGCATTTTGAGGGGTCCACTTTTCTAATCCATGCCAATCATTGAGCTTTCCTAAAATATTTATCTTGAAATAGCATTAGCTCAATGAGCTATATGTTGTTAGGAATTACCAAAACCACCCAGGGATAGTTGCACTTTCAGATTAGCTACAAGTTTGTTGCTGATCCAAAGGGCTGAAATACTTGATTTGTCATTCCATTTGTTTATTTCGGCTATATGTGCTTTGAATGAAGTTTACATGGTAATGGCCGATATTTATCTATCGTCCTAAGAGTATGTCAATGCATGGCCGGTGTAGTATTCTAACATCGTCCTTAGTTTGATTGGAGAGCGAGACAAGGTACGTGCTCATGGAAATTTATATGTATGCCTATATTATGATTGAATGGAGTTGAGACATCATGACCGATGTCATTGAATATATGCTGCATAGACCAATTCATAGCTGCAGAATTGGGTAGTGGGCTTATACTTTGTTTGGATATGATTTGGCTTATGCATCTTTGAGATCTATAAGAGGCCAAATCATAGCTGATTTTATTGCTGAACATCGGATTAATGTCATGCATAATATTAATATTAGCCATGTCTCTCTAGTACTATGGAGATTATGTTTTGATGGTTCAATTCATAGCAATGGCCAAAGTGTTGGTGTTGTTTATATATCTCTTTATGATACTATTTTTGAAGCCTCATGCCGCTTAGAATATTTTTATGCACGATTAATCAAGGCCGAATATGCATTGTTATTCAGATTGACTCTTTTACTTGCTATAGGTGTTATACATATTGAGGCTTTTGTTGATTCGTTATGAGTAATGCAAAAAATATCCAAGGGTTATCAATGTTTTGACGAATCACTTATGGTTTATCTTGGGGTATGTCTAGATGCAAAATTTACCTTGGGTTGCATTAAAATTGTTCATATATTTAGACATGAAAATTTGAGAGAGTTGGCATAGCAAGCATCCGGCTACCATGTCCATCATGTTGTATTGCATTTCTCTCAATAGCCGATGCTTAGTCTCGTCAACATAGGTAAGGCCGAACCGAAGTCCACAGCTCCGGCCACAAATGAAATTTTTATGCAGGCGAAAGTAAGGATTGGAGAAAGTTTATTGTTGATTATCTACAAAATTCTAGCAAAAGGGTGAACAATATGGTTCGGAGGATGACCTTGAGATACATATCTATGGAACTTTATCACCAGATTGTTAATGAAGCTGAGAAGGTTTCACCCAAGTTTGCATCAAAAAGTTCACACAAGACATGGCCGATATATACTTATCGTCCTAAGAACATATAAATGGACGATGGAGTGTTGACATCGTCCTTAGAACAAACTTGGTACAAGTTATTTTTCGGCACGCTAGCTTTGACAAAAACAGGGGGGCATGTGTTGACGCTCAAAAGTGGCACGTTTATAAAGAGTGGCTTGAAGCTATGTCAAGATTAATTCAAACTTACTATTGAAGGTCACCATGAGATGGCTCTCTTCGAGAAGATGAAAATGAATATGAAGATGGTCTAAAACGGAGCTCGGATGTAAAAGCTATGACAAGTTCAGAGATGCTCATGTCGACACCAGATTATAGAATGGCTAGAAACCCAATTAATATGGCTTCAAATGGAGAAAGTTTCAACATGAAAGTTGTGCGTCTCATCGAAACGATCGATTTTGATATAAAGGTCATCCCAATCCGAGGTCCTATGCAAACGTTAGATCCCGCATAGTGCGGCCCTCCAGTGGGCAAAATATGACGCCCGGAACCAGACACACGTGTGGGTATGTCTGATGAGCTGCGTGAATATTTAGCTGTTTTGCGCGAAAGATTTGGCCCTGAAGATGGCCTCAAATTGAAAAAAGTTCAACATGAAAGTTTTTCGTCTTGTCGAAACGAGTAAATATGCTTTTGGGCGCATTTTCATTGGAGGTCATTTATCCCCACAAAAAAGACCTGCAAGGTGCATCCAGTTTTAGACCGAACAGTTTTGGAAAGTTCGGATAAAACCAATCCGAATTTGACTAGGGTTTTGGACGTGAATCCAAACCTTTTTGTTGCACGGGAAGTCCAGCCGCCTCTTATATACCTAAGAGGTGACGGCCGATTGAATAACACCAATCGAACAAATCAATCTACTACTTTTTCGTGTTCATCTACTTTTTATCTCCCCCTTGTATATTTCTTCTCGTTCTTCGCTAGTTCTTCATGCTAGAGAGCTGCGGATCCACGAGGCTTTAGGGGCAAGCAAATCGACCTGGAGCAACCCATAGCCGCCACGAGCCCTGACGGGGTCGCTCCCGGGCATCACCCCTGGCGTCGAGGGTACACGGTGACGTGTTCGTGTGCGAACACCTGCAACCTTGAACAATCCACAAATTTGTTCCACATATATCAAGTGCATATCAGGATGTTCGGTTCCATCTCCTGCATAAGGATTAGCTAGCAGTTGTTCTATCATACCCGAAGGAATTTCATATTCAATATTTTCAGTAGGTGCAGTGGGTTGAGGGGTAGCTAATTATGGTTCCGATCGAGGTGAAGATACCCTAAACAAACCCCTCAAAGGATTGTTTTCCATAATAACAAGTGACAGTAAATTTCAGCACACTAGATAAATGTTTCCTTACCAAATTCCACTTACCAAAGGCACTTCACTCTCCGGCAAAGGCCCCAGAAAATAGCCTTGAGACTCACAAGTATATGGGATCAATTGTAGCTCTTTTCTATAAGTAAGAGTGTCGAACCCAATGAGGAGCTGAAGGAAATGACAAGTGTGGTTTTCAGTAAGGTAATGTCTGCAAGTGCTGAAATTGTAAGTAGCAGAGTAGTTTGATAGCAAGATAATTTGTAACGAGCAAGTAATGATAGTAGTAACAAAAGTGCAGCAAGGTAGCCAGTCCTTTTGAGGCAAAGGACATGCCAAAACGGTCTCTTATAATAGGCGAAGCATTCTTGAGGGTACACGGGAATTTCATCTAGTCACTTTCATCAAGTTGATTCAATTTGTGTTCGCTACTTTGATAATTTGATATGTGGGTGGACCGGTGCTTAGGTGATGTTCTTACTTGAAAAACCTCCTACTTATGATTAACCCTCCTGCAAGCATCCGCAACTATGAGAAAAGTATTAAGAATAAATTCTAACCATAGCATTAAACTTTTGGATCCAATCAGTCCCTTACGGAATAGCGCATAAACTGGGGTTTAAGCTTTTGTCACTCTCGCAACCCATCATCTAATTGCTACTCCACAATGCATTCCCTTAGGCCCAAATATGGTGAAGTGTCATGTAGTCGATGTTCACATGACACCACTAAGGGAATCACAACATACATACTATCAAAATATCAAACACATATCAAGTTCACATGATTACTTGCAACATGATTTCTCCCGTGACCTCAAGAACAAAAGTAACTACTCACAAGTGATAAACATGGTCAAGATCAGAGGGGTATTAAATAGCATAATGGATCTGAACATATAATCTTCCACCAAATAAACCATATAGTAATCAACTACAAGATGTAATCAACACTACTAGTCACCCACAAGCACCAATCTATAGTTTTGGTAACAAGATTCAACACAAGAGATGAACTAGGGTTTAAGATGAGATGGTTTTGTTGAAGATGTTGATGGAGATTGCCCTACCTAAGATGGGATAGTTGTTGGTGATGATGATGACGATGATTTCCTCCTCCGGGAGGGAAGTTCCCCCGGCGAAATCGCTCCGCCGAAGGGCAAAAGTGCTCCTGCCCAAGTTCCACCTCGAGACGGCGGCGCTCCATCCCGAAAGTCATCTCCTTATTTTTTTCTAGGTCAAAATGACTTATATACCAGAAGATGGGCACCAGAGGTAGGCCTGGGTGAGCACAACCCACTAGGGCGCCCCCAGGTGGGTTGTGCCCACCTGGTGGGCCCCCTCTGGTACTTATTTGCTCCAATATTCCTCATATATTCCGTAAAAATTCTCCATGAAGTTTCAGCTTGTTTGGAGTTGTGCAGAATAGGTAGCGTGACGTAGCTTTTCCAGGTCCAGATTTCTAGCTGCCGGAATTCTCCCTCTTTGTGTGTACCTTGCAAATTATGAGAGAAAAGGCATTACAATTACTCCAAAAAACATTATTATGCATAAAAACATCATAAATAACAATGTGAAAACATGATGCAAAATGGATGTATCAAAGCATCATCGCAACAGTAAGTAGATGATTGGATCCTCGTTTCTCCTAGTTTAGTATGCATCTAATTGCTTACTTTGGTGTGTGGAAATGTTATGTGTGTAGTCACTTGTGTAATTGTATGCTTAATTTGGTTTTGCAATGTTGTCTTTTTAATTATATATGTTGATGCTCTATAGACAGAGCAAGTCACATCGCATACAGACTAAACAATGGAACCCGTCAGTGATGATTTCATCAATCACTGACAATTGTATACCAGCAATCGTTTGCTCACAACACACACGGCTTGTTAACAGGAATCGTCTATGTTGTTATCGGTCTTCCCACATGTTTCCAATTACACACCTGGTTTCCGCATATCACACACATCTTGTTAAGTTGAACCGTTTCTGTTCTCTTGGCTCAACGCAAACGGTTCATCCGAGTGAACTGTATGACGTATATCGCACACACCTTGATCTGGCTGACCATTTCTTTTGTGTTGCCTAATCACAAACATTTCATCCGAGTGACCTTATACTGTATATCACACACACCTTCATCTGGCTGCCCATTTATGTCCTTCTGCCTCATTGGAAACAGTTCATTGAACTGAACTGTATGCCCCTCATTGCACACGCAACTAAATTCTAAACCGTGTTTGATCCATCCGTCATCGCAAACATTTTGCATCTTTTTTGATGGGTTTTTAACATCCCCGTTTGCGATTAATGCATCGCACACAGTTTCGTCGAAGGGTCTCTGGTAGTAGTGTCCCGTTAGCAGCATCCTGTAGTAGTGCATGTTTTTGTCCTACGTTCTCTGCTAGAAACATCAGAGTGATTCTTTGTTGCATGTTGAGGGGTTATTATATGATTCAATAATGTTATCATTGTTGAGAGATCTTTCACTAGTGAAAGTATGAACCCTAAGCCTTGTTTTCAAGCATTGCAATACCGTTTTTGCTCACTTTTGTTACTAGTTACATTGCTGTTTTTATACTTTCAAATTACAAAAACCTATATCTACTATCCATACTACACTTGTATCACCATCTCTTCGCTGAACTAGTGCACCTATACAATTTACCATTGTATTGGGTGTGTTGGGGACACATGAGACTCTTTGTTATTTGGTTGCAGGGTTGTTTGAGAGAGACCATCTTCATCCTATGCCTCACACAGATTGATAAACCTTAGGTCATATACTTGAGGGAAATTTGCTACTGTCCTACAAAATTCTGCGCTTGGAGCCCAACACGAGTCTACAAGAAGAAGGTTGCATAGTAGACATCACTGGCTACCGAGAATTTTATGTCCCACCCACCACCCACTTGGTAGCCACTGTCAAAGACTTAACCGACATGTTGGACTACGCCTCTGAGGAGGTCGGCGACATGGACGAAGACAACGAAGCCTTGGCCTGCGCTAACACGTCCCCTTCCATCACCGGCTGATGGACGGTCACCTCCACCTACGATGTTTACATGGTGGACACCCCCAAGGACAATGGCGATGGCGCTAATAATGGGGATGAGACGCCTAGGAGAGAGAGCAACAAGCCAAGCGAGGAGCGTCCCATATGTCGGAAACAGCGCCGACGATCCAAGGGGCGTCGAGGCAGGGAAAGCAACACTGGCACCAGAGAAGAAGACACCCCAGACAATGCAGAAGACCTCGGCGACCCTGCCCCCGAGAAACAGCCAGACAACTGGAGGAGCGCAAGGATCAGTTTAATCCCAAGGACCTCAATGACTCCGAAGATAGTAACTACCTCCTCCTCAACTGGAGGAGCGCAAGGATCAGTTTAATCCCAAGGACCTCAATGACTCCAAAGATAGTAACTACCTCCCCCTCTCTGAGGAGGAGGTTAGCCTCGGAGCCGAGGATTTCATCATTCTGGTGGATCCACTAGACCAAGAGTGGTTCAGACAGCAACTTATAGCCAATGCGCGAAGCCTGAAGAAGAAGCTGATACGTCTCCAACGTATCTATAATTTTTGATTGTTCCATGCTATTATATTATCATTCTTGGATGTTTTACAATCATTTTTTAATCATTTTGTAATCATTTTTATCATTTTTTGGTACTAACCTATTGACATAGTGCCAAGTGTCAGTTGTTGTTTTTGCTTGTTTTTTACATCGCAGAAAATCAATACCGAATAGAGTCCAAAAGCAACGAAACTTTTTTTGGAATTTTTATGGACCAGAAGACATCCAATGGGCCAAAGAAGCAGCTGGGGGTGCCCCGAGGGGTCACAACCCACCAGGGCGCGCCCGGGCCCTGTAGGGGGCCGGATTTCTGGGAAATAAATTCCCAGCAAACGACCCTTATGTCACCACCAACCCTAGGATTACTGTTGCTGGTGGACATTTTCTTGATATAGAATTCCAAGCAATTACAAGGATTTGAGTACAAGACCTTATAGGTCCATTGAGTACAACAATGATTTCTAGTGCCAGATGATGGAAGCGACTCGTGGATCTCCAACGTTGATGGAACTCCATTCCCACGGGAACAACTGACCTGGATAACTCCTATCTCGCATGGCTGCTATCTCCGAATCCTAGGTTGTGGGGTTGTCTTCATAGTGCTCCTCTCTGAGTCATGATCTGGACAAGACAATAGCCAGGGACAAGCCAGTGAGTATGTTTGAATGTACTCGCAAACATCAAGAACGAAAGATATACCAGATGCATATGCTCATGATGAATTAAATTACATGCATGTGCTGACTGAGTATTAAAGCATGGCATGACAAATATTCAAACAGAAAATAAGTCATGCTATTAGTAAATCAAAGAAATAAAGCGGGCATCGGGCGTTGGACCACCCGAAGAATTCCAAGAGAAATGCCAAACGGGTGTCTAAAAGAGAATCGGGCGAGACAGGACCGCCCAAGAACTCAAGCGACACCACGAGAGGTCTTCAAAATAAATGCCAAACAGGTGTCTAAAAGCGATGCCTTGAGAGGTCTTGAAAATGAATGCCACAGTCGGGTGTCTGAGCGACGCCTCATAAAGGGCTTATCGGAAAATAACATAAGTATTTAGGTGAACTAGCCATCCCAAGTGATACTCATAAAAGAAAAGAGAACAAAATGAGTATCTCGGGTAGTCTAGCCATCCTAAGAAACACTCACAGTTGCACATAAGAGGAAAAGGTTAGTCCACAACAATATTCATGTCAACAATAATATTCATAATGGCACCAATAGTGACAAGGATTACCCTGCAGAACGAACCATGATCAATTTAATTATTTCCTCCAAGGACTGACTCTAAGACCGACACTTGAGCAACCCAGACTGTAGTCCTTAACCATGGACATGGCTATTCAAATAGATATAACTCTGAAGAGGGTGTACTCTTTACTCATGTGTATATGATTTCTTTAGCCAACACCGAGACGCTGACTAATTCCCGTTACGACCTTTGGACTGAAAACACACCTGACCAGCACACACCAGATTAACTTTCCGGATGCCAGGAATCACCCAAAGCATCATTCAAGAGAAACTCTAAGGCGGGGAGACCATCGTCTTGAGTAGCATGGGATCACTATTAACACGCACGGATTACAAGGGGTGCCCCCCTCTCGGCCCGGCCGGATACACCCATGCCCACTGGCCCAATGACTGGCATTGCAGCCGATACCTGGAAACCCTCATCATGGCCTCTCTGTACGGTGTGCGCAGGGAAAGGGGCTAACAACTTACTGAACCGCACCCTGCCTGTGGCGGGGACAAGTGGTAGAACGAACCAGTATGGTGGTTACCAGAACAAGACTCGATCTATGGTCAACTCAGGAGGTTTAAGTTTTCCTGCAGTGGTTAGCACAACATAATTCCTTGGCAGTACCCAACAGGGCCACTACCTGGTATGTCCCAACATACCTCCACTGATCATTCTCGTCACAACGAGATTTTAGTATCACAGTCACTTTTCTCCTGACTGATTCTTCCTGCAAATTAGCCTGGACCAACACAGGTACATATGGCACATGAAAATAACCATACTCACATATACCTCATGTTTAAATGAAAATAAAATACCATCTAGGGGGATCATGCATGTATGACCAATACTATGCAAATTTCACATGAGTTGAATATATTCATAATTCACTTCTACATGCAAACAAACACTATGCATTCACCATATCATGTGTTCAAGATGCTTGGCTTGAGCATGCAGAAAGATTGGGTGCACTCCAAAACTTTGAAAATTATATCTCCCCTCCATTTCCTATTTTCAAAATATTTTAATTACCACAAAATTCCAAAACAATACATAAAAGTTGCTCAGAAATTTTTGAAATAAATATTAAAATAAACTAGATGAAATTTGAGAAATAACAGAAAAAGAATCAAGTCATTTGGAGCTGTGGTTTAAAAACTAGAGCCAGTCAAATTTAGGGTCAACTCTGGATTTAAATTAAAACAAAAAAAGAAAACGGTTCCTTTAGTAGTACGCTTTCAGAATAGGAAGACGTACTTCTGAGATTGCGCTTTCATGTAACATGCTTTCCAGTGGAGGAGACGTACTTTTTGGAATACGCCTCCACATAAAACAAGATGGCACATCGCTGGGTCTCTGGCAGTGGGCCCTCCTGGCCCACTGGTCAGGTTTGACCAGTCCACGCGCCCGTCGTCTCCTCTGGCCGAACAGAGGCGGCACTCCGGCGATGCTCACTGGTGAACGGCAGCACCCCTCGGAGATCTGAGCACATGGGTTTGCTCAGGACATCGAGGAGAAACCGTGGGTACCTGCCATGGTCGCCGAAGTGGACGGAGCCGCCGACGGCGAGCTCTCCGGCGGACGACGGCGTCGGGTGAGATGGGGCTTTCGCCCATGGCAAATCCTGGTCAAAATCGAGCATGGTGATGGATTCGTGGGTGCTCCAGGGTGCTGTTGGTGAAGAGAGTGGAGAGGGGGAGGCCCTAGTGGCATTGAAATCGACCGGAAGGTAGTGGCGGGTGCCGTGGCCGGAGTCGAGGAAGATAACCTCGTCCGGTCACTTGGATGCTTGAGGGGGATCAGAGAGGGGAAGTGGAGTGTGGTGAGGATCGTTGAGAGCCCGGGGTGAACTTTTATAGTGCGAAGGGTCGGCTCCACGGTGTCAAGAGGATAAGCACGGTGGCGGTGGTCACTATGGCGGGAGGTGAGGCCGTTGAGGTCGGCAGCGTGGCCGGTGAGGACGATGGTCGCCCGCAGTTACTCCTGGGAGGAGCTGGGCTGCTCGGGACGCACCACGCGGGTCGGGCAGAGACATGGTCGTGCGGGACTCATCGGGCGGCGGTCTTGGTCGTCGTGGACGGCGGTGGACGGCTCTAGGGGCCAAGTGAGGGTGTCGGCGAGCTTCCAGGTGGTCGAGCTGATCCACAGGAGGATCGGGATGAGAGGGATAGGCAGCAGATCGGTGGCAGCAGCTCGGTACTGACGCGTGCCAAATGCGCACTCTGGACACGCTCCGAACGTGCACATAGTGTGCTCGACAAAATGCTATAGTGGTCTAGGAGCCTCTGATGCCAGTGCAAATTAACAGTACTATGAGACTAGTTGTGAGAGAGCTAATGGACATGCTGGTTCGGCCAAATGATCAAGTGTCCAATGAAGTTCAGAAAGCTTTGCCAAATCCTGTCATGAGCTGGAGGTGTTTGACAGAATGCTAGGGCAAGCTAGAGGACTTTGATGGATTTGAAACTTGGCAGGATGGGGTCTCTTTAGATGATAGAGATGGTGGTGAAGTTAGTCTGGCAAGGTGAGAAACTTGATAGTGCAAGTTTTACCAGAATTCAGTTCTGGACGGAAACTTCAATGGCATGTTTGGTGGACTTGAAAGATGAAAATAGAGCTGATCTCCTGGAGTTAAGGTTTTGGTTGGAAGGACTATAAGATGGCAGAGTTTCAGAATTAATGGAGCTAGGAAGATTAGGGTTGGAGTTGTAACTCAAAAAAATGGGACAGAATTGAAAAGAGGATGTTTCTCTCAAAATTTTCAAAAGACATAGTTAGGTTTTTGCTCAAAAGTGATTTATAGGCATCATCGGACCTCTCATAATTTTTGTGGGTTTGGAAACAATTATTTAAAATACTTGTAGTGCAACAGAAACATTTTAAGTATTGAAAATGTTTTTAAAAGAATTACTTGTGGCAGATTTTATTATGAGAACATTTCCTACTGTTATTTATGATATAAATGAAATGATTTACAAAACAACCAAGGACCACAACATTTCACAAAAATAATCTTCTATGGAGGGAAGAATTTTGTAAAACAGAAAATAGAAAAGCTCTGAAATGAATAACTGAGCTCATATAGCTCAAAAAATTTATTTCTGACCAAATTTTACTTAATGAAAATATGATTAAATTTTAGGGTGTTACAAACTCTAACCCCCTTTAGAAAAATATCGTCCTTGAGATTTGTTAAGGGTAGAAGAACTGAATGCAAATCACAACAAATGATCATATGCAGAATGCAGTCATGTCAATGCACTCACGACATACGCCCTAAATTACAATACAACAATTGGAACATGTAAACTAGTACTTGGTAGAGCAACAATGACCGTCTACGGTCCGAAGGTGAGATCTATAGGGTCTTGTGGAAGGGTTCCCGGTGCTGGAGCACATTCTTCTTCTTCTCGGGGAAGTGAAGGAAGTAAACAAAGAAGACGCCCTTCTGGAGTTGGCCATGGTGGTCCACCAATGGCAATATGGGGATTCAGAACAACAAGATAATGGAGGTAATCCATTAGTTGCTGGGTTAGATGCTCCTGGGCCATCACATATTGAATGAGATTGGCCAAAGCTGGATCCCTCTCTATGCGTTCACAATGGAACGTGGCTTCTACTCCAGAAGCTGCGCGGCTCGGGAAATAGTAGTATTTCCTTTCACTGGCAGCGGGTATAGTGAATCGAAGACGGGTAACTGCTTCATAAGAAGCAGCCTCAATAGCCATGCCTAAGGTTGGCATGGATCTCCCGACGAAGACAACATATGGAGGGCCTTGATTTAAATCCTCTAGTGGGATGTGCACAACTACCCAGTATTTCGAGGAATCAAGGGTGATCCTCATTTTGAACAACTCATACTAGGGTGGGTGGCTAGAACCAAGTGTATTGCGGGTCAAATCCCACAAAACCTTAACAAAACTACCAGGGCTTGTATCTAGAGTTCTCAGGTAGGCTCCAGGGTGAGACATGGAAGGATGAATGGAGAAGAGCGGTGCTCAAGAGTGGTGGTGGCTGGTGTGGTGCATGGATACGGCCCCTTATAAGGTGCCTGGGTCAGGAAACACGATGCGGCGCTCGTACGACTTGTGCATTGGTTCCGACATAAGGTTGTCCAAGTCAAATTCTCGGACACCACTTCTCAAAAGGAGTGTGACATAATACTGTGCGTGTCGGCAGTCATGTCTAGCATTTACTCTATCGCCAAACGCCGACCATTTACGCTAGATTACACATAGTACCATTTAAAACAATGGCACATGAGTAACTTACAGGATCACTATGCCATACGATTGCTACCTTGAAAATACAAGACAACAGGACTACTAAGATTTGACAATACTCCTAGTGGACTCAGTCCACCTCATTGACATCTAGCCGGGCGTGTGTTGCAGATGTTGAGGCCTCTTCGTGAGCTTCAGTGTCGGAGTTTTTCGGGGTAGGATGGGGAGCTATAGTGCTAGGATAGCGATGATGCCCCTCGTGGGGTCTTGTGGTCACAATCCCGTTGGAGTAGGTCTCCAAGAGATGACGGAGTTCCCCCAGGGAGGCGAAGGCATTGCCGGGGTAGATGACAGGAGCAGACTTTGGGGGCTCAACTGGCCTCCCAAGCAGCATTATCGGGGTATCGGTGTCGGTTGCAGCTTTACTTCTCACTGGCGTCAGGAGAGCAAGCGTCCTACGGGTCGCAATCAGGTCATTAGTGATCTGATCGAATAGTGCCTTTTGCGCCCTCAAGTAGCGCACCAGATGCACGAGAGCAGGATCCAACTCATGGTCACCGTTGGCGACCTGTGTCGGGCTACCATAGCCGTCACGACTAGGGTAGTAGAAGAAAGGGCGAGTGTTAACCCTCGGCAACAACTGCTAGAGATGAACTATACCCTCTCGGGCTGCAAGTTGGATTACTTGGGGCTCGTCGGAGGTTGTCCTCCCGATGAACCGGTAGGGACGCTCAGATGTGGTGCCCCTCCCGTAGATGTGCACCGTGGCCCAGAAGTGATGGATGGCATCACTTGTGTGTTCCTGGTACACAACATATTCTGGGGGTTCGTCTATGCCAAAAGCACGACGAGTGAGATTGGCGAGGATGGCAACAAAATATCCAAGCTCAGATGAAGTGGTCTCGTTGCGGACAATGGGACCAGGCATCTTGGTGGTTTGGAAATCAGGTTGCGAGTGAATGTTGTGATGTGCAGAGTAAGGGCAAGGCTTCCTTTATAAGCCAGTGGAATCTTCCATCACACGCTTGTGGATGGGACAACTCAGGTGTCAGCCACGGGCGCATGGCCTATGGCCTAGGACGATAGGTTGGGTACCGGCTGTCAAAAAGATGTTGGCTGGGCACTGTGTGATTATCAGATAGGATGGGCTTGACTGTGGATAGAAAAGGATATGGACAGTGTGGAAACCTAGGGATAATGACCAGGCTAAGATAGGATTAGCCAGTGGTCAGCCTGGCTCTAATACCAAGGTTGTAGGGGGCCGGATTTTCGGGACATAAATTCCCAGCAAACGACCCTTATGTCACCATCAGCCCCAGGATTACTATTGCTGGTGGACATTTCCTTGATACAGAATTCCAAGCAATCACAAGGATTTGAGTACAAGACCTTATAGGTCCATTGAGTATGACAATGATTTCTAGTGCCAGATGATTGAAGCGACTCGTGGATCTCCAACGTTGATGGAACTTCATTCACATGGGAACAGCTGACCTGGATAACTCCTATCTTCCGTGGCTGCTATCTCCGAATCCTAGGTTGCGGGGGTGTCTTCGTAGTGCTCCACTCCGAGTCATGATCTGGCCAAGACAATAGCCAGGGACAAGCCAGTGAGTATGTTTGAATGTACTCGCAAACATCAAGAACAAAAGATATACCGGATGCATATGCTCATGATGAATTAAATTACATGCATGTGCTGACTGAGTATTAAAGCATGGCATGACAAATATTCATATAGAAAATAAGTCATGCTATTAGTAAATCAAAGAAATAAAGTGGGACATCGGGCGTTGGACCGCCCGAAAAATTCCAAGAGAAAAGCCAAACGGGTGTCTAAAAGAGAATCGGGCGAGATAGGACTGCCCGAGAACTCAAGCGACACCACGAGAGGTCTTCAAAAGAAATGCCAAACGGGTGTCTAAAAGCGATGCCTCGAGAGGTCTTGAAAATGAATGCCATGGTCGGGTGTCTGAGCGACGCCTCATAAAGGGCTTATAGGAAAATAACATGAGTATTCAGGCGGACTAGCCATACCAAGTGATACTCATAAAAGAAAAGAGAACAAAACGAGTATCTCGGGTAGTCTAGCCATCCCAAGAGACACTCACAGTTGCACATAAGAGGAAAAGGTTAGTCCACAACAATATTCATGTCAACAATAGTAGTGACAATGATTACCCTGCAGAACGAACCATGATCAATTTAATTATTTCCTCCGAAGACTGACACTAAGACCGACACTTGACCAACCCAGACTGTAGTTCTTAACCTTGGACATGGCTATTCGAATAGATGTAACTCTGCAGAGGGTGTACTTTTACCCACATGTATAGGATTTCTTTAGCCAGCACCAAGACGCTGACTAATTCCTGTTACGGCCTTTGGATTGAAAACACACCTGAACAGCACACACCAGATTAACTTTTCGGATGCCAGGAATCACCCAAAGCATCATTCAAGAGAAACTCTAAGGCGGGGAGACCATCGTCTCGAGTAGCATGAGATCACTATTAACACGCGCGGATTACAAGGGGTGCCCCCCTCTCGGCCCAGCCGGATACACCCATGCCCCCTGTCCCAATGACTGGCATTGCAGCCGGTACCTGGAAACCCTCATCATGGCCTCTCTGTATGGTGTGTGCAGGGAAAGGGGATAACAACTTACTGAACCGCACCCTGCCTGTGGCGGGGACAAGTGGTAGCACGAACCAGTATGGTGGTTACCAGAACAAGACTCGATCTATGGTCAACTCAGGAGGTTTAAGTTTTCCTGCAATGGTTAGCACAACATAATTCCTTGGCAGTACCCAACAGGGTCACTACCTGGTATGTCCCAACATACATTCACTGATCATTCTTGTCACAATGAGATTTCAGTTTCACAGTCACTTTTCTCGTGATTGATTCTTCCTGCAAATTAGCCTGGACCAACACAGGTACATATGGCAGATGAAAATAACCATACTCACATATACCTCATGTTTAAATGAAAATAAAATACCATCCAGGGGGATCATGCATGTATGACCAATACTATGCAAATTTCACATGAGTTGAATATATTCATAATTCACTTCTACATGCAAACAAACACTATGCATTCACCATATCATGTGTTCAAGATGCTTGGCTTGAGCATGCAGAAAGATTGGGTGCACTCCAAAACTTTGAAAATTATATCTCCCCTCCATTTCCTATTTTCAAAATATTTTAATTACCACAAAATTCCAAAACAGTACATAAAAGTTGCTCAGAAATTTTTGAAATAAATATTAAAATAAACTAGATGAAATTTGAGAAATAACAGAAAAAGAATCAAGTCATTTGGAGCTGTGGTTTAAAAACTAGAGCCAATCAAAGTTAGGGTCAACTCTGGATTTAAATTAAAACAGAAAAAGAAAACGGTTCGTTCAGTAGTACGCTTTCAGAATAGGAAGACGTACTTCGGAGATTGTGCTTTCATGGAACACGCTTTCCTGAGGAGGAGACGTACTTTGAGGAATACAACTCCACTTAAAATGAGCTGGCACAACGTTGGGTCACTGACAGTGGGCCCTCCTGGCCCACTGGTCGGGTTTGACCAGTCCACGCGCGCGCCGTCTCCTCCGGCCGAACATAGGCAGCACTCCGGTGATGATCGCCAGCGAACGGCGGAACCCCTCGGGGATCTGAGCACATGGGTGTGCTCAAGACGTCGAGGCGAACCCGTGGGTACCCGCCGTGGTCGCTGAAGTGGACGGAGCCGCCGACGGCGAGCTCTCCGGAGGACGGCGGCGTCGGGTTAGATGGGCCTTTCGCCTATGGCGAATCCTGATCAAAATCGAGCATGGTGACGGATTCGTGGGTGCTCACTACAAAAAATACACTTCCGTGATGATACGTGTTTGTCATAGTAGGTCGTGTTTTTTGTCATGCATGTACATCCATGACAAATTTATGACAGAATCAAGATAGTCATACCTGTGCTGTCGTAGAAGTTTTCCATGACATTACCAAAATTATCATCACGGAAGTGTCCACTTCCATGACGATAAATCACGCGTCACAGAAGTGCTTTCGTCAAGGGTGACCGACACGTGGCATCCACCGTAACGGAACGCCGTTAAGCTATCGGGTCGGGTTTTGGATCCGATAACCCGTTAACAGCCCCGACCAATGGGGATTTTCCATGTGTAGAATCATCAGGAAACACATGTCGGCTCATCGTTGGGACAGATGTCATCCACTCACTGGACAGAAGGCGCCTATGATACATCGACACGTGGCACGACCCAACAAGTTTAAATGGGCCGGCCCAACTAAAGGCCCCCAAGATTTTGCGGACCATAATGGGCCGGCCCAGCTAAAGGCCCACGAGATTTTGCGGACCATAATGGGCTGGCCCAGCTAAAGGCCCACAAGATTTTGCGGGCCATAATGGGCCGGCCCAGGTAAAGGCCCACAAGATTTTTGTGTGCCGTAATGGGCCGGCCTAGGTAAAGGCCCACAAGATTCTTGCGGATCATAATGGGCCGGCCCAGCTAAAGGCCCATGAGATTTCTCCGACATTAATGGGCCAGCCCAGCTGTAGGCCCACAAGATTTTGAGGACCCTAGTAAGCCGGCCCATTAACTGCCTGCCATGTTTTGGACCAAATGCGGGCCCATATTTGATCCGGTCCATTAATGGCCTGCCACGCTCCGGGCCTAATAGTGGCCCATATGAGATCCGGCCCGTTAAAGGCCTACCACGTTCTGGGCCAAATTACAGCCCAGATCAGGTCCGGCCCTTTAAGAGGCTTTGGGCTCAATTATGGCCCATATCAGATTCGGCTCGTCAACTGGACACTATGCTTTTGGGCCCACTTGCTAAAGGCCCACTTAGTAATTCGGCCTGATATTAGTTTTTCCCTGTTAAGGGCCCATTTAACATTTCAGTCCTATATTAATTTCAGCCTGTTAAAAGCCCGTCATATAGTTGGGCCTAACTACGGCCCGGTTTGCATCCAGCCTGCTCGCGGCCGATATCTGATTGGACCAAACAAGGACCGAGATAATTTTTTGGCCAGTTAAAAGCCCGTGATTTGATTCGCACAATCATGGGCCGGGGTTCATTTCGGGCTACTGCCGGCCCGTGAGCTGTTCGGCACATTTCAGGCCCAACCTACATCGTGATTGCATGACGGCCCGATTATGTACCGTAATTTTATGGTTTGGCCGGTTTACTGCGAAGACAGGATATATATATATATACAGTAAAATAACCGCAACATCGTGAATAAGAAAAAACCTAGACTATACAATAAAGAAATTACGGCATATTACATCCACTGGGCATCAAAGTTTGCCACTATGATAATAAAGCACAAGCAGACAGCAGATTACATACACTGGGCATCAAAGATCGCCACCAGTGCAAATAAACACGCCGACAAAATAATATACAAAACCGACAGCACTTCAATAGAGTTCAAGAAAGGTTAGGCCTGCTGGGGAGCTGCAGCGCAAGCAGCTGAGCAAGATGATGAGACTGCGCTTGTTCAACACTTATATCTTCCTCACTCTGAAAGATAAATAAGCAGACAGATGACAGGTTTTGCACATAAAAGTATTAGTGCTGACAATTCATCACATTTCTTACTGACGAATAAAGTGACACACTTTAAATTTGCATTAACACAATATGGTATTGTTCAGGT
Source organism: Triticum urartu (assembly GCF_056163025.1). Lineage (NCBI taxonomy): Eukaryota > Viridiplantae > Streptophyta > Magnoliopsida > Poales > Poaceae > Triticum > Triticum urartu. The sequence goes on along the minus strand of NC_141874.1, from coordinate 444,556,408 downwards.
CAAGACATGGCAGGAAATGACATTATGAAGGAGTTGGCAGCTTCACGACACCACTGGATTACAGATCAAGAACTCATAAGTATCAATGGTTAGTGTGTTGTCAATTTATGCCATTTCAGATTGGCAAATAAAGAGACGGTTTAAATAATAGTAGAATGATATGACATTGTTCATAGTTAAGACATTGCAGAATATGACATTGTGCTGTAGTGGGTAGGTTCACCACACCACTGGATTACGGATGAAGAACAGAAGCATACATGCAGTGCAAAAGAAGATCACTTGCTCTGTATAGTTTAATTTACATGGTATGAAGAAGGAACTTGGTTGTATAACTGAAAACTTAAATTGAGAAAGGACAAACTTTTGTTTATGAACTACATATAAAAAACTTAAGCAAGCAATTTGATGCAAACACCAAAAATAAACAGCTATTGTAGTCATGCCTAACCAAATATATACAACAAAGTTTGAAGGCTTGAGATGGACAAACTTACATTATTGGTGAAGACATGATCTATAAAGGCCTTGTCCATGCTGATGGGGGGGGCAATTCAAGAAGTTTACCACAGATTCTTCTTCAAAAGCATTGCCTTTATTCTACATTTTGTTAAGAGTAAATATAGATGTGATAATATATGAAAAAATGGAGAATATTTAAGATAAGATGAAGAGTGATACTACATAACCAAGTAGCTATAAATGTAAGTGCAGCGATACAGGCAAAAGGTATAGCCAAGAGCAATGCACAGCTAAACTTCTTCAGTACCAACCTTATGGTATGAGTAAATATAGATCTGATGTGTAGAAAATGGAGGGCAAAGGAAAATAAACTGCAGAGTGATGGTACATGAACAACTACCTGTCATTATAAGTACACTGATAAAGGACAACATGTACTTACAAGAACAATGCAGAGCTAAAAAAACATTGGCATTGGATATATTCTACACTAATGCAACCATTCATACAGATCAGATAATTTGGAGCGAACAATTGATAAGCAAGCTATCATGAATACTACTGTCACATAATGAACCAGGTATGTATGCAAGTATAGTGATACAGGACAACAGGTACTAACAAGAGCAAAGCAGCGGGCAGCATATTTGCGATATCCTGTCGTTCTTGTCAAACCGGAATTCTTCTTCGAGCAGATTTCCTGCAAAATAGATCCGTAAGGCACATGCGGAAAAGTAGAAGTTCAAATTGTCATGTGATTTCATAGACAGTACCTCATCCTGGGAACGAGACCAGTGCATAACAAGGTTTTTCCATTTAATGTCTTCTAAATTTAGCACAGGAGACTTCATCGGAAATTCGTTTATAGATTTGCCATCAAAGTGTGATTTCCTCAGGTAACACCGATGCTGCTGCAATGCTTCCTTGAAAAGCACAAGCAAGCTTTGCTCGTCATGACTATCAAGATTGACCCTCTCCTAGTTACAACAATGTAATGTAAATCATTGATGTGTTCAATCAGCAGAAAATAGGAAAATAATAACCATGAATAATAGCACTTACACGTAAGTTGGACAGGAAGATGTGAAAATGGTGTTTGTCTTCACAATAATCCTCCCATGATGGGAATATATGCACGTAGTCCCTAACAACATTGAAAGCATTGTCTTTTAAACTGGGAATAAATGGAATGGGGTTCCAATCTGCAGGAATTGACCGTCTCTGCAGTTGGGATAGGTCTTCGGCCGGTGGACTTGCTGTACTTTTTGTTGGAGTGGGATTTTTTGTGGTACAACTGGTGCTATGGCAAATGAAATCGGTATACCTTTTGCTGGAGTGCAGGTCCTGTGTGGTGGGGCTAGTAGTGTGGCCAGTGAAGTATGGGTACAGTCTGCTGGAGTCGGTCCTACGTTTTCTGTCACTGGTTGTACAACCAATATAAGTGGGGTGTTGTCTGATTTCTCTGGCACCATCACGTTTTTCAAGGACTTTGCTGGTGTTCCTTCAGGTTCGGCAATCACCCTCTTCCTTTTTGATGTCTGATGCACAAGAACATCATTTGAGTGAAAAAACATGGTATGATGACAGATGGAATATGTATTGATAATGGATGTGCATGGCATCTCGACATATATGACGAGTAAACTAAGCAGATGGCGGTGCAACAAAGTATAAGAAATGCAAGACAACATATGCAAGATATGTGCAATCAATAAAACCTTGCCAAATTAGAACAGACACCTTGATGGGTGAACAGGACAGGCCATCTGCCTTTGACTCCTCGAGGTTAGAATAGTCATTAGGATGATATTCTGAACAAGAATCAACAGGTGGGGAGCGTACGAGTTTCATTGCTTCCAGAATGGCACTCAATGCCTTGCTGCCAATTTTGTAAGTCATTGCAGTGTTCCACAATATTCTTCTGATGCGCGGATTATGATATTCACTATAATTGCGTATAATATCTGAGAACCATGAAAACATAAATAGTTGTGAGATTATCTTTGTAATGCAGATGATATCCTAATATAGGGGCGCCCCTGTAAACACTTGTGTGCTATCACTGGATTCTGATGAGAGAGCTCATGTGTGCTGTAATATGGTGCGTGCATTTATATAATCTGGCACAAGTACACAAAAAATAGGCTCCAGAAGTAAGGATAGCTGGCAGATGATAGGTTCATAATATACTGTTGCCAAACCATGATAACAAGAGCACACAGCAACTAGGCAGATCATAGTGTACATAACAGGGGTACACCATAACCAGGATATATAAATCGGGAAAGTGGAACTGGCTGGAAATTACGGTGTTGTATTCCCGCTAGAAATTGAAAGCCTATCGATCACGTACAGGCCAGCTCTATCAGCTGTTGACTGCAGGTGTCCCTGCTCCCCTTCCTGACAAGGAACATACTGTGCTTCCCATACAGAACACCGCACGGGCCGCCGGCCGAACCACCGGCCCCACTGCCTGTGTTCCTCCGCCACCCCCACCCCGCCCCCACCCGCGTCGAGTTTTCTTCATTCGACGAGGCCCCACCACCGCCCTCACAACCACCGTCCCCACCCGAGCCCCTTCGATCGCACCGGCGAACTCCGGCGAGCTCTGAAAAATCGACTGACCCAATTTTGAAATTTAGTCTACTGTGATTTAACTAGTGTGGAATATAAAAGGGGAAAACCATAAGCATTGCGAGTATGGTGTGGAGCGTGCCATGGCGGATCTGAAGGTGCAAACCTGACAAAGGCAACTTCGCAACCAAGACAAGAAATCAGAGTAAAGCAATGGCGATCTATTTTCTTGCTGCGATAAATAAGTTGAGCAGATACGAAAGAGTACCACCTCTGGTGCGGCGCCATGTACGCATCTGCTAAGAATTTGACGGTGCTGCGGTAGCGATGGCTGTCGGCGGCGTGGAAGCAGATCTAGGAGGATAGACGGTGGTGGCGGGGCATGGTGGACGAGATGGTCGTAGGAGCGGCGCCGGCAAGGTGGATGACGGCGGGGATGAAGCGAGAGGACGGGATGCAAGGATCCCGGTCCGAAGCCGTGGATGAGAGAGGTCGATCTCTTGTAATGGACGACGACATCGGGGTATCAGCTCCGGCATGGTGGAGGAGGACGGCGGTGGATGGGGTGGCGGACGGCGGCGGACGGAGGAGGGTGGGGTGGAGAGGGTGTTTTGACGCCCACGGAGTATGAATGGGGAAAAGGGAGGTAGAGAGGAAGGGGGGAACCATGTATTCAGGGCGTGCTTGTCTCAAATGCAAGGAAATTTACAAACTTAGCCCCCATTTCAAATTTCTACTACATCACAGCAACACTAGTCGGTTGGGGATAGGACAGTAATCTCGCATACACCGAATATTTGCCGACGAGAGTTTGTTTTTGGCGCCCACCGTGTATGAATATGAATCAGGGAGGGAGTCGATTTCGGTCGAGGACACACTGTCTTTTGCCACCCACCGTGTATGAACCCGGTTGAGAGGCGGTTACGTCATGTTTGGGTGAAATTACAAACCTACCCCTATCGAAACCTATAGAAATCCAGCATATAGGCTTTGCGTGGCAGGGATAGGCAGTAGTGATTTCCATCTCGCAGATTTTGGTTTCGGGCGGTTACTGTGACTTTCCCCGCTTCGTTTAAATTTTGAAGAGTGCACGTTTACTGTGCCAACTCAATTCGAATCATGTTTGTATTCTATTTTTTTCGGGCGGGATCCATTTTCAATTGGAATTACATTCTATATACATCATTTTTTATATATACTTTCAAAAGCACAACACCATTTGTACATAAATATGGTTTACAAATGGCATGATCTCAGATTCATAAGGCTGTATCCATCAATTTGGATTTTCAAATATTTGAAACCACTTTCTGTTGAAATCCAATGTATGCATTCCTCGCTAACTGTCTCCAATTAATGTGTGTTTCATGCGTTTTTTTACTTCTCAAACATGTATAATGTGTTTCACACACGCAACATATAGTGTAATCCCGTTTAGACATTAATTGCATATAAACCATGCATTGTTTGTAACTGAAGAATCTATGGATCACCAATATTGATAAACTATATAACATTACACGTGTGCCCAAATTCAAATGAATATGCATGTTTGATACGCCAGTTTGTGTTATGATATTATCGATGTCGTGATCTCCAGTTTAAATATTTGGATCCCCTTTAATCCAGATATTCGTCTCATATAGCTATCACTCATGCTTATATAGGACTATCTCTCTGTACCTATACGCGTTCATCGTCTCTCAGGTATCTCTCATGCTACCTATATGTCGACAATGATCTTTTATCTTCGTAACACACTGACGGTACTCTCTCCCTCGACCTTCATCACTCTATCTCTTTCTAAGTATATCTCGCTCCCTGCTACGTGTCTCTAACTATGATTCTCCATGTGGAATCTCTTTCTCTCACACAAACACAAAACTTTGTCTCCCGGGGTCTCATTTCTCTCTACTATTCCCATGTGTGCCACTCGCACACCCCTCATACAGAGATGTCTTTCGCTCCTTAGATATGAGAACCTACGACTCTTCCTCTTCAATATCTCTTTCTCACACACAAACACAAACTCTGCCTCCCAGGGTCTGATATTTCTCCATTGTTCTCTTGTATGTCGCTCACACACACCCTCTCTCCCTAGAGATATCTCGCGTTCCCTCTATGTCTCTCTAGCTATCATTCTCGTTGTGAAATATCTTTCTCTCTCGCAGACACAAAACTCCATCTCTCTGGATCTCATTTCTCTCTGATATCTGTTTGTATGCGACTCACACGCACCCTCTCTCTATCTCTCTCACACCCACATACATAACCCAGCCTTCTGATCCACTCGACTCCTATCTCTAACACACACTAGCTAGCATCTTTATCTTTCTATTTATCTGTTTCTCCATCAACCTTCTTTCTCGCCCTCACTCTTGATTCCTATCACGCACACTACATATGTTTCTCTCTACATGCAGTCAAGTGCCCTCTCACACACATATATAACTTCACCCTTTGAACCACCCGACGGTCATCTCCAACACCCAAACTAGCAGATGTCCCTCTAGCTAGCATCTCCATCTCTGTATCTATCTGTAGTTTCCCCGTCAACATTTCTTTCTCGCACGGAGTCTTGCTTCCTATCACCCACACTATATATGTCTCTCCATACATATGCATTTATAGGTTGGTCTCTTTTGCACAATCGTTGTGCCTCACTCCCTCTGCTCGCCATAGATGCATGCTCCAGCCCACGCCACTATCTCTTAAAGACAAAAACACATGCTCAATTGTCGGGACTTCTTCCATGCATTCTCACATGCATGCATATTGTCATACCGATCCGTCTCTCCCATGTCATTGATCTTATGACTTATGTCTTCTTTCTTTTATCTCGATCATGCGCGCGCGCACACACACACATCCCAGGTATACATGTATAGCTCTCACACATGCACGTTCAAGGTCTCTATGTCTCCATACGTAGTTAATTACCCTCAATCCTAACGCCACATCGAATTGTTCTCCTCTTTTGTGCACATAACTTCCGCCTGGATGGGTAAAACACACACTCACACTTAACAATCTCCTTCTAGCTACCCCCCGCCTCTCACTCTTCCCCTATATCCCTGAAACCAATAAGACCATCCCTTAGTTTAATTCCTGCCTACATGCACCATCGATATATAGTAGTCTTCCTCGGTGTCTCTCGAACAAACACGTTCTCTCGAAGTCGACTCCTCTCACGTGCACACACCTTCTCTTCCCTCTCTACGGGCATTTTCTCTCTCGCATCCCATAGTTGGTGGCCTCTGCCATACACATCACCTCTCTATGATGAAAGCCATTCACACTTAAATTACATCCACCACAGAGGACCCCGCGACACACACACACATGCACGCACGCACCCCCCAACACACACACACACTAAGACTCCATCTCTCTCTCTCTCACACACACAAACACACACACACGCAAGCACACACGCCCCCCCCACACACACTAAGACTCCATCTCTCTCCCTCTCTCTCTCACACACACAAACTAAGACTCCATCTCTCTCTCCTCTCTCTCTGTCTCTGTCTCTCTCTCATACACACCCCACACACACTAAGACTCCATCTCTCACACACATGCTCTAGGCGGAGCATTTGTTCCTACCACCTTCATCCAACCTTACCCGTATGATAAACAATCACCTTTATTTACATGCATAACATGGACAAATTCCACTTTACTTTAGTAGTCAGCAAACTTATCATCTGTACCCTTATAAAAAATGAGTTGGTGGTGATGGTGTGCCTGCCATCTTGTAATACAGACCGTATGATCTATACCTGAGGATAGAAAGAAAACTATGATAATTTTACAAAATATACCTGCACCTCTCTCCACATCATTATCTCCCGCAACCTCATTGCTCAGTAATTAAAAAAGGAATAAGTCTCTGGAACAATCTAGCATGCATGGCGGCCGCTGCCGCCTGCCGGCGTGTAACATCCCAAAATTCTAAATTTTGGAATGTTATAATAAATAGATAGATTTGATTGATTGTTTGATTGATTGTCTGAAAGTGGGTGAATTCGAAACTTTTGAAAGTTAAACGAGAGGGAATAAAAGGACTTTCCCAAACTTTCATATTTGCTTTCTGATCTCCATGAATTCAAATGCTTTTCAAACACAAAACCCTTGAGCGAAGATGATATGACTTCTTCCATTTAAATTAAATGAAAAGGGTTGTTGAAAATATTTGAATTTCATTTGAAAATATTTTCAATTCTGAAACTTTATGCAACTCAATGATTTTCACGAGAGAAGATAAAATGACTTCTTCAAATTATATGAAATATGAGTTGGGAGTTTCAAAGAATTAAATTCAAAGTTCTTTTGAATTTATTTTCAATTTGGAATGTTATACATTAGATCATCATGCATATCTTATTTTCTTGCATTTTGGTCGATCCTAGAAATTTCACGCAACTCAAGGACCCACGGAGAGAGTTGGAGATTTCGTTATTTTCATATTTGAGAGTTTTCTCGAATTCGAAAAGAGGATCATTTGATTTATTTATTTAATCTTCAATTATTTTTCCTATATCAAATATGAGAGAGGGAATAATATGACTTTCCCAAAATTTAGGAAAAATGAAGATTTAATAAATAGTTCAAATTTCGTTTTCCGGTGTTTGTTTGTTTTTCTTTGGATAGGGAAAATGCGCGTTTTCAAAAATTGCATTTTAGGTCCGTAGAAAAGTTCATTTTGTTCGCCTCATTTTTAGGAGTCGGGGAAAATTTACTTTAGATTTTTCAGAGCCCTTTAGATTTTCTTTTCTGTGTTTTTTCTGCGCGCGGAACCGTTTAAAAAAAAAGGGAGCCAGGCCAGCCGGGCCAAGGCCCAGGCCAGCCGCCGCCCCAGCTCCCTGTGCGCTAGCGCCAGGAGCCTCGCTCGCCGAGTCCCAGCGGGACTCCAGGAGCCGGCTGCCGCCCTTTGCCTCTTAGCCGAATCCTAGTAGGACTCTAGGCTAGCCCTCTTTCCTTTGTTTCGTTTTCCTTTTTCCTACTCTATTTTCTTGTTCCCTACCCCAAGTAATCTCTCCCCTCTCCTATATAAATACCCCCATAGACCCCCCCTCTCCTCACACCAAAAACCCAAACCCCCTCTCCTCCCCAATCCGTGCCCCACCCCGCGCCCCTCACCCGCCGCCGCCGCCCCTATAGCGCCGCCGCCGCCGCCCTAGCACGCCGCCGTCGCCACCGTTCGCCCCGCCTCGCCGGAGGTAGCCCCGCGCCTCTCTTTTTCTTCCCCGCGGTTCGGTTCTTTTAAAAGAAACCGTTCCGGTTTTCTTTTCCAGTTTTTCTCTCCAATTCTTCGTTTCGGTTTCTTTTCCGAAACCCTAGATCGGTTTTCCGTTTTCTTTTTCGGTTTCTTTTCCGAAACCCTAGATCGGTTTTCCGTTTTCTTTTTTGGTTTCTTTTCCGAAAACCCTATATCGGTTTTCGTTCTTCTTTCGGACCGTTCGTCTCAACAAACGTGATCACTGATTATTCCCGGTTAACTACGCCCGTTCGTTTAACCATTCTTCGTTTTCTTTTCGTCGGATTTATTCCGCGATCGCGATCTCAGATCCGATCTTCGTTCTAGTTTTTCTTCTCGCCCGTTTATCGGAATCAGGTGATTCAAGCGCCTGGAGTTTCGTCTCGAAACCGCCGTTCCGTCTAATCAACTTGAACAAGTTTTTGCCCTGGTAAAATTTGACCTAGTTTCAACTTGCTAGAACCGAGCTGTTTTCTTCCGCCGTTTGTTTTCCGTTTCTTTGTTCGGTTCGTTCTTTCTTTGCAACCGGAGTTCTTAAGTTGAACTATCTGGTTCGTTCTCTTGTTCGAGTTTTACCCGTGCATTAGATGAGTACTTATTGTGTGGTTACTATTGTTTGCTTACGATAGATTGACCGGAGTGTGACGAGTAGATTTATCAAGAGTTTTAAGTGCGAATCATCTTCATCTACATTGCAGGCAAGTTCACACTTTGATCATACCTTTTCTACAACCCATGTTTTATTGCATTAGATCAATCCTTACACATTGCATGATTATGATCTAATTAAATTGTGGGATGGGAAGTGGATGAGGTAGTACCTATCACCTGTATTATTATGAAACCTTTGGGAGTTACTTCTACGTTTGCTTATTATGCCATGCTATGCTAGTAGACGTGGATTGGGTGAGTGATATCCATGACAGATGTGAGTTGATAATTTCAATGGTTTATCTAAGGTGGCAATTTAAACACACATCTGGGTGGATTGAGGCACCTGATGTCTATCAGGACTTGCCTGTTTTTTTTCGGACCGCCACCCAGGCTCAAAGGGATCATAAGATCTTTCATGCTAGAAACTTCCGTGTGCAGCCACATGCTACTATGGGCTCTGGCATAGTTGACTAAGTTGTGCGAACTCTTACGGGGTGGACTAGCAGATGTAGGGGTTGTAGGTGGTACGGTCTACCCCACATGTAAGGTGCTAGCGCTTCTGAAAGACTATGTCTCGGTCATCCGTTTCTCAAACACCATGTAGTGCGAGAAAACAAACGGAGGCGATCGAGTCATGTGGGGAAAAGTGCGCAAACCTCTGCATAGTGTACAAACTAATCATGATTAGTCGTGTCCCCGGTTATGGACATCTTGAGTATCTAGTTCTTGGATTATTCTGTTGATCTCATCACGTTACTTTAAATAAATATTGTTGGGTTTTAATTATTTTTAATTGGGATTGAGAATGTTGTCAACCATTCTCAATGTTTCACAACCACCATGATAGTTAAATAAATTTATTCCTTTGTAGTAGGGAAAAATTGGCTTTACGCAAAAACCTTATAACCATAGAGCTTTTCCACCAGCCAAATATGCGTGTAGTGATAGCCATTGTTCATCATTCTCTATGGTGTGAATTTGCCAGTGCATTCAATGTACTGACCCGTTTCGGGCTGCAACGTCTTATGTTGCAGGTTTCTTATGACGAGTAAGTGATACGTTAGGGTTACGATTTCTACACTCAACCTTGCCGTTGGTGTTGATGGGAATCCACAACCTTGTTGCTTCCGCTATTTGGATTGAGGTAATAGTATTTACGTTACTTTATACATGTGATTTACCTCTGTTATAAATCCTTCGAGTACTGTATGTGTCAGCATACTGATCCAGGGATGACACCAAAGCACAGAGACTTGATCCATTGGGGTCGGGTCGCTACAAGATGGTATCAGAGCACATGTTGACTGTAGGACGTGACCCTAGAAATTGGCAAGCCCATAGCAAAGATTTTTCTCTACAACTTTCCCTTTCAAAAAGATCTTTTACCTCTCTTCTCTTCTGAGTTTATTCAAAATTTCCCTTTAGTGAAACCATACCCCTTTCCCCTTTTGACCACTCGAAGATTCAACTGATGAGACCACTCCAAGAAGTACAGGATATCAGACAAGTAAGAACATTCGGAATGAAGAGGATTTTACCATACATTATGATAATGGAAACTACAGCTGTTGAAGACTCTGAAGACTAGGAGAATTTGAAGGACCTATAAAAACCTCTAGATTTGTATGACCTAGGAAGGCTACCCTTATGGAACTTAACAGATTATGGAAGTTGTCAATACCCGAGATCAAGGTGTATCGGAGAAAGACTAAAACAAGGAGTATGAGAACTCGAAGTTTTGTCAAAGAAACCCTAAGGCAGAAGATATCAACTATGGAAGATAGCTCATGGCAATGACAAGGGAAACACGGTTATCCATGATGTCATCACCGTAGATGCTATTGTCACCGTGCTGAGTTAAGGATGCATGTCATCAGAATGGATTTGATGGAAGAAGGCTGATGGAGCACCTATTAGTAAGATGAAGTTTTAACCTTAGTCGGTGTATCACCAGGATCTGGAGTATTACATCAAGAAGTTAAGATGGAGCCACAAGAAGCCGTATTTGAAAGGAAGTATTTCATGAGGAACTTAGGATCCTGAAGATGAGAGTAGCCAAGCTGGAGGAGCTACAACCTCGAGATACCGGAGAACTGTCAGGAACTGAAGGACAGTATGACCATGGTTCATGTGAAGGATGTTGAAACCAGAAGTTTGAAATGCAACTCCGGAATATTAAAGAATGTCACGAGAGATTTCACATCAACAGAGATTGATCTGGCAAAAGAACTTGAGAAAGACAAGCACGATCGGAAGAAGCCATTGGAGGCATGAACAAGACTTGAAGAGTTTGGCGACGTTGACCTTAGCAGACCAAACCCCTGTTTTATACCTACGTTAGATGCGACGATTGTGAGCTGTCATTTGTTTGATGTTTTTCGACAGCCACAACAAAAATCTGTCTTTTCAAAACTTTTGTTTGTATTGTGTGTATCCCTCTTGATCTCTCTTATCTCACCCCAAACCCATGGACCCAATAGATGATGAATGGAGATGAGCTTGTATTTTTGGACTGATGAGTCAATTGGAGACAGACCGATGGATTCAGAACATGGAGGATCATATGGAGAACAACCCTATAGTCGGAAAGGATATGGCCCAGCATGCTCTTCAATGCTTTGAAAGAGGTGCTGCTACTTGGTGGAGGATGTACCAAACCATGAATGGATGGCAAGGAGTAACCACTTGGAAAGAATTTAAGTTGACTTTGCTAAAGTCATAGTTTGTGTCCCAGAAGTTGAAGCCTTATGGAAAGGATATGAAGAAACCTTGTGCATGCAAGATTTGTGGAGAAATCGGACACACCCATAAAGAACACAAGGATGAATGCCCTAATTGTGAAGGAAGTCACCCAGCTGAATCATGCCCAACTAGGCAGATCACTTGTTTCTTGTGTGAAGGGACTACCCACTACCCTGCTCAGTGTCACATTTACCCCTTGGTACAACAAACCATCCAGCAGAAAAAAGAAGCAATGAAAGGAGCCCCAATGGGAATTTTAAAAGAACCTGCGATGAAGGACGAGGTGGAGGACACACCCAAAGAGGAACCAATTAAACCCTACACCAAGTCTTGCTATTCATGTGGAGAAGAAGGACACATCTCCCAGAATTGTATGAATGGGGATCTAGTAGAATTCCCGGCTGAGGAAGTAGAGTATGACCCACAGGAAATAGAAGGCCTGATTGGAATGGAAAAGTCCAGAAAGAGAAGTAGATTGGATTCCAGGAAGGATCTGAGTCATGTCACCTGTTATGGGTGCAAGGAGTCAGGGCACTACCTCAACAAATGCCCAAAAAGGAAACCTCGATACTTGTCAGAAGTAATATGTTTTCGTTGTAATGAAGCAGGGCACTTTGCCAAAGATTGTCCGAAGGAGAAGGAGACTTGTGATAAGTAGTTGAGTTTGTAACAGAAGAGATATAGTCGTAGTAGTGAGGACATTTTCCTTTATATTGAGGTGTTGAGTTGAGGCATGTAATGGAAAAACAAGAGATTGTAATAATTTGAGAATCAATAAAGTTAGCAGTGTTGGTACTGATTTGGATTTTATGAGTTACTCTATGAAGAAGGATTTTGACCATTTTTTGGATATGAGAAATAAGGTCTATGGAAGATTTGTGCATTTAAGGGTGGTAGTACCCTGTAAGAACCATTGACCCCTCAAAAAGATAAGGATACTCCACTGAGTGGATTTCAGACAAAATGAATACGAGTTTTGTCTCGATATGTGTGATACCCCAAGAGTATGTGGGATGAAGTTGGAGACCGACAGTTGTTTGGACCAAAGGTGATCAAAGGAGTCAGAAGAGAATGTTAAGTCGATTCGAGATAGACTGAAGGTAGCTCAGTCTAGGCAGAAGAGTTATGTAGACTCAAAAACTCAAGGAGGTAGTCTATGAAATTGGAGACAGAGCATGTCTTCATGTGTTCCCTCTGCGAGGAGTTAAATGAATTGGAGTTAAGGTAAAGTTAGCCCCGAGATTTGTAGGACCATACCGAGTTTTGGAGCGTATGAGAGAAGTGGCCAACAAGTTGGAGTCACCCGAAGGACTGTCAGGAGTTCAGGATGTGTTTCACGGTTCCCAGTTGAAGAAGTGCCATGCAGAGATGGCCAATATTCTCCTGTAAAGATGCTTGACCCTGGAAAGGATAATGATGTTCCACGAAGTGGAATGGACTCCACAAGTATAAGTTTTTATCTCGGTAAGAGGGATATCCCACGGGGATGAAGAGATAAATTACTATTGGATATAAAGGAGGTATGATGTTGGAAATATGGATCAATGGAAACTCCATGATGAGTCTGAGTAATCATGTCCTAAGAAGGAAGGAAGATAGTACGATTGGATGGAATTAAGAATACTAGGAAGTTGGAAGTTGAAATAATGATCAGTTACCCGTTGATGAGTTCAAGGACTACAAGTGATGAGATGTGCCATAACCCACAGGCCCCAGGACCTGCCAAGAAGCAAGCACACTCTTGCTGAAGGAAAAAACCCTGGAAGTGGATATATCTTTGTCGACAGACGATCTTATAGGAGTAACGCAAAACCTGAGAGTTGTGAAGGAACGATAGATGGTTGTTTGGCTTGCAGAATCTATGGATTTATCCGAACTTGGTTCGTCGACAAGAGAAATTCTGCAATGCTTGTGAGGATGACCGAGTGTTAGAATGCGAGATTCGCTAAACCATATACAAGGTAATGATTTGGGTGCGGGATGGATTGATCACCATACCGACTTACTCTTATTATTCGCCTTGCTATATGGGATGGTAAATCTGAGTGACTTACCTATAGTAGAGAGACGACGATATTAAACCTTGTTTAAACCTTAGAATGGTATAAGTATTTTTCCCTTGTACAAGGCAGCTTTTGCCAACCATAGGTTATACGGTGAGGATCAACCCAGACCCATTTCCTGCAGGAGAAACCATACATTGTTGTCCACCATGAGATATCGATAGTTGTTTAGTTTTGGCGCCAGACCCATCAGCTACGAAGACCCAGTCGCGGAATAACCTTACCAAGATGAAAGGATAGAAGGATTGTGGTAAAGGTTATGCCACTACCAGAAGAGTTCAGAGAAGGAATTTTCTCGAGGATCTGAGAAGACCGACACTGTCAAGAATAAGGATGGAGTATATGAGTTTTGATGGAACAGTAACCATGCTTCTAAGGGTGGTAGCACCCCAGACCCCTGGGATGATCGATGGATTTTGAGAAGACCCCAAACCCTAACCTTTTCTTGCTAGCCTCTCCGAATCTCGAGGACGAGATTCATTTAAGGGTGGTAGGTTTGTAACATCCCAAAATTCTAAATTTTGGAATGTTATAATAAATAGATAGATTTGATTGATTGTTTGATTGATTGTCTGAAAGTGGGTGAATTCAAAACTTTTGAAAGTTAAACGAGAGGGAATAAAAGGACTTTCCCAAACTTTCATATTTGCTTTTTGATCTCCATGAATTCAAATGCTTTTCAAACACAAAACCCTTGAGCGAAGATGATATGACTTCTTCCATTTAAATTAAATGAAAAGGGTTGTTGACAATATTTGAATTTCATTTGAAAATATTTTCAATTCTGAAACTTTATGCAACTCAATGATTTTCACGAGAGAAGATAAAATGACTTCTTCAAATTATATGAAATATGAGTTGGGAGTTTCAAAGAATTAAATTCAAAGTTCTTTTGAATTTATTTTCAATTTGGAATGTTATACATTAGATCATCATGCATATCTTATTTTCTTGCATTTTGGTCGATCCTAGAAATTTCACGCAACTCAAGGACCCACGAAGAGAGTTGGAGATTTCGTTATTTTCATATTTGAGAGTTTTCTCGAATTCGAAAAGAGGATCATTTGATTTATTTATTTAATCCTCAATTATTTTTCCTATATCAAATATGAGAGAGGGAATAATATGACTTTCCCAAAATTTAGGAAAAATGAAGATTTAATAAATAGATCAAATTTCGTTTTCCGGTGTTTGTTTGTTTTTCTTTGGATAGGGAAAAATGCGCGTTTTCAAAAATTGCATTTTAGGTCCGTAGAAAAGTTCATTTTGTTCGGCTCATTTTTAGGAGTCGGGGAAAATTTACTTTAGATTTTTCAGAGCCCGTTTAGATTTTCTTTTCTGTGTTTTTTCTGCGCGCGGAACCGTTTAAAAAAACAAAAAAAAGGGAGCCAGGCCAGCCGGGCCAAGGCCAAGGCCAGCCGCCGCCCCAGCTCCCTGTGCGCTAGCGCCAGGAGCCTCGCTCGCCGAGTCCCAGCGGGACTCCAGGAGCCGGCCGTCGCCCTTTGCCTCTTAGCCGAATCCTAGTAGGACTCTAGGCTAGCCCTCTTTCCTTTGTTTCGTTTCCCTTTTTCCTACTCTATTTTCTTGTCCCCTACCCCAAGTAGTCTCTCCCCTCTCCTATATAAATACCCCCATAGACCCCCCCTCTCCTCACACCAAAAACCCAAACCCCCTCTCCTCACACCAAAATTTGACCTAGTTTCAACTTGCTAGAACCGAGCTGTTTTCTTCCACCATTTGTTTTCCGTTTCTTTGTTCGGTTCGTTCTTTCTTTGCAACCGGAGTTCTTAAGTTGAACTATCTGGTTCGTTCTCTTGTTTGAGTTTTACCTGTGCATTAGATGAGTACTTATTGTGTGGTTACTATTGTTTGCTTACGATAGATTGACCGGAGTGTGACGAGTAGATCTATCAAGAGTTTTAAGTGCGAATCATCTTCATCTACATTGCAGGCAAGTTCACACTTTGATCATACCTTTTCTACAACCCATGTTTTATTGCATTAGATCAATCCTCACACATTGCATGATTAGGATCTAATTAAATTGTGGGATGGGAAGTAGATGAGGTAGTACCTATCACCTATATTATTATGAAACCTTTGGGAGTTACTTCTACGTTTTCTTATTATGCCATGCTATGCTAGTAGACGTGGATTGGGTGAGTGATATCCATGACAGATGTGAGTTGATAATTTTAATGGTTTATCTAAGGTGGCAACTTAAACACACATCTGGGTGGATTGAGGCACCTGATGTCTATCAGGACTTGCCTGTTTTTTTTCGGACCGCCACCCAGGCTCAAAGGGATCATAAGATCTTTCATGCTAGAAACTTCCGTGTGCAGCCACATGCTACTATGGGCTCTGGCATAGTTGACTAAGTTGTGCGAACTCTTACGGGGTGGACTAGCAGATGTAGGGGTTGTAGGTGGTACGGTCTACCCCACATGTAAGGTGCTAGCGCTTCTGAAAGACTATGTCTCGGTCATCCGTTTCTCAAACACCATGTAGTGCGAGAAAACAAACGGAGGCGATCGAGTCATGTGGGGAAAAGTGCGCAAACCTCTGCAGAGTGTACAAACTAATCATGATTAGCCGTGTCCCCGGTTATGGACATCTTGAGTATCTAGTTCTTGGATTATCCTGTTGATCTCATCATGTTACTTTAAATAAATATTGTTGGGTTTTAATTATTTTAAATTGGGATTGAGAATGCTGTCAACCATTCTCAATGTTTCACAACCACCATGATAGTTAAATAAATTTATTCCTTTGTAGTAGGGAAAAATTGGCTTTACGCAAAAACCTTATAACCATAGAGCTTTTCCACCAGCCAAATATGCATGTAGTGATAGCCATTGTTCATCATTCTCTATGGTGTGAATTTGCCAGTACATTCAATGTACTGACCAATTTCGGGCTGCAACGTCTTACGTTGCAGGTTTCTTACGATGAGTAAGTGATACGTTAGGGTTACGATTTCTACACTCAACCTTGCCGTTGGTGTTGATGGGAATCCACAACCTTGTTGCTTCCGCTATTTGGATTGAGGTAATAGTATTTACATTACTTTATACATGTGATTTACCTCTGTTATAAATCCTTCGAGTACTGTGTGTGTCAGCATACTGATCCAGGGATGACACCTAAGCACAGAGACTTGATCCATTCGGGTCGAGTCGCTACACGGCGCCGTCCATCCCCATGCCTCCGCCCATTCCGACCACCAGTCACCACCACACTCCACTCCTCCTCGCCTTATCTCTCATCTTTCATTTTTTTCGATGACATTCTCGAGATACCAGTTTTCCAATAAAATTCTTGAGATATCATTAGTTTTTACACATGGGATTACTCCTGCATGGGTCAATCACAACAGGTGTTCTGTAAAAAAATGCATATTGATGTTCCGTGCAATCACAATGTAATTATATAACGCAAATCACGAGTAGGAAGTGACATTTTTTTGACACAACCGCGTTAACATGGCCACGTAAATCACTAGCTAAAGTAAATACCATTATACTTATATCCCGATGCAAAAGGTTGAGTACATGTCCGAAGAGTAGAGTCGCACACACGCACTCTGTCTCTCAAAATCTCTCTCACACACACACCAGTTACGTGACGCCCACTTAAGCAGACACGTATGTTACAATTTGTGCACCCGCGGGTACACGTGATGCTGCGCATTTATTTAAGCCGGAAGGCGAACCCAAACAATAGCTGCATTCATTCCCCTCCTGCCGCCTCTTCTCTGGTCGCCGTCGCCCGGTAGCCATGGGCCGGCCGAAGGTAACAACATACGCCATACTCCCGCCGGAGCGGCGCTTTAATATGGAAATTTTAGTGGTCATGCATGCATCTTTTTGTGCTAGCACTCCTATATAAGGGTTGACCGGTCGCTTCTCGCGGACGTGCACGGGTGGTGGAAGAGGAAGGAGAAGGGAAGCGGGCTGTGGAGTAACGTTTTTTACCACAATTTCTTAGGAAACTGAGTGCAATAATTGAGTAGTTTTGGAAACTACCAGTACTACACCTGAAACGGTTCAAAACCTATACTCCCTTGCCAGCGCGCGCTTCCCGCATGAAACGGCCAGCATCGCCCTGGAGCGTCAGTGCCGCATTAATGCCCGGCCAGAGCGGAGGCGACCTCTCACTGGCGCCGGCTTTGAAGTGGCGCGACGGCCGAGAGAGTGCCGCTTCTCAGTGCACGCGACTGCTCCGCATCGAGACTGGCCATAGGCCCTGTTTGGATCCATGGGTTAGAGTTAGTTTGAGCTAGTTGGGGCTCAAATAGACCTAAACTATCCAAGCATGAGGGTTTAAATTGGAGCAAGTTGCACCGAACCCACTAAAAAAACTATCCCACCCAAGAGGTGCTAACTGGAGATAGTTCTCATTGGGACCACTGAAAAATCACTTTTCTCTCTCCATGAAGTGCATTTATTGTCAATCTAACTCTGTCACCCAAACACCTCTTTGGCTACAGTTAGCTCAGGATTAGTCATGAGTTAGTCTAACCTCTAGCTAAGTTAGAGTATCAAACAAGAGCAGTATAGGACATGCAAGTTGCTCAAAGCATACAGGCAAATTCGTACGTGAAAGTATTTTTTTCTTTTTGAAAACGGAACATGAAAGGAATTTTTTTTAGAATGCTCTTGGCATGTCGCTAACATGTGATAGTTAACCGACCTCAATAGACGGCAGAAACGCCAGCCCGCCGCACTTTGATAGAGACGAGGAGGGAGAAGCGATACAGGCTGCTGGATTACTAGAGATAGGTGTCGCACAGAAGCCAAGAAATATGGTGTTAGCGTGGGTTAGCCATTTAATAGTATGATACTACACTGGGCTGCCGTGTTTCGTACTCTTCCAGTCCACTGTGGAGATGATTGGTTAATTTTATATCGCTGAATAATATTAAATATTATGAGTGCAGACGCTCCACCACGAGGTTCCTTGCTCCTTCTCGGTCATCCGGAATCTATGTTCTTTCACTCTATTTTTTTATGTGAGCTTTGTTCATCCTTTTGCCAACACGCAAAACATCTAGCATCAAGGTGCACGTGTTATGCAAGGATCGTTCCATCTATATGAAGAACACGTGGGACTGGAACTACGAGACGAACATGTACCCATGAGTGGACGTACGAACCTGAGTAATGTAGCGCAGTAAGTGAAGTAGAAAGGCACAAATGGTATGAACATGCGTGGCATATAGGGTGTGTTTGGTTGCGTTCTCGTCTTAGCATAGTTGTTCTCTCTTTATGCATGCTCAACTCAACACCCCTCTTCATGCATGCTCTCTTCATGCATGCTTCTAGTGTATTTGTGCTAAACTAGTGTGGACTCATGCACCCTCCATACACTCCACCAAACACCCAAAAGTAGGTCGAGAAGGGAACTCTTGGGCGGCATTTGTCTCTTACTACGTACTACCACTAAATGTTGTACGTGCAATGCACGGTGATGTTATGGAGTACGTGCCTAAGTACTCTACTACTACTATATTAGTTGGAGGCACATATTAATTTTTATATTTGTTTACGTGTATGCCCCGAGACCTTCCAACTAGACGTGTCTTTGTCTCTAGGTCGCACTTTGTATCGTTCATACCACTAAGTACTACTACGTGTGGTCTCCGACCCAGAAGTGGAAGAAGTGGAGACGCTCTACCACGTTGTTTTTTTCGCTGGGCTCTACCATGCTGTTCATGTCCCACTCCTTTTGCTGACGTGTGGGACATCCAGCACGTGCCGTGTTTGGCACCCTTCGTCGTAAGAGTTGAAACGCTAGCATTCATCAGAAATAAAAAATAATTATAAATCGGCAGTGATACTATTTTTTTGCGAACCAATCAGCAGTGATACTATACCACGCGGTTTCCTTGCTCCTCGATATCAGAAAGAATACTACTCCGTTCGCCAACATGTGGGACGTCGACCATCCTGGTCCACTTGCCATGCACGCAGAACTCCAAGGGAGTCACCCAGGTCATCACGCCGCAGTAACAATGACTAATGAGCCGTCAAATCAGAGGCCCACTTCCCACTTTGAAGTTGCTTGGACGAAGGAACCATCATGACTTCGTTGAATTCCGGTTCTTGAAGAAAACTAATGTACCAGCAGTACTGCTAGCTACAGTAGTTACTCCAACAGAGGCCTCCTTTCGTTCATAGGATAGGCATATGAAAATCATAGGAAGTGAGATGACATGCATCTCAATTCCTATAGAGAAAGAGATGCCATTTGATGCTTAGGATAGGATTTTTTACATTTAGTCTAGGCTAATGTACTAGTAATTTGCTCTAAAAACTACAGTAGTAACTAGTAGTACTGGTACATGCTCGTACTCAGACACACACACACACTAACTAGTAGTACTACTACTTCTCACATGCTGGCCAGACGCCGTTGTTCTCCTTCCCGGCTTTGTCGGCGACACCCCACCGTGCTTGGATCTCCGCCGACCTCTCCGCAGCAGCGCGTGCGTCCTTTTCTTTCTTGCGGCGGCGGGCCTCTCTTTTCTTGAGTGCTTTCTGCCTTTTCCGCTCCCTCTGTGCGGCTTTGGCCGCCTCTTGCTCTACCGCCCATTTGGCCTTGGCATCTTCAAATTCCTCCCACATAGTTGTGAGGTCGCGAGCGGCGATGAACTCGGCACGGCGGGATGCCATCGCTTCCCTACCATTTTGTGTGCGGTCGTGGGCGGTGAGGAACTCGGTGCGGAGGGATGCCATCACTGCCTTACCGGTTAGTATGCGGCGCGGTGGCATGAACGACGCTTGGTGAGAGCTCTGGGGTGGAGTGGCCGGACAACCGTATAGTGCATTGGTTTGTCAAGAGCTCAAGGACAGAAGACGAAGCAAATTTGGATTCCCCTTCAATCCTAGTCATTTATTACCAAGTAAAATGCATTGGCGGTCATCGAACTTGTCTTGATAGCTCACTTTGATCATTGTATACGAGATATGGTGATTATACGGTCCTTGGCTCAGCATATAGCTCCGTATTTGTCTGGTTGACCAGTCAAACAGTCTGCATGCGCCTCATCAGCTCGTGTTATTTATCTATCTACGCGGGCCTACGTGTCAATGGAGAAAGAAATACTGTAAAAACCAAAATTATGCTAGAGTCCGGACCGCTTCCGGAGCCCGCTCTCACCGCCCTGGCCCCTCAAGACGCCAGCTGCCCGCCGGATGCATGCATAGAAAGTAGTACTCCTTATGTGGAGGAGAGAGAGGCATTGAAAAAGTCAAGGAGTGGGCTCTGCAAGAGCCCGTATCTACACGTGCTCCTAGGTATAAAAAAGTAATTCTAAAAAAGGCATAAAAACAATTGTGTCTTAAAAAAAGTTAAAAACATTTGAGAGGAAATAGATAGAGAGAAAGTGAGAAAAAGCTGTAACCTGGCATTACATGAGGAAGGAGGGAGTGGTGCACATGCCAAGTTCACTGGGTTGCCGTGTTTCACACTCCTCCGTCGTAACAGTGGAGACAATAGCTTTCATCAAAAATAAACAATGAATACTCGTTGCTCGTCCTCTATATCGGAAAGAATACTTTCATTCGCCGACATGTGGGACGTCGACCATCCTGGTCCACCTGCCATGCACAAAATTATCCTGGTCTACCCCGGTCGTATCGCATGCCCAACCTTTCCCACTGTAAGTTGTTCGGACGAAGGAACCATCATGACATCATTGAATTCCGCTTCTTCAAGAAAACTTGCTGTACCCGCAATACTGCTACCACACGCGAAGACTGGACGGCACTGTACCACGTCATATCACTGAAACCCACTAGGCCAAACTAGCCCGCCTAGGTCATCTATTTTGGAACGGAGGGAGTACGTCTCTGCACTGCTATGATTTTGTGTTGCACGCCATATCATGAAACCACTAGGCCAAACTAGCCCGCCTAGGTCATCGATCGTTAAGCCTACAATTTTAGGAACTAGGGCTATTGGTCGATCGACGAGGGATAAGTATAAGTGTACCACGAGCTCATCAGCCCCAATGTTTCTCTTCGGTGAGTGTTTTGCAAGTACTATAGCTCGCACAGTAGCTAGCCTACTAACACCAAGAATCATCAAACAAGCCCTGCTGATATGATAAACAGTTCAAACTTACATCTAATCATGCCATATATTACATCAAAAGCTAGTGAGGATACATCTGTTTCCATAACTCGGAGAGGGTTCGCATGATTCATCGCATGATTCACTATCAAACAAAAGTAGCAAGATCCGCCCACACAAGACAGTGCACTAGCCCTAAGATGGTTTGATAACACGCATCATTCTGGTAATTAAACACAAGGCAATGCAAACTACCCTGAAGGATTAGCGCGACCAACTATTTCTTGTCATCAATCTCTCGGGCAATGACAACAGCACGGACAACGGCATGGTAATCGATTTCTAGGGCGATGTCCGCAGGACTGACCGCGACATCGAAATCGATCTCTGGGGCGATGTCCACAGGATGGACAGCGGCATCGGAATCGACCTCCGGGGCGATGCCAACAGGACGGGCCACAACATCGGAATCATCAAGGACGTCCACTGGCACCTGCACAACCCTAACATATTAGCAAGCACATTGCAAATAATCAAAAACCACAACTATGGTAATAAGCCATTATTTTTTAACTTGTGCAGCTCACCTGGGGATCTCATCCCTCCGGGGGCCATCTCCTCGTCCTCAATGGGGGCCATCACCTTGCCAGGGGAATACTGCTTCTCAACGGTGACTATCTCCTCAAACTCGGTCTTGAGCCTCACATAGGTGGCAATCAGAGTTCCTGGGGTAGGCACGGTGGGGCCCTTGCTGTTCTTCCAACTTCCTTTGAGGAGTTCGTCCACCAACGTCCTCAACTCTTTGGCCAATGCTTGTTTCTTGGAGTTGTTCGTCTCCATGGGTTGGCCCGCCAACATGGTCAACTCGTTGGTCGGTGCTCGCTTCCTGGAGATCGCTGTCTCCAGTGGGTTGTCCGCCGACAACTCTTTGCCTAGTGCTCCAGGATCCATCAATGAACTGACAAACAAAAAGCAATCGAAAGGAAACCACAATTGCAATGAAAACAGGAAAAGAATAGGATGTGAGAATCGGTCGGTGCTTCACAAAAAGAAGATTCTTGGGATGAAAATATAGCAGCATAACTGATTCGCCCACCTTTCCTTCGTCGGTACAGAAGAAAAATGGCAGAAGTGAGTAGCCTGGAGTGAGGTTTTCTTCAAGAAAGGGAAGAAAGGGCTTGAACGAGCATTCCGGTGAAATGATGATTGCTTCGTCTAGTCCAACTTGGAGGCCACCTTACCACTGCTGGTAAAGGTGTGGGTTTTGTGATATGACGGGTCATGACGACCACACCGGGGTCACAGGTGAGTCTCGACTGTAGCACCTCGCTGTGATTTGGTGGATGGCACGCGGGCCCGAATGCTTTGAAATGTCCCGCATGTAGATAGAGCGGCTAGTCATATAGGAGTGCTCAATATTGTGCACCGCGACCAAGGCAGAGAGGAAAATGAGAGAACTACATAATTGATGCATGAGTTTAATTAGGGTAGTTTTGTAAAGTACGAGATACATTCCTCCAATCGTAAAATGCCTTGGTTCATGAGATTTGAGATTTGAGCCCTATAAATCGGAAGGGAGGGAGTACTGCACACGGTGTAGTCTAGTCACTTGTTGAAATCTCTAGAAAGGCAAATACTCCTTTCCGGTTTACAGGGCTATACTGCTCCCTCTGTCTAGGTGTTTAAGTCATCTTAGAAAAACCAAATAGTCCCAAAACACTTAGGCGCGGTGCATTAACTTCTACCTTGTTTCTTGACATATCAACCAATACGAGATGAGAGGTGTGCATGCTTTTAATGACTTGCAATGGCTAGTTCATAGCATGCAATGCTATTAATTAGCAAATAAACATTGGTGACCCCAGGAGGAAACGGTGCTAAGCGCGTAGACCTATGCAGAATGAGTATCAACCAATGGATAATGGAGTTTAATTGTTAAACAATAGCAATTTTGTCTCATGCAAGAGCCTGACTAGTACTCCAAGGAACCGCACCACGCGAGCATTCGCAACTGCCACGTTCGGGTTGTGCTTGGCTCTTCGCCTCTCCGAGAAGACGAACAATAATGATGTTACTCTTACTTCTACAGTATCGAATCCACTGCTACATGTCCGTCCACCTCGTGCGGGAGGGATAGCGAAAGCTTCAACTTACTGCTCCTGCCTTTGCGTCTATGACAGGTGGGCCCAACAGGTGGTTGGCCCTCCTGTCATGCAGCCAAAGGCAGGTGCAGTTAAGGCACCGGAGCTCAGTCCGCGAGGGAGAGGGCATTGTAGTAATCAAATTTCTCGGTCTTGTACGAGTTGACGAAGATAGGGGTTGCTTGCTTGCTAGGGTTTCTCACTACGTATATATAGGCCGAAGCCTCCGCGCTTGCTTGCTAGGGTTGCTCTATTCACACACTCTCATCCTCTCTAGATTTAAACAAGATAGGGGTAGTAACACTGTCTTTCTCCCTTCAAAAAACACTGGCTTTCTATCCTCACCGCTGGTTACAGATCCAGACGTATCCCCCTCCGCCAGTGAAGGGGAGGAGGGGCAGCGTTTAGGCCGTCATTGACAGTGAGGGAGGAGACCCACTGCCAGCCGCACCGTTATCTCTGGCCGAGCGCCGGTGTGGGAGGTCCTCTGATCCCTTCGTCGTTGCCTGTGGGTGGATCCGGCCTCCCGCCGCCCACCTATCCACATCCCGACGACCTTCAGGTATATCTTCGTTCGAAACCGCCTTAGCTCTACTTCCCCAGCTCACTACGTCGCTGCATGTGCATCATTTTCTACCTCTCAGCCCCTCTCGATCGGATGGTCCAACGTCACATATTTTTTCTTCTATTGTTAGAGGTAAAGCTACTTCATGGAGTCAAATCTTGTACTCCCTCCGTCCGAAAATACTTGTCATTGAAATGGATGTATCTAGATGTATTTTAGTTCTAGACACATCCATTTTGATGACAAGTAATTCCGGACGGAGGGAGTACTTGGTTCAAACAGGAAATAAAGTGGGGGTGGGGGAATTTAGTATGTACATCGGACTTGGTACAAACAGGAAGGAAAGGGGGTGAAAGTAGTACAGACTGGTCATCCAACCAGTCTCTTGGTCGAAAAGGGAAATATAGGGGTAACGCTGTACACAGTGGCATGACCAGGACTAGATTTGCTATCCACCCATAGGAGTAGGTGGCTAGAGTGAACAAAAATGGGACCAACCCAGATATGTTTCTTGGATGTTTGTTTCTCGGGGCAACAAACTATGAATCACCACATCATGCCCCTATTTATGTACATGGTGCTGGACTGCTGGTGCACGCACTGTCCCATGCCCTTATACCAAATATTTAGTGTAGCGACCAGACCTCAAACAGTCCGATCTCTGTGCTCTGGTGTCATCCCTGGATCAGTAATGCTGACACCACACAGTACTCGGAGGATTTATAGCAGAGTAGCAATCACACACTTATTACATCGAGTGTCTCAAAAGAGAACTTATTACAATAAATATGGCTTAAGGCCATCTAATAACGATAACAGCGGAAGGCTTGGAAGATAAGTGAGTCCATCAACTCCAACGGCATCACTGAGTATAGAACCACGACCTAAAACTCCTCAATTGTCGTCTGAAAAGTCTGCAACATTAACATTGCAGCCCGAAAACGGGTCAGCACATGGAATATGCTGGCAAGGTAACACATAGAGAGTTATGGAATGCAACAACTATACTATATGCATATTTGGCTGGTGGAAATCTCTATGGTTATAGTTTTTGCGTAAAGCCAATTTTTCCCTACTTCAAAGGAATAAAATTAATTACTATCATGGTGGTTGTTAAACATTGAGAATGGTTGACAGCATTCTCAATCCCAATTAAGTAACATCATTAAAACCCCACAAAATTAATTTAGAGTAACATGTTGAGATTCACATGATAATCCAGGTACTAGATACTCAAGATGTCCATAACCGGGGACACGGCTAACCATGATTAGTTTGTTACACTCTACAGAGGTTTGCGCACTTTTCCCCACAAGACTCGATCGCCTCCGTTTGGTTTCTCGCACTACAGGGTGTTTGAGAAGACGGATGACCGAGACACAGTCTTTCAGAAGCGCTAGCACCTTACGACGGATAGACCGGTACACCTACTTTCCCCTAATCTGCTAGTCTACCCTGTAAGAGTTCGCACAACTTAGTCAACTATGCCAGAGCCCATAATGGCTTGTGGCTGCACACGGAAGTTTCTAGTATGAATAATCTCATGATCCCTTTGGGCCTGGGTGGCGGTCCAAATAAAAACAGGCAAGTCCTGGAATCCCCAGGTGCCTCAATCCACCCAGATGTGTGTTAGGTTGCCACCTTAGATAAACCCTTAATTATCAATCTCACATCTGTCATGGATATCACTCACCCAATCCACGTCTACTAGCATAGCATGGCATAATGAGCAAACATAGAAGTAACTCCCAAAGGTTTGATAATAAACAGGTAATAGGTACTACCTCATCTACTTCCCATCCCACAATTTAATTAGATCCTAATCATGCAATGTGTGAAGATTGATCTAATGCAATAAAACTGGGTTGTAGAAAAGGTATGATCAAAGTGTTACTTGCCTTGCTGATGATCCGCGTAACCTAGAGATTCGAAGTAACAGGCGGCGCACTCCAGGTATTCTATCGCAGACAAACAACAAGCATACAATAAGTACTCATCTAATGCACAGGTAAAACTCAAATAGAAGATCTAACCAGAAAGTTCAACTTAAGAACCCTGGTTTGCAAAAAGAATCAAATCGAACGAAGCAAAAGAAATCAAACGGCGAAAGAAAACAACTTCGTTCTAGTAATCTGGATGTAGGGCAAATTTTACAGTAGCAAAAACATGTTTAAGTTGATTATTCGGAAAGAGGGTTTCGAGACGAAACTCCAGGCGCTTGAATCGCCTGATTCCGATAAACGAGCGAAAAGTTATACTAAAACGAAAATCGGATCAGAAATCGCGATCAGAAAATAACCGTGAAAAATCCGACGAAAAAGAAAAACGACGAACATATTTTTTTTTTTAAAAACAGCACGGTAAACGAGGCGGCGGCGAACCTCGGGCGGCGCGCTGCTCCGGCGAGCCGGCGGCGGCAGCGGCGGCGGCTGGGGCGGGGCTAGGGTTAGGCGGCGGTGGCTGGGCTCTCTCTCGGCTCGGGCCTCGGGCGCCTTATAAAGGCCCCGGCCAAGGAGTCCTGGCCGAGTACGGCCCGTAGTCGGTTCCGGGTTTCTTTTTAAATAATTCCACTCGGAATAAAAATAAAAATAAATACTAAATGGACTCCAAAAATCACGAAATAAATTTTGCCGGGTTTCTAAAATCAAGCCCGATAAAGTGAACATTTATCTGGGCCCAAACTAGAACTTTGAAAAATGCGCATTTTTCCTAAATTCAATTAAAAATACCAAAAAACTCCGAAATAAATCTTATTTGATTTTTTTATTAAATCCTCAATATTTCTATATTTTGGGAAAGTCATTTTATTCCCTCTCTCATATTTTTGTAATAGAAATAATTGATGATAAAATAAATAAAATCAAATGATCCTGTTTACATAATTTGAGAAAACTCAAATATGTAAATAACGAAATCCCCAACTCTCTCCGTGGGTCCTTGAGTTGCTTAGGATTTTCTAGGATCAAACCAAAAGCAAAATAAAATATGATATGCATGATGACCTAATGTATAACATTCCAAATTGAAAATTTGGGATGTTACAAACCTACCCCCCTTAAGATGAATCTCGCCCTCGATATTCGGGTTGGCTAGAAAATAGGTGAGGGTGGTCTTTGAGCAAATCTTCCTCTCGCTCCCAGGTGGCTTCATCCTCCGTATGGTGGCTCCACTGAACTTTGCAAAACTTGATAACCTTGCTGCGAGTAACTCGACTGGCAAACTCGAGGATCTTGACTGGTTTCTCCTCATAGGTCAAATTGTTATCCAACTGAATTGCTTCTAATGGCGCTGTGTCTCTCAAGGGTATGTCAGCCATCTCCGCGTGACACTTCTTCAACTGAGAAACGTGGAACACATCATGCACTCCTGCCAATACTTCTGGCAATTCCAACTTGTAGGCCACTTCTCCCATACGCTCCAAAACTCGATATGGTCCTACAAATCGTGGCGCTAACTTCCCCTTAACTCCAAAGCGCTTAATCCCTCGAAGTGGGGATACTCGAAGATAAACTCTATCTCCAACTTCGTAAACTGTCTCCTTGCGTTTAGAATCTGCATAGCTCTTCTGCCTGGACTGGGCTACCTTGAGCCTATCGCGAATCAACTTCACCTTCTGTTCAGACTCTTTAATCAGATCTGGTCCAAACAACTGACGGTCTCCAACTTCGTCCCATGACAACGGTGTCCTGCACCTCCTTCCGTACAAAGCTTCGAAAGGTGCCATCTTCAAACTGGTCTGATAGCTATTATTGTAAGAGAACTCTGCATATGGCAAATTATCGTCCCAACTAGGTCCATAATCTAGCGCACAAGCTCTCAGCATATCCTCCAAAATCTGATTGACTCTCTCGGTCTGTCCATCTGTCTGCGGGTGAAAAGCTGTACTAAATTCTAGCCTAGTACCCAAAGTCTCATGCAACTGCTTCCAGAACTTTGAGGTAAACTGGGTTCCTCTATCTGATACGATGCTCCTCGGAACTCCATGCAAACATACGATCCTGGTCATGTATATCTTTGCCAACTTAGCACTGGTGTAAGTGGTCTTTACTGGGATGAAATGAGCTACCTTCGTCAATAGATCAACTACAACCCAAATCGAGTCATAGCCTGAACGAGTCCTTGGTAATCCCGTGATAAAATCCATGCCTAACTTATCCCACTTCCATTCGGGTATCGGCAATGGTTGCAACAATCCTGCTGGCTTCTGATGCTCTGCCTTTACTCTTTGACATACGTCACAAACTGCTACATACTCCGCAATATCCTTTTTCATTCCGGTCCACCAGAAAATATCCTTCAAATCCAAATACATCTTGGTATTTCCTGGGTGAATCGAATATGGTGAATCATGTGCCTCCTGCAAAATCAACTTTCTGATTTCCGGGTCATTGGGTATATAAACACAGTCTTCAAACCATAGGGTGTCGTGCTCATCCTCACGAAATCCTTTAGCTTTTCCTTCTTTCATCTTCTCCTTTATGGAAGCAATCTCCTTGTCAGATTTTTGAGCTTCTCTGATTCTGTCCATCAATGTTGACTGAATCTCCAATGCTACTACATAGCCTCTCGGAACTATTTCCAAACATAGTTCACGAAAATTTTCTGCTAACTCCTTGGGTATTTCTCCCGTCATTAACGTATTGACATGGCTCTTGCGGCTTAATGCATCAGCTACTACATTAGCTTTTCCGGGATGGTAATGTAATTTCATATCATAATCCTTGATAAGCTCCAACCATCTCCTTTGTCTGAGGTTCAACTCCTTCTGCCGTGAAAATGTACTTCAAACTCTTATGATCCGTGTACACCTCACAATGATTTCCGATGAGGAAATGTCTCCATGTATTCAATGCATGCACTACGGCTGCTAACTCAAAATCATGCGTGGCATAATTCAATTCGTGGGGCTTTAGTTGTCGTGAAACATACGAAACAACTCTTCCTTCCTGCATAAGCACTGCTCCAAGTCCTCGACGTGAAGCGTCGCAATACACCTCATAATCCTTGGTTTGATCTGGCAAAATCAACACTGGTGAGGTAACCAAGCGTTTCTTCAACTCCTGGAAACTAGCCTCACACTCCTCAGTCCATTTGAACTTGGTATCCTTCTTCAGCAACTCCGTCATAGGTTTCGCGATCTTTGAGAAATTCTCAATAAATCTCCGGTAGTACCCTGCGAGTCCAAGAAAACTCCGGATCTCTCCAACGGTAGTTGGGGCTTCCCACTTGGTTACAGTTTCAACTTTAGCGGGATCTACTGCTATACCTTCTCCAGATATAACGTGTCCGAGGAATCCTACTTCCTTCAACCAAAATTCACATTTGCTGAACTTGGCGTATAATTGGTGTTCTCTGAGCTTTCCAAGTACCAAACGCAAATGTTCCTTATGCTCCTCTTCATTCTTCGAATATACCAGGATATCATCAGTGAACACTACGATGAACTTATCCAAAAACTCCATAAACACTTTGTTCATCATGTTCATAAAATAGGCAGGCGCGTTAGTCAGTCCAAATGACATAACGGTATACTCATACAGTCCATATCTTGTGGTGAATGCTGTCTTAGGTATATCCTGTTCTCGAATCTTCAACTGGTGGTATCCTGATCGCAAATCGATCTTGGAAAACACTTAGCTCCTTGCAATCGAACAAACAGATCATTGATCATTGGTAGCGGGTACTTGTTCTTGATTGTTACTTCGTTCAATCCTCGATAGTCAACAACCATCCTTAACGATCCATCCTTCTTCTCCACTAGAAGTACTGGTGATCCCCAAGGCGAAGAACTTGGGCGAATATATCCCTTATCTAGTAACTCCTTAATTTGCTTCTTAATTTCCACCAAATCTTTTGCTGGCATCCTATATGGTCTCTTCGATATTGGCCCAGTGCCTGGCAAAAGCTCAATCAAAAACTCAATGTCTCTATCCGGTGGCATGCCTGGCAACTCTTCGGGAAATACATCAGGAAAATCCTTTACCACTGGTACTTCCTCCTGCACCACTCCTGATAAGGAATTTACTTATGTCCTGTTTGGCGCATGTCGGGATACATACTTGATCCTTCTTCCTTCTGGCGTTGTGAGCAAAATTGTCTTACTGGCGCAATCGATGTTTCCTCCATACATCACAGCCAATCCATACCAAGAATCACATCCAGACCTTGGGATTCCAAAATAATTAAATCCGTTGGGAAAACATGCCTTCCTATACTTAATGGCACTTGAAAACATCCTTGACTGGCCATGTACTCCGCTCCTGGTGAGCTTACTAGCATAGGTGTTTTAAGAATCCTAGTGGGCAGGCTATACTTTTCCACAAATCCCCTTGATATGTATGAATGCGATGCACCAGTATCAAAAGAACGAGTGCATTAAATGACTTAACCAAAAACGTACCTATTACTGCATCGGGCTGAGCTTCCACCTCCTCCACATTAACGTGGTTCACCTGTCCCCTGTTGAAAGGGTTCGGCTTCTTTCCAGAGCTTCCATTGCCGTTTTGTCCTTCAGGACAGTCATTTGCATAATGTCCTAGCTTCGAACACTTATAGCAAGTGACGTGGCTCAAGTCCTTCTTGGCTGGGGTTGATGGGGTGCTGCAGTTCTGGCCATTGCTTCCTCCATTCCCATTACCATTCTTGGTGCCATTGTGATTGTGCGAGCTACCTACTGCATGGGTATGCTGAAATTGTCCTCCCGGTCTAGGGGTAAAACGAGGCTTCTGCTGAGCTCCTGAATTATACTTTCCTTGTCCATACTTCCTCTTGCGGTTCTCAATTTGCTGCTGCTTCCCTTCCATCATAAGAGCATGATCTACCAACTCCTGGTAGTTGTTGAAGGTGGCTACCATCAACTGCATACTCAACTCATCATTCAGTCCTTCCAGGAATTTCTCCTGCTTAGCTGCATCTGTAGCAACGTCATCTGGGGCATAACGTGCTAGCTTACTAAACTCCTCCACATACTGGCCAACTGTCCATCCTCCTTGGCGCAAGTTACGAAACTCACGCTTCTTCATGGCCATTGCTCCTGCTGAAACATGGGCAGTACGAAAAGCCTGCTGAAACTGGTCCCATGTGACAGTGTCGACCGGGAAGGTGGCTGTGAAATTCTCCCACCAAGATGCTGCGGGTCCTTCTAACTGATGTGCGGCAAACTTCACCTTCTCCGCATCTGCGCATCCTGCTGTGGTCAACTCCCTAACTATCTTGCGGAGCCAATCATCTGCTACTATCGGCTCGGTGCTACTGGATAACACCGGCGGATTCAGCCTAAGGAAACGGGCTAAGTGGTCAACAGGTGGTGGTGGTGGGTTGTTGTTGTTGTTCCCTTGATTCTGATTTTGAACTAGCAACTGCATCAAGGTGTTCTGCTGCTGGATCAACTGGGTGAGCTCCGGCGGAAAGGCAAATCCGGGGTCACGTCTCGGAGGCATCTGAGGGTTTAGAAAAGATGAGATATAAGAATAGAGGGGGTCTAAAGAGAAAACACTACCCATATGCACATGAGGCAAAAGCACACAATTCACTTCATTCAATCAAACAAAGGCATACAATCGATCTAACTATCGCAAAAGTGCTCGGACTACTATATTTACATGGTGGACTACTACTACTGATGAGGTGGTCTACTAGAAATATTCTACGGTTGTAGACTCCATGATATCGGCTCCTGCTTCATCCACATAGTCATCATCGCTACTATCTTGCTCCGAGTCGGTGCCATCGATGATGATGTAGTCTTCCGGGCTAATCTCCTTGGGTTCTTCGTCTTCATCTACTGGTGTCAGGCCTCCCATAAATATTTCAATCTTCCTAATCAGATCGTCATTCTTCTCCACCAATACTTCAATTTCTTCTTCATAATCTTCGCGTGTAGCCTTGAGTTCTTCCTCTAGTTCCTTGATTCTAGTCTTAGCCTTCTTCAGATCTATCATGTCGGCGCACATCTGATTCTCCTGTCGTCGAATGTGCTGGTTTAACTCCTGGATAAAAGCTACAATTGATCTATCTTTCCTGGTGCTAATCATCTCCCAGTGTTCATCTCGGCGTCCACAAATCTGGTAGATAGTATCCTTGAGATCCTTGCGGTAGATTTCTCCAATGCGTCCCATGGCGATGTGGGCTGCCATGCTCTTTCCTAGACTCCAAGTTGGTGCATCAAAAGAAAACTCTATGGGCTCAGTGACTGGCATGAACGTCCTTCCTGGAACTTGAACTTGAATCATCCAGCGCTCTTCTTCAGGTAAAGTGGCGTTGTAGGTTCCCGTGAAGCTTGGTACTCCTATGTTCAGGTATCTAGTGACTTCCTTCAAGTGGCGTCCAAAGGGTGTATCTTCATCTGGTTGTGTGAACTTGTTCCTTGCATCCGCCATCCTAAAGAGTAGAAAAGATGAGAAGTCAGAAGAGAAGAGAGTGAGTAGTGATCTAGGTCTTTAGCTTAGTGGTCGTGTCCTACAGTCAGCGTGTGCTCTGATACCATCTCTGTAGCGACCAGACCTCAAACAGTCTAATCTCTGTGCTCCGGTGTCATCCCTGGATCAGTAATGCTGACACCACACAGTACTCAGAGGATTTATAGCAGAGTAGCAATCACACACTTATTACATCGAGTGTCTCAAAAGAGAACTTATTACAATAAATATGGCTTAAGGCCATCTAATAACGATAACAGCGGAAGGCTTGGAAGATAAGTGAGTCCATCAACTCCAACGGCATCACTGAGTATAGAACCACGACCTAAAACTCCTCAATTATCGTCTGAAAAGTCTGCAACATTAGCGTTGCAGCCCGAAAACGGGCCAGCACATGGAATATGCTGGCAAGGTAACACATAGAGAGTAATGGAATGCAACAGCTATACTATATGCATATTTGGCTGGTGGAAAGCTCTATGGTTACAGTTTTTGCGTAAAGCCAATTTTTCCCTACTTCAAAGGAATAAAATTAATTACTATCATGGTGGTTGTTAAACATTGAGAATGGTTGACAGCATTCTCAATCCCAATTAAGTAACATCATTAAAACCCCACAAAATTAAATTAGAGTAACATGTTGAGATTCACATGATAATCCAGGTACTAGATACTCAAGATGTCCATAACCGGGGACACGGCTAACCATGATTAGTTTGTTACACTCTGCAGAGGTTTGCGCACTTTTCCCCACAAGACTCGATCGCCTCCGTTTGGTTTCTCGCACTACAGGGTGTTTGAGAAGACGGATGACCGAGACACAGTCTTTCAGAAGCGCTAGCACCTTACGACGGATAGACTGGTACACCTACTTTCCCCTACATCTGCTAGTCTACCCTGTAAGAGTTCGCACAACTTAGTCAACTATGCCAGAGCCCATAATGGCTTGTGGCTGCACACGGAAGTTTCTAGTATGAATAATCTCATGATCCCTTTGGGCCTGGGTGGCGGTCCAAATAAAAATAGGCAAGTCCTGGAATCCCCAGGTGCCTCAATCCACCCAGATGTGTGTTAGGTTGCCACCTTAGATAAACCCTTAATTATCAATCTCACATCTGTCATGGATATCACTCACCCAATCCACGTCTACTAGCATAGCATGGCATAATGAGCAAACGTAGAAGTAACTCCCAAAGGTTTGATAATAAACAGGTAATAGGTACTACCTCATCTACTTCCCATCCCACAATTTAATTAGATCCTAATCATGCAATGTGTGAAGATTGATCTAATGCAATAAAACTGGGTTGTAGAAAAGGTATGATCAAAGTGTTACTTGCCTTGCTGATGATCCGCGTAACCTAGAGATTCGAAGTAACAGGCGGCGCACTCCAGGTATTCTATCGCAAGCATACAACAAGCATACAATAAGTACTCATCTAATGCACAGGTATTCTATCGCAGACAAACAACAAGCATACAATATTTACAGATTTGTTTTTTTAGAGTAGCATGCTTGGCAGTATGAGATGCTATTTGTTTATTCAGCTGCACAGTGACTACTCTTGTCCTCACCTCACGTACCACACATAGGTTGATTTTTTTTTATTCCGGCAACACAGCATAGCAACCTGTCTAACGCATGGCAGCGAGCGCCTGCCTCGGGCTTCTGCCCAAAAAATGAGCAGCACGTGGATGTTTCTAATCCTATGGAATCAGTACTACCAGACCAGCTTTCCCATGAAACACTATTCACCTTTCCCGTGTTCCGAACGGTTGGAAGGGAAAGAATACCGTAGGAATTGTGTTCCTAGGAAAATCCTGCACCAAACATGTGAACCGAACGCAGCCTTAGCTGTTCTTAATCTAATGTCCCTGGTAAAAATGAAGCCATGCCACTGTTATAAGCCATGACAAGTTTAGCCAAATGTTTTTGCCTGTAATTGTTTGAGACTCTGACTGTTTCCTCTGTGCCTTTTTGTGCAAACAGGGATATCCAATTCACCTGGTTGCTGTTGCGACCTTTTGGTGCACTGCACAAAACTCTTCTTAAAAGAAGTGACTTTTGTGCTGTTTAACTGGAATGTCAGAATGGAACAGTTGGTTCATTTTGGTGGAACTGCACAAAGGGAGATCTGTGTTCCAATCCTCATCATCCATATTGGCGCCATAACCTTCCTTTAGGTAAGAATGATATTTAGTGCATGTGTTCATCTCTATTTTCCGACTGCCATGAGAAAATAATGCTGTTTTTTACTAGTACACTTGTACTCCCTCATTGACAAAACCAATTCTGAATTAGAAGGCCAATCATGTACTTGGTTTCACCAACTGGTGAGGAGAAAGAGAAACAGAGCATG
Organism: Triticum urartu; assembly: GCF_056163025.1. Classification (NCBI taxonomy): domain Eukaryota; kingdom Viridiplantae; phylum Streptophyta; class Magnoliopsida; order Poales; family Poaceae; genus Triticum; species Triticum urartu. The sequence continues at coordinate 444,521,088 of NC_141874.1, read as the reverse complement.
AAGAGGAAGAAGAAGAAGAATAAATAGTGCCAAGGCGATCTTGCTGAAGCCAGAGGCCTCAGTCGAGGCCATTCAAGGGCTCCGGCAATGACTACCTTACATGTGAGACTATCCTCCAGGGAGCCCTTCCACTTCTGCTGTCTCTCTTAATTAATTAGGAGTACTTAAGTACCACTAATTTATTACTGCCTAATTTTCGTGTTGGAGTTAAACAAATCTTTAGTAGGACCTAAGGCCTTCATGTCTTATGGGACTACATGAATAAGTTTTTTTCTCAGGTTGGTACGGGCCTAAGGCCTTCATCCATATTAGTTTGCTGTCATCTCTATTTGTATCGTGCTACTGTCATGAGAAACTCCTTTATCTTTGCACGTTAAAGTTTCGCAACCTATGGTTAATGGCAATGCTTTGAGTGTTGAGTTGAGCTAATTGGCACTGATTAAATAAACTAATACCTCTCTTTAAGAAAGACTACTATGTTGCTAACTTTACCCATTAAGATAATGAGGGTGCTTCTATTTGTTAGTGTATGTTTCATAAACTAGTCCCACTATTACAGTAATCTCACCCTCTCAATATATGTGCCAACAGGGATGCTCGATTTTGGTGGAACTGCACAAAAACTTTGGGTGCTTCATTGCCTCGACAGCTTCCGTCCTTTCCTGTCAGTCGCTAAACTCCGCATGCTTTCTTCCTTTGCTGTCAGTTGCTTGGCTTATCTCGGCTTCCAGTCAAAGGAAATAGTAATTGATATGCTACCTCACACAGGTTGGTACTGGTCTTTATCCTGATTATTGTGCCTGTCATATGTATTGGTAATTTGGTATTGTGTTACTGTTTGCCGATTTCATAAAGGAGTAATTTGGAGCCTGAACTCGCAGGCAAATCATTACATCGGGTGATTTCAGTAGAACTGCACAAAATGATCAGATGGACAGGTACTTATGCTGCTGCTATGTACTCCAAAGTTCACTCAGACAAGCATCGATGTTGACAGGAAGTGCCTATATTCATTCGAGTATCAACCGGCGTCAACCAATTGTCAAACTCCAAGTGTTAGGAGAGTGAACGCCAAAAATATTGCTTGGTGCATAGCCCAGAAAAACGCAGTCCAGTCTTTGGTCCCAACTTGTGCCTTTTGGTTATCGGCACATATGGTAGCGAACTATATGGCATGGAGTCTAAAGATTCCAGACAAGTTGGTTGACGCGTATATTCATCTGGCACTTAATTAGTCTGCACGCCAAGGATGCTCCATTTCAGTTGAACTACACAAAAAATTTGGGTGGTTCATTTTCTCAACCGCCTCCTTTCTCGTCTTCAATGTAGAATTTTGGCGAGATACAGGACCAAGATGACCCAGTAAACTGGTTAGATGAAAGTAGTGGCCAAGTTGCTCAAACCTCCCTCGGCACGAGGCCACTATTTGAGTATAAACCTACAAGCAAAGTTCAGACTGTCTGTGCTACCTCTTATGTACTCGAAAGTTTACTCGTACAGTTTTAGCAAGAAGTACCTCCGATTGAACACCATTTACCAGTCTGTACCCTAGGTAATTAAAGTTCGTCCATGGATCATATTGGCTGTGATCTCAATCATTTGGATGCATAGACATACTGAACATGTGTATATCTGAATCTTTTTGTAAATTATGTATGAATATTGTCGTGTGATCTATCAATCATTTGGATGCATAGATATGTTGAGCTTGTGTATATATGAATCTTTTGAGTTGTTGATTGTGAATGTTGGCTATGGATATGAACGTGTCCTATGAACCTGAGTTTGATATGAATGTTTACCTTTTCTGTTGTATTTGTGTGTGAACTTGTTAGTATGCCTACTGTGGGGTATAAAACGCAGGTCTCTTATAAAAGTAATGCTGTGTACAATTTATGTTTTCCCTTCTAACCACATTATATATATTTATATTATTACTATTATCGTATATTTTATAGAGACTTATATATACATTATAAAAACAGCCAACTTATAAAAGTAAATGTTTAACGGAAGTTGGCAAGGAAAATCCTGGTTGTTTTTGACTCGCGGGCAAGGAAAATCCTGGTGATTGCGTACAAAAGCTTGCAAAGATTTTAAGGACCAATTTAATAATAACGCACTCATTTTTATTTTGAGCAATAACTCGCTAATTTCTTAATTATATATATAAAAATGTGCCTCTCCGGTTTATTCTTTGATATTAATTGCTCCTTCTAACATAACATTATACTCCCTCCGTCCGAAAATACTTGTCATCAAAATGGACAAAAAGGGATGTATCTAAAACAAAAATACATCTAGATACATCCCTTTATCCATTTTGATTACAAGTATTTCCGGACGGAGGGAGTATATATAACGAGCCCACCTAATACGTGTATTTCAAGGAAGTGCAAATGGACTGGGATTTCTTAGAAAATATAAATGTGCCTGATTGACGCGAAATTATTTGTTCACCCAACCCAGCAAATGGACTGTACATTCTAGAAAACATGGGTTAAATATATGCCACATTGTTGCAGGCTGACATGTGGGCCAATAGGTCGAAGCCTACGCAGGGCGTTGTCAACTTGGTCAAGAAATGATTGTGTCATCCACAGCCATTGGATTTATATCCAACGGCCGGCATGCACCTTCAATCTCTCGTCTTCTTCCTCCAGTGTCGTCGGGACCGCCTGGTCTAGCCTCCGGCGGCTAGCGGCTCTGCTTAGCACGCATCGCTGTGAAGCGCTACCCCACCGCCGGCCAGACTAATTCTCCACCCCTCAACACCTCCTGTTATTCTCCACAGACTACAGCCGCACGCCGCAACAGAACCAGTTATAACCCTTCTCCTCCTCTCAATCTGCGACTCCACTGCCACGTTTTCCCATCTCCGAGTCGTTCCCGTCCGGGGCCTCGCCGTCGTCCACCGCCTCGCTGCGTTCGGTGCGGCGTGGTCAACAAACGAGAGTCACTGGAAGAGGACTTTACGTGGAGAGCCTGACGGCTGGGACCCACGAGGTCCATGGTCGCACGCAAGGAAAGTTCCTCCTTATTAAGCTGAAAAAAATATTTCCTCCACCTGACAGCTGGGACCCACTGGCTGTATCTTCGCATGGAAGGAAGTGCCTCCTTGTTTTGCGAAAAAAATTATTCATCCCGTTGACAGCTGGGACCCGTCAGATTTGGTGACTGACCTGTGGGCCTACTAAGTGGACGTGTACGCACGGCTTTGTCAACTTAATCAATAAATGATTCTAGCAGCTGGACTGTTGGATGTTAATCCAACAGCCGTGCTCCTTCTTCAACCTCTGTTCTTGCTCCTGTCTCCCGTGGGCGGCACTGCGACTGTGCTGCCGCGCACCCGAACCAGTGAAGTTTCCCACTCCTCTCCATCTGTGACTCCACTGCAGCTTAATAAATAGTAACGTCTTCGGTTTTAGCCCGGTTTTCCATAGATTAACAGGGAAATTCTCTTCTTCTTAATTAATCGACGAGGCAATTAGTTTGCCTTCGTTTCGGAAAAAAATAGTAACGTCTAACTTAGCCAGTTAGTTAGATGCATACACTTGGTGTAGTAGGATCTTTATTTAGTTTCATGCATACACTTTTTATTTTTTGGTAGCCCTTTTGTAATGATGGCTGATGTTTGGTTTGGAAGAGAGAGCTGCATCTTCACTCTTCTGGCTTGCTTACTGCTTCTGTTGCACCCCCAGCCCTGGTTGTTGCTGCTGTTGTTTTCAATGTACAATCAGTAGTATATTTCGTCTGTTGGTTGAATAAATGTGTTGTTAGAACAACAAACACAATGTTTTGGAATTCGTTGCACGGTTCGATCCTTTAGTGCCCCGTACCATACGTAGCGCATACTATTTATCGTACGGAACACATTTTCCACTTGTTGATAACATGCAGCCCACTGATGAAGGCCCAATAGAGAAGCCCATAATTAACTGGAAGGGAGGCTCTCACATGAATCCGACCCAGGTACATGCTCATGGTCCCCTAAACATAAATAAATAAATAAATAAATAAATAAAGCTATATGCTCATGCACGAGTTCTTTGGGAAAATAGGTAGCCCAGTATTTCTTTTTGAAGAATACCCAAGCTAGGCCTATTTGTTTTCTCCGAATTACTAGGCTGCAAATCTTTCAAGACGAGGAGGGATGCATTCCGGCCTGGCTTAAGAGTATGGTCAATGTCTGTTAAAAGTAATATCAAAAGGGGTTGAAAATTCCAAAAAATTTATAGCAAATGGGATATAAGTTTCTTTTTTTGTTTTTGTTCTTCACTGATATCTTATACGTATTTCATTGGATTTAACATGACATAGTACTAATTTATTTTTAAATTTGTTTTAGTATGGCTATTAATTTTTGGATTAAGAATATCTCGTTCCCCAGCAAAAATTTGCGAATTTTCAAAATTTCCCACATATTTAGTTAATTTTTTGACCCTGGTACTGACCAGAAAATGGCCAGCAATTCTAAAAATGGAAAACGGGCTGCAATAAATTCCATATGAATTAGAAAATGAGTAAAAATTATAAAAATAATAGCAAATGGGCTGTACACGCCGCAGATTTCGAGGTTGACTTGTTTACGCAAGGCTTTGTCAGTGAACACACGATTCTAGCAGCAGTTAGTGTTGGATGTCCATCCAACGGCCGACGTGCTTCTTCAATCTCTGATCTTCCTGCTCCAGCCGCCTAAACTAGTGCCGGCGGGACTGCTTGCTCCCTCCTCTTGTGGCCCACTGTGATGCCGCGTAGGCTTCCCCGGCCCACCCTACTCCCTCCGCTGGCCTGGCCGCACGCAATCAACTGCCTCCTTATTACGTGAAAAAATGATTCCCCCCACTGACATCTGGGGCGCACCGGTTGGGAGGCTGACCTGTGGGCCTACTAAGTTGATGCGTACGCAGGGCTTGTCAACTTAGTCAATAAACGATTCTAGCAGCAGTAACCGTTGGATTTGAATCAAATGGTCCTGCTGCTTCTTCAATCGCTGCTCTTCTTGCACCAGCCGCCCAAACCAGCGCCGGGGAGACCGCCTGCTCCTGCCTCCAGTGGCCGGCTGTGCTGCCGATGAGGCCTCATCGCCCCCTACTACTCCCATCGCTAGCCAGGCCCTGCGACGACGGCAGCCTCACACCGCAGCCGAACCAGTGAACCCTCGTACTCCTCTCCGCGTGGGCATCCACTGCCGCGTCTTCCCCGGCTCCGCGTCGTCCCCTTCCTAGGCCTCGCCGTCGTCCACCGCCTCGGTGCTCTCGGCGCGGTGTGGTCAACGTGGTCAACGACATTCCATTGGAAGAGTACTGTACATGGAGAGGCTGACAGCTGGGTCCACGGCCACAGCCCAGTTTTTTGTGATTTGCCAAGTAAGTCGCTTTGTCAGGCCTGTTGGGCTGCAAATCTTTCAAGACGAGGAGAGCTTTCATTCGGCTGGCCGAGAAAATGGCCCATCAGTAATGAGAAATGGGCTGTACATTTTTAAAACACATCAAACCGACAATTAGTTTCAAATATCTTTTTTTATTTCGAGATTTGAAATTACATTAATTTTTATGCGTGGAGAATTTGTTGGATTTTATATTGATATACATTTATTTTTAAAATCAGTTTGAATGTGAGTCGAAATTTCGGGATTAAAAACAGTTCGGACCGCACCGAAATATGCAAAATTTCATATAATTTTTTAACCGTGGCCACAATATGGGCTGTAATGCTAACAAAAAGAATATGGGCTCCAAAAAAACCTTAATAATTAGCAAGTGGGCTGTAAATTATTAGAAATAATGGCAGATGGGTTGTATGTTGTTTTCCACAGATTTGAGGCTTTCCTAAAAAAAGGTTGACGCACAAGCAGTGACTGTTGGATGGCCATCCAACGACCGTCGTGCTTCTTCAATCTCTGCTCTTCCTGCTCCAGCCGCTCAAACAGGCACCGACGGGACTGCCTGCTCCCTCCTCCCTGCGGCCAACTCTGCTGCCGCGCAGGCCTCACCGCCCCATCGTACTCCCATCGCTGGCCTAGCCATCCCTCTACTCACCCACACCTGCTGTTATTCTCCGGCGACGGAAGACAAACCAGTAAACCCTCGTACAGTCGTACTCCCCTCCACGTGGGAAACAACTGACAAGTCTTCCCTGCCTCCGTGTCGTTCCCTTCCTAGGCCTCGCCGTCGTCCACTGCCCTGGTGCTCTCGGCGTGGCCTGGTCAACGTGGTGAACGACCGACATGCATCTGAAGTGGACTTTACGTGGAGAGGCCGACAGCTGGGTCCACGGCCCATGCAAGGAAATGCCTCCTTATTACGCGCAAAATAGTGATTACTCCACCTAACATCAGGGACCCACCGAAAGGGCCTCTGTATTTCAAGAAAAAACATTACCGCCGCTGACAGCTTGGACCCACCAGCTATATCTTCGCACGCAAGGAAGTGCCTCCTTATTACGCACAAAAAAATGAATACTCCCCCTGTTAGCTGGGACCCAGTATAGTGGTAGGCTGACTTGTGGGCCTACTAAGTTGACGGGGATGGAGGGCTTTGTCAACTTAGTCAATATGCACGATTCTAGCTCCAGTGACCGTACGATGTCCATCCAACGGCCGTAGTGCTTCTTCAATCTCTAGTCTTCTTGCTCCAGCCGCCCAAACCAGTGCCGGTCGTGCCTCGTGCTCCTGCCTCCCATGGCCGGCTGCGATGCGGCGGAGGCCTCACCACCCCTACTACTCCCACCGCTGGCCAGGCCATCCCTCTACTCACCCGCACCCCCTGTTATTTTGCGGCGACGGCAGCCTCACACCACAGCGAACCAGTGAACCCTCGTACTCCTCTACGCATGGGCATCCACTGCTGCGTCTTCCCTGGCTCTGCGTCATCCCCTTCCTAGGCCTCACCGTCGTCCACCGCCCTGGTGCTCTCGGCGCGGCGTGGTCAACATGGTCAAGGAATGACTTCCATCGGACGTGGACTGTACGTGGAGAGGCTGACAGCTAGGTCCACGGCCACAGCAAGGAAGTGCCTCCTTATTACGTGCAAAATAATTATTCCTCCACCTGACAGCGGGGACCCACCGGACAGGCCACCGTATTTCTCCCCCCTGACTGCTGGGACCCACCAGCTACATCTTCGCAGGCAAGGAAGTGCCTGACAGTCGGGACCCACCTGGTCGAATCATACGTAGCGTTGTCATTCCGGTCGCGAACGTGTACGTACATACTAGTCGATGTAGAGGCGCGCACGTGTCGTAGTAGAGGCGCGCATGTGTCGTAGTAGAGGCGCACACGTAGCATGTACACGTACGTACAGCGGCCAGGGTGCAAGAAAGAAAATATGGCCACGTATGTGTTCATACGGGCGGGGTCTTGAACGCCTACTCGCGCATACGTATGGCCAGGGCTCATGTATATGGCTGGGTCGGAATGGAGAAACAGCGTCGTCGTCGTGCTCATGGGGAGGCAACAGAATGTGTCGTGTTCAATGGAAGGCAACAGAATGCATCGTGTTCATCGGGAGGGCTTGGACGGAACAAGCGATGGAAACGAGGCCTGGCGTACCGCAGAACGGAGGAAACAGCCTTGTGTTCGACCGGCCACGTTCGAAACGGGATCCTGTTCATCGGGAGGGGTCTGGCGTACCGCAAAACGGAGGAAACGGACCTCCTACGGTCGAAACGAGGGTCCTGTTGATCGGGAGGGGTGTGGCGTACCGCAAACCGGACGAAACGGACTTGTGTTGGAGCGCTACGGTCGAAACGGGGGTCCTGTTCATAGGGAGGGGTGTGGCGTACCGCAAAACGGGACTCCACGGGATACTGTTCATCTCCACCATCGACCTCCTCCAGCCTCCATGGGCCCCTGTTCATCTAGCCTCCACGGGCTCCTGTTCATCCAGCCTCCACCGCACGCTACTCCACCGGCTACTGTTCAACCACCCCTCCACCGTCTACTGTTCATCCAGCCCTCCACACCACGGGGTCCTGTTCAACCACCCCTCCATGGGCACCCCTCCACCGTCTACTGTTCATCCAGCCCTCCACACCACGGGGGCCTGTTCAACCACCCCTCCACCGTCTACCGTTCATCCAGCTCTCCACACCACGGGGTCATGTTCATCCACCCCTCCACGGGCACCCCTCCACCATCTACTGTTCATCCAGCCCTCCACCACACCACGGGGTCCTGTTCATCCAGAGGCAACGCCACCGCTCACTGTTCATCCAAACCCCTCCACAACGCTCACTGTTCATCCCATGGATCGGCTTCAGTTAGCAACAGTAGCGAAGGAATCGCTCGATCGGGTTCAGTTAACAGCCATCGATCGATCGCTCGGGTTCAGTAACGCGTAGCCTGCAGTGCAATCGCTCGGGTTCAGTTAGAGCCCAACACCTCGCTCGGGTTCAGTTAGAGCCAATGCCTCGCACACACACGCGTACGTGTACGAGGGAAACGCGCATCGCTCGGCCCCCGACCTCCCACCGTAACCGGGAACTCCCCGAAATTTTCCTCGCCCTCGCTTCTACCACGGTTTTTTCCGTCATGGACGGCCCAAAGAATGTCATGCAGCTGCGTCTCCGGCCCGCCCAGGACGAAAAGCCCATTTTCTGTCATGATTTTTTGTCATAGAAGTAGGAGCCCACCACATCTATGATGATACCGGGTTTTGTCACAATTATCGTCATAGAAGTGTTATATGTATGACAGAATTTTTTTTCGTTCGGCCCAAAATGTCACGGATGTGTCTTTTTATTGTAGTGGCTCCAGGTGCTATTGGTGAAGAGAGTGGAGAGGGGGAGGCACTAGTGGCATTGAAATCGACAGGAAGGTGGCGGCGGGTGCCGTGGCCGGAGTCGAGGAAGATGACCTCGTCCGGTCACTGCTACCTCTTGAGCACTGTGTTGTTTTTTCCTTGAAGAGGAAAGGGTGATGCAGCAAATTTGTGAAAGTATTTCCCTCAGTTTTTGAGAACCAAGGTATCAATCCAGTAGGAGGCCACACGCAAGTCCCTTATACCTACACAAACAAATAAGAACCTCGCAACCAACGCGATAAAGTGGTTGTCAATCCCTTCACGGTCACTTACGAGAGTGAGATCTGATAGAGATAATAATGATAAGATAAATTTTTTGGGTATTTTTATGATATAGATTGAAAGTAAAAATTGCAAAGTAAAATAGATTGGAAACTTATATGATGGAGAATAGACCCGGGAGCCATAGGTTTCACTAGTGGCTTCTCTCAAGATAGCATAAGTATTACGGTGGGTGAACGAATTATTGTCGAGCAATTGATAGAAAAGCTAATAATTATGAGAATATCTAGGCATGATCATGTATATAGGCATCACTTCCATGACAAGTAGACCGACTCCTGCCTGCATCTACTACTATTACTCCACACATCGACCGCTATCCAGCATGCATCTAGAGTATTAAGTTCATAAGAACAGAGTAACGCATTAGGTAAGATGACATGATGTAGAGGGATAAACTCAAGCAATATGATATAAACCCCATCTTTTTATCCTCGATGGCAACAATACAATACGTGTCGTTTCCCTTTCTGTCATTGGGATCGAGCACCACAAGATTGAACCCAAAGCTAAGCACTTCTCCCATTTCAAGAAAGATCAATCTAGTAGGCCAAACCAAACTGATAATTCGAAGAGACTTGCAAAGATAATCAATCATGCATAAAATAATTTAGAGAAGATTCAAATATTGTTCATAGATAGACTTGATCATAAACCCACAATTCATCGGATCTCTACAAACACACCGCAAAAAGAGTTACATCGAATAGATCTCCAAGAAGATTGAGGATAACATTGTATTGAGATCCAAAGAGAGAGAAGAAGCCATCTATCTACTAGCCATGGACCCGAAGGTCTGAAGTAAACTACTCACACATCATCGGAGGGGCCATGGAGTTGATGTAGAGGCCCTCCGTGATCGATGCCCCCTCCGGTGGAGCTCCGGAAAAGGCCCCAAGATGGGATCTCTTGGGTACAGAAGGTTGCGGCGGTGGAAATAGGGTTTCATGGTGCTCCTGGATGTTTTCGGGGTATGTGAACATATATAGGAGGAAGAAGTAGGTCGGTTGAGCCACGAGGGGCCCATGAGGGGGGAGGGCGCGCCCAGGGGGGTAGGCGTGCCCCCTGCCTCGTGGACTCCTCGTTCGATTCTTGACATCCACTCCAAGTCCTCTGGATCATGTTTGTTCCAAAAATCACGCTCCCGAAGGTTTCATTCCGTATGGACTCCGTTTGATATTCCTTTTCTGTGAAACACTGAAATAGGCCAAAAAAATAGCAATTTGCACTGGGCCTTGGGTTAATAGGTTAGTCCCAAAAAATAATATAAAAGTGTAAAATAAAGCCCACTAACATCCAAAACGGATAATATAATAGCATGGAATAATAAAAAAATGTAGATACGTTGGAGACGTATCAAGCATCCCCAAGCTTAATTCCCGCTCATCCTCGAGTAGGTAAATGATAAAAACAGAAATTTTGACGTGGAATGCTTTCTAGCATGTTCTTCAATGTATTTTTCTCTATTGTGGCATGAACGTTCAGATCCAAAAGATTCGAGATAAAAGTTTATTGTTGACATAAAAATAGTAATACTCCAAGTATGCTAAGCAAGCAATTATGTCTTATCAAAATAACATAGCCAAAGAAAACTTATCCATACAAAATCATATAGTTCGGCCATGCTTCATTTCTGTCACACAAAGTGCTCTCATCATGCACAACCCCGATGACAAGCCAAGCAATTGTTTCATACTTAGCCTTTTCAAACTCTTTCAACTTTTACGCAATATATGAGCGCGAGCCATGGACATAGCACTATGGTTGGAATAGAATATAATGATTGAGGTTGTGTGAGAAGACAAAAGGGAGAAGATTGAGGTTGTGTGAGAAGACAAAAGGGAGAAAGTCTCACATTGACACGGCTAATCAATGGGCTTATGGAGATGCCCACCGATTGATGTCAATGCAAGGAGTAGGGATTGCCATGCAACGGATGCACTAGAGCTATAAATATATGAAAGTTCATCAAAGAAACTAAGTGGGTGTGCATCCAACTTTTTTGCTCAAGAAGACCTAGGGCATTTGAGGAAGCCCATCATTGGAATATACAAGCCAAGTTCTATAATGAAGAATTCCCACTAGTATATGAAGGTGACAAAATATGAGACTCTCTATCATGAAGATCATGGTGCTACTTTGAAGCACAAGTGTGGAAAAAGGATAGTAACATTGTCCCTTCTCACTTTTTCTCTCTTCTCTCATTTTTTATTTGGTCCTTTTTTTATGGCCTCTTTTTTTCGTCTGGAGTCTCATCCCGACTTGTGGGGGAATCATAGTCTCCATCATGCTTTCCTCACATGGGACAATGCTCTAATGATGATCATCACACTTTTATTTACTTACAACTCAAGAATTACAACTCGATACTTAGAACAAAATATGACTCTATGTGAATGCCTCCGGCGGTGTACCGGGATTGCGATGAATCAAGAGTGACATGTATGAAAAATTAAGCATGGTGGCTTTGCCACAAATACGATGTCAACTACATGATCATGCAAAGCAATATGACAATGATGATGCATGTCATAATAAATGGAGCGATGGAAAGTTGCATGGCAATATATCTCAGAATGGCTATGGAAATGCCATAATAGGTAGGTATGGTGGATGTTTTGAGGATGATAAAAGGAGGCTTATGTGTGATAGAGCGTATCATATCACGGGGTTTGGATGCACCGGCGAAGTTTGCACCAACTCTCAAGGTGAGAAAGGGCAATGCACGGTACCGAAGAGGCTAGCAATGATGGAAGGGTGAGAGTGCGTATAATCCATGGACTCAACATTATTCATAAAGAACTCACATACTTATTGCTAAAATCTACAAGTCATCAAAACCAAGCACTACGCGCATGCTCCTAGGGGGATAGATTGGTAGGAAAAGATCATCGCTCGTCCCCGACCGCCACTCATAAGAAAAGCAATCAAAGAACACCCCATGCTTCAAATTTGTCACACAACGTTCACCATATGTGCATTCTATGGGACTTGCCAACTTTAACACAAGTATTCATCAATTTCACAATTACTCAACTAGCACACCTCTAATATTACCACTTTTATATCTCAAAACAACTATCAAGCATCCAACTTCTCTTAGCATTTAAAATTTATAACCAAAGTGAATTACCATGCTGTTCTAAAAGACTCTCAAAATTATATAAGTGAATCATGAGAGATCAATTATTTCTATTAAATAGAACCACCGCCGTGCTCTAAAAGATATAAGCGAAGTACTAGAGCAAAAAATTATTCAACTCAAAAAATATAAGTGAAGCACATAGAGTATTCTAATAAATTCCAATTCATGTGTGTCTCTCCCAAAAGGTGTGTACAGCAAGGATGATTGTGGTAAACTAGAAAGAAAAGACTCAAATCATACAAGATGCTCCAAGCAAAACACATATCATGTGGTGAATAAAAATATAGCTCCAAGTAAAGTTACCGATGGACGAAGACGAAAGAGGGGATGCCTTCCGGGGCATCCCCAAGATTAGGCTTTTGGTTGTCCTTGGATTTTATCTTGGGGTGCCTTGGGCATCCCCAAGCTTAGGCTCTTGCCACTCCTTGCTCCATAATCCATCAAATCTTTACCCAAAATTTGAAAACTTCACAACACAAAACTCAAATAGAAAATCTCATGAGCTCCGTTAGTAAAAAGAAAACAAACCACCACTTAAGTTACTGTAATGAACTCATTCTTTATTTATATTGGTGTTAAACCTACTGTATTGCAACTTTTCTATGGTTCATAAACTCTATTACTAGCCATAGATTCATCAAAATAAGCAAACAACACACGAAAAACAGAATCTGTCAAAAACAGAACAGTATGTAGTAATCTGTAGGTTTCGAATACTTCTGGAATACCAAAAATTCTAAAATAAATTTCTAGACGTGAGGAATTTATCTATTAATCATCTTCAAAAATAATTAACTAAATATCACTCTCCAATAAAAAATGGCAGCAAATCTCGTGAGCGCTAAAGTTTCTGTTTTTTACAGCAAGATCGCAAAGACTTTCCCAAAGTCTTCCCAAATGTTCTACTTGGCACAAACACTAATTAAAAGCATAAAACCACATCTAAACAGATGCTAGATGAATTATTTATTACTAAAAAGAATCAAAAAGCATGAAACAAAAATAAAATTGGGTTGCCTCCCAAAAAGCACTATCGTTTAACGCCCCTAGCTAGGCATAAGATTTCAACGATGCTCACATGAAAGACAAGAATTGAAGCACAAAGAGAGCATCATAAAACACGTGACAAACACATCTAAGTCTAACATAATTCCTATCCATAAGCAAGAGGAAAATGTGTGCCAACCCCTATGCATAAGTTTACGAGGTCACGGAACTCGCAAGTTGATCACCAAGACATACATCAAGTGGATCACGTGATATCCCATTGTCACCACAGATAAGCACATGCAAGACATACATCAAGTGTTCTCAAATCCTTAAAAACTCAATCTGATAAGATAACTTCAACGGGAAAACTCAATCCATTACAAGAGAGTAGAGGGGGAGAAACATCATAAGATCCAACTATAATAGCAAAGCTCGCGATACATCAAGATCATGCCAAATCAAGAACACGAGAGAGAGAGAGAGAGATCAAACACATAGCTACTGGTACATACCCTCAGCCCCGAGGGTGAACTACTCCCTCCTCATCATGGAGAGCACCGTGATGATGAAGATGGCCACCGGAGAGGGATCCCCCCTCCGGCAGGGTGCCAGAACATGTCTAGATTGGTTTTCGGTGGCTATGGAGGCTTTTGGTGGCGGAATTCCTGATCTAGGTTTCTTTCTGGAAGTTTCAGTATATATAAGAGGTTTTGGCATCGAGAACAATTTAGGAGGGGTCTCCGGGCTGTCCACGAGGTAGGGAGGCGCGCCCAGGGGGGTGGGCGCGCCCCCACCCTCGTGGGCAGCCCGGGACTCCTCTGGCCCAACTCTTTTACTCCATGGCCTTCTTCTGGTCCAAAAATATGTTCTGTGAAGTTTTGTTCAGGTCTGACAATTCATCACATTTCTTACTGACGAATAAAGTGACACACTTTAAATTTGCATTAACACAATATGGTATTGTTCAGGTCAAGACATGGCAGGAAATGACATTATGAAGGAGTTGGCAGCTTCACGACACCACTGGATTACAGATCAAGAACTCATAAGTATCAAGGTTAGTGTGCTGTCAATTTATGCCATTTCAGATTGGCAAATAAAGAGACGGTTTAAATAATAGTAGAATGATATGACATTGTTCATAGTTAAGACATTGCAGAATATGACATTGTGCTGTAGTGGGTAGGTTCACCACACCACTGGATTACGGATGAAGAACAGAAGCATACATGTAGTGCAAAAGAAGATCACTTGCTCTGTATAGTTTAATTTACATGGTATGAAGAAGGAACTTGGTTGTACAACTGAAAACTTAAATTGAGAAAGGACAAACTTTTGTTTATGAACTACATATAATAAACTTTAAACAAGCAATTTGATGCAAACACCAAAAATAAACAGCTGTTGCAGTCATGCCTAACCAAATATATACAACAAAGTTTGAAGGCTTGAGATGGACAAACTTACATTATTGGTGAAGACATGATCTATAAAGGCCTTGCCCATGCTGATGGGGGGGGGGGCAATTCAAGAAGTTTACCACAGATTCTTCTTCAAAAGCATTGCCTTTATTCTACATTTTGTTAAGAGTAAATATAGATGTGATAATATATGAAAAAATGGAGAATATTTAAGATAAGACGAAGAGTGATACTACATAACCAAGTAGCTATAAATGTAAGTGCAGCGATACAGGCAAAAGGTACAGCCAAGAGCAATGCACAGCTAAACTTCTTCAGTACCAACCTTATGGTATGAGTAAATATAGATCTGATGTGTAGAAAATGGAGGGCAAAGGAAAATAAGCTGCAGAGTGATGGTACATGAACAACTACCTGTCATTATAAGTACACTGATAAAGGACAACATGTACTTACAAGAACAATGCAGAGCTAAAAAAACATTGGCATTGGATATATTCTACACTAATGTAACCATTCATACAGATCAGATAATTTGGAGCGAACAATTGATAAGCAACCTATCATGCATACTACTGTCACATAATGAACCAGGTATGTATGCAAGTATAGTGATACAGGACAACAGGTACTAACAAGAGCAAAGCAGCGGGTAGCATATTTGCAATATCCTGTCGTTCTTGTCAAACCGGAATTCTTCTTCGAGCAGATTTCCTGCAAAAAAGATCCGTAAGGCACATGCGGAAAAGTAGAAGTTCAAATTGTCATGTGATTTCATAGACAGTACCTCATCCTGGGAACGAGACCAGTGCATAACAAGGTTTTTCCATTCAATGTCTTCTAAATTTAGCACAGGAGACTTCATCGGAAATTCGTTTATAGACTTGCCATCAAAGTGTGATTTCCTCAGTAACACCGATGCTGCTGCAATGCTTCCTTGAAAAGCACAAGCAAGCTTTGCTCGTCATGACTATCAAGATTGACCCTCGCCTAGTTACAACAATGTAATGTAAATCATTGATGTGTTCAATCAGCAGAAAACAGGAAAATAATAACCATGAATAATAGCACTTACACGTAAGTTGGACAGGAAGATGTGAAAATGGTGTTTGTCTTCACAATAATCTTCCCATGATGGGAATATATGCACGTAGTCCCTAACAACATTGAAAGCATTGTCTTTTAAACTGGGAATAAATGGAATGGGGTTCCAATCTGCAGGAATTGGCCGTCCCTACAGTTGGGATAGGTCTTCGGCCGGTGGACTTGCTGTACTTTTTGTTGGAGTGGGATTTTTTTGTGGTACAGCTAGTGCTATGGCAAATGAAATCGGTATACCTTTTGCTGGAGTGCAGGTCCTGTGTGGTGGGGCTAGTGGTGTGGCCAGTGAAGTATGGGTACAGTCTGCTGGAGTCGGTCCTACGTTTTCTATCACTGGTTGTACAACCAATATAAGTGGGGTGTTGTCTGATTTCTCTGGCACCACCACGTTTTTCAAGGACTTTGCTGGTGTTCCTTTAGGTTCGGCAATCACCCTCTTCCTTTTTGATGTCTGATGCACAAGAACATCATTTGAGTGGAAAAACATGGTATGATGACAGATGGAATATGTATTGATAATGGATGGGCATGGCATCTCGACATATATGATGAGTAAACTAAGCAGATGGCGGTGCAACAAAGTAGAAGAAATGCAAGACAACATATGCAAGATACGTGCAATCAATAAAACCTTGCCAAATTAGAACAGACACCTTGATGGGTGAACAGGACAGGTCATCTGCCTTTGACTCCTCGAGGTTAGAATAGTCATTAGGATGATATTCTGAACAAGAATCAACAGGTGGGGAGCGTACGAGTTTCATTGCTTCCAGAATGGCACTCAATGCCTTGCTACCAATTTTGTAAGTCATTGCAGTGTTCCACAATATTCTTCTGATGCGCGGATTATGATATTCACTGTAATTGCGTATAATATCTGAGAACCATGAAAACAGAAATAGTTGTGAGATTATCTTTGTAATGCAGATGATATTCTAATATAGGGGCGCCCTGTAAACACTTGTGTGCTATCACTGGATTCTGATGAGAGAGCTCATGTGTGCTGTAATATGGTGCGTGCATTTATATAATCTAGCACAAGTACACAAAAAATAGGCTCCAGAAGTAAGGATAGCTGGCAGATGATAGGTTCATAATATACTGTTGCCAAACCATGATAACAAGAGCACACAGCAACTAGGCAGATCATAGTGTACATAACAGGGGTACACCATAACCAGGATATATAAATCGGGAAAGTGGAACTGGCTGGAAATTACGGTGTTGTATTGCCGCTAGTAATTGAAAGCCTATCGATCACATACAGGCCAGCTCTATCAGCTGTTGACTGCAGGTGTCCCTGCTCCCCTTCCTGACAAGGAACATACTGTGCTTCCCATACAGAACACCGCACGGGCCGCCGGCCGAACCACCGGCCCCACCGCCTGTGTTCCTCCGCCACCCCCACCCCGCCCCCACCCGCGTCGAGTTTTCTTCGTTCGACGAGGCCCCACCACCGCCCTCACAACCACCGTCCCCACCCGAGCCCCTTCGATTGCACCGGCGAACTCCGGCGAGCTCTGAAAAATCGACTGACCCAATTTTGAAATTTAGTCTACTGTGATTTAACTAGTGTGGAATATAAAAGGGGAAAACCATAAGCATTGCGAGTATGGTGTGGAGCGTGCCATGGCGGATCTGAAGGTGCAAACCTGACAAAGGAAACTTCGCAACCAAGACAAGAAATCAGAGTAAAGCAGTGGCGATCTATTTTCTTGCTGCGATAAATAAGTTGAGCAGATACGAAAGAGTACCACCTCTGGTGTGGCGCCATGTACGCATCTGCTAAGAATTTGACGGTGCTGCGGTAGCGATGGCTGTCGGCGGCGTGGAAGCAGATCTAGGAGGGTAGACGGTGGCGGCAGGGCACGGTGGACGAGACGGTCGTAGGAGCGGCGCCGGCAAGGTGGACGACGGCGGGGATGAAGCGAGAGGACGGGATGCATGGATCCCGGTCCGAAGCCGTGGATGAGAGAGGTCGATCTCTTGTAATGGACGACGGCGTCGGGGTATCAGCTCCGGCATGGTGGAGGAGGACGGCGGTGGATGGGGTGGCGGACGGCGGCGGACGGAGGAGGGTGGGGTGGAGAGGGTGTTTTGACGCCCACAGAGTACGAATGGGGAAAAGGGAGGTAGAGAGGAAGGGGGGAACCATGTATTCAGGGCGCGCTTGTCTCAAATGCGAGGAAATTTACAAACTTAGCCCCCGTTTAAAATTTCTACTACATCACAGCAACACTAGTCGGTTGGGGATAGGACGGTAATCTCGCATACACCGAATATTTACCGACGAGAGTTTGTTTTTGGCGCCCACCGTGTATGAATATGAATCAGGGAGGGAGTCGATTTCGGCCGAGGACACACTGTGTTTTGGCACCCACCGTGTATGAACCCGGTTGAGAGGCGGTTACGTCACGTTTGGGTGAAATTACAAACCTACCCCTATCGAAACCTATAGAAATCCAGCATATAGGCTTTGCGTGGCAGGGATAGGCAGTAGTGATTTCCATCTCGCAGATTTTGGTTTCGGGCGGTTACTGTGACTTTCCCCGCTTCGTTCAAATTTTGAAGAGTGCATGTTTACTGTGCCAAATCAATTCGAATCACGTTTGTATTCTATTTTTTTCCGGGCGGGATCCATTTTCAATTGGAATTACATTCTATATACATCATTTTTTATATATACTTTCAAAAGCACAACACCATTTATACATAAATATGGTTTACAAATGGCATGATCTCAGATTCATAAGGTTGTATCCATGAATTTGGATTTTCAAATATTTGAAACCACTTTCTGTTGAAATCCAATGTATGCATTCCTCGCTAACTGTCTCCAATTAATGTGTGTTTCATGCGTTTTTTTACTTCTCAAACATGTATAATGTGTTTCACACACGCAACATATAGTGTAATCCCGTTTAGACATTAATTGCATATAAACCATGCATTGTTTGTAATTGAAGAATCTATGGATCACCAATATTGATAAACTATATAACATTACACGTGTGCCCAAATTCAAATGAATATGCATGTTTGATACACCAATTTGTGTTATGATATTATCGATGTCGTGATCTCCAGTTTAAATATTTGGATCCCCTTTAATCCAGATATTCGTCTCATATAGCTATCACTCATGCTTATATAGGACTATTTCTCTGTACCTATACGCGTTCATCGTCTCTCAGGTATCTCTCATGCTACCTATATGTCGACAATGATCTTTTATCTTCGTAACACACTGACGGTACTCTCTCTCCTCGACCTTCATCACTCTATCTCTCTCTAAGTATATCTCGCTCCCTGCTATGTGTCTCTAACTATGATTCTCCATGTGGAATCTCTTTCTCTCACACAAACACAAAACTTTGTCTCCCGGGGTCTCATTTCTCTCTACTATTCCCATGTGTGCCACTCGCACACCCCTCATACAGAGATGTCTTTCGCTCCTTAGATATGAGAACCTATGACTCTTCCTCTTCAATATCTCTTTCTCACACACAAACACAAATTCTGCCTCCCAGGGTCTCATATTTCTCCATTGTTCTCTTGTATGTCGCTCACACACACCCTCTCTCCCTAGAGATATCTCGCGTTCCCTCTATGTCTCTCTAGCTATCATTCTCGTTGTGAAATATCTTTCTCTCTTGCAGACACAAAACTCCGTCTCTCTGGATCTCATTTCTCTCTGATATCTGTTTGTATGCGACTCACACGCACCCTCTCTCTATCTCTCTCACACCCACATACATAACCCAGCCTTCTGATCCACTCGACTCCTATCTCTAACACACACTAGCTAGCATCTTTATCTTTCTATTTATCTGTTTCTCCATCAACCTTCTTTCTCGCCCTCACTCTTGATTCCTATCACGCACACTACATATGTTTCTATCTACATGCAGTCAAGTGCCCTCTCACACACATATATAACTTCACCCTTTGAACCACCCGACGGTCATCTCCAACACCCAAACTAGCGGATGTCCCTCTAGCTAGCATCTCCATCTCTGTATCTATCTATAGTTTCTCCGTCAACATTTCTTTCTCGCACGGAGTCTTGCTTCCTATCACCCACACTATATATGTATCTCCATACATATGCATTTATAGGTTGGTCTCTTTTGCACAATCGTTGTGCCTCACTCCCTCTGCTCGCCATAGATGCATGCTCCAGCCCACGCCACTATCTCTTAAAGACAAAAACACATGCTCAATTGTCGGGACTTCTTCCATGCATTCTCACATGCATGCATATTGTCATACCGATCTGTCTCTCCCATGTCATTGATCTTATGACTTATGTCTTCTTTCTTTTATCTCGATCATGCGCGCGCGCACACACACACATCCCAGGTATACATGTATAGCTCTCACACATGCACGTTCAAGGTCTCTATGTCTCCATACGTAGTTAATTACCCTCAATCCTAACGCCACATCGAATTGTTCTCCTCTTTTGTGCACATAACTTCCGCCTGGATGGGTAAAACACACACTCACACTTAACAATCTCCTTCTAGCTACCCCCCCCCCCCGCCTCTCACTCTTCCCCTATATCCCCGAAACCAATAAGACCATCCCTTAGTTTAATTCCCGCCTACATGCACCATCGATATATAGTAGTCTTCCTCGGTGTCTCTCGAACAAACACGTTCTCTCGAAGTCGACTCCTCTCACGCGCACACACCTTCTCTTCCCTCTCTACGGGCATTTTCTCTCTCGCACCCCATAGTTGGTGGCCCCTGCCATACACATCACCTCTCTATGATGAAAGCCATGCACACTTAAATTACATCCACCACAGAGGACCCCGCGACACACACACACACACACGCACGCACGCACCCCCAACACACACACACACACTAAGACTCCATCTCTCTCTCTCTCACACACACACAAACACACACACACGCAAGCACACACGCCCCCCACACACTAAGACTCCATCTCTCTCCCTCTCTCTCACACACACACAAACTAAGACTCCATCTCTCTCTCCTCTCTCTCTGTCTCTCTCTCTCTCTCTCACACACACCCCACACACACTAAGACTCCATCTCTCACACACATGCTCTAGGCGGAGTATTTGTTCCTACCACCTTCATCCAACCTTACCCGTATGATAAACAATCACCTTTATTTACTTGCATAACATGGACAAATTCCACTTTACTTTAGTAGTCAGCAAACTTATCATCTGTACCCTTATAAAAAATGAGTTGGTGGTGATGGTGTGCCTGCCATCTTGTAATACAGACCGTATGATCTATACCTGAGGATAGAAAGAAAACTATGATAATTTTACAAAAGATACCCGCACCTCTCTCCACATCATTATCTCCCGCAACCTCATTGCTCAGTAATTAAAAAAGGAATAAGTCTATGGAACAATCTAGCATGCATGGTGGCCGCTGCCGCCTGCCGGCGCCGTCCATCCCCATGCCTCCGCCCATTCCGACCACCAGTCACCACCACACTCCACTCCTCCTCACCTTATCTCTCATCTTTCATTTTTTTCGATGACATTCTCGAGATACCAGTTTTCCAATAAAATTCTTGAGATATCATTAGTTTTTACACATGGGATTACTCCTGCATGGGTCAATCACAACAGGTGTTCTATAAAAAAATGCATATTGATGTTCCGTGCAATCACAATGTAATTATATAACGCAAATCACGAGCAGGAAGTGACATTTTTTTGACACAACCACGTTAACATGGCCACGTAAATCACTAGCTAAAGTAAATACCATTATACTTATATCCCGATGCAAAAGGTTGAGTACATGTCCGAAGAGTACAGTCGCACACACGCACTCTGTCTCTCAAAATCTCTCTCACACACACACCAGTTACGTGACGCCCACTTAAGCAGACACGTATGTTACAATTTGTGCACCCGCGGGTACACGTGATGCTGCGCATTTATTTAAGCCGGAAGCGAACCCAAACAATAGCTGCATTCATTCCCCTCCTGCCGCCTCTTCTCTGGTCGCCGTCGCCCGGTAGCCATGGGCCGGCCGAAGGTAACAACATACGCCATACTCCCGCCGGAGCGGCGCTTTAATATGGAAATTTTAGTGGTCATGCATGCATCTTTTTGTGCTAGCACTCCTATATAAGGGTTGACCGGTCGCTTCTCCCGGACGTGCACGGGTGGTGGAAGAGGAAGGAGAAGGGAAGCGGGCTGTGGAGTAACGTTTTTTACCACAATTTCTTAGGAAACTGAGTGCAATAATTGAGTAGTTTTGGAAACTACCAGTACTACACCTGAAACGGTTCAAAACCTATACTCCCTTGCCAGCGCGCGCTTCCCGCATGAAACGGCCAGCATCGCCCTGGAGCGTCAGTGCCGCATTAATGCCCGGCCAGAGCGGAGGCGACCTCTCACTGGCGCCGGCTTTGAAGTGGCGCGACGGCCGAGAGAGTGCCGCTTCTCAGTGCACGCGACTGCTCCGCATCGAGACTGGCCATAGGCCCTGTTTGGATCCATGGGTTAGAGTTAGTTTGAGCTAGTTGGGGCTCAAATAGACCTAAACTATCCAAGCATGAGGGTTTAAATTGGAGCAAGTTGCACCGAACCCACTAAAAAAACTATCCCACCCAAGAGGTGCTAACTGGAGATAGTTCTCATTGGGACCACTGAAAAATCACTTTTCTCTCTCCATGAAGTGCATTTATTGTCAATCTAACTCTGTCACCCAAACACCTCTTTGGCTACAGTTAGCTCAGGATTAGTCATGAGTTAGTCTAACCTCTAGCTAAGTTAGAGTATCAAACAAGAGCAGTATAGGACATGCAAGTTGCTCAAAGCATACAGGCAAATTCGTACGTGAAAGTATTTTTTTCTTTTGAAAACGGAACATGAAAGGAATTTTTTTTAGAATGCTCTTGGCATGTCGCTAACATGTGATAGTTAACCGACCTCAATAGACGGCAGAAACGCCAGCCCGCCGCACTTTGATAGAGACGAGGAGGGAGAAGCGATACAGGCTGCTGGATTACTAGAGATAGGTGTCGCACAGAAGCCAAGAAATATGGTGTTAGCGTGGGTTAGCCATTTAATAGTATGATACTACACTGGGCTGCCGTGTTTCGTACTCTTCCAGTCCACTGTGGAGATGATTGGTTAATTTTATATCGCTGAATAATATTAAATATTATGAGTGCAGACGCTCCACCACGAGGTTCCTTGCTCCTTCTCGGTCATCCGGAATCTATGTTCTTTCACTCTATTTTTTTATGTGAGATTTGTTCATCCTTTTGCCAACATGCAAGACATCTAGCATCAAGGTGCACGTGTTATGCAAGGATCGTTCCATCTATATGAAGAACACGTGGGACTGGAACTACGAGACGAACATGTGCCCATGAGTGGACGTACGAACCTGAGTAATGTAGCGCAGTAAGTGAAGTAGAAAGGCACAAATGGTATGAACATGCGTGGCATATAGGGTGTGTTTGGTTGCATTCTCGTCTCAGCATAGTTGTTCTCGCATGCTCAACTCAACACCCCTCTTCATGCATGCTCTCTTCATGCATGCTTCTAGTGTATTTGTGCTAAACTAGTGTGGACTCATGCACCCTCCATACACTCCACCAAACACCCAAAAGTAGGTCGAGAAGGGAACTCTTGGGCGGCATTTGTCTCTTACTACGTACTACCACTAAATGTTGTACGTGCAATGCACGATGATGTTATGGAGTACATGCCTAAGTACTCTACTACTACTATATTAGTTGGAGGCACATATTAACTTTTATATTTGTTTACGTGTATGCCCCGAGACCTTCCAACTAGACGTGTCTTTGTCTCTAGGTCGCACTTTGTATCGTTCATACCACTAAGTACTACTACGTGTGGTCTCCGATCCAGAAGTGGAAGAAGTGGAGACGCTCTACCACGCTGTTTTTTTCGCTGGGCTCTACCATGCTGTTCATGTCCCACTCCTTTTGCTGACGTGTGGGACATCCAGCACGTGCCGTGTTTGGCACCCTTCGTCGTAAGAGTTGAAACGCTAGCATTCATCAGAAATAAAAAATAATTATAAATTGGCAGTGATACTATTTTTTTGCGAACCAATCAGCAGTGATACTATACCACGCGGTTTCCTTGCTCCTCGATATCGGAAAGAATACTTCCGTTTGCCAACATGTGGGACGTCGACCATCCTGGTCCACTTTCCATGCACGCAGAACTCCAAGGGAGTCACCCAGGTCATCGCGCCGCAGTAACAATGACTAATGAGCCGTCAAATCACAGGCCCACTTCCCACTTTGAAGTTGCTTGGACGAAGGAACCATCATGACTTCGCTGAATTCCGCTTCTTGAAGAAAACTACTGTACCAGCAGTACTGCTAGCTACAGTAGTTACTCCAACAGAGGCCTCCTTTCATTCATAGGATAGGCATATGAAAATCATAGGAAGTGAGATGACATGCATCTCAATTCCTATAGAGAAAGAGATGCCATTTGATGCTTAGGATAGGATTTTTTACATTTAGTCTAGGCTAATGTACTAGTAATTTGCTCTAAAAACTACAGTAGTAACTAGTAGTACTGGTACATGCTCGTACTCAGACACACACACACACTAACTAGTAGTACTACTACTTCTCACATGCTGGCCAGACGCCGTTGTTCTCCTTCCCGGCTTTGTCGGCGACACCCCACCGTGCTTGGATCTCCGCCGACCTCTCCGCAGTAGCGCGTGCGTCCTTTTCTTTCTTGCGGCGGCGGGCCTCTCTTTTCTTGAGTGCTTTCTGCCTTTTCCGCTCCCTCTGTGTGGCTTTGGCCGCCTCTTGCTCTACCGCCCATTCGGCCTTGGCATCTTCAAATTCCTCCCACATAGTTGTGAGGTCGCGAGCGACGATGAACTCGGCACGGCGGGATGCCATCGCTTCCCTACCATTTTGTGTGCGGTCGTGGGCGGTGAGGAACTCGGTGCGGAGGGATGCCATCACTGCCTTACCGGTAAGTATGCGGCGCGGTGGCATGAACGACGCTTGGTGAGAGCTCTGGGGTGGAGTGGCCGGACAACCGTATAGTGCATTGGTTTGTCAAGAGCTCAAGGACAGAAGACGAAGCAAATTTGGATTCCCCTTCAATCCTGGTCATTTATTACCGAGTAAAATGCATTGGCGGTCATCGAACTTGTCTTGATAGCTCACTTTGATCATTGTATACGAGATATGGTGATTATACGGTCCCTGGCTCAGCATATAGCTCCGTATTTGTCTGGTTGACCAGTCAAACAGTCTGCATGCGCCTCATCAGCTCGTGTTATTTATCTATCTACGCGGGCCTACGTGTCAATGGAGAAAGAAATACTGTAAAAACCAAAATTATGCTAGAGTCCGGACCACTTCCGGAGCCCGCTCTCACCGCCCTGGCCCCTCAAGACGCCAGCTGCTCGCCGGATGCATGCATAGCAAGTAGTACTCCTTATGTGGAGAAGAGAGAGGCATTGAAAAAGTCAAGGAGTGGGCTCTGCAAGAGCCCGTCTCTACACGTGCTCCCAGGTATAAAAAAATAATTCTAAAAAAAGGCATAAAAACAATTGTGTCTTAAAAAAAGGTAAAAACATTTGAGAGGAAATAGATAGAGAGAAAGTGAGAAAAAGCTGTAACCTGGCATTACATGAGGAAGGAGGGAGTGGTGCACATGCCAAGTTCACTGGGTTGCCGTGTTTCACACTCCTCCGTCGTAATAGTGGAGACAATAGCTTTCATCAAAAATAAACAATGAATACTCGTTGCTCGTCCTCTATATCGGAAAGAATACTTTCATTCACCGACATGTGGGACGTCGACCATCCTGGTCCACCTGCCATGCACAAAATTATCCTGGTCTACCCCGGTCGTATCGCATGCCCAACCTTTCCCACTGTAAGTTGTTCGGACGAAGGAACCATCATGACTTCGTTGAATTCCGCTTCTTCAAGAAAACTTACTGTACCCGCAATACTGTTACCACATGCGAAGACTGGACGGCACTGTACCACGTCATATCACTGAAACCCACTAGGCCAAACTAGCCCGCCTAGGTCATCTATTTTGGAACGGAGGGAGTACGTCTATGCACTGCTATGATTTTGTGTTGCACGTCATATCATGAAACCACTAGGCCAAACTAGCCCGCCTAGGTCATCGATCGCTAAGCCTACAATTTTAGGAACTAGGGCTATTGGTCGATCGATGAGGGATAAGTATAAGTGTACCATGAGCTCATCAGCCCCAATGTTTCTCTTCGGTGAGTGTTTTGCAAGTACTATAGCTCGCACAGTAGCTAGCCTACTAACACCAAGAATCATCAAACAAGCCCTGCTGATATGATAAACAGTTCAAACTTACATCTAATCATGCCATATATTACATCAAAAGCTAGTGAGGATACATCTGTTTCCATAACTCGGAGAGGGTTCGCATGATTCACTATCAAACACAAGTAGCAAGATCCGCCCACACAAGACAGTGCACTAGCCCTAAGATGGTTTGATAACACGCATCGTTCTGGTAATTAAACACAAGGCAATGCAAACTACCCTGAAGGATTAGTGCGACCAACTATTTCTTGTCATCAATCTCTCGGGCAATGACCACAGCACGGACAACGGCATGGGAATCGATTTCTGGGGCGATGTCCACAGGACTGACCGCGACATCGAAATCGATCTCTGGGGCGATGTCCACAGGATGGACAGCGGCATCGGAATCGATCTCCGGGGCGATGCCAACAGGACGGGCCACAACATCGGAATCATCAAGGACGTCCACCGGCACCTGCACAACCCTAACATATTAGCAAGCACATTGCAAATAATCAAAAACCACAACTATGGTAATAAGCCATTATTTTTTACCTTGTGCAGCTCACCGGGGGATCTCATCCCTCCGGGGGCCATCTCCTCGTCCTCAATGGGGGCCATCACCTTGCCAGGGGAATACTGCTTCTCAACGGCGACTATCTCCTCAAACTCGGTCTTGAGCCTCACATAGGTGGCAATCAGAGTTCCTGGGGTAGGTACGGTGGGGCCCTTGCTATTCTTCCAACTTCCTTTGAGGAGTTCGTCCACCAACGTCCTCAACTCTTTGGCCAATGCTTGTTTCTTGGAGTTCTTCGTTTCCATGGGTTGGCCCGCCAACATGGTCGACTCGTTGGTCGGTGCTCGCTTCCTGGAGATCGCTGTCTCCAGTGGGTTGTCCGCCGACAACTCTTTGCCTAGTGCTCCAGGATCCATCAATGAACTGACAAACAAAAAGCAATCGAAAGGAAACCACAATTGCAATGAAAACAGGAAAAGAATAGGATGTGAGAATCGGTTGGTGCTTCACAAAAAGAAGATTCTTGGAATGAAAATATAGCAGCATAACTGATTCTCCCACCTTTCCTTCGTCGGTACAGAAGAAAAATGGCAGAAGTGAGTAGCCTGGAGTGAGGTTTTCTTCAAGAAAGGGAAGAAAGGGCTTGAACGAGCATTCCGGTGAAATGATGATTGCTTCGTCCAGTCCAACTTGGAGGCCACCTTACCACTACTGGTAAAGGTGTGGGTTTTGTGATATGATGGGTCATGACGACCACACCGGGGTCACAAGTGAGTCTCGACTGTAGCACCTCGCTGTGATTTGGTGGATGGCACGCGGGCCCGAATGCTTTGAAATGTCCTGCATGTAGATAGAGCGTCTAGTCATATAGGAGTGCTCAATATTGTGCACCGCGACCAAGGCAGAGAGGAAAATGAGAGAACTACATAATTGATGCATGAGTTTAATTAGGGTAGTTTTGTAAAGTACGAGATACATTCCTCCAATCGCAAAATGCCTTGGTTCATGAGATTTGAGATTTGAGCCCTATAAATCGGAAGGGAGGGAGTACTGCACACGGTGTAGTCTAGTCACTTGTTGAAATCTCTAGAAAGGCAAATACTCCTTTCCAGTTTACAGGGCTATACTGCTCCCTCCGTCTAGGTGTGTAAGTCATCTTACAAAAACCAAATAGTCCCAAAACACTTAGGCGCGGTGCATTAACTTCTACCTTGTTTCTTGACATATCAACCAATACGAGATGAGAGGTGTGCATGCTTTTAATGACTTGCAATGGCTAGTTCATAGCATGCAATGCTATTAATTAGCAAATAAACATTGGTGACCCTAGGAGGAAATGGTGCTAAGCACGTGGACCTATGCAGAATGAGTATCAACCAATGGATAATGGAGTTTAATTGTTAAACAATAGCAATTTTGTCTCATGCAAGAGCCTGACTAGTACTCCAAGGAACCGCACCACACGAGCATTCGCAACTGCCATGTTCGGGTTGTGCTTGGCTCTTCGCCTCTTCGAGAAGACGAACAATAATGATGTTACTCTTACTTCTACAGTATCGAATCCACTGCTACATGTCCGTCCACCTCGTGCGGGAGGGATAGCGAAAGCTTCAACTTACTGCTCCTGCCTTTGCGTCTATGACAGGTGGGCCCAACAGGTGGTTGGCCCTCCTGTCATGCAGCTAAAGGCAGGTGCAGTTAAGGCACCGGAGCTCAGTCCGCAAGGGAGAGGGCGTTGTAGTAATCAAATTTCTCGGTCTTGTACGAGTTGACGAAGATAGGGGTTGCTTGCTTGCTAGGGTTTCTCACTACGTATATATAGGCCGAAGCTTCCGCGCTTGCTTGCTAGGGTTGCTCTATTCACACACTCTCATCCTCTCTAGATTTAAACAAGATAGGGGTAGTAACACTGTCTTTCTCCCTTGAAAAAACACTGGCTTTCTATCCTCACCGCTGGTTACAGATCCAGACGTATCCCCCTCCGCCGGTGAAGGGGAGGAGGGGCAGCATTTAGGCCGTCGTCGACAGCGAGGGAGGAGACCCACTGCCGGTCGCACCGTTATCTCTGGCCGAGCGCCGGTGCGGGAGGTCCTCCGATCCCTTCGTCGTTGCCTATGGGTGGATCCGGCCTCCCGCCGCCCACCTATCCACATCCCGACGACCTTCAGGTATATCTTCGTTTGAAACCGCCTTAGCTCTACTTCCCCAGCTCGCTACGTCG
Source organism: Triticum urartu (assembly GCF_056163025.1). NCBI lineage: Eukaryota > Viridiplantae > Streptophyta > Magnoliopsida > Poales > Poaceae > Triticum > Triticum urartu. The sequence continues at coordinate 444,492,285 of NC_141874.1, read as the reverse complement.
CTGCATGTGCATCATTTTCTACCTCTCAGCCCCTCTCGATCGGATGGTCCAACGTCACATATTTTTTTCTTCTATTGTTAGAGGTAAAGCTACTTCATGGAGTCGAATCTTGTACTCCCTCCGTCCGAAAATACTTGTCATTGAAATGGATGTATCTAGATGTATTTTAGTTCTAGACACATCCATTTTCATGACAAGTAATTCCGGACGGAGGGAGTACTTGGTTCAAACAGGAAATAAAGTGGGGGTGGGGGAATTTAGTATGTACATCGGACTTGGTACGAACAGGAAGGAAAGGGGGTGAAAGTAGTACAGACTGGTCATCCAACCAGTCTCTTGGTCGAAAAGGGAAATATAGGGGTAACGTTGTACACAGTGGCATGACCAGGACTAGATTTGCTATCCACCCATAGGAGTATGTGGCTAGAGTGAACAAAAATGGGACCAACCCAGATATGTTTCTTGGATGTTTGTTTCTCGGGGCAACAAACTATGAATCACCACTTTATGCCCCTGTTTACGTACATGGTGCTGGACTGCTGGTGCACCCACTGTCCCATGCCCTTATACCAAATATTTAGGCTCCGTTCGGAATAAAGGGGCAGAAAACATAGGTCTTGATGAAAATAGAGAATTGGAAAGGAATGTAGGTATAAATCTATGGAACAGCGAACCGGAGGAAACTCTCAAGAGAATGTGTTTGGATGGACTACGAAATATACAGATTTGTTTTTTTAGAGTAGCATGCTTGGCAGTATGAGATGCTATTTCTTTATTCAGCTGCACAGTGACTACTCTTGTCCTCACCTCACGTACCACACATAGGTTGATTTTTTTTTATTCCGGCAACATAGCACAGCAACCTGTCTAACGCATGGCAGCGAGCGCCTGCCTCGGGCTTCTGCCCAAAAAATGAGCAGCGCGTGGATGTTTCTAATCCTATGGAATCAGTACTACCAGACCAGCTTTCCCATGAAACACTATTCACCTTTCCCGTGTTCCGAACGGTTGGAAGGGAAAGAATACCGTAGGAATTGTGTTCCTACGAAAATCCTGCACCAAACATGTGAACCGAACGCAGCCTTAGCTGTTCTTAATCTAATGTCCCTGGTAAAAATGAAGCCATGCCACTGTTATAAGCCATGACAAGTTTAGCCAAATGTTTTTGCCTGTAATTGTTTGAGACTCTGACTGTTTCCTCTGTGCCTTTTTGTGCAAACAGGGATATCCAATTCACCTGGTTGCTGTTGCGACCTTTTGGTGCACTGCACAAAACTCTTCTTAAAAGAAGTGACTTTTGTGCTGTTTAACTGGAATGTCAGAATGGAACAGTTGGTTCATTTTGGTGGAACTGCACAAAGGGAGATCTGTGTTCCAATCCTCATCATCCATATTGGCGCCATAACCTTCCTTTAGGTAAGAATGATATTTAATGCATGTGTTCATCTCTATTTTCCGACCGCCATGAGAAAATAATGCTGTTTTTTACTAGTACACTTGTACTCCCTCACTGACAAAACCAATTCTGAATTAGAAGGCCAATCATGTACTTGGTTTCACCAACTGGTGAGGAGAAAGAGAAACAGAGCATGAAGAGGAAGAAGAAGAAGAATAAACAGTGCCGAGGCGATCTTGCTGAAGCCAGAGGCCTCAGTCGAGGCCATTCAAGGGCTCCGGCAACGACTACCTTACATGTGAGACTATCCTCCAGGGAGCCCTTCCACTTCTGCTGTCTCTCTTAATTAATTAGGAGTACTTAAGTACCACTAATTTATTACTGCCTAATTTTCGTGTTGGAGTTAAACAAATCTTTAGTAGGACCCTATGTTGAATCATGTACGTGTGTATATTTGTCTATGGAGGTGAATCATGTGGTGGAGCAGGGAGGGAATATTATTAGTGTCATAACATAATAGTGCTATTGTTTTGCATGTTAATTTATTGCCATTGGTTCAATGAGGCAATGTTTTGCGTATTGTCCATCATGAATTTGATGCTACTGGTTGAGTAATATGCTAATGTCTTCCTATCCTTTCTCACTAAGATAATGAAGGTTTCACCTTGTTCCTACTTGTGCAAACATGGATCATGTTGTGCCAATCATACATTAAATGGAACTACACAAGACAATACAATGAACTGTATCCCAGCTAATGCTTTAACTCTGCTGGAAGTTCTTGATAATCTTTCGATATAATCTCAGCACTGGTAAACAAGAGTGATTTCAACCATACATTTGAAGTGCACAAAAATATATACTATTCCGTGATTCCAGTGGGTGCTTTATCATCTCTTATGGGACTACATGAATAAGTTTTTTTTTCTCAGGTTGGTATGGGCCTAAGGCCTTCATCCATATTAGTTTGCTGTCATCTCTATTTGTATTGTGCTACTGTCATGAGAAACTCCTTTATCTTTGCACGTTAAAGTTTTGCAACCTATGATTAATGGCAATGCTTTGAGTGTTGAGTTGAGCTAATTGGCACTGATTAAATAAACTAATACCTCTCTTTAAGCAAGACTACTATGTTGCTAACTTTACCCATTAATATAATGAGGGTGCTTCTATTTGTTAGTGTATGTTTCATAAACTAGTCCCACTATTACAGTAATCTCACCCTCTCAATATATGTGCCAACAGGGATGCTCGATTTTGGTGGAACTGCACAAAAACTTTGGGTGCTTCATTGCCTCGACAGCTTCCGTCCTTTCCTGTCAGTCGCTAAACTCCGCATGCTTTCTTCCTTTGCTGTCAGTCGCTTGGCTTATCTCAGCTTCCAGTCAAAGGAAATAGTAATTGATATGCTACCTCACACAGGTTGGTACTGGTCTTTATCCTGATTATTGTGCCTGTCATATGTATTGGTAATTTGGTATTGTGCTACTGTTTGCCGATTTCATAAAGGAGTAATTTGGAGCCTGAACTTGCAGGCAAATCATTACATCGGGTGATTTCAGTAGAACTGCACAAAATGATCAGATGGACAGGTACTTATGCTGCTGCTATGTACTCCAAAGTTCACTCAGACAAGCATCGATGTTGACAGGAAGTGCCTATATTCATTCGAGTATCAACCGGCGTCAACCAATTGTCAAACTCCAAGTGTTAGGAGAGTGAACGCCAAAAATATTGCTTGGTGCATAGCCCAGAAAAACGCAGTCCAGTCTTTGGTCCCAACTTGTGCCTTTTGGTTATCGGCACATATGGTAGCGAACTATATGGCATGGAGTCTAAAGATTCCAGACAAGTTGGTTGACGCGTATATTCATCTGGCACTTAATCAGTCTGCACGCCAAGGATGCTCCATTTCAGTTGAACTACACAAAAAATTTGGGTGGTTCATTTTCTCAGCCGCCTCCTTTCTCGTCTTCAATGTAGAATTTTGGCAAGATACAGGACCAAGATGACCCAGTAAACTGGTTGGATGAAAGTAGTGGCCAAGTTGCTCAAACCTCCCTCGGCACGAGGCCACTATTTGAGTATAAACCTACAAGCAAAGTTCAGACTGTCTGTGCTGCCTCTTATGTACTCGAAAGTTTACTCGTACAAGAAATAATTTTAGCAAGAAGTACCTCCGATTGAACACCATTTACCAGTCTGTACCCTAGGTAATTAAAGTTCGTCCATGGATCTTATTGGCTGTGATCTCAATCATTTGGATGCATAGACATACTAAACATGTGTATATCTGAATCTTTTTGTAAATTATGTATGAATATTGTCGTGTGATCTATCAATCATTTGGATGCATAGATATGTTGAGCTTGTGTATATATGAATCTTTTGAGTTGTTGATTGTGAATGTTGGCTATGGATATGAATGTGTCCTATGAACCTGAGTTTGATATGAATGTTTACCTTTTCTGTTGTATTTGTGTGTGAACTTGTTAGTATGCCTACTGTGGGGTATAAAACGCAGGTCTCTTATAAAAGTAATGCTGTGTACAATTTATGTTTTCCCTTCTAACCACATTATATATATTTATATTATTACTATTATCGTATATTTTATAGAGACTTATATATACATTATAAAAACATCCAACTTATAAAAGTAAATGTTTAACGGAAGTTGGCAAGGAAAATCCTGGTTGTTTTTGACTCGCGGGCAAGGAAAATCCTGGTGATTGCGTACAAAAGCTTGCGAAGATTTTAAGGACCAATTTAATAATAACGCACTCATTTTTATTTTGAGCAATAACTCGCTAATTTCTTAATTATATATATATATGTGCCTCTCCGGTTTATTCTTTGATATTAATTGCTCCTTCTAACATAACATTATACTCCCTCCGTCCAAAAATACTTGTCATCAAAATGGACAAAAGGGATGTATCTAAAACTAAAATACATCTAGATACATCCCTTTTATCCATTTTGATTACAAGTATTTCCGGACGGAGGGAGTATATATAACGAGCCCACCTAATACGTGTATTTCAAGGAAGTGCAAATGGACTGGGATTTCTTAGAAAATATAAATGTGCCTGATTGACGCGAAATTATTTGTTCACCCAGCCCAGCAAATGGACTGTACATTCTAGAAAACATGGGTTAAATATATGCCACATTGTTGCAGGCTGACATGTGGGCCAATAGGTCGAAGCCTACGCAGGGCGTTGTCAACTTGGTCAAGAAATGATTGTGTCATCCACAGCCATTGGATTTATATCCAACGGCCGGCATGCACCTTCAATCTCTCGTCTTCTTCCTCCAGCGTCGTCGGGACCGCCTGGTCTGGCCTCCGGCGGCTAGCGGCTCTGCTTAGCACGCATCGCTGCGAAGCGCTACCCCACCGCCGGCCAGATTATCCCTCCACCCCTCGACACCTCATGTTATTCTCCACAGACTATAACCCCACGCCGCAATAGAACCAGTTATAACCCTTCTCCTCCTCTCAATCTGCGACTCCACTGCCGCGTTTTCCCATCTCCGAGTCGTTCCCGTCCGGGGCCTCGCCGTCGTCCACCGCCTCGCTGCGTTCGGTGCGGCGTGGTCAACAAACGAGAGTCATCGGAAGAGGACTTTACGTGGAGAGCCTGACGGCTGGGACCCACGAGGTCCATGGTCGCACGCAAGGAAAGTTCCTCCTTATTAAGCTGAAAAAAATGTTTCCTCCACCTGACAGCTGGGACCCACCGGCTGTATCTTTGCACGGAAGGAAGTGCCTCCTTGTTTTGCGAAAAAAATTATTCATCCCGTTGACAGCTGGGACCCGTCAGATTTGGTGACTGACTTGTGGGCCTACTAAGTGGACGTGTACGCATGGCTTTGTCAACTTAATCAATAAATGATTCTAGCAGCTGGACTGTTGGATGTTAATCCAACAGCCGTGCTCCTTCTTCAACCTCTTTTCTTGCTCCTGTCTCCCGTGGGCGGCACTGCGACTGTGCTACCGCGCACCCGAACCAGTGAAGTTTCCCACTCCTCTCCATCTGTGACTCCACTGCAGCTTAATAAATAGTAACGTCTTCGGTTTTAGCCCGGTTTTCCATAGATTAACAGGGAAATTCTCTTCTTCTTAATTAATCGACGAGGCAATTAGTTTGCCTTCGTTTCGAAAAAAAATAGTAACGTCTAACTTAGCCAGTTAGTTAGATGCGTACACTTGGTGTAGTAGGATCTTTATTTAGTTTCATGCATACACTTTTTATTTTTTGGTAGCCCTTTTGTAATGATGGCTGATGTTTGGTTTGGAAGAGAGAGCTGCGTCTTCACTCTTCTGGCTTGCTTACTGCTTCTGTTGCACCCCCAGCCCTGGTTGTTGCTGCTGTTGTTTTCAATGTACAATCAGTAGTATATTTCGTCTGTTGGTTGAATAAATGTGTTGTTAGAACAACAAACACAATGTTTTGGAATTTGTTGCACGGTTCGATCCTTTAGTGCCCCGTACCATACGTAGCGCATACTATTTATCGTACGGAACACATTTTTTTGAAACTCAGAACACATTTTCCACTTGTTGATAACATGCAGCCCACTGATGAAGGCCCAATAGAGAAGCCCATAATTAACCGGAAGGGAGGCTCTCACATGAATCCGACCCAGGCACATGCTCATTGTCCCCTAAACATAAATAAGTAAATAAATAAATAAATAAAGCTATATGCTCATGCACGAGTTCTTTGGGAAAATAGGTAGCCCAGTATTTCTTTTTGAAGAATACCCAAGCTAGGCCTATTTGTTTTCTCCGAATTACTAGGTTGCAAATCTTTCAAGACGAGGAGGGATGCATTCCGGCCTGGCTTAAGAGTATGGTCAATGTCTGTTAAAAGTAATATCAAAAGGGGTTGAAAATTCCAAAAAATTTATAGCAAATGGGATATAAGTTTCTTTTTTTGTTTTTGTTCTTCACTGATATCTTATACGTATTTCATTGGATTTAACATGACATAGTACTAATTTATTTTTAAATTTGTTTTAGTATGGCTATTAATTTTTGGATTAAGAATATTTTGTTCCCCAGCAAAAATTTACGAATTTTCAAAATTTCCCACATATTTAGTTAATTTTTTGACCCTGGTACTGACCAGAAAATGGCCAGCAATTCTAAAAATGGAAAACGGGCTGCAATAAATTCCATATGAATTAGAAAATGAGTAAAAACCCTTAATAATTAGCAAATGGGCTGTAAATTATTAGAAATAATGGCAGATGGGTTGTATGTTGTTTTCCACAGATTTGAGGCTTTCCTAAAAAAAGGTTGACGCACAAGCAGTGACTGTTGGATGGCCATCCAACGGCCGTCGTGCTTCTTCAATCTCTGCTCTTCCTGCTCCAGCCGCTCAAACAGGCACCGGCGGGACTGCCTGCTCCCTCCTCCCCGCGGCCGACTCTGCTGCCGCGCAGGCCTCACCGCCCCATCGTACTCCCATCGCTGGCCTAGCCATCCCTCTACTCACCCACACCTGCTGTTATTCTCCAGCGATGGAAGACAAACCAGTAAACCCTCGTACAATCGTACTCCCCTCCGCGTGGGAAACAACTGCCAAGTCTTCCCTGCCTCCGTGTCGTTCCCTTCCTAGGCCTCATCGTCGTCCACTGCCCTGGTGCTCTCGGCGCGGCCTGGTCAACGTGGTCAATGACCGACATGCATCTGAAGTGGACTTTACGTGGAGAGGCCGTCAGCTGGGTCCACGGCCGCATGCAAGGAAATGCCTCCTTATTACGCGCAAAATAGTGATTCCTCCACCTAACATCAGGGACCCACTGAAAGGGCCTCTGTATTTCATGAAAAAACATTACCGCCGCTGACAGCTTGGACCCACCAGCTATATCTTCGCACGCAAGGAAGTGCCTCCTTATTACGCACAAAAAAATGAATACTCCCCCTGTTAGCTGGGACCCAGTATAGTGGCAGGCTGACTTGTGGGCCTACTAAGTTGACGGGGACGGAGGGCTTTGTCAACTTAGTCAACATGCACGATTCTAGCTCCAGTGACCGTACGATGTCCATCCAATGGCCGTAGTGCTTCTTCAATCTCTGGTCTTCTTGCTCCAGCCGCCCAAACCAGTGCCGGTCGTGCCTCATGCTCCTGCCTCCCGTGCCCGGCTGCGATGCGGCGAAGGCCTCACCACCCCTACTACTCCCACCGCTGGCCAGGCCATCCCTCTACTCACCTGCACCCCCTGTTATTTTGCGGCGACGGCAGCCTCACACCACAGCGAACCAGTGAACCCTCGTACTCCTCTACACGCGGGCATCCACTGTTGCGTCTTCCTCGTCTCCGCGTCATCCCCTTCCTAGGCCTCGCCGTCGTCCACCGCCCTGGTGCTCTCGGCACGGCGTGGTCAACGTGGTCAAGGAACGACTTCCATCGGACGTGGACTGTACGTGGAGAGGCTGACAGCTAGGTCCACGGCCGCAGCAAGGAAGTGCCTCCTTATTACGTGCAAAATAATTATTCCTCCACCTAACAGCGGGGACCCACCGGACGGGCCACCGTATTTCTCCCCCTGACTGCTGGGACCCACCAGCTACATCTTCGCAGGCAAGGAAGTGCCTGACAGTCGGGACCCACCTGGTCGAATCATACGTAGCGTTGTCATTTCGGTCGGGAACGTGTACGTACATACTAGTCGATGTAGAGGCGTTCACGTGTCGTAGTACAGGCGCGCACGTGTCGTAGTAGAGGCGCACACGTAGCATGTACACGTATGTACAGCGGCCGGGGTGCAAGAAAGAAAATATGGCCACGTATGTGTTCATACGGGCGGGGTCTCGAACGCCTACTCGCGCATATGTATGGCCAGGGCTCGTGTACATGGCTGGGTCGGAACGGAGAAACAGCGTCGTCTTCGTGCTCATGGGGAGGCAACAGAATGTGTCATGTTCATGGGAAGGCAACAGAATGCGTCGTGTTCATCGGGAGGGCTTGGACGGAACAAGCGATGGAAACGAGGCCTGGCGTACCGCAGAACGGAGGAAACAGCCTTGTGTTCGACCGGCCACGTTCGAAACGGGATCCTGTTCATCGGGAGGGGTCTGGCATACCGCAAAACGGAGGAAACGGACCTCCTACAGTCGAAACGGGGGTCCTGTTGATCGGGAGGGGTGTGGCGTACCGCAAAACGGACGAAACGGACTTGTGTTGGAGCGCTACGGTCGAAACGGGGGCCCTGTTCATCGGGAGGGGTGTGGCGTACCGCAAAACGGCACTCCCCGGGATACTGTTCATCTCCACCATCGACCTCCTCCAGCCTCCATGGCCCCTGTTCATCTTGCCTCCACGGGCTCCTGTTCATCCAGCCTCCACCGCGCGCTACTCCACCGGCTACTGTTCAACCACCCCTCCACCGTCTACTGTTCATCCAGCCCTCCACACCACGGGGTCCTGTTCAACCACCCCTCCATGGGCACCCCTCCACCGTCTACTGTTCATCCAGCCCTCCACACCACGGGGGCCTGTTCAACCACCCCTCCACCGTCTACCGTTCATCCAGCCCTCCACACCACGGGGTCCTGTTCATCCACCCCTCCACGGGCACCCCTCCACCATCTACTGTTCATCCAGGCCTCCACCACACCACGGGGTCCTGTTCATCCAGAGGCAACGCCACCGCTCACTGTTCATCCAAACCCCCCCACAACGCTCACTGTTCATCCCATGGATCGGCTTCAGTTAGCAACAGTAGCGAAGGAATCGCTCGATCGGGTTCAGTTAACAGCCATCGATCGATCGCTCGGGTTCAGTAACGCGTAGCCTGCAGTGCAATCGCTCGGGTTCAGTTAGAGCCCAACGCCTCACTCGGGTTCAGTTAGAGCCAATGCCTCGCACACACACGCGTACGTGTACGAGGGAAACGCGCATCGCTCGGCCCCCGACCTCCCACCGTAACCGGGAACTCCCCGAAATTTTCCTCGCCCTCGCTTCTACCACGGTTTTTTCCGTCATGGACGGCCCAAAGAATGTCATGCAGCTGCGTCTCCGGCCCGCCCAGGACGAAAAGCCCATTTTCTGTCATGATTTTTTGTCATAGAAGTAGGAGCCCACCACATCTATGATGATACCGGGTTTTGTCACAATTATCATCATAGAAGTGTCATATGTATGACAGAAATTTTTTTCGTTCGGCCCAAAATGTCATGGATGTGTCTTTTTATTGTAGTGGCTCCAGGTGCTGTTGGTGAAGAGAGTGGAGAGGGGGAGGCCCTAGTGGCATTGAAATTGACAGGAAGGTGGCAGCGGGTGCCGTGGCCAGAGTCGAGGAAGATGACCTCGTCCGGTCACTGCTACCTCTTGAGCACTGTGTTGTTTTTTCCTTAAAGAGGAAAGGGTGATGCAGCAAAGTTGCGAAAGTATTTCCCTCAGTTTTTGAGAACCAAGGTATCAATCCAGTTGGAGGCCGCATGCAAGTCCCTTGTACCTACACAAACAAATAAGAACCTCGCAACCAACGCGATAAAGTGGTTGTCAATCCCTTCACGGTCACTTACGAGAGTGAGATCTGATAGAGATAATAATGATAAGATAAATGTTTTTGGTATTTTTATGATATAGATTGAAAGTAAAAATTGCAAAGTAAAATAGATTGGAAACTTATATGATGGAGAATAGACCCGGGAGCCATAGGTTTCACTAGTGGCTTCTCTCAAGATAGCATAAGTATTACGGTGGGTGAACGAATTATTGTCGAGCAATTGATAGAAAAGCTAATAATTATGAGAATATCTAAGCATGATCATGTATATAGGCATCACTTCCATGACAAGTAGACCGACTCCTTCCTGCATCTACTACTATTACTCCACACATCGACCGCTATCCAGCATGCATCTAGAGTATTAAGTTCATAAGAACAGAGTAACGCATTAGGTAAGATGACATGATGTAGAGGGATAAACTCAAGCAATATGATATAAACCCCATCTTTTTATCCTCGATGGCAACAATACAATACGTGTCGTTTCCCTTTCTGTCACTGGGATCGAGCACCACAAGATTGAACCCAAAGCTAAGCACTTCTCCCATTTCAAGAAAGATCAATCTAGTAGGCCAAACCAAACTGATAATTCGAAGAGACTTGCAAAGATAATCAATCATGCATAAAATAATTTAGAGAAGATTCAAATATTGTTCATAGATAGACTTGATCATAAACCCACAATTCATCGGATCTCTACAAACACACCGCAAAAAGAGTTACATCGAATAGATCTCCAAGAAGATTGAGGATAACATTGTATTGAGATCCAAAGAGAGAGAAGAAGCCATCTATCTACTAGCTATGGACCCGAAGGTCTGAAGTAAACTACTCACACATCATCGGAGGGGCCATGGAGTTGATGTAGAGGCCCTCCGTGATCGATGCCCCCTCCGGTGGAGCTCCGGAAAAGGCCCCAAGATGGGATCTCTTGGGTACAGAAGGTTGCGGCGGTGGAAATAGGGTTTCATGGTGCTCCTGGATGTTTTTGGGGTATGTGAACATATATAGGAGGAAGAAGTAGGTCGGTTGAGCCACGAGGGGCCCATGAGGGGGGAGGGCGCGCCCAGGGGGGTAGGCGCGCCCCCTGCCTCGTGGACTCCTCGTTCTATTCTTGACATCCACTCCAAGTCCTCTGGATCATGTTTGTTCCAAAAATCACGCTCCCGAAGGTTTCATTCCGTATGGACTCCATTTGATATTCCTTTTCTGTGAAACACTGAAATAGGCCAAAAAAATAGCAATTTGCACTGGGCCTTGGGTTAATAGGTTAGTCCCAAAAAATAATATAAAAGTGTAAAATAAAGCCCACTAACATCCAAAACGGATAATATAATAGCATGGAATAATAAAAAATTGTAGATACGTTGGAGACGTATCAAGAATCCCCAAGCTTAATTCCCGCTCATCCTCGAGTAGGTAAATGATAAAAACAGAAATTTTGATGTGGAATGCTTTCTAGCATGTTCTTCAATGTATTTTTCTCTATTGTGGCATGAACGTTCAGATCCGAAAGATTCGAGATAAAAGTTTATTGTTGACATAAAAATAGTAATACTCCAAGTATGCTAAGCAAGCAATTATGTATTATCAAAATAACATAGCCAAAGAAAACTTATCCATACAAAATCATATAGTTCGGCCATGCTTCATTTCTGTCACACAAAGTGCTCTCATCATGCACAAACCCGATGACAAGCCAAGCAATTGTTTCATACTTAGCCTTTTCAAACTCTTTCAACTTTTACGCAATATATGAGCGCGAGCCATGGACATAGCACTATGGTTGGAATAGAATATAATGATTGAGGTTGTGTGAGAAGACAAAAGGGAGAAAGTCTCACATTGACATGGCTAATCAATGGGCTTATGGAGATGCCCACCGATTGATGTCAATGCAAGGAGTAGGGATTGCCATGCAACGGATGCACTAGAGCTATAAATATATGAAAGTTCATCAAAGAAACTAAGTGGGTGTGCATCCAACTTTTTTGCTCACGAAGACCTAGGGCATTTGAGGAAGCCCATCATTGGAATATACAAGCCAAGTTCTATAATGAAGAATTCCCACTAGTATATGAAGGTGACAAAATATGAGACTCTCTATCATGAAGATCATGGTGCTACTTTGAAGCACAAGTGTGGAAAAAGGATAGTAACATTGTCCCTTCTCACTTTTTCTCTCTTCTCTCATTTTTTGTTTGGTCCTTTTTTATGGCCTCTTTTTTTCGTCTGGAGTCTCATCCCGACTTGTGGGGGAATCATAGTCTCCATCATGCTTTCCTCACATGGGACAATGCTCTAATGATGATCATCACACTTTTATTTACTTACAACTCAAGAATTACAACTCGATACTTAGAACAAAATATGACTCTATGTGAATGCCTCCGGCGGTGTACCGGGATTGCGATGAATCAAGAGTGACATGTATGAAAAATTAAGCATGGTGGCTTTGCCACAAATACGATGTCAACTACATGATCATGCAAAGCAATATGACAATGATGATGCATGTCATAATAAATGGAGCGATGGAAAGTTGCATGGCAATATATCTCAGAATGGCTATGGAAATGCCATAATAGGTAGGTATGGTGGATGTTTTGTGGATGATAAAAGGAGGCTTATGTGTGATAGAGCGTATCATATCACGGGGTTTGGATGCACCGGCGAAGTTTGCACCAACTCTCAAGGTGAGAAAGGGCAATGCACGGTACCGAAGAGGCTAGCAATGATGGAAGGGTGAGAGTGCGTATAATCCATGGACTCAACATTAGTCATAAAGAACTCACATACTTATTGCTAAAATCTACAAGTCATCAAAACCAAGCACTACGCGCATGCTCCTAGGGGGATAGATTGGTAGGAAAAGACCATCGCTCGTCCCCGACCGCCACTCATAAGAAAAGCAATCAAAGAACACCCCATGCTTCAAATTTGTCACACAACGTTCACCATATGTGCATTCTACGGGACTTGCCAACTTTAACACAAGTATTCATCAATTTCACAATTACTCAACTAGCACACCTCTAATATTACCACTTTTATATCTCAAAACAACTATCAAGCATCCAACTTCTCTTAGCATTTAAAATTTATAACCAAAGTGAATTACCATGCTGTTCTAAAAGACTCTCAAAATTATATAAGTGAATAATGAGAGATCAATTATTTCTATAAAATAGAACCACCGCCGTGCTCTAAAAGATATAAGCGAAGTACTAGAGCAAAAAATTATTCAACTCAAAAAATATAAGTGAAGCACATAGAGTATTCTAATAAATTCCAATTCATGTGTGTCTCTCCCAAAAGGTGTGTACAGCAAGGATGATTGTGGTAAACTAAAAAGCAAAGACTCAAATCATACAAGATGCTCCAAGGAAAACACATATCATGTGGTGAATAAAAATATAGCTCCAAGTAAAGTTATCGATGGACGAAGACGAAAGAGGGGATGCCTTCCGGGGCATCCCCAAGATTAGGCTTTTGGTTGTCCTTGGATTTTATCTTGGGGTGCCTTGGGCATCCCCAAGCTTAGGCTCTTGCCACTCCTTGCTCCATAATCCATCAAATCTTTACCCAAAACTTGAAAACTTCACAACACAAAACTCAAATAGAAAATCTCATGAGCTCCGTTAGTAAAAAGAAAACAAACCACCACTTAAGTTACTGTAATGAACTCATTCTTTATTTATATTGGTGTTAAACCTACTGTATTCCAACTTTTATATGGTTCATAAACTCTATTACTAGCCATAGATTCATCAAAATAAGTAAACAACACACGAAAAACAGAATCTGTCAAAAACAGAACAGTCTGTAGTAATCTGTAGGTTTCGAATACTTCTGGAATCCCAAAAATTCTAAAATAAATTTCTAGACGTGAGGAATTTATCTATTAATCATCTTCAAAAATAATTAACTAAATATCACTCTCCAATAAAAAATGGCAGCAAATCTCGTGAGCGCTAAAGTTTCTGTTTTTTACAGCAAGATCGCAAAGACTTTCCCAAAGTCTTCCCAAATGTTCTACTTGGCACAAACACTAATTAAAAGCATAAAACCACATCTAAACAGATGCTAGATGAATTATTTATTACTAAAAAGAATCAAAAAGCATGAAACAAAAATAAAATTGGGTTGCCTCCCAAAAAGCACTATCGTTTAACGCCCCTAGCTAGGCATAAGATTTCAACGATGCTCACATGAAAGAGTAGAATTGAAGCACAAAGAGAGCATCATAAAACACGTGACAACCACATCTAAGTCTAACATAATTCCTATCCATAAGCAAGACGAAAATGTGTGCCAACCCCTATGCATAAGTTTACGAGGTCACGTAACTCGCAAGTTGATCACCAAAACATACATCAAGTGGATCATGTGATATCCCATTGTCACCACAGATAAGCACATGCAAGACATACATCAAGTGTTCTCAAATCCTTAAAGACTCAATCCGATAAGATAACTTCAACGGGAAAACTCAATCCATTACAAGAGAGTAGAGGGGGAGAAACATCATAAGATCCAACTATAATAGCAAAGCTCGCGATACATCAAGATCATGCCAAATCAAGAACACGAGAGAGAGACAGAGATCAAACACATAGCTACTGGTACATTCCCTCAGCCCCGAGGGTGAACTACTCCCTCCTCATCATGGAGAGCACCGTGATGATGAAGATGGCCACCGGAGAGGGATCCCCCCTCCGGCAGGGTGCCAGAACATGTCTAGATTGGTTTTCGGTGGCTATGGAGGCTTTTGGTGGCGGAACTCCTGATCTAGGTTTCTTTCTGGAAGTTTCAGTATATATAAGAGGTTTTGGTATCGAGAACAATTCAGGGAGGGGGGTCTCTGGGCTGTCCACGAGGTAGGGAGGCGCGCCCAGGGGGGTGGGCGCGCCCCCACCCTCGTGGGCAGCCCGGGACTCCTCTGGCCCAACTCTTTTACTCCATGGCCTTCTTCTGGTCCAAAAATATGTTCCGTGAAGTTTCAGGTTAATTGGACTCCGTTTGATTTTCCTTTTCTGGGATACTCAAAAACAACAAAAAAACAGAAACTAGCACTAGGCTCTAGGTTAATAGGTTAGTCCCAAAAATCATATAAAATAGCATATAAATGCATATAAAACATCCAAGGTTGATAATATAATAGATGGAACAATAAAAAATTATAGATACGTTGGAGACGTATCATATAGCCACGCCATAGAAAAGGTGCTCAGGCTCCATTAATGGAGACGTTGGGAGGGAGGTGCGCGGCGGGTAGCGGTCAAAAGGGCTCTCCTCCCGATGAGCACGCGCAGGGGTCCGATCGCACGCCTCCCGTACTCAAATAGCTACCCTGCACGACACCTCCTAGCTAATAAAAAAAGGGGACGCATGGACGCACGTAATTGGTAAGTCGAACACACACGGTTTCAATAATACTTGCATTTCCAATTTGTAACTTGATAGCACTTGTTCCAAAATGACTTTGTTGATTGTTAATGTGTGCGCCTTCGCAAATTGGACAGAAAAATTACCACAACATGTTGGTGCCATGTCATGAGACCATGCCAAGTTTCATGATTTTCAGGCGTGTTTTGGAAGTACAGGAATTAAAACACCAAGTTTCTCAATCTTTCCAGTCGAGCCACGACGCCCAGATGTTTGAATTTCACTCCCATCTCTTGCATGGGACCTAGAAATTCACCCAAGGACACACATGTGATTTTTCAAACAACTTTGGTACACTGGAGCATGTGCTTGTAGTTCAAATTCGAATTATGCACATTAAATGCCCAGAAACTCAATTAATGTATAAAAAAGGCGAAACGAGCCTGGAATAATTCCAAATTTTAGCACGGTACTTCTATTTGGTCTAATCTGGCTGTGTAGAAAACTTAAGGAGGGAGAAGGCAGTGTACGTATGTCGTTTCGCACACGGAGGTGACACGTTCCCTCTCGGAACCATGAGCCTTCTTGAGGGAAGCACCGGTTTGCAAGAAGCTTACACCAAAGCTTGTCCCAATTCGGCCAAAAAAATTACCGCAGCATGTTGGTGTCATGTCATGACACCATGCCAAGTTTCATGATTTTCAGGCGTGTTTTGGAATTACAAGAATTAAAAAACCAAGTTTCTCAATCTTTTCGGCCGAGCCACGACGCCCACAATTTGGTCTAATTGGAGGAGGGGGGCAGTGATTTCGGTGAAAGGTGTCGCTCTGTCAGCCGAGGCATGTGGGATGGGAAAGGAGGAGGATGGTGTGGGTGGGGTGTGGATTACCTGACCATATCGACGAGGCCGCACAACAAGAAGAAGGGTCGGCGGCGAGGAGGCCGTGCAGCAAGAAGAAGGGTCGCCAACGAGGAGGCGGCGCTGCAAGAAGAAGGGTCACCAGCGAGGAGGCGGCGCTACAAGAAGAAGGGTAGTCGACAAGGAGGCGGAGCTGCATGAAGAAGGGTCGCCGGCGAGGAGGCTGAGCTACCAGTAAGCAACAGTGAAGGTTTGAACTTGGAAAGCAAGGAGGAATAGTGGAAATGTGGCTTTTGGTCGGAGTGAGGGGGCGGGGAGATAGATATTTCCGCGGTGGCAAAAACATTTCGCTCAGTGCCGCGAGAAACTGGCACGCAAGTGTGGTTCAAGTGGGGGCGGTGGACTGTAGACGACGAAGCTTCCTGCGTAAGCCAGACAAGGCGGTGCGCCAAGATATTTTATATCGCATCTCACACGATTCTTTCTAGTAAACTGTTTGTGGTATACCTGGCTTTTTCATTAAGTTTTGAAAGACAAAATGGTGTTATGGAGGGAAAAGATGGTGTTTGAATTGCTAGAACATTTACGTTCAGTGACATGCAACTAGTACATGAGTGTCGTGTTTAAATTTGAAATTATTCCGGGTTCGTTTGGCATTTTTATGCATTAATTGAGTTTTTGGGCATTTAATGTGCATAATTCAAATTTGAACTACAAGGACATGCTCCAATGCACCAAAGTTTGCTGAAAAATCGCATGTGTGTCTTTGGGTGAATTTATAGGTCCCATGCAAGAAATGGGAATAAAATTCAAACATCTGGGTGTCGTGGCTCGGCCGAAATGATTGAGAAACTTGGTTTTTTAATTCCTGTAAATCCAAAACACGGTTGAAAATCATGAAACTTGGCATGGTGTCATGACATGGCACCAATATGCTGTAGTAAATTTTTTGGCCGAATTGGGACAAGCTTTGGTGTAAGCTTCTTGCAACCGGAGCTTCCCTCAAGAAGGTTCCTGGTTCCGAGAGGGAACGTGTCACCTCCGTGTGCGAAACGACATACGTACACTGCCTTCTCCCGCCTTAATTTTTTTACACAGGCAGATTAGACCAAATAGAAGTACCTTGCTAAATTTCAGAATTATTCTGTGTTCGTTTGGCCTTTTTATACATTAATTGAGTTTCTGCGCATTTAACGTGTATAATTCAAATTTGAACTACAAGCACGTGCTCAAAGTTTTTTGAAAAATAACATGTGTGTCCTTGGGTGAATTTCTAGGTCCCATGCAAGAGATGGGAGTGAAATTCAAACATCTGGGCGTCGTGGCTCGGCCAGAAAGATTGAGAAACTTGGTTTTTTTAATTCCTGTAATTTCAAAACACGCCTGAAAATCATGAAACTTGGCATGGTCTCATGACATGGCACCAACATGCTACGGTATTTTTTTGGCCAAATTGGGACAGGCTTTGGTGTAGGCTTCTTGCAAACCAAAGCTTCTCTCAAAAAGGCTCGTGGTTCTGAGAGGGAACGTGGCATCTCCGCACTACTAGGAAAAGGCTAATTAGTGGCGCACCTGTTTTGGCCATTAATGGCGCACTACAGGTGCGCCACTATTAACATGCCACTAGTAACAAGTACTAATGGCGCACCCCTGGTGCACCACTAGTATCCCAGATAATAGTGGGATCGAGTTGGATGATATCCTCCACGATATGGACCAGCAGATGCACCATAACATCGAAGAATGCGGGCGGGAAGTACATCTCAAGCTCGCATAGTATCACGCCAACCGACTTTCGAGAGATGACGTCGAAAAAGTTGCATAGGCCAAATAGCGTTTCATGGACGTGCACGTCCATGATCCCACGGATTCCAACTGGAAGTATCTGCGTCATCAGCACGTGATAGTCGTGAGACTTCATCCCGCTGAACTTCTGCTTCACTGTGTCTAGGTATCTGCTTATCTTCCCCGCGTAACCATAAGGAAGTTTTACTCCTACGAGGCAGGTGAAAAACTGCTCGCTCTCCTCCTTACTTAGAGTGAAGCACGCGGGAGGGTAGTCATTTCCGGTCTTCTTGGCCTTTTTGCCTTTGCGGCGACTTTCCGTGTCCTGCTTCACCTAATCATCATCATCATTAGCGTGAAGCTCCTCCCTGATGCCCATTGATTTCAAGTCTGCCCTTGCTTTCGGCCCATCTTTGGTCCTCTCTGGCATGTTGATCAAGGTACCAAGCAGACTCTCGCGCATGTTCTTCGTGATATGCATGACATCAAGGCTGTGAGGCACATGGAGGATCTTCCAGTACGGCAAGTCCCAGAAAACAGACCTCATTTTCCATACCTTCAGCAGCGGCTCTGGCGCCTTTCGCTTCTTTCCCGGCTCTGGCGCCTTTTGCTTCTTTCCTGGAAGTGGGCAATCTTTCCAATTTTCAACAGCTCGTCTATTTCCTCGCCGCTCCTCGTATGCGGGCGTCTTCGGGGTTTGGTTTCACCATCGAACAGATCCTTGTGTTTTCTCCATGAGTCATCGTGGCGAAGCCACCTTCGATGTCCCATGAACACGGTTTTCGAGGACCCGGAATCTCTATCTAGCTGGCGATACATTGTGTCATCCATGCACCTGACGCATCCAGAAAATCCGTGGACCACCTGCCCCACGACATATCCGTAACCGAGAGAGTCGTGCATCGTCGTGAGCAGTGCGGCTCTCATAGGGAAATATTCTTTCTCTGCGGCATCCCACGTATTGGCTGGCATTTTCCACAGCGTGTCTAGCTCCTCTTTCAGCAGCCCCAGATACAGATTGATGTCGTTCCCTGGTTGTTTCGGCCCTTCAATTAGCATACTCATGTGAATGTACTTCCTCTTCATGCACAACCAGGGGGAAGGTTGTACATCCACACAAACACAGGCGAGGTGCTATGTGTGCTTCTCTGGCTGCCAAACGGATTGACTCCATCGGTGCTCGCACCCTGCATGATGTTCCTTGGATCATCCCCAAATTCTGGGTGTTCGAATTTCAACGCTTGCCACTGGCTCACATCCTTAGGGTGACTCAGCATCTTGTCTTTTTATTTATCTCCGGATCATTTCTGTCATCTTATCGCTTCTTCTCCTCCCTATCCGCGTGCCAACGCAGGAGCTTTGCTAACTTAGGGTCCGTGAAATACCACTGCAGACGAGGAGTGATCAGAAAGTACCACACCACTTTTTGAGGAGCTTTCTTCCTCTTCTTGTATCGAGTGACGCCGCACACCGGACATATGGTAGACTCCGCCTGCTCGTCCTGATAAATGATGCAATTGTTCATGCACACATGGTATTTCACGTGCGGTAAATCCAGAGGACACATGATTTTCTTTGCCTCCTCGAAACTGGTCGGGCACTTGTTCCCCTTGGGAAGACGTTCGTGCCAGAATGACATGTTCTTGTCGAAGCATGCGTCGGTCATTTTGTGTTTTACCTTCATCTCCAGAGCCATGAGCGCTACTTTCAAGCGCATATCCTCGGGCCTGCATCCTTCATACAATGGAGTAACCACGTCTATCTGCAGTTGATCCAGCTTGGCTTTCTCTCAGGCGGCAGCTGTTACGTTATCCATCTGCTTGAGAAGCAACTCTTGAATATGAGGGTCCTGCACCCAGCCCATCGATGGTCCATCGTCGTCTGCTCTGGCATCTTCATCTCCATGATCACGCCCTTTGTCTGCTCTGGCATCTTCCTCATCATCATGTCCGGCATCTTCTACATGATGACTGTGTACTGCATCTACTTCATGATCATGTCCTGGAGATTCTTCGTCTTCTTGCCCGCCCTCGCCGTGGTTGTCTTGCTGCCCTTCCTCATTTCTTGCCCGCCCCCCATGGACGACTTCATAATCATCTTCATCACCTTGCCACCGATAGCCATCCATGAAACCATGCAAGAGCAGGTGGTCCCGCACCTATACGGAATCCGGGTCCATAAGGCTTTTCAACTTGCATCTTTGACATGGACATCTTATCTCCCTCTCGTTCATTTGAAGCATCTCGGCCTTCGCAGAGCTCAAAAACCTATTCACGATGCCTTCGGTCATCGTGCGGACCATGGTCGCCTGCGGGGTAGAGCAAAACGATATTTTAGAACCAAATTTTTTTGGCGTGACTTTGCCTAAAAATAGGACAAAAAAGAATGCATAGTGCCAAATTCTCGCCAAAACGGAAATGAATCAACATTCCGACAAAATATTGGCAACTATCGCATTTCAAATACCGGTATATACCTGCAAACACAAACATATGAAACACCACAAACATCTACAACACCACAAACATACGTAGATCTAGGCCATAAAAAGTGCATGTGCACGTGGTTGGAGGGAGAAAAAAGTAGATCTACAACATAAAGAAAGCTTTCCCCTTACTTACCTATCAAAAAAGGTAATTTAACCACTTAATTTGGGTGAATCTATGGTCCAAATGAGGTGAGGAGCAGGAGGCAGCCGAGACAAGCTTGGAGGAGGAGGTGGAGAAAATGAAGTGGGGAAAGT
This sequence comes from Triticum urartu, assembly GCF_056163025.1. Lineage (NCBI taxonomy): Eukaryota > Viridiplantae > Streptophyta > Magnoliopsida > Poales > Poaceae > Triticum > Triticum urartu. The sequence continues at coordinate 444,471,585 of NC_141874.1, read as the reverse complement.
GAGTGTGGTAGGTGGCTGTCCAAAATATCTAGCTCCTCTCAGGTTACCAATGGCGCACCACCTAAAAATGCGCCATTAGTAACCCTGGTTACTAATGGCGCACCTGTTAAATGGTGCGCCATTACTAGTTTTGCAAAAAAAATGTTAGTAGTGGCGCACCGTGGTTATGGTGCGCCATTACTAGTTTGAACTAGTAATGGCGCACTATACCCTGGTGCGCCATTACTAGTTTTGAAAAAAAGTAACAAAAAAATTTGTTAGTAGTGGCGCATGATGACCCACAAGTATAGGGGATCTATCGTAGTCCTTTCGATTAGTAAGAGTGTCGAACCCAACGAGGAGCAGAAGGAAATGATATGCGGATTCTAGCAAGGTATTCTCTGCAAGTACTGAAATAAGTGGTAACAGATAGTTTTGTGATAGGATAATTTGTAATGAGCAACAAGTAACAAAAGTAAATAAAGTGCAGCAAGGTGGTCCAATCCTTTTTGTAGCAAAGGACAAGCCTGGGCAAACTCTTATATAGAGAAAAGCGCTCCCGAGGACGCATGGGAATATCGTCAAGCTAGTTTTCATCACGTTCATATGATCCGCGTTCGGTACTTTGTTAATTTGGTATGTGGGTGGATCGGTGCTTGGGTACTGCCCTTACTTGGACATGCATCCCACTTATGATTAACCTCTATTGCAAGCATCCACAACTACAACAAAAGTATTAAGGTAAACCTAACCATAGCATGAAACATATGGATCCAAATCAGCCACTTACAAAGCAACGCATAAACTAGGGTTTAAGCTTCTGTCACTCTAGCAACCCATCATCTACTTATTACTTCCCAATGCCTTCCTCTACGCCCAAATAATGGTGAAGTGTCATGTAATCGACGTTCACATGACACCACTAGAGGAGAGACAACATACATCTCATCAAAATATCGAACGAATACCAAATTCACATGACTACTAATAGCAAGACTTCTCCCATGTCCTCAGGGACAAACATAACTACTAACAAAGCATAAACATGTTCATAATCAGAGGGGTATTAATATGCATATAGGATCTGAACATATGATCTTCCACCAATTAAACCAACTAGCATCAACTACAAGGAGTAATTAACACTACTAGCAACCTACTAGCACCAATCCCGGACTTGGAGACAAGAATTGGATACAAGAGATGAACTAGGGTTTTGAGAGGAGATGGTGCTAATGAAGATGTTGATGGAGATTGCCCTCTCCCGATGATAGGAGCGTTGGTGATGACGATGGCGATGATTTCCCCCTCCAGGAGGGAAGTTTCCTCGACAGAACAGCTCCGCCAGAGCCCTAGATTGGTTCCGCCAAGGTTCCGCCTTGTGGCAGCAGAGTTTCGTCCGAGAAGATGGCTTCTTATTTTTTCCCATCGAAAGACTTCATAGAGCAGAAGATGGCCACCGAAGGGCCACCAGGGGGCCCATGAGGTAGGGGGCGTGCCTAGGGGGGTAGGGCGCGCCCCCACCCTCGTGGGCAGGGTGTGCCCCCCTGGTGAAGTTCTTGCTCTCAGTATTTTTTATATATTTGGAAAACATCTTCCGTGAAGTTTTAGGACTTTTGGAGCTGTGCAGAATAGGTCTCTAATATTTGCTCCTTTTCGAGCCTAGAATCCCAGCTGCCGGCATTGTCCCTCTTTATGTAAACCTTGTAGAATAAGAGAGAATAGGCATAAGTATTGTGACATAATGTGTAATAACAGTCCATAATGCAATAAATATAAATATAAAAGCATGATGCAAAATGGACGTATCAACTCCCCCAAGCTTAGACCTCGCTTGTCCTCAAGCGAAAGCTGAAATCGAAAAATATGTCCACATGTTTAGAGATAGAGGTGTCGATAAAAATAAAATACGGACATGAGGGCATCATGATCATTCTTAGAACAACAACTTATATAATTCTTGTCATATAATCCCTTATGCTACAGTAATAATTCAATCACAATTTCAAGTATGAATCATAAACTTCATTGAAAACTAACAAACTATAATCTCAGTCATTGGAGCAATTGCAATTTATCATAACATAGGAAAGAGTCAATGTATAAGAGCTTTTTAGCAAGTCCACATACTCAACTATCATATAATCTTTCACAATTGCTGACACTCACGCAATACTTATGGGTATGGAGTCTTAATCGGACACAGAGAAATATAGGGGCTTATAGTTTTGCCTCCCAACATTTTACCTCAAGGGTAATGTCAACAATAATAGTTCATGAAAACTCACATCCAATTAGCCATATATACCAGGATCTTTCCAACATACCGTGCTTGTCAAAGGATAAAATGTAAAAAGGAAGGGTCAATATCACCATGACTCTTATGCAAGGTAGGAAGTGAAAGTAAAAGATAGGCCCTTCGCGGAGGGAAGCATAGGTTGTCATGCGCTTTTATGGTTGGATGCACAAAATCTTAATGCGAAAGAATGTCACTTTATATTGCCACTTGTGATATGGACCTTTATTATGCAGTCTGTCGCCTTTATTTCTTCCATATCACACGATCGTATAAAGCTTATTTTCTCCCACACTAATAAGTCATACATATTTATAGAGCAATTTTTATTGCTTGCACCGATGACAACTTACTCAGAGGATCTTACTCAATCCATAGATAGGTATGGTGGACTCAGATGGCAAAACTGGTTTAAGGGTATTTGGAAGCACAAGTAGTATCTCTACTTGGTGCGATGAATTTGGCTAGCACGAGGGGGAAAGGCAAGCTCAACCTATTGGAGGATACAAGACACTATAATTTATCTTAGATGTAAGAAAACATAACCCATTACGTTGTCTTCCTTGTCCAACGCCAACTCTTTTAGTATGTCATATTTTAATGAGTGCTCGCGATCATAAAAGATGTCCAAGATAGTATATCTATATGTGAAAACCTCTCTTTCTTTATTACTTCCTATTAATTGCAACGATGACCAAAACTATGTTTGTCAACCCTCAACAACTTTTATTCATCATACTTTTTCTATGTGAGCTAATTACTCTTCATAAGACTCACATGATCTCTTTGTTTCTTTTTATTTCTTTCTCTTTTCTTTTATTCCCTTAGGATCATGGCAAAATAATCAAGCCCTTGACTCAGCACTAATCTATATTATATAGCTCACGGACTCGATTACATAGAAGGATTATAAAGCAAAACTCACAACTAGATTATACTAAGAACTTTTATTCTACTAGATCAAGGTATTACCAAAAGGATTGAACTAAGAAAAACGGTAAAGATAAAATTGATGGTGATACGATACCGGGGCACTCCCCCAAGCTTGGCAGTTGCCTAAGGGAGTGCCCATACCCATGTGATTATGTCTCTCTTTTACGGGGTGGTGATGTGATATTCTTGGCGATGATGCCCCTCAGGATACGATTCTCCTCCTCTAGCTTATTGACTTGCTGCTTGAGGTCCATTATTTCCTTTCGGAGTTTTCCTGTAACAGCCAAAGCTCCCTGCACCCAAGGGTGCTGCATAGTTGCGGGAGAACCAGTGACACTCTTTTTCATATTCTCATAAGAAAGAAATCTAACATTGGAAGGGATAAACGAGTTGGGAATAGCCGAGCTCTGCAGTTCTCCCATTGTGAATCCAGCTCGGAAGCGGGAAGTGACTTCTTGATCCTCTTCCATGGCATCTATCCTCTTCAAGTCAGCCTCCATCTCTTCCTCTGTAGCTGGCCCAAAGAGGTCAACATTGTTGTTTGTCATTGATCTTGGTTCCGGATGAGACACCCGGCTCTCCCCGACTGACTCTTGCGAAGACATCTTGCTCTAATCTGCAGCAGCAATAGCTCGAAACACAAACAGAGGATAATTGCGTGATACGGGAGTCAAAACCCCCGGGAGATTATATAATGAATTTTTACCGACCAAAATACGTGTTGTGTAAGAAAATGGAGTCCGGAGAGCGCACGAGGTGCCCACGAGGTAGGGGGGCGCGCCCAGTAGGGTAGGGCGCGCCCTCCACCCTCGTGGAGGCCTCGTGTCCTTCCCGGACTGCTTCTTATTTTTCTATTTTTCTAAATATTCCAAAACGGAGAAATATTGCCTTAAAAACTGTTTTGGAGTTGGTTTACTTACCGTACCACATACCTATTCCTTTTCGGAGTCTGAAACATTCCGGAAAGTGTCCCTTATGTGTTCCTCCAGGGTTACAGTTTCAATAACATTGGTTTCAACATTTATGGGATTACCTGAGATATAATGTTTGATTCTTTGACTGTTCACCACCTTCGGGTTTGTGCCTTTGAAGTTGTTGATTTTTATGGCACCGGAACGATAGACCTCCTCGATAATGTAAGGACCTTCCCATTTAAAGAGAAGTTTTCCTGCAAAAAATCTTAAACGAGATTTGTATAGCAATACATAATCACCTACTTTAAACTCACGCTTTTGTATTCTTTTGTCATGCCATCTTTTAACTTTTTCTTTAAACAACTTGGCATTTTCATAGGCTTGGGTTCTCCATTCATCAAGTGAGCTAATATCAAATAACCTCTTCTCACCGGTAAGTTTGAAATCATAATTGAGTTATTTAATAGCCCAATATGCCTTGTGTTCTAGTTCGAGAGGTAAGTGACATGCTTTTCCATAAACCATTTTATACCGAGACATACCCATAGGATTCTTATATGCAGCTCTATAGGCCCATAATGCATCATCAAGTTTCTTGGACCAATTCTTTCTAGATCTATTAACAATCTTTTGCAAAATTAATTTGAGCTCTCTATTACTCAACTCTACTTGACCACTAGACTGTGGGTGATAAGGAGATGCAATTCTATGATTAACATCATATTTAGCAAGCATTTTACGGAAAGCACCATGAATAAAATGTGAACCACCATCAGTCATTAAATATCTAGGGACTCCAAATCTTGGAAAAATAACTTCTTTAACCATTTTAATAGAAGTGTTATGATCAACACTACTAGTTGGAATAGCTTCTACCCACTTAGTAACGTAATCAACAGCAACTAAAATATGTGTATATCCATTAGAGTAAGGAAAAGGTCCCATATAGTCAAAGCCCCAAACATCAAATGGTTCAATAACGAGTGAATAATTCATACGCATTTCTTGACGCCTATTAATATTACCAATTCTTTGATATTCATCACAAGATACGACAAACTTACGGGCATCCTTGAAGAGAGTAGGCCAATAAAACCCAGATTGCAACACCTTATGTGCAGTTCTATCTCCAGCATGGTGTCCTCCATAAGTTTCGGAGTGACACTTGTGTAGGATCTATTCCTGTTCATGCTCAGGTACACAACGTCTAATAACACCATCTACTCCTTCTTTATAAAGATGTGGGTCATCCCAAAAGTAATGCCTCAAATCATAGAAGAACTTTTTCTTTTGCTAGTATGTGAAACTAGTTGGTATAAACTTAGCAACAATGTAATTAGCATAATCAGCATACCATGGAGCACTATGAGAAGCATTTATGACATTTAATTGCTCATCAGGAAAGCTATCATCAATAGGAAGTGGGTCATCAAGCACATTTTCTAACCTAGATAAGTTGTCTGCAACGGGGTTCTCAGCTCCCTTTCTATCAATAATATGCAAATCAAATTCTTGTAGCAGGAGAACCCATCTAATAAGTCTAGGTTTAGCATCTTTCTTTTCCATAAGATATTTAATAGCAGCATGATCAGTGTGAATAGTTACTTTAGAGTCAACAATATAAGGTTTGAACTTATCACAAGCAAATACAACCGCTAAGAATTCTTTTTCAGTAGTAGCATAATTTCTTTGAGCATTGTCTAGGGTTTTACTATCATATTGAATAACATTTAATTTCATATCAACTCTTTGTCCTAGAATAGCACCTACAGCATAATCACTAGCATCACACATAATTTCAAAGGGTAAATTCCAATCAGGTGGCTGAACAATGGGTGTAGAGATCAATGCTTTCTTAAGTATTTCAAATGCTTCTACACAATCATCATCAAAGACAAATGGTATATATTTTTGTAATAAATTAGTTAGAGCCGAGAAATTTTTGAGAAGTCCTTAGTGAACCTCCTATAAAATCCGGCGTGACCAAGGAAACTTCTTATACCTTTGATGTCCTTGGGACATGGCATCTTCTCAATAGCATCAATCTTGGCTTTATCAACTTCAATACCTCTTTCAGAAACTTTGTGCCCCAACACAATACCTTCATTAACCATAAAGTGGCACTTTTCCCAATTCAAGACAAGATTAGTTTCTTCACATCTCTGCAAAACTCGATCAAGGTTGCTCAAGCAATCATCAAAAGAAGACCCATAGACAGAGAAATCGTCCAGGGAAACCTCACAAATCTTTTCACAAAAGTCAGAGAATATAGCCATCATGCATCTTTGAAAGGTAGCAGGTGCATTACATAAACCAAAAGGCATACGTCTATAAGCAAAAGTACCAAAAGGGCAAGTAAAAGTAGTCTTTGATTGATCTTTGGCTGACACGGGTATTTGAGAGAAACCAGAATAACCATCTAGAAAGCAAAAATGTGTATGTTTGGATAATCTTTCTAGCATTTGGTCGATAAAAGGTAAGTGGTAATAATCCTTTTTAGTTGCCTTATTTAATTTTCGGAAATCAATTACCATCCTATAACCTGTAATAATTCTTTGAGGAATCAATTCATCTTTATCATTAGGAACAACAGTAATACCTCCCTTCTTAGGGACACAATGGACAGGACTTACCCACTGACTATCAGCAACGGGATAAATTATACCTGCCTCAAGGAGCTTTAGTATTTCCTTTCTTACCACTTCTTTCATTTTAGGATTCAGCCATCGTTGATGGTCACAAACTGGTTTAGCATCTTCTTCCAAATTAATTTTATGTTGACATAGAGTGGGACTAATGCCCTTAAGATCATCAAGAGTATACCCAATAGTGGCACGGTGCTTCTTCAGAGTTTTCAATAGTCTCTCTTCCTCATGCTCTGAAAGGTTAGCACTAATAATAACAGGATATATCTTTTTCTCATCAAGATAAGCATATTTAAGAGTATCAGGTAACAGTTTGAGCTCAAACACGGGATCACCCTTGGGTGGAGGAGGATCCCCTAGGATTTCAACAGTTAAATTGTTTTTAAGAATAGGTTCCTATTTAAAGAATACTTCGTCTATTTCCCTTCTTTCATTCATAAGCATATCATTTTCCTGGTCTAGCAAATATTGTTCTAAATGATCACTAGGAGGTACGGCAATAGAGGCAAGACCAATAATTTCATCCTTACTAGGTAATTCTTCTTCACGGTGTTGTATACTAAATTTAGAAAAGTTAAATTCATGAGTCATATCATCTAAACCGATAGTAACAACATCCCTTTTGCAATCTATGGTAGCATTACCAGTGTTCAGGAAAGGTCTACCAAATATAATGGGACACAAGCTATCTTGTGGGGAACCAAGAACAAGAAAATCAGTAGGATGTTTAGTTTTTCCACACAAGACTTCAACATCTCTAAGAATTCCCATTGGTGAAATAGTATCTCTATTGGCAAGTTTAATTGTGACATCAATATCTTCTATCTCAGCAGGTGCAATATCATGCATAATTTCTTTGTATAAGGAATAAGGTATTGCACTAGCACTAGCACCCATATCACATAAGCCATGATAACAATGATCTCCTATTTCAACAGAAATAACATGCATGCCTACCACCGGTCTATTTTTATCTTTAGCACAAGGTTTAGCAATTCTAGCAGTTTCATCAAGGAAATGAATGACATGCCCATCAATATTATCAGACAAGAGATCTTTAACAATAGCAATATCAGGTTCAACTTTAATTTGCTCATGAGGTGTATAAGTTTTAATATTGCTTTTACAAACCACAGTTGAAGCTTTAGCATGATCCTTTATCCTAATAGGAAAAGGTGGTTTCTCAACATAAGAAGTAGGAACAATTGGATCATTATAAGTTACAATCTTTTCTTTAACTTTAATAGGTGTAGCTACTTTTACTTCTATGGGAGGATGATATTTAAACCACTTCTCCTTGGGGAGATCAACATAAGTAGCAAAATATTCACCGAAAGAAGCTACTATCTCAGAGTCAAGTCCATATTTAGTGCTAAATTTACGGCAAACATCGGTATCCATAAAAGATTTAACACAATCAAAACTAGGTTTCATAACTGACTCCTTACCTTTGTTGATGTCCCAATCTTCAGAGTTGCGTTTAATTCTTTCCAATAAATCCCATTTGAATTCAATAGTCTTCATCATAAAAGAGCCATCACAAGAAGTATCAAGCATGGTGCGATTATTATCAGAAAGCCAAGCATAATTTTTTTTGAATAATCATTTCTCTTGAGAGTTCATGATTGGGGCATGAATATAATATTGATTTAAGCCTCCCCCAAGCTTGAGCGATGCTTTCTCCTTCGAGAGGCCAAAAATTATATATATAATTGCGATCACGATGAACAAGATGCATAGGATAAAACTTCTGATGAAATTCCAATTTCAATCGTTTGTAATTCCAGGACCCCATATCATCACATAGCCTATACCATGTCGATGCATCTCCCTTCAAAGATAAAGGGAAGACCTTGTTTTTAACAACATCTCTGGGTACACCTGCAAGCTTAAATAATCCACAAACTTCATCCACATATATTAGATGCTCATCAGGATGTTTTGTTCCATCTCCTAAAAAGGATTAGCTAGAAGTTTCTCTATCATACCCGAAGGAATTTCAAAGCAGACATTTTCATTTTCAGTAGGTTCGGTAGGTTGAGGAGCAACTCTTTGCTCTATTGGTCGGGGTGAAGATACCCCGAACAAGCCCCTCAGAGGATTACTTTCCATAGTAACAAGTGACAGTCAATTTCAGCACACTATATAAATTTTTCCTAACCAAATTCCACCTACCAAAGGCGATTCACTCCCCGGCAACGGCGCGAGAAAAGATTCTTGATGACCCACAAGTATAGGGGATCTATCGTAGTCCTTTCGATAAGTAAGAGTGTCGAACCCAACGAGGTGCAGAAGGAAATGATAAGCGGTTTGCAGCAAGGTATTCTCTGCAAGTACTGAAATAAGTGGTAACAGATAGTTTTGTGATAGGATAATTTGTAATGAGCAACAAGTAACAAAAGTTAATAATGTGCAGCAAGGTGGCCCAATCCTTTTTGTAGTAAAGGACAAGCCTGGACAAACTCTTATATAGAGAAAAGCGCTCCCGAGGACACATGGGAATATCGTCAAGCTAGTTTTCATCACGTTCATATGATTCACGCTCGATACTTTGATAATTTGGTATGTGGGTGGATCGGTGCTTGGGTACTGCCCTTACTTGGACAAGCATCCCACTTATGATTAACCTCTATTGCAAGCATCTGCAACTACAACAAAAGTATTAAGGTAAACGTAACCATAGCATGAAACATATGGATCCAAATCAGCCCCTTACGAAGCAACACATAAACTATGGTTTAAGCTTCTGTCACTCTAGCAACCCATGATCTACTTATTACTTCCCAATGCCTTCCTCTAGGCCCAAATAATGGTGAAGTGTCATGTAGTCGACGTTCACATAACACCACTAGAGGAGAGACAACATACATCTCATCAAAATATCGAACGAATACCAAATTCACATGACTACTAATAGCAAGACTTCTCCCATGTCCTCAAGAACAAACGTGACTACTCACATAACATAAACATGTTCATAATCAGAGGGGTATTAATATGCATATAGGATCTGAACATATGATCTTCCACCAGTTAAAACAACTAGCATCAACTACAAGAAGTAATTAACACTACTAGCAACCTACTAGCACCAATCCCGGACTTGGAGACAAGAATTGGATACAAGAGATGAACTAGGGTTTTGAGAGGAGATGGTGCTGATGAAGATGTTGATGGATATTGCCCTCTCCCGATGAGAGGAGCGTTGGTGATGACGATGGCGATGATTTCCCCCTTCGGGAGGGAAGTTTCCCCGATAGAACAGCTCCGCCAGAGCCCTAGATTGGTTCCGCCTCCTGGCGGCGGAGTTTCGTCCGAGAAGATGGATTCTTATTTTTTCCCATCGAAAGACTTCATATAGCAGAAGATGGCCACCGAAGGGCCACCAAGGGGCCCACGAGGTAGGAGGCACGCCCAAGGGGATAGGGCGCGCCCCCACCCTCGTGGGCAGGGTGTGCCCCCCTGGTGAATCTCTTTCGCTAAGTATTTTTTATATATTCTGAAAACGTCTTCCATGAAGTTTCAGGACTTTTGGAGTTGTGCAGAATATGTCTCTAATATTTGCTCCTTTTCCAGCCCAGAATCCTTGCTGCCGGCATTCTCCCTCTTTATGTAAACCTTGTAGAATAAGAGAGAATAGGCATAAGTATTGTGACATAATGTGTAATAACAGCCCATAATGCAATATATATTAATATAAAAGCATGGTGCAAAATGGACGTATCAGCGCACAGAGTGTGTGGTGCGCCATTACTAGTTAAAACTAGTAATGGCGCACTATGCCCTGGTGCGCCATTACTAGTTTTGGAAAAAAATTGTTAGTAGTGGCGCACCGTGGGTGTGGTGCGCCACTGCTATATAGCAGTGGCGCACCATATATGTGGTGCGCCATTAATGTCCATATTAGCTATAGCCCTTTTCCTAGTAGTGCCGTGTGTGAAACGACATACGTACATTGCCTTCTCCGGCCTTAATTTTTTTACACAATCAGATTAGACCAAATAGAAGTACCGTGCTAACATTTGGAATTATTCCGGGTTCGTTTGGCCTTTTTATACATTAATTGAGTTTATGGGCATTTAATGTGCATAATTCAAATATGAACTACAGGCACAGGCTCCAGTGCACAAAAGTTGTTTGAAAAATCACATGTGTGTCCTTGGGTGAATTTATAGGTCCCATGCAAGAGATGAGACTGGAATTCAAACATCTAGGCGTCGTGGCTCGGCCAGAATGATTGAGAAATTAGGTTTTTTAATCCTGTAATTCCAAAAAACGCCTGAAAATCATGAAACTTGGCATGGTGTCATGACATGGCACGAACATGTTGCGGTAATTTTTTTGGCCGAATTGGGACAAGCTTTGGTGTAAGCTTCTTGCAAACTCGAGCTTCCCTCAAGAAGGCTTGTGGTTCCGAGAGGGAACGTGTCACATCCGTGTGCGAAACGACATACATACACTGCATTCTCCTACATTAATTTTTTTACACAGCCAGATTAGACCAAATAGAAGTATCGTGCTAAATTTTGGAAATTATTCCGGGCTCGTTTCTCCCTTTTTATACATTAATTGAGTTTCTGGGCATTTAATGTGCATAATTCAATTTGAACTACAAGCATAGGCTCTAGTGCACCAAAGTTGTTTGAAAAATCACATGTGTGTCCTTGGTTGAATTTCTATGTCCCATGCAAGAGATTGGAGTGAAATTCAAACATCTGGGCGTCGTGGCTCGGCCGAAAAGATTGAGAAACTTGGTTTTTTTAATTACTGTAATTCCAAAACATGCCTGAAAATCATGAAACTTGGCATGGTGTCATGACATGACACCAACATACTGTGGTAATTTTTTTGGCCAAATTGGGACAAGCTTTGGTGTAAGCTTCTTGCAAACCGGAGCTTCACTCAAGAAGGCTCGTGGTTCTGCGAGGGAACGTGCCACCTCCGTGTGCGAAATGACATACATACACTGCTTTCTCCCGCCTTAATTTTTTTACACAGCCAGATTAGACCAAATAGAAGTACCGTGCTAATTTTTTTGAATTATTCCAGGCTCATTTCGCCTTTTTTATACATTAATTGAGTTTCCCGGCACATGCTCCAGTGTACCAAAGTTGTTTGAAAAATCACATGTGTGTCCTTGGGTAAATTTCTAGGTCCCATGCAAGATATGCGAGTGAAATTCAAACATCTGGGCATCGTGGCTCGGTCGGAAAGATTGATAAACATGGTGTTTTAATTTTCGTACTTCCAAAACACGCCTGAAAATCATGAAACTTGGCATGGTCCCATGACATGGCACCAACATGTTGTGGTAATTTTTCTGTCCGATTTGCGAAGGCACACACATTAACAATCAACAAAGTCATTTTGGAACAAGTGCTATCACGTTACAAATCGGAAACGCAAGTATTATTGAAACCGTGGGCGTTCGACTTACCAATTACGTGCGTCCACGCGTCCCCTTTTTATTGGCTAGGAGGTGTCGTGCGGGGTAGCTATTTAAGTATGTGAGGCATGCGATCAGACCCTTGCGCGTGCTAATCGGGAGGAGAGCCCTTTTGACCACTACCCGCTGCGCACCTCCCTCCCAACGTCTCCATTAATGGAGCCCGAGCACCTTTTCTACGGCGTGGCTATATGATACATCTCCAACGTATCTATAATTTTTGATTGTTACATGCTATTATATTACCATTCTTGGATGTTTTACAATCATTTTGTAATCATTTTATATTATCAACCTTGGATGTTTTATATGCATTTATATGCTATTTTATATGATTTTTGGCACTAACCTATTAACCTAGAGCCTAGTGCCAGTTTCTGTTTTTTCGTTGTTTTTGAGTATCGCAGAAAAGGAAAATCAAACGGAGTCCAATTAACCTGAAACTTCATGGAACTTATTTTTGGACCAGAAAAAGGCCATGGAGTAAAAGAGTTGGGCCAGAAGAGTCCCGGGCTGCCCACGAGGGTGGGGGCGCCCACACCCCTGGGTGCGCCTCCCTACCTCGTGGACCGCCGGGAGACCCCCTGACTTGTTCTCAATGCCAAAACCTCTTATATATACTGAAACTTCCAGAAAGAAACATAGATCGGGAGTTCTGCCGCCAGAAGCCTCCGTAGCCACCGAAAACCAATCTAGACATGTTCCGGCACCCTGCCGGAGGGGGGGATCCCTCTCCGGTGGCCATCTTCATCATCACGGCGCTTTCCATGATGAGGAGGGAGTAGTTCACCCTCGGGGCTGAGGGTATGTACCAGTAGCTATGTGTTTGATCTCTCTCTCTCTCTCGTGTTCTTGATTTGGCATGATCTTGATGTATCACGAGCTTTGCTATTATAGTTGGATCTTATCATGTTTCTCCCCCTCTACTCTCTTGTAATGGATTGAATTTTCCCTTTGAAGTTTTCTTATCGGATCGAGTCTTTAAGGATTTGAGAACACCTGATGTATGTCTTGCATGTGCTTATCTGTGGTGACAATGGGATATCATGTGATTCACTTGATGTATGTTTTGGTGATCAACTTACGAGTTCCGTGACCTCATGAACTTATGCATAGAGGTTGGCACACGTTTTCGTCTTGACTCTCTGGTAGAAACTTTGGGATTACATGTAGGATCATAAGCAAATTAAACAATATAGCTATCACAAAACATATTCTTAACACGATCCACATGTATGCAAAGTTGACACTCTTCCAAAATAGTGGGATTAACATTAACTAAAGTCCCGACCTCTCCAAACCCACTTTCATCAAAAACTTCATAATTTTTAACATTCTCCAAATATGTTGGATCTAAAGTTGACACTCTTCCAAACCCACTTTCAATAATATTGCAAACATTATAATCAATCTCATATTCGTCATGGTGTAACGACCCGACCCAAAATCGGTCAAGTCTCTGTGTAGCTGTACCATCCCAAGATCATGCTGGCACACAGAGTACATTGATGAAAAGATTCAAAGTTCAATCACACCTAAATTTATTATACGATTCTCATATCGAGTCTTTATTACATCATAATAAATTTGGCCGAAGGCCAACTCATGAGAAATAAACTAAATAAAGCTCCGGAAGCGCAGACGAATAGCGAGTCCATCCGACTCCATAGGGCAATCGCCAAGCGTAGATCGTAGCCTCACTCTTGGTCGGAAAACTCCTCTGCAACATGAGACGTTGCAGCCATGTAGGTGAGCATTTAGAATATGTCGGCAAGTCATAGAGAGAACAACAATAATAATGCTAACACTATATGTGGCTGTGGGGCTCTAAGTTTTATGTTTTTGCGAAAAAGCCAATTTTTCCCTACAACAAAGGACTTGCTTACAATTACTACAAAATGTTGGTAGTTATTGAGATGGTTCCGCCAACCAATGTTTCATTACCAATTATTAATTAACCCCTCAATTAATATATTTGTTCGGTGTTGAGATTTCCGAAATACTCCAATTTCCAAAGGCTCATTTGTCCGTAACCGGGGACACGGCTAATCGATTAGGTTGTTACTCTGCAGAGTCTTGTGCACTTTACCCGCAAGAATCGTTCCATCCTTTATGTCCTCGCACTGCCTGGTGCTTGAAGACGAGATGAACGAAACAGGGTCTTCTGTAGAGTTTATCTGAGCACTGCTGGTACCCATCCATGTCCTACCATTCTTCTACATCTGCTGGCATCGGCCGTCCAGAGTCACGCCTAAGGTCAACCCAACCAGAGCCCATAATGGCTTGCGGCTGCACAGGTAAGCTTCTGGTCAAGGGGTATCCATCCATCTCTTCGCGGCCGGGTGAAGCTTTCCGCAAGATGTCATGGCGCTTCTCCATGCATCCCGGCCATCCGCTGGTTTCTCCAGGGTGCCCGTCAACCGTCCTCCACCCAGTAGTGAATTTGAAGTCCATCTTGAGCTTGACGTCATGGGGTTGTCATCATCTTGACTCTCACATCTCCCTTATGAATCTCTCAACCAATCCCGTCTACGAGCATAGCAAGATAAACTACATCGTCCCGGGCAATAGTAGCAAGGGGAAATTGGGTTCATCCTACCTCATGATACTACTCAAGACATAACTTAAAATTCTCCTACTGCATGCATGGTGGGGAGGAATAATTCTAATGCAACAAAATCATAGGTATTGTAAAACATGATTAAATGACTTTCCTAGCTGACGGTCTTCAAACACTGGTGACTCGAGATAGCTAGCTTCGCACTCCAGAAATTCTATCGAGTCAAACAATAGCACAAATAAGTATTCCACTAAATACCATAATAGCAAGCTAAAGGAAAACACACAAGCACTCAAACCAAAACCAAAGAAAACTCGAGGAAAACAAAATCAAGGTTTTCATCACTTCAAGCAACAACAAAGAAATTGTTTTATCCTACTAACACTTTTCTTAATAGAACAAAACAAGGGTTTTGCTAACTAACATAAAGGACAATAGCATATAAACTAGGTGCAAAAAGAATCACATCAATATCTATTATAGAACTCCTGTTATACCTAAAACAAAACCAATAAGAAAATAAAATAAAACTTTTTATTTTGCTACAAATAAATGTTCACCCTCTGTAACTACAGAAACTAATCTAAAATAAATTATAGTAGGGGTAAACTAAAATTCTATCATAACTAGAACAACAGGAAGCAGCAGCAAGCTAAAAAAACTAGAAAAGCTTGATTTCGACTAAAATTAATTTTAATACAATCTACAAATACCCCCAACAATTTCCTACTGCTAGGCTAGGTCAAAACTAAGCAGTGGCAAGAAGAATCACCTAAAAATAATAATCCTAGCTCAATTTATAGCAGAAATACTAATTTGACTAAAACTAATATAAAACTATTTTTATAAACTTAAACATGGCCGACTCTATTTTCTATAGAAGCTACAAGAAATTTGTAAACTAACAAAAAAAGAATCAACTAAAAATAAGAAATAACCTAAAAGATACATATTTTACAAAATTGAAACTATTCTGAAGAAAACAGAAACGAAAAAAGAAAAGAAAACAAACCAACGTGCTAACGGGCCGAAACAGTGGCGCTCTAAAACTATCTAACGCGTGAGCGATTAATAAACCACTGCATCCATGGGCTAACAGAAATAAACCGATCGGCCGGTCTAACTAAACCGCAACTAAATAAACCGATCTAAACCGAAACTAAAACCGATCTATATGAAATAAAACCATACCCCTTCGCGGATCTAATCTAAGCCGTAGGTTGCCGATCAAACGGTGGAGTGGGGTCCGGCGGCTTACCGCGGCGGTCGACGGTGAGGTGGGATCGGGCGTTGGTGGCGGGGGTGCTCCGGTGGTCCGGGGTGGCGGCGGCGATGTTGGGGCGATGCGGCGGAGCGAGGCGGAGGTGGTGGTGGAGTTGTTGGAGCTCGGTGACGACGGAAACGGCCGGGGCGATGACGACGGCTCCCTGGTGAGCTGCAGCTCCGGCGAGCGGCGGTCGAGCTCGGGGTCCTCGCTGCTATGGGTAAGAGGGAGGCATACCATGTCAAAACGATGCGCAACGTCGGGGGAAAGCTCAAAGGTGGAAGAGGAAGTCGTGATGTTGCTCACCGGCGGCGGAGGCGGCGATGAACTGAGGTGGCTGCGGCAAGATCCAAAGGAGGAGGGCGCGAGCTGTGGTGGGTTTTGGGCTAGGGTTTTAGGGGGATTCGGAAGAGGAGGGGCCGGGATTTATATAGGGCACCTTCGTGGGCGAGGGGGCAACGCGGGATCGCGATCCCGAGAAGATCGCGACGACGGGCGGCGGTGATCGCGCTCTGGTGCGGCATGCCATGGGCGAGGGGTTAGAGATGAGTGCGGGCCCCCGCGGTCAGTGAGAGAGAGAGGGAAGGGTTCGGTCGGGTGATCGGTAGCGAGGGGATCGGGTGCGGGCGCGGCTGGGCTGTGGCTGTGGCTCGCTGCTGGGCCGCGCCGGGTGGTTGGCTGGGCCGGTTGGGCTGGCCAGCTCGGGGGTTCTTTCCTTTTTTTGAATAAGGCAGAGAGAAAAACTAACTAAGAGAAAACTATAATATTTTTATATAAGACATATATATATATATATATATATATATCAAAATTCTCAGGGGAATTAATCCTACAACGTGGACATTTTTCCAGAGGCAAAACAGAAACTAAAAAAACATTTTCTGCAAACTCCAAATAAAATTCAAATTTGAATTCAAACCTTTTGGCAATATTTTCTTCTGACTTTTTTGGAGTGTCATGTTAGCTCCTCTCATACCTTTTTCTCAAGTATTTGTCAGGGATAACTTTCAATTGCCAAGTTGAATCCAACTCAAACAACATCTCAAATGCCTTTGAAAAAATATATCCAAATGCCACACACTTCAAAAAAAATGCATAGATGCTTAACTAATATTTGTAAAACATTCCAAATTGAAAATTTGGGATGTTACAAACCTACCCACCTTAAGATGAATCTCGCCCTCGAGATTCAGGTTGGTTAGCAAATAGGTGCGGGTGGTCTCGGCAGAGATCTTCTTCTCGCTCCCAGGTAGCTTCCTCCTCGGAGTGGTGGCTCCACAGAACCTTGCAAAACTTGATGATCTTGCTGCGGGTAACTCTGTTCGCAGTCTCGAGAATTCTGACGGGTTTCTCCTCATAAGTCAGATCACTATCCAGCTGTATGGCCTCTAGGGGCACTGTGTCTCTCAAAGGAATATCGGCCATTTCGGCATGGCATTTCTTCAGCTGGGATACGTGAAAGACATCGTGAACTCCTGACAATCCTTCTGGCAATTCCAGCTTATATGCAACTTCTCCTCTTCGTTCGAGGATTTTGTAGGGGCCAATGAACCTGGGTGCTAATTTTCCTTTATCCCCAAATCTCTTGATTCCACGAAGTGGGGACACACGAAGATATGCTCGGTCTCCAACTTCATACGTTATCTCCTTGCGTTTACTGTCGGCATAACTCTTCTGTCTCGACTGGGCTATCTTGAATCTATCTCGAATCAGCTTGACTTTCTCTTCGGAGTCTCTGATAAGATCGGGACCAAAAAGTTTTCGGTCTCCAACACCATCCCGCAGCAATGGTGTTCTGCACCTCCTTCCGTATAGAGCTTCGAAAGGGGCCATCTTCAGACTAGTCTGATAGCTGTTGTTGTACGAGAACTCTGCGTATGGCAAATTGTCATCCCAGCTAGACCCATAGTCTAGTGCACAAGCTCTCAACATGTCCTCCAGAATCTGGTTGACTCTCTCGGTCTGTCCGTCTGTCTGCGGATGAAAAGCTGTAATCAACTCCAGCCTCATACCCAAGGTTTCATGCAACTGATTCCAAAACTTTGAGGTAAATTGTGTTCCTCTATCTGACACGATACTCCTCGGAACTCCATGCAGACATACGATCCTGGTCATGTATATCTTGGCTAACTTAGCGCTGGTATATGTAGTCTTTACGGGAATGAAATGAGCTACCTTGGTCAAGCGATCAACTACTACCCAGATAGAATCATAACCTGAACGGGTCCTAGGTAATCCTGTGATAAAATTCATTCCAAGTTTTTCTCATTTCCACTCAGGAATCGTCAGTGGTTGAAGTAACCCTGCCGGCTTCTGATGTTCCGCCTTTACTCGCTGACAAACATCGCATACTGCTACGTACTCGGCAATATCCTTCTTCATACATGTGCACCAGAAACTTTCCTTCAAGTCCAGATACATCTTGGTGTTGCCTAGGTGAATCGAGTACGGTGAATCATGGGCCTCCTGAAGAATTAACTTCCAGAACTCTGGGTCATTAGGCACATAGATACGATCCTCAAACCATAAAGTTCCATGTTCATCCTCACGAAAACCTTTAGCCTTTCTGTTACTCATCTTTTACTTTATCTCTGCAATTTCCTTGTCTGTCTTCTGCGCTTCACGGATCTTTTCGGTCAAAGTGGACTGGATATCCAAGGTGGCGACAAATCCTCTTGGTACTATCTCCAATCAGAGATCTCTGAGATCGTCGGCTAAATTCTGAGGTAATCCTCCAGCTAGG
The DNA here is from genome assembly GCF_056163025.1 of Triticum urartu. Lineage (NCBI taxonomy): Eukaryota > Viridiplantae > Streptophyta > Magnoliopsida > Poales > Poaceae > Triticum > Triticum urartu. Next base: position 444,452,805 of record NC_141874.1, on the reverse strand, counting down.
AGGGTGTTCAGATGGCTTTTACGGCTCAAGGCATCTGCTACAACACTTGCTTTCCCTGGGTGATAATGCAATCTCATATCATAGTACTTGATCAATTCAAGACATCTCCTTTGTCTGAGGTTCAACTCCTTCTGCGTGAAAATGTACTTCAAGCTCTTATGATCCGTGTAAACATCACAACTATTTCTGACAAGGAAATTCTCCACGTCTTGAGTGCGTGCACTACGGCTGCTAACTCCAAATCGTGTGTGGCATAATTCATCTCGTGAGGTCGTAACTGTCTGGAGGTATAAGCTACAACTTTTCCTTCCTGCATGAGCACTCCTCCGAGTGCTTGACGAGGAGCGTCACAATACACATGGTAATCCTTGTGTATGTCTGGAAAAATGAGTACTGGGGCTGTAACCAAACGTTTCTTCAACTCCTGAAAACTGGCTTCACAATCATCGGTCCAAATGTACTTTGTTTCCTTCTTCAACAGCTCGGTCATGGGTTTAGCAATCTTGGAGAAATTCTCAATAAATCTCTGATAATATCCTGCAAGTCTGAGAAAACTGCGGATCTCCTTGACTGAGGTGGGGGATTGCCAGTTGGTGACCGATTCAACCTTGGTGGGATCGACTGCTATTCCTTCTCCTGAAATAACATGTCCGAGGAATCCGACTTCCTTCAACCAAAATTCACATTTGCTGAACTTGGCATATAACTGATGTTCTCGGAGTTTCTCCAGGACTAGACGCAGATGTTCCTTGTGCTCTTCCTCGCTCTTGGAGAAAACCAATATGTCATCGATGAACACCATGACAAACTTGTCCAGATATTCCATAAATACCTTGTTCATCATGCTCATGAAATACGCAGGGGCATTAGTCAATCCGAATGACATGACAGTATACTCATATAAACCATACCTGGTGGTGAAAGCTGTTTTAGGTATATCCTATTCACGAATCTTCAGCTGGTGATACCCTGATCGAAGATCGATCTTGGAAAATACTTTGGCTCCGAGTAGCTGATCAAATAAATCATTAATCATCGGTAGAGGGTACTTATTCTTGATGGTCACGTCGTTCAATGAACGATAATCTACAACCATTCTCAGGGTTCCATCCTTCTTCTCTACCAAAAGAACTGGGGCTCCCCAAGGTGACGAACTTGGGCGAATATATCCTTTCTCCAATAATTCCTTGATCTGCTGCTTGATCTCTTCCAAATCATTCGGGGGCATCCTATAAGGTCTCTTGGATATTGGGGCTGTGCCAGGTAATAACTCGATCAAAAATTCTATTTCTCTATCCGGTGGCATTCCTGGTAATTCCTCCGGAAATACATCCGGAAAATCTTGTACTACTGAAAGCACAAGTGCTCCCTAGGTGGTTTTGATAATTGATGACAACATATCTCTTGTTGGACTAACATTTCTATCTAGCATGTTTCAGATAAGTTCAACAATGGAGTGGCATGGACTAAAGGTTGTGGGAACTCCTTCAAGATGCTAAGGACAATGGATTGGCTCAAGCTCAAAAGCTCAAGACTCTTCATTTTATATTTTAGTGATCCAAGATCACATTGAGTCCATACGAAAAGCCAATACTATCAAGGAGGGATGAGGTGTTGCCTAATGAGCCTCTTGCTTCATGTGCTTAATGATATGCTCCAAAATCCTCAACTACTTTCCCATATCCACATATGACCTCAATCCCAAGCCAAACTCGGTCCTACCGATTCTTCCTATCCGGCGCCACCGAGTTTCACTTGTCATTAGCCACTACCAAACCCTAGCAATTTGGTTCTACCGATAAGGAACTCGGTCTCACCGAGATGGGCTTGCAAACTCTCTGTTACCCATTGCAATATTTTTGGTCCCACCGAGATATGCAATCGGCCCCACCGAGATTGCAATGTAAACTCAGTGTTTTCCCTTTGTAACTTTTCGGTCTCACCGAGTTCCACTCGGTCTCACCGAAAGAGAAAATCGGTCCCACCGAGTTTGCCTGACCAACTCTCTGGTTAGCTAATTACCAAATTCGGTCTCACCGAGTTTGTGTAATCGGTCTCACCGAGATTACGTTATGCCCAAACCCTAACCGAATCGGTCCTACCGAGTTGCATGTAAGTCCCAGCGAAATTCCTAACGGTCACTAGGTTTACTATTTCGGTCAGACCGAGTTTATTGATTCGGTCCCACCGAGATTGGAAAACTGTGTAATGGTTGGATTTTGTGTGGAGGCTATATATACCCCTCCACCTCTTTCTCATTCAGTGAGAGAGCCATCAGAACACACACATCATTCCAACTCATATGTTCTGAGAGAGAACCACCTACTTATGTGTTGAGACCAAGACATTCCATTCCTACCATATGAATCTTGATCTCTAGCCTTCCCAAGTTGCTTTCCACTCATATCTTCTTTCCACCAAATCCAAATCCTATGAGAGAGAGTTGAGTGTTGGGGATACTATCATTTGAAGCACAAGAGCAAGGAGTTCATTACCTACACACCATTTGTTACTTCTTGGAGAGTGGTGTCTCCTAGATTGGCTAGGTGTCACTTGGGAGCCTCCGACAAGATTGTGGAGTTGAACCAAGGAGTTTGTAAGGGCAAGGAGATCGCCTACTTCGTGAAGATCTACCGCTAGTGAGGCAAGTCCTTCGTGGGCGATGGCCATGGTGGGATAGACAAGGTTGCTTCTTCGTGGACCCTTTGTGGGTGGTTGCTTCTTCGTGGACCCTTCGTGGGTGGAGCCCTTCGTGGACTCGCGCAACCGTTGCCCTTGGGTGGAGCCCTGTGTGGACTCGCGCAACCGTTACCCTTCATGGGTTGAAGTCTCCATCAACGTGGATGTAGGATAGCACCACCTATCCGAACCACGGGAAAAACATCCCTGTCTCCAATTGCGTTTGATCTTTCCAAACCCTTCCCTTTACATTCTTGCAAGTTGCATGCTTTACATTCCGCTGGTCATATACTCTTTGCATGCTTGCTTGATATGTATTGTGTGTGTTGTAATTGTGCCTAAACTCTACTTAAACCGAAAAGGATTAAAAATTGCAACTTTAGCACCTAGTGTCTAATCACCCCCCCCTTTAGACACATCTACTTCTAGATCCTACAAGTGGTATCAGAGCATTGGTCTCCATTGCCTTGGTTTAATCACCATTGGAGGAAGATGGATGTGTCTACTTTAGGGAGTCTTAGACATAGAGTGCCTATTCTTGATGGAAAGTATTTTCATGAGTGGAAAAATGAGATACTTGTAATCTTCAATCAATATCATTTGAACAAGTATATTGCTAGCCCTTGTGCACCCCATATTGATTCCTTGCATCCTACCCTAGATGAAGATATTGACATGATTCGCAATCTTAGAACTATTGAGCTCGTCATTAGAGGATTGCCCAAAGATTTGATTACTAGTTTGCCTACTCAAAATTGTGCCTATACTATATGGAAATTTCTTGAGGAACGGTTTCCCAATCACTCCTTGAAAACTTTGGATGAAATTCTCCATAAATCTATTGCCTTGAGTAAGATGAACTCTAGTGATCCTAGTTTTGGTAAATGTCTTCTTGAACTTGCCAATCTTAAGCATGCTAAAGGAGATGTTGGAATCATTAATGATATCATACTCAAAGCTATAAGAATTCATAAAAGTAACCACTTTGATCATTTATCTAATGAATTACCCTCTCTAGGAAATGATGAGTCACAAGATCATGATGAACATGAATATTATGATGATGATGACAGTGACTCTGATCTTGATGATGCAATGAGACATTTTGGTCTTATGGCAAATCTTCGGGGATATGAATCAGGAGGAAAGGAATGGGTTCTTGATAGTGGATGCACTGATCATATGACTGGAGATGAAGAGATGTTCCGTGAGCTTGCTGAAAACAACGGCCCTCGAAAATATGTCACCTTTGGTGATAATTCAAAGGGTAAATTGGTTGGCCTTGGTAAGGTGGCCATCTCACATGATAGTTCCATTCAAAATGTCATGCTCGTTGAATCTCTTGGCTACAACTTACTTTTAGTATCTAGACTTGCTGATTTCGGTTTGAACGTCCTATTTACTGAAGTAGATTGCCAAGTATTTCGGTGAGACAATCATAAAATGGTCTTTACGGGTATGCGTAGAGGTGATCTTTACATTGTCGATTTCTCTAAAAAGGCACAACCTAAAACTTGCTTTGTTGCTAAATCCTCAAAAGGCTGGTTGTGGCATAAACGACTAGGTCACGTTGGCATGAGAAACCTTGACAAGCTTATTAAAGGAAATCATATCCTTGGAGTTAACGATGTCATATTTGATAAGGATAGACTTTGCAGTGCTTGTCAAGCAGGTAAACAGGTTGGAGGAAGACATCCCGTGAAGAACATCATGACCACAAGGAGGCCACTCGAGCTGCTTCACATGGATCTTTTTGGTCCCAATGCCTACAAGGGTCTCGGTGGAAATTCTTTTGGTCTAGTTATAGTTGATGATTTTTCAAGATTTACGTGGGTGTTTTTTCTTAATGACAAATCGCAGGTCCAGAAGATCTTCAGAAACTTCGCTAGGAAAGCCCAAAATCAGTTTGATGTGAAGATCAAGAAGGTTCGGAGTGACAACGGAACGGAGTTCAAGAACGCAAATGTGGACACCTTTCTTGACGAAGAAGGGATTTCACACGAGTTCTCGGCTACATACACACCTTAACAAAATGGAGTTGTTGAGAGGAAGAACCGGACGCTCATCGAAATGGCAAGAACAATGCTTGATGAATACAAGACGCCAAAGCACTTTTGGGCAGAAGCGGTTGAGACAGCTTGTCACGCAACAAATCGCTTATATCTTCACAAGCTACTCAGCAAGATGGCATACGAGCTCCTCACCGGTAACAAGCCTCAAGTTGGATACTTTCGAGTATTAGGCTCAAAGTGCTACATTCTTGATAAGCATCGTCATTCAAAGTTTGCTCCTAAATCTCATGAAGGTTTTCTACTTGGTTATGGCTCAAACTCTCACACTTACCGTGTCTACAACAATTTCACCCGAAAGGTTGAAGAGACGGTAGATGTGAAGTTTGATGAAACTAATGGCTCGCAAGTAGAGCAATTGCCAATTGATGTAGGAGACAAAGACCCTTCAGAAACAATTCAAGATTTGTCCATTGGCAAAATTCGTCCAACGGAGGTGAAGGAGAGTACTTCATCCCTCCAAGTGGAAGCTTCTACTTCACAACAAGGTGAACCAAGAATCGACACGGAAGCATCCACAAGTGGGCCACACCAAGATGAAGAAAACGAGGAAGTACGTCAAAATGAACATCAACAACCTCCTTCTCCACCACGACAAGAGAACGATGACGTCAACAATGAAGAAGGCCAAGAAGAAGAACAAGATGAAGAAGATGCTCAACAAAGACCCAAGCAAAAGCTCTCACGAGTTCGAGGAAGAATTGCCAAAGATCATCCCGTCGAGCAAATCCTCAATGATATACAAACCGGGAGAATCACTCGCTCAAAAACTCATTTAGCTAACTTTTGTGAAAACTATTCATTCATCTCTAGCATTGAACCAATGAAGGTTGAAGAAGCATTGGAAGATCCGGATTGGATAAACGCTATGCATGAAGAGCTACATAACTTTGAGAGAAACCAAGTTTGGACATTGGTTGAGAAGCCCGACAACAACCACAACATCATTGGTACTAAATGGGTGTTTCGCAACAAGCAAGATGAAGATGGAAAAGTGGTCCGCAACAAAGCACGTCTCGTCGCCCAAGGATACACACAAGTCGAAGGTATGGACTATGGTGAGACGTATGCTCCCGTTGCTAGACTTGAGTCCATTCGCATCTTACTTGCCTATGCTAATCACCATAATATCACCTTGTACCAAATGGACATTAAAAGTGCTTTTCTAAATGGAGAAATAGAGGAGGAAGTTTATGTCAAACAACCTCCCGGCTTTGTCAATCCTAAGAAACCAAATCATGTTTACAAACTTCACAAAGCTCTTTATGGTCTTAAACAAGCTCCTAGAGCATGGTATAAATGCTTGACCAAGTTCCTTACTACAAGTGGTTTTGAAATTGGTAAAATTGATTCTACTCTTTTTACTAAAAGGGTTAATGGAGAACTATTTGTATGCCAAATTTATGTTGATGACATCATATTTGGTTCAACTAACCCTCTCTTTAGTGAAAAGTTTGTAAAGCTAATGTCAGAGAAGTTTGAGATGTCTATGATGAGTGAACTCAAATTCTTTCTCGGGTTGCAAATCAAGCAAACTAAGGAAGGTACATTTGTCTCTCAAACAAAGTACACCAAGGACCTATTCAAGAAGTTCAATATGCAAGAATGCAAAGGTATGTCTACACCCATGCCTACTAGTGGACATAATGATTTGACCAAAGATGGTGAACCTGTTGATCAAAAGGTTTATCGCTCTATGATTGGTTCATTGTTATACCTATGTGCTTCACGTCCCGATATTATGCTAACTGTGTGCATGTGTGCTCGATATCAAGCTGCTCCTAAAGATTGTCATCTTAAGGCTGTGAAAAGGATAGTGAGATATTTAATCCATACACCAAAATTTGGCATTTGGTATCCTAAGAGGTCTTCTTTTGATCTTGTTGGCTATTCCGACTCAGATTATGCCGGAGACAAGGTTGATAGAAAGTCCACTTCGGGTACTTGTCAATTTCTTGGTAGATCTCTTGTGTCTTGGTCTTCCAAGAAACAAAACTCGGTATCCTTATCCACCGCCGAAGCGGAATACATTGCCGCTGGTTCATGTTGTGCTCAATTACTTTGGATGACCCAAACTCTTAAAGATTATGGAATTTATGTGAGACATGTTCCACTGCTTTGTGACAATGAAAGTGCTATCAAAATTGGTCATAATCCTGTACAACATTCTCGAACTAAGCATATTGAAGTTCGTCATCATTTTATTCGAGATCATGTTGCTAAGGGTGACATCAATCTTAAGCATGTTCGCACCGATAAGCAATTAGCGGATATATTCACTAAACCGCTTGATGAGAAAGTGTTTTGCAGGTTGAGAGGAGAATTGAACATCATTGATGCCTCGAACTTGGAGTAGAAACTCCATTGGATACATGCAAGACATGAGCTTATGACTAATCCATGATATATCTCTTATGATAACTATCTTATGTCTTGGATATATTTGCACCTTGCATGTTGTCTAACCCATGTAGGTGCTTGGTTGAATCTAATTCCATGAGATTGCGACTCACTCATATCTTGAGCAATCTCTACATCACCAAGACTCTATACAATAGTGGTTGAAGACAAGGAAGCACAAAACCATTCAAACATATCCTTTGACAAACTCTATGTTAAGCTTCATGATTGTCATTTTTGGATACACAAGTGCTCTTCCTTGCAAGAACTAACCCATGTAGGTAGATGAACTCAAACTCCAAGTGGTGCTCCCAACTCTTGATGAACTACATCAACCCTGAGCACCCACACAAGTTCAACTACATGAGCAAGAACCACATCACCACCCAAGGTATGTCATTCCATCTTAGAGAAGCTTTACTTCAAGACATGAGTCAAAGCAACTCAACAAGATGTGAATACATCAAGATGCTTAAACGAAAAATGGTAACCCCATTTTGAGCTTAAACGATGAGTATGACCTATGATCAAGTGTCCTCACTTGATTCCTAAGTCAATATACTCTAACATAGGTGACTATGTCACCGCCCAATTCTAGATGAAGTTCTCTTGTGTCCTTTTCTGAGTAATTGCATTTGTTCCTTGCATATTTGTTTCCTTCTCTCTCAAACAAAACAAAAAAAACCTTCATCTAGAAACTTTCACTTTTTCCTGTTTGTCTTGTTCTGCATATTCCTGCATCAAACTTCTCGCAAATCCATCAGCTAATTCATTGCAAATCTTTGTGAGATCTTACTTGGCTAGTGAGCTGAGGTGACAAGTGTTTTTCTCTATGTAAACTCGGTTTCACCGACTTGCAAATTTCGGTCCAACCGAATCTTTTCGGTACCACCGAAATGTGCCACTCGGTGCCACCGACTTTGCAATCAGAAAAACAGTTTGCCACTTGTTCTACATTTCTTATGATCCAGCTCCACTCAATGAATCTTGTCCTCCACAAGCATCACAATTTTATCCTCTGCTTTGTGCTGAATCTCAAGAACCAAACCCATTCGACGGATTCCAGGAAAAACCTTCTTGGAAATTGATGTCAAAGGGGGAGAAAGAGATCACATCAAAGCTTGTAGGAAAGAGAGATCACACCAAGAGAGAAAAAGTATTAAGGGGGAGAGAAAGTCTCAAGGATCCCAGATGTTGTTAAGGGGGAGAGAGAGATCTCCAGGGAGAGAAAAATACTCAAGGATCCCAGATGCTTGATGTTCAAGAGGAGAGATGCCACATGTCTTTTTGGGGGAAAGACATGTTCATATGAACTCATTTGAATTAAGTTCTATTCAGCTCTGATTTTCTGTTTCCTATCTTCTCCCAATATCCCATGTAAGATTCAGGGGGAGCAAGACACCTAAGGGAAAAGAAATCAGCCAAAATTCATTGCATATCTTTATTCTTGGGGACATGCTGAATCCAATGTTATCACTCTCTACATGTCATCCCAGTCTTGGCATTCTTGTGGTTTCTTTTGTTTGCTCTGGCTAGTGGACGTACCTGTGTTATGTAACCTTGTTTGTGCAGGTTCATTCCATCCTAAGCCAACTCGAGACCACAAGGTAAGTATATGCATCAAAATCATGAGTATGAGGAGTTCTTGCTTATGTACATACTGTTTGCAAGAAGGACTCATGAGCATGAAGGTATTTTCCTTAATAATCTTTTGCTCTGATGCATATGGCCAAGATACATGTAACACATTGTCTACTCTGTCATGATTATGCTCTCACATGCCTCTATATTTCATATTTACATGAGTGCATACATGTAGGGGGAGCCTATGCTTGCTACATGTTCTTCCAAAGCTTTATTTGCTGTTCTGTATATCTTTATCTAAAGCTTTGATGTATGTTGCCATCAATTACCAAAAAGGGGGAGATTGAAAGCACAAGTGCTCCCTAGGTGGTTTTGATAATTGATGACAACATATCTCTTGTTGGACTAACATTTCTGTCGGTGTACTAGAGTAGGGGTACCCTAGTACTCCGAACTCGTGCACGGGCAGTAGCAGCATCCCCGCGGCAAGGCTTGCCGGGTGACCGCCAGGACCCTCCGCGGTCCCTTTGAAGACCATTCAAGGACAAAGTACTCAAGACAAGACCCCGACAAGAGGAGCTTGCCGGGAAGAAGGCAAGACCCCGGCAAGAGGAGCTTGCCGGGAAGGCCATCAGAAGCGTCCCAAGGCCTCGGCAAGAGGCGCTTGCCGGGAAGGCCATCCAAGGCATTCCAAGGAACTTGCCGCGGCGCGCTACGCGCCCCGACAAGGCCCGGTGAGCGACAAGCTCCCGGAAGCGACAAGTCGACGGCCGCGGCAAGGCGCTTGCCGCGGCAAGCCCCCACTCCACGCCCGCGCTCCAGCACATCCACCCGCGTGTCGCTCCGGGGCCCCTCCCAAGCGCACGTGGCGGGAGGCTGTGCAGCTAGGGGCGTGCGGTGGCACGCAGGCGCTGACAAGACAACCATCGTGGCAAGACGGTGATATCCCTAGCGGTCCCTTTCGGTGCTGTCTAGGCGACACAGACGGGCATTTAATGCCCTTGTCCCCTGCCATCAGGGTTAGGTATGATAACACTGTAGCGGGTAGCTGTGCCTACTACAACACCTAGCTGTGCCTACCCACGGCACCCTTTCCACTTTTGCCCTCCGTTGCCGTATGTCGGTAACCCCTTGAGCATATAAAAGGAGGCCCGGGGCAACATAGAGGGGGGTCGGCCATTTTGAGAGCCTCGGGGAGCAATTCCGCACACCCACGCTCGGTCTCGCTCCCGAGCTAGAAATCAATACCAATCCACAAAGCAGGAGTAGGGTTTTATGCATCCGTGCGGCCCGAACCTGGGTAAATCGCTCGCGTGCTTCGCCTCGATTTACTCCTCGCACGACCAACCGGCCGCGTGCTTCGCCTCGATCTGCTCTTTGCGCAACCTCCGCCCCCCGCTGAACCAAAAGGGACCCGGTCCGCCGGTCCCATAGGTGCCCGTGGATCAGAAACCCCGGCATCTCTGGCGCGCCAGGTAGGGGGCGTCGAAGTTGTGTGAATCAGATCCGGCGTTCTCGCGGGCTAGATCTTCATCTTCTTCATCGATCTTCACCATCTTCATCAACATGCCGCCGAAGAAGAAAGTTTCGGAGGCAGCTGCTCCGTCCGCGCCGAGCCACCCACCGCCGGAGCAAACGGATGGTGGGGCAGGCGCCGGCGGAAGGGCACGCATCGACGAGGGAACTCACGGTGCTGCCAGGTCCTAGGGCAAGGCCGCGCAGCCCATCGGCACCGTGGCCGGCTCCCACAACGACCGGGCGCACTCCAAGACCTCGGCGTCCGTGCATGCTCCACGCCCATCTCAGGAGGCGCGGGACCGGCAGCGTCATGGTACTCATGGTACCATGCACTCGCTGGATCAAGATCGAGCTGGTGGATCTCGGAGCGCCCAAGACCACCATGCACGTCAACACACCCAGAACAGATAAGTTGCCAAAGCCTGAGCAACCAGATCTCTAATTTTTGAGTTATCTCCCCTGGACGGCCACACTTTGTGTGGAGAACCTGTGCGTGGAGGAGCCAACTCATAGCTGGCTGCGCCCTTGCGTTGTTTCGAGCTCGCTCAACAGCATTAGGTGAGCTGCGGCTAGTTGCTACACTAGCCGCGCCCTTGCATTGTTTTGAGCCTGCTCAACAACGTAAGTTAGCTGCGGCTAGTTGCTTAACTAGCCGCGCCCTTATTTTGCTTCGAGCCCCGCTTAGCAACTTAAGTGAGCTGCAGCTAGCTGCGACGAGGTTTCTTGCCGGTAGCGACACCGCCAACAGCCTGCTGATGTTCCGCACTCAGCGCTCGCGGCCCTGGTACCTGCGCCGGCAAGTTCCCTAAAAAGCGTGGGGTAAAAACATACAAAGTCGATGCCGAAATGGGAAGGCCCTTACCGGGTGAAACGAGTCACTGGGCCCGGCGCTGTCCGCCTTGAGACCGAAGATAGCATCCCAGTGAGCAACTCCTGGAACATCGAGCATCTTCATAAGTTTTACCCGTAAGGCGCGGTTGTCGGAACCCGTTCCGGCAACCACCTCTCGTACAAAGTCTTGTCGCTGTTGCATGTAATCCATTGTATGAGGCCGGGCGCAGATCCCGTGCGCAAGTAAAGCTCGCGTGCTCCGCGCATTTTGTCGATTTTATGCTTTCTATTTTCTGGCATATATGATCTGACATTTGTGCAGCACCAACCCCACGGTAAGCGATAACGAGCTGCTAGGCTCTATATCTTTATTTTCTCTTCTTTCTTTTCTTCCTTCTTCCAAGGAAAGAAAGGATCCCTCGCCCACAAGTTTGCCGAGGGGGAAGGGAGAAGAGAAGGGTATGGACCAGGCGTCGTTCAAGAATTTCGTCTTGCCGGGAAGCAAACGACAGAAAAGCTAAGCTGCCAAAGTTTGAGCAGCCAAATCTTTTAAATTTTAAGTTATCTCCCTTGAACGACTGCACTTTGTATGGGAAACCTGTGCGCGGAGGAGCCAACTCGTAGCTGGCTGCGCCCTTGCGTTGTTTCGAGCTCGCTCAACAACATTAGGTGAGCTGCGGCTAGTTGCTACACTAGCCGCGCCCTTGCATTGTTTTGAGCCTGCTCAACAACGTAAGTTAGCTGCGGCTAGTTGCTACACTAGCCGCGCCCTTACTTTGCTTCGAGCCCCGCTCAGCAACTTAAGTGAGCTGCAGCTGGCTGCGACAAGGTGTCTTGCCGGTAGCGACACCGCCAGTTCCGCGCCCAGCGCTCGCGGTCCGGATGCCTGCACCGGCAAGTTCCCTAAAAGCGTAGGGCAAAAACATACAAAGGGAGGAGTCAAGTAAAGGGAATAACATTGCAATGGCTACCCAGAAGAAAGTTATATTACAAAATAGCTTGTCGCAACTCTAATAAATGTTTTCTATGACATAGCTAGCAGCGACAAGGAAAGAAGGAAGCCGGCGGCCTAGTCGACGCGGTCGCCCTCGACCCTCTTGATCCCGCTCACCTTGTCCACAATGGGTGCGACAAGGGCCTTGAGCTCTTCCTGATCGATATCAGGCGGCAAGGATCTGAGGACGTTGTGGAGGCGGAGGCCCGGATTGCGGAAGGCCACCTTCATCAACACCTTCTGAAGGGCTCCCGCACAGATCTCGCGCGACTCGTCGGCCAGCCGCTTCGGGATCTCATCCCGGAGCCGCTGGAGCGCCGTCACCACGCCTTGGAAGAACATAGTGAGCTTGGCGCTAGGTTGGAGGTTCTCGTCGGAGGAGTACCCGAAGTCCTCCACCCCCAGCTGCGCCAGCTCCTTGTCGATGTCCCCGGCGGTGTTCACGAGGCTCTCTGTCCAGTGCTCCACTGTATCCCTAAAGGCATTTTGGGTGGTGGCAGCACTCTCCAGCAACACCTTGTCGGCATCGATCTCCTTCTTCAGGGCCGCCTCCCGCTCCTTGGCGCCGTCCAGCGCCTTGGTCAAAGCGACCAGCCTCGACTCGAGGGCGGCGTTGGAGTCCTTGGCGGCGCTGAGCTCCTCGCCATATGCTTTGCGGTCAGCCTCCAGCTGCACCACCTTCATCTCCAGCACCTTTTTGGCGGCCTCGGCAGCGGCGACAGCATCCTCCGCTTGCTTGAGGGCTCCGCCCAGCTTCTCCTCGCGCGCGGCAAGCTCCTCCTCGTGAGCGTCGAGGTTGACCTTCCGCTGCGCCTGCTCGCCCTCTTCCGCGGCTAGCTTCACGGCGGCCAGTCGCTGCAGCTCTTCGGCTTCGGCCTTCTCGAGGAGAAAGGCCTTTTTCGCTTCAGCGAGCTGCTCCCACTCCTCCGCCAGGGATCGGAGAGCTTCCCGGTGGAAACCCCCGAGCTCGTCTGCACGCTTCTCAATGTCTGCTCTCGCCTTCGCGACAAGCGCCTCGCGGGACTCCAGCTTGGCTTGTCGCGCGCGGTAGAGCGACATCAACCTGCGCAGCAGCCGCTCCTCTTCGGGCTCGTTGCTGCTGCTGCTCGGCGCGTCGACCAGCTTCAGTCCCGTGGAGGCGAGCACTTCCCCGTCGAAGACCTCCCCCTCGGCCGGCGCTCTGGAGCTTGATGCCCAGGGGAGGTTGATGAAGACGGCTTCGCTGGCTTTCAAGTAAACGCCCGACTGGGGCTCCTCGATGCTTGGCGCTGCGGCCTCGGCGGACGGGTCGGCGGTCGGTGCAGCGCCTGGCGCTCCTGCGGCCTCTGGGCCGTCAGTACGATCGCCAGATCCCTCGCCAGCCGCCGCGGCGCCAGCCTTGGCGGCCTCGGCGCTGGCGGCGTCGCCACTACCGGCTACGTCCTCAGCGGCGACCTCGATCTCCATCCGCTCCGCAGCGGATGGGTCTGATGGCCGGCAAAGGGGGGAAGAGTCAAACAAGATCCAGCCAAAAACTCAAAGAGACCAGAAGAAGAAGAACCCAAGGGAAGATTTGAAGCAAGGAGATTACCTGCGCTGGGCTCGGTGGCCATGGTCTCTGCCGCTGGGGGGATGCTGGTGCCGTCCCTTGGCGGAGAGCTTCCCCTTGCCGGAGAGCCACCCCCTGCCGGAGAATCTCTTGCCGGAGAATTTTCCCTGGGCGGCGTAGTTGAAGCAGATGGCATGCCGGGGGCTGTCTCCGGACGCTCCTGGTGAGGCTCCTCTGCTCCTACACAAGGCAACAATCGGATATCAGCAAAGACAAGTACCCATGCGCGCCTCACCGCGGCAAAAAGTTCACACACTTACGCTGGGGGCTGCCATGGAGGAAAGTCGCCAGGTCCGGCAAGGTTGTCTCGGGCGCGCCACCTGTTGTCGCAGTGGGCACGTCCTCGACGATGACCACCGGGGCCTTAGCTCTCTTTGCTGCTCTCTGGGCCAGAGTCCTAAAAAGGAGCAGGCTCAGGGAAAAGCAATTGAGAAGCAAGAACAACAACAAAAACCGAAGAAATGCGAGTGCAGCAAGAGAAGCTTACTCTTCTTCATCCTCCTCGTCGGAGCTCAGCGCGGAGAAGTCGAAGCCCGGCGCGCTCCCAGAGCGAGGAGGCGGATGAGAAGCTTCCCTTGGCCGCTTAGCGGGAGCAGTGGTGGCGGTCTGAGAAGACCCCGCTCCGGCTGTCGGCACGGCACGGGAAGCGGCAGGGACCGAAGCGGTGGTCCGGATGGACCCCGCTCCAGTTGTCGTCATAGCATGAGGCGCTCCCGCGGCAACGGTGTTTGCCGTGGTCGAGCGCGTCACGCGGCATGGCGACTGTTGACCCGCTTGCCGCTCCGCCTCATCGCCAACCTTGCGGAGATGCCTCCTGGGCGGCGTTGGGGCCTCTGATTCTGGTGGGCTGTCCGGAAGCAAGGAGGAAGGGGAGTCGATTTGCCGCGAGCTGCCCGTATCTTTGGTAGGCTCGCTCGGCTCAGCATCTTGCCCGGCAAGCCCCTCCTTGCCGGCAGGCTCCCCTTGCTCGCCACAGCTCGCCGCTTCTGCCGCGTCTGCTTCCGCGGTGGTGAACCCAAACTCGCCTGCGGCTGCGGCTGCTGCCGCCTCCTCCAGCCTGGTGGCGATGCGCGCCATCTCCGTGTCAGTGGTGTCGCGGGTGAGGCCGTCCTTCTCATCGGGGCGGACGGCCACTTCCACCAAGTTGTCGAAGAAGTGCTGCATGACCTCGTCGGCAGGCTCCTGCCAAGTTGGCACAATCCCGTGCGAGTCGCATTCCGGCATCATTGCACGGATGCGGTCGAGCGCAGAGTTGTTGCACAAAGGCACGACGCCCCCCGGCAACCTGAACACCTCGGGATGCTGGGGGTCATACCTGAACAGCTCCTGCAGCATCGCATGGAGCTCCAGAACTGTGAAGTTGTAGTTGAGGCCCGGCCGTAGCCTCATAATGTCTGCCGCGTTCTTGAACTCCCAAGTTGGCCTCCCCCGCTCTTGCAGGGGGGCGATGCGGCAGCGGAGGAAGTCTGCGCCAACCGCGCCGACAGTGAGCCCGGCATTCCGGAGGCGCAGGATCCTGATGACGGCGATCCCCAGCCTGTCGTCCTCCGGGGCTGGGTCGCTCCAGTCGTCGCCGCGCGCCACCGGGGTTTGGCGCCGGGTGGTGAAAGGCTGCGGACTCTCCTCGACAATCCAGCACCAATCAGCCCTCCACTCCTCCCATTTGCCGCGGAACTCTCCCTCCAGATAGGTCTCCTTCTTGCCGGTCCTCGAGATCCAGGCGATCCCGCCGGATAGAGGCTCTCCTCTCTCTACTCGAGGAGTGAAGAAATGGCGGAAGAGGGCTACGTTGGGAAGAACTCCGACAAAGTTTTCGCAGAGATGCGCAAAAACTACCATCATCAGAACGGCGTTGGGGGTGAAGTCGAGGAGGTGGAACCCATAGGTGTTCATGACGTCGCAGAAGAAATCAGAGAAGGGCGGGCAGAGCCCGCAATAGAAGAACAACGCGAAGAAGGCGTACCCATTTGGGGCAGTCTTACAGGCGGCGGTGGGGAGAACTCTTGTGCGCGGATGCGCGCGCGTCTTCGCCGACCAGAACAGAGAATAGTCCGCCCTCAGCTCCTTCGCGCCGAGCCTGGGGGGGAAAACGGCCTGCGTCTTCCGCAGCGCCGCGAGCCGCTGCGCCTCGGTCGTCTTCACGGTCTTCCCCCTGTCGGCTTTCGGAGCCATGGCGGAAGCAGTGGAGGGGATCGACGGCGTTGGTGGTGCTGGCGACGGGGGAGGGCGGAGCGCTGCTCTCTCTCTCTTTCTCTGCTTTGGGGAGGCGAGAGGGCGGCGGAGATTTCCGAGATTGGGAACGGCAACGGGCGAATGGGCCAACTGCCCCCGCTTCCCCTGCTCTTAAAGGGGGAAGGGGGTGGACGTTCCGCATTTCGAGAGAAGGAACCCCCACGACCTCCCCCACCACGCCGCATTCAACGCATGCCGTCGGGGGGAGGGCGCGGTGGATGCGGAGGAAGACTCGGCGTAACCTAGGCCGCGCGTGCCCGTGCACTGTTTTGGGCCTGGCCCAATAGCGCTCGGCACTGTGTCTGGCCCAGGCCCGGGGGCTCCTGTCGGTGTACTAGAGTAGGGGTACCCTAGTACCCCGAACTCGTGCACGGGCAGTAGCAGCATCCCCGCGGCAAGGATTGCCGGGTGACCGCCAGGACCCTCCGCGGTCCCTTTGAAGACCATTCAAGGACAAAGTACTCAAGACAAGACCCCGGCAAGAGGAGCTTGCCGGGAAGGCCATCAGAAGCGTCCCAAGGCCCCGGCAAGAGGCGCTTGCCGGGAAGGCCATCCAAGGCATTCCAAGGAACTTGCCGCGGCGCGCTACGCGCCCCGACAAGGCCCGGTGAGCGACAAGCTCCCGGAAGCGACAAGTCGACGGCCGCGGCAAGGCGCTTGCCGCGGCAAGCCCCCACTCCACGCCCGCGCTCCAGCACATCCACCCGCGTGTCGCTCCGGGGCCCCTCCCAAGCGCACGTGGCGGGAGGCTGTGCAGCTAGGGGCGTGCGGTGGCACGCAGGCGCTGACAAGACAACCATCGTGGCAAGACGGTGGCGTCCCTAGCGGTCCCTTTCGGTGCTGTCTAGGCGACACAGACGGGCATTTAATGCCCTTCTCCCCTGCCGTCAGGGTTAGGTATGATAACACTGTAGCGGGTAGCTGTGCCTACTACAACACCTAGCTGTGCCTACCCACGGCACCCTTTCCACTTTTTCCCTCCGTTGCCCTATGTCGGTAACCCCTTGAGCATATAAAAGGAGGCCCGGGGCAACGTAGAGGGGGGTCGGCCATTTTGAGAGCCTCGGGGAGCAATTCCACACACCCACGCTCGGTCTCGCTCCCGAGCTAGAAATCAATACCAATCCACAAAGCAGGAGTAGGGTTTTACGCATCCGTGCGGCCCGAACCTGGGTAAATCGCTCGCGTGCTTCGCCTCGATTTAATTCTCGCACGACCAACCGCCCGCGTGCTTCGCCTCGATCTGCTCTTTGCGCAACCTCCGCCCCCCGCCGAACCAAAAGGGACCCGGTCCGCCGGTCCCATAGGTGCCCGTGGATCAGAAACCCCGGCAATTTCTATCTAGCATGTTTGAGATAAGTTCAACAATGGAGTGGCATGGACTAAAGGTTGTGGGAACTCCTTCAAGATGCTAAGGACAATGGATTGGCTCAAGCTCAAAAGCTCAAGACTCTTCATTTTATATTTTAGTGATCCAAGATCACATTGAGTCCATAGGAAAAGCCAATACTATCAAGGAGGGATGAGGTGTTGCTTAATGAGCCTCTTGCTTCATGTGCTTAATGATATGCTCCAAAATCCTCAACTACTTTCCCATATCCACATATGACCTAAATCCCAAGCCAAACTCGGTCCTACCGATTCTTCCTATCCGGCGCCACCGAGTTTCACTTGTCATTAGCCACTACCAAACCCTAGCAATTTGGTTCTACCGATAAGGATCTCGGTCTCACCAAGATGGGCTTGCAAACTCTCTGTTACCCATTGCAATATTTTCGGTCCCACCGAGATTGCAATGTAAACTCAGTGTTTCCCCTTTGTAACTTTTCGGTCTCACCGAGTTCCACTCGGTCTCACCGAAAGAGCAAATCAGTCCCACCGAGTTTGCCTGACCAACTCTCTGGTTAGCTAATTACCAAATTCGGTCTCACCGAGTTTGTGTAATCGGTCTCACCGAGATTACGTTATGCCCAAACCCTAACCGAATCGGTCCTACCAAGTTGCATGTAAGTCCCACCGAAATTCCTAACGGTCACTAGGTTTACTATTTCGGTCAGACCGAGTTTATTGATTCGGTCCCACCGAGATTGGAAAACTGTGTAACGGTTGGATTTTGTGTGGAGGCTATATATACCCCTCCACCTCTTTCTCATTCAGTGAGAGAGCCATCAGAACACACACATCATTCCAACTCATATGTTCTGAGAGAGAACCACCTACTCATGTGTTGAGACCAAGACATTCCATTCCTACCATATGAATCTTGATCTCTAGCCTTCCCCATGTTGCTTTCCACTCAAATCTTCTTTCCACCAAATCCAAATCCTATGAGAGAGAGTTGAGTGTTGGGGAGACTATCATTTGAAGCACAAGAGCAAGGAGTTCATTACCTACACACCATTTGTTACTTCTTGGAGAGTGGTGTCTCCTAGATTGGCTAGGTGTCACTTGGGAGCCTCCGACAAGATTGTGGAGTTGAACCAAGGAGTTTGTAAGGGCAAGGAGATCACCTACTTCGTGAAGATCTACCGCTAGTGAGGCAAGTCCTTCGTGGGCGATGGCCATGGTGGGATAGACAAGGTTGCTTCTTCGTGGACCCTTTGTGGGTGGTTGCTTCTTCGTGGACCCTTCGTGGGTGGAGCCCTTTGTGGACTCGCGCAACCGTTGCCCTTGGGTGGAGCCCTGTGTGGACTCGCGCAACTGTTACCCTTCGTGGGTTGAAGTCTCCATCAACGTGGATGTAGGATAGCACCACCTATCCGAACCACGGGAAAAACATTCGTGTCTCCAATTGCGTTTGATCTTTCCAAACCCTTCCCTTTACATTCTTGCAAGTTGCATGCTTTACATTCTGCTGCTCATATACTCTTTGCATGCTTGCTTGATATGTATTGTGTGTGTTGTAATTGTGCCTAAACTCCACTTAAACCGAAAAAGATTAAAAATTGCAACTTTAGCACCTAGTGTCTAATCACCCCCCCCTTTAGACACATCTACTTCTAGATCCTACAACTACATGCACTTCCTCCTGAACCACTCCCGTGAGGGAATTCACCTGCTTCTTTATCAGTGTGCGTCTAGATACATACTTGATCCTCTTCTGCTCCGGGGTGGTGAGCAAAATCGTCTTGCAGACACAGTCGATGTTCCCTTCAAACTTCGTCAACCAGTCCATGCCTAGGATCATGTCCAATCCCTGGGATTCTAAGACTATGAGGTCTACGGGAAAATCATGATTTCCAATGTTGAGGGTTGAATCACAGCCTAAGCCTGCCATCATCTCTCTTCCTGGGGAAGTGACTTGGAGCGGGGTTCTAAGGGTCCTAGTGGGCAACCCATACTTTTCCACAACTACCCTTGATATGAATGAATGCGTTGCACCGGAATCAAAGAGTACCAATACTGGACATGAATTTAATAAAAACTTACCAACCATAGTGTCTGGCTGATCATAGACGTCCTCCACGTCAATGTGATTCACCTGAGCACGAGGAAAAGGGTTGGGCTTCTTTGCTGAGCTCCCATTGCCATTGCCGTTTCCATTCCTCTACTTGGCATCCGGACAATCGGTGGCATAGTGTCCTGTCTTCTGGCACTTGAAATAGGTGATATGACTCAGATCCTTCTGAGTCGGAGCAGGACGGTGCTGGTTGCCGTTGCCTCCATTGCCTAACTTGGGGTTGTTGTTGTGGTTGCGATTGTTCCCATTCCCTCCATGGTTATGTCCTCCATGATTATGTCCTCCATGGTTGTGATGGGTATGTCCTCCCGAGTATGGGGCATAGTGAGGCTTCTGCTGAGCTCCGGAGTTGTACTTTCCCTGGCCATATTTCCGCTTGCGGCTTTCAATCTGCTGCTGCTTGCCTTCAAGTATAGTGACCTTGTCTACCAGCTCCTGGTAGTTGTTGAAGGTAGCAACCATTAGCTGCATTCCCAGCTCATCGTTGAGTCCTTCAAGAAACTTCTCCTGTTTTGCAGCATCTGTGGCCACATCATCTGGGGCATAGCGAGATAATTTGCTGAACTCATCCACATACTGCCCCACAGTACGGTTCCCTTGGCGTAAGTTGCGGAACTCACGCTTCTTCAGAGTCATGGCTCCAGCTGAGACATGCGTGGTGCGGAAAGCCCGCTGGAACTGATCCCATGTCATGGTGGCAACCGGATAAGTGGCGGTGTAGTTTTCCCACCAAGAGGCTGCAGGTCCATTCAGTTGATGTGCGGCAAAATGCACCTTCTCAGCATCTGTGCATCCAGCAGTTGTTAGATCCCTTCCGATCTTGCGGAGCCAATCATCTGCTACAATTGGCTCGGTGCTACTAGAGAACACCGGCGGATTCAGCCTTAAGAACCGGGTCAGGTTATCGATAGGGGGTGGTGGCGGTGGATTGTTGTTGTTGTTGTTGCCTTGGTTTTGGATGAGCATTTGCATTAAGGCATTCTACTGTTGGATCAGCTGGGTGAGCTCCGGCGGGAAGGTGAAACCGGGGTCACGTCTCGGAGGCATCTGGTGTTATGGAGTGGATGAGAAATTAGAATAGAACAAGGGTCTAATGAGAAAATAGCACTACCCAAATGAATGCACAAACATAATCACACCAATCATTTATTTATTCATCTCAAACAAGGTTCAATCTCGGATTACAAAATCTCACGACTAATCGAAAATAACGGCCTAACTGATCGACGAGAATAAAATAACATGGCGGCCGACTAAATGTCTTCATCAAGTATCCTTGCGTCCTCTCGTGCGTCATCCTCTGGTGCGGCGCCTCCTCTTGCGGCTTCCTTCGGTGGAGCTCTCTTCATAATCCTGGTCATTGCTCACGAGAGGTCCAT
Source organism: Triticum urartu (assembly GCF_056163025.1). Lineage (NCBI taxonomy): Eukaryota > Viridiplantae > Streptophyta > Magnoliopsida > Poales > Poaceae > Triticum > Triticum urartu. The sequence continues at coordinate 444,432,071 of NC_141874.1, read as the reverse complement.
CATCTCCACTCGGGAAAAGGTCTTCTCCCAGATCCATCTTCTCCTCCAGTGTGGCAATATATTTCTTCCGGTCCTCGAGTCTTTCCATAAAATCCTTGACTTCATCCTCATGCTCATAGTGGGCTTCACGTGTTGCATCCTCCAGTTCAATTTCATGAAGATGCAACTTTTGGACCATCTTCAAGCTCCTGCGCATCTGGATCTCTAGAGCCCTGATGAGAGCCTCCAAGTCTTGGACATATGAGTGAACGGAGTCGTCATCTATGTTGCGGATAATCTCTCCATCTGCAGTCCTGCGAGAAATCATGGTGTGGTCTGATCCAACAAGCTCGGTCATGTATTCCTCCTGGATGCGTCCAAGTGCACTATGAACTGCTATGTCTCTCCCGAGGATCCAAGTGGGAGCAGTGAACCTAAAGTCAACGGGCGCCGAGAGACTTCTGAAAGTCCTTCCTGGTATGTGCACCTTAATCCTATAATGACGATCTTCTGGAAATGCCATGATAGGGGTCCCGGTGATAGACGGCAGAGCAATCTTCAATTCCTTGGTGATCTGGACCAGCCTCCTGCCGAAAAGCATTGTATCATCTGGCTGGCAAAACTTCGGGAGCAGAACTGGGATGAACTTGACGGCCATCTAGAATGTTGAAATCGGAGAGAAGTCAGAAATGAACAGGGGATTATTACGGAATGATAAGGACATAAAATAAAATAGTTTCTTCCTATGGCTTTCCGATCCTAGGGGTTACGTCCTACGGTCAGCGTGTGCTCTGAATATCATCTCTGTAACGACCCAACCTAAAATCGGTCAAGTCTCTGTGTAGCTGTACCATCCCAAGATCATGCTGGCACACACAGTACATTGATGAAAAGATTCAAAGTTCAATCACACCTGAATTTATTACACGATTCTCATATCGAGTCTTTATTACATCATAATAAATTCGGCCGAAGGCCAACTCATGAGAAATAAACTAAATAAAGCTGCGGAAGCGTAGAGGAATAGCGAGTCCATCCGACTCCATAGGGCAATCGCCAAGCGTAGATCGTAGCCTCACTCCTGTTCGAAAAACTCCTCTGCAACATGAGACGTTGCAGCCGTGTAGGTCAGCATTTAGAATACGCCGGCAAGTCATAGGGAGAACAACAATAATAATGCTAACACTATATGCAATTTGGCTGTGGGGCTCTAAGTTTTATGTTTTTGTGAAAAAGCCAGTTTTTCCCTACAACAAAGGACTTGCTTACAATTACTACAAAATGTTGGTAGTTATTGAGATGGTTCCACCGACCAATGTCTCATTCCCAATTATTAATTAACCCCTCAATTAATTTATTTGTTCGGTGTTGAGATTTCCGAAATACTCCAATTTCCAGAGGCTCATTTGTCCGTAACCGGGGACACGGCTAATCAATTAGGTTGTTACTCTACAGAGTCTTGTGCACTTTACCCGCAAGAATCGTTCCCTCCTTTATGTCCTCGCACTTCCTGGTGTTTGAAGACGGGATGAACGAAACAGGGTCTTCCGTAGAGTTTCTCTGAGCACTTCTGGTACCCATCCATGTCCTACCATTCTTCAACATCAGCTGGCATCGTCCGTCCAGAGTCACGCCTAAGGTCAACCCAGCCAGAGCCCATAATGGCTTGCAGTTGCACAGGTAAGCTTCCGATCAAGGGGTATCCATCCGTCTCATCACGGCTAGGTGAAGCTTTCCGCAAGATGTCATGGCGCTTCTCCATGCATCCCGGCCATCCGCTGGTTTCTCCAGGGTGCCCGTCAACCGTCCTCCACCCAGTAGTGAATTTGAAGTCCATCTTGACCTTGACGTCATGGGGTTGTCATCATCTTGACTCTCACATCTCCCTTATGAATCTCTCAACCAATCCCGTCTACGAGCATAGCAAGATAAACTACATCGTCCTGGGCAATAGTAGCAAGGGGAAATTGGGTTCATCCTACCTCATGATACTACTCAAGACATAACTTAAAATTCTCCTACTGCATGCATGGTGGGGAGGAATAATTCTAATGCAACAAAATCATAGGTATTGTAAAACATGATCAAATGACTTGCCTGGCTGACGGTCTTCAAACGCTAGTGACTCGAGATAGCAAGCTTCGCACTCCAGAAATTCTATCGAGTCAACAATTGCACAAATAAGTATTCCACTAAATAACATAACAGCAAGCTAAAGGAAAACACACAAGCACTCAAACCAAAACCAAAGAAAACTCGAGGAAAACAAAATCAAGGTTTTCATCACTTCAAGCAACAACAAAGAAATAGTTTTATCCTACTAACACTTTTCTTAACAGAACCAAAACAAGGGTTTTGCTAACTAACATAAAGGAAAATAGCATATAAACTAGGTGCAAAAAGAATCACATCAATATCTATTATAGAACTCCTGTTATACCTAAAACAAAACTAATAAGAAAATAAGATAAAACTTTTTATTTTGCTGCAAATAAATGTTCACCCTCTGTAACTACAGAAACTAATCTAAAATAAATTATAGCAGGGGTAAACTAAAATTCTATCATAACTAGAACAACAGGAAGCAGCAGCAAGCTAAAAAAACTAAAAAAGCTTGATTTCTACTAAAACTAATTTTAATACAATCTACAAATACCCCCAACAATTCCTACTGCTAGGCTAGGTCAAAACTAAGCAGTGGCAAAAAGAATCACCTGAAAATAATAATCCTAGCTCAATTTATAGCAGAAATACTAATCTGACTAAAACTACTATGAAACTATTTTTATAAACTTAAACATGGCCGAATCTATTTTCTACAGAAGCTACAAGAAGTTTGTAAACTAACAAAAAAAGAATCAACTAAAAATAATAAATAAACTAAAAGATACATATTTTACAAAATTGAAACTATTTTGAAGAAAACAGAAACAGAAACGAAAAAAGAAAAGAAAACAAACCAATGTGCTAAGGGCCGAAACATTGGCGCTCTAAAACTATCTAACGTGCGAGCGATTAATAAACCACTGCGTCCATGGGCTAACAGAAATAAACCGATCGGCCGGTCTAACTAAACCGCAACTAAATAAACCGATCTAAACCGAAACTAAAACCGATCTATATGAAATAAAACCATACCCCTTCGCGGATCTAATCTAAGCCGTAGGTTGCCGATCGAATGGTGGAGTGGGGTCCGGCGGCTTACCGCGGCGGTCGACGGCGAGGTGGGATCGGGCGTTGGTGGCGGGGGTGCTCCGGTGGTCCGGGGTGGCGGCGGCGATGTCGGGGCGATGTGGCGGAGCGAGGCGGAGGTGGTGGTGGAGTTGTTGGAGCTCGGTGACGACGGAAACGGCCGGGGCGATGACGACGGCTCCCTGGTGAGCTGCAGCTCCGGCGAGCGGCGGTCGAGCTCGGGGTCCTCGCTGCTATGGGTAAGAGGGAGGCATACCATGTCAAAATGATGCGCAACGTCGGGGGAAAGCTCAAAGGTGGAAGAGGAAGTCGTGATGTTGCTCACCGGCGGCGGAGGCGGCGATGAACTGAGGTGGCTGCGGCAAGATCCAAAGGAGGAGGGCGCGAGCTGTGGTGGGTTTTGGGCTAGGGTTTTAGGGGGATTCGGAAGAGGAGGGGCCGGGATTTATATAGGGCACCTTCGTGGGCGAGGGGGCAACGTGGGATCGCGATCCCGAGAAGATCGCGACGACGGGCGGCGGTGATCGCGCTCTGGTGCGGCATGCCATGGGCGAGGGGTTAGAGATGAGTGCGGGCCCCCGCGGTCAGTGAGAGAGAGAGAGAGGGAAGGGTTCGGTCGGGTGACCGGTAGCGAGGGGATCGGGTGCGGGCGCGGCTGGGCTGTGGCTGTGGCTCGCTGCTGGGCCGCGCCGGGTGGCTGGCTGGGCCGGTTGGCCTGGCCAACTCGGGGGTTCTTTCCTTTTTTTGAATAAGGCAGAGAGAAAAACTAACTAAGAGAAAACTATAATATTTTTATATAGGGCATATATATATATCAAAATTCTCAAGGGAATTAATCCTACAACGTGGACATTTTTCCAGAGGCAAAACAGAAACAAAAAAAAACATTTTCTGCAAACTCCAAATAAAATTCAAATTTGAATTCAAACCTTTTGGCAATATTTTCTTCTAACATTTTTTGAGTGTCATGTTAGCTCCTCTCATACCTTTTTCTCAAGTATTTGTTAGGGATAACTTTCAATTGCCAAGTTGAATCCAACTCAAACAACAACTCAAATGCCTCTGAAAAAAATATCCAAATGCCACACAATTCAAACAAAATGCATAGATGCTTAACTAATATTTGTAACACATTCCAAATTGAAAATTTGGGATGTTACACATGGGGCTTAAATAAATTTTCAAGATCAAAAGAAGAATCACCCCAATCATGATCATTGCAACAAGTAGTAGACATAGCAAAACTAGCATCCCCAAGCTTAGGGTTTTGCATATTATAAGCACAATTGACATCAATAGAATTTATAATAAAATCATTGCAATAATGCTTTTTATTCAAAGATCTATCGTGAATTGCTTCATAAAGTAATTCATCACACTTTTCAGATTCACGAATTTCAAGCAAAACCTTATAAAGATAATCTAGTGCACTCAACTCACTAGCAATAGGTTCATGATAATTGGATCTCTTAAAGAGATTAGCAAGTGGATGAGGATCCATAACAATAGATATTTAGCAAGCGAAGATGCAAGCTAATAGAAGGCACATGCTAACACGAGCAAACAGAAGGATGAACGGAAGAGGGGCGAATAAAACGGCAAGGGTGAAGTGGGGGAGAGGAAAACGAGGGGCAAATGGCAAATAATGCAATGCGAGGGATAAGAGTTTGTGATGGGTACTTGGTATGTCTTGACTTGTGCGTAGACTCCCCGGCAACAGCACCAGAAATCCTTCTTGCTACCTCTTGAGCACTGTGTTGGTTTTCCCTTGAAGAGGAAAGGGTGATGTAGCAAAGTAGCGTAAGTACTTCCCTCATTTTTTGAGAACCAAGGTATCAATCCAGTAGGAGGCCACACGCAAGTCCCTCGTACCTACACAAACAAATAAGAACCTCGCAACCAACGCGATAAAGGGGTTGTCAATCCCTTCATGGTCACTTATGATAGTGAGATCTGATAGAGATAATAATGATAAGATAAATATTTTTGGTATTTTTATGATATAGATTGAAAGTAAAAATTGCAAAGTAAAATAGATTGGAAACTTATATGATGGAGAATAGACCCGGGGGCCATAGGTTTCACTAGTGGCTTCTCTCAAGATAGCATAAGTATTACGGTGGGTGAACGAATTACTGTCGAGCAATTGATAGAACAACAAATAATTATGAGAATATCTAGGCATGATCATGTATATAGGCATCACGTCCGTGACAAGTAGACCGACTCCTGCCTACATCTACTACTATTACTCCACACATCGACCACTATCCAGCATGCATCTAGAGTATTAAGTTCATAAGAACAGAGTAACACATTAGGTAAGATGCCATGATGTAGAGGGATAAACTCAAGCAATATGATATAAACCCCATCTTTTTATCCTCGATGGCAACAATACAATACATGTCGTTTCCCTTTCTGTCACTGGGATCGAGCACCGCAAGATTGAACCCAAAGCTAAGCACTTCTCCCATTGCAAGAAAGATCAATCTAGTAGGCCAGACCAAACTGATAATTCAAAGAGACTTGCAAAGATAACCAATCATGCATAAAAGAATTCAGAGAAGATTCAAATATTGTTCATAGATAGACTTGATCATAAACCAACAATTCATCGGATCTCGACAAAAACACCGCAAAAAGAGTTACATCGAATAGATCTTCAAGAAGATCGAGGAGAACATTGTATTGAGATCCAAAGAGAGAGAAGAACAGTTTTGGAAAGTTCCGATAAAACCATTCCGAATTTGACTAGGGTTTGGGACGTGAATACAAACCTTTTCCTTGCACGGGAAGTCCAGCCTCCTCTTATATACCTAAGGGGTGACGGTCGATTGAACAACACCAATCGAACAAATCAATCTACTACTTTTTTGTGTTCGTCTACTTTTTATCTCTCCCTTGTATCTTTCTTCTCGTTCTTCGCTAGTTCTTCATGCTGGAGGGCTGCGGATCCACGAGGCTCTAGGGGCGAGCGAATCGACCTGGAGCAGCCCATAGCCGCTGCGAGCCTGACGGGGTCCCTCCCGGGCAAGCGGGGCTTCGGGTCTACAAAAGGATCTGCCGGTTGGCCTACGTATCGCGCTGCCGGTCAGATCTCATTCGACGCGAGTTGCGGTGCATCACCCCCGACGTTGAGGGTACACGGTGACGTGTTCGTGTGCGAACACACTTTTTGGCGACTCCGCTGGGGACGAAGCTTTGAACGGTCTCCAGCCCGTTCTTGCTACGAAGAGAGCGTTGTCTAGGGTTTGCAATCTACAAAGGTAATATGAATACCCAATTCACTTATGTAGATGCAAATAATGCATATGTTGTTGCTAGATCATTTAATCAGCATATTGTGTCGGCTAGCCCTAATTTTATCAATCAAGCATCTAGTTATGCGCAATAGCCAATTAAGAATAATCTTCATGCTTTAACTTTATATAATTTTAGCAACATGCAACATATGTATCCCAACTCCCATGCATCGGCAACCCCAGAAATTTATATGCCTATGAACAACATGATGAGTTTGGTTAATCAAGTTGAAACACCTCATGTAGGAACTTTCAATAGCATGCAACAAAGTGTTTCACCTTTTTATTCATCGGCAACTAATTTGCAACATGTTAATCTGAACATGCCGGTGGATAGGGGAATTGGCCATGCTACTACTAGTTATTCAGCCAATTGCCCTCAACAATCATATGCTACACCTCATGCTACTAATTTTTTGGCACCATATGCAACTGTAGGTATTCATAATTCGGCTTCGCACCTTCATGCTAATAGCCGAATAAGTGAAAATTCTATAGGATCACATGTGTGTTCACCTACTACCGTAGCATATCATGTCCCCCCTACACAATTACAGAATTTCGGCAACATCTCATTGCCGAAAGAGTCTAAGAGCATTGGGGGGCAACCATATCCAGACTGGGTAATTGACAACAAGCTTACATTCTCTTGGGATTTGTGCAACTGCATTCGAAAGGAACTAATAGAAGGCGGGAAGCCTCATGATTTTGCTGCAGTAAAAGCTAGAGTTGTGCAAATGATGAATTCATCCAGTGTTGTACCATCTAGTGCACCCCCTAAACAATTCCAAAGTTTTGGCACCTCATTGCCGAAAAAGTCTCAAAGTATTGGGGGCAATCTTATGAGAAGTGGATGGAAATTGAGATGAAAAAGTTTAAAGCTTGCCAAGCTGAGATGTGGGCTAAAATTAGACAAGAGCGAGAAGCCATGCAAATACAAAAAGATAAAAGTATTGATTCAGGTAACAAAGAAAAATCGGTTATTGAAAAAGCCGAATCAAATATTATGTGTGTCGAATCTATTGAAGAAAAAGAGGATGCCAAGGCGTTGGGGAGCCAACTGAAAATGGAACAAAGTATCATTCGAATTACACCACTATCATGCTCTCCCGACATATTCAAAGAGGTATGTCTAGTAAGTGATTTACCTATTTTCAGATTTGGTCACAACTTTATTGTTGATGCATGTATTAGAAAAAATCTTATAAGTAATTTTGAAAGACCAATGATGAAGGTAAATTTACTTGTTAGCAATAGCATTGTTACTGAGCATATCGGTCAATACATTGTACCATTCAAAGAGACCGATGGTGACTTATTATTGCAGCCAAAGCTTTTCTCATTGCTTTATTTAAAGTTCATATCTAATTAGGTAGCTTTGCTTGCTTCATACTTGGCTTACGCATGGTCTCAATTGGGAGATGTATGTTCTAACTATTTTGATTTCAGAAATTTAAAGCCAAGGTTATACTTTGTTGAGAAAACCGATGATAGTATAAATTGTTTTTCAAAGACATCGGTAAAAGAATGCAAAATACAATTCATAGCCGAATGGGATGGTACAAAATCTGAACCATTCGTTTGCTTAACTCCAAAGCCGTTCTCACAGCAAGATCGGCTAGAAAATAAAAAAATTACGTTCAATTCAAGCATGTGTGATCAAATATTTGATTTGTTGTTGAGAAATAATTATATTAGAATTCTTGATCACCATGTTGAGCCATCTGTCCAGGGATGAATGTATTGTAAGTTGCATGATTCGTCCAAGCATAATTTTGAGGTTTGCAACATGTCAAATAGTTAAATTGGCCATTGATAAAGGACGATTGAAATTTGTTGAGACACCAAGAGATGACCAGTCTATTCCGATTGGTCTCGATGGCAGAAAGTTTTTGCATCGGCTACTTCAAGCCGATCCATTTAAAGAGAAGGTAAAAACTGCAGGTGATGGGATCAAGCTTTCAAGTAAAGAAGTTGTTGAAGAGCATAATGAACATAATCTTGAGGGAGAAAATTCCATTGAAGCTACAATGGAGACGCCAAGGATTGGGGGAAGCAAGCAAATCCAATGGTTGATGAAAGTAAACCAAAGGAAAACAAAGGCCGAAATAAGGGCAAGTGTAAGAGATCAAAAATCACCTTCGCTGAACTATTGGATAAATATCAAAAGAAGAGTGAAGAGAAGAATGCTTAACAGCGAAATCATGCAAAGAAACCAAGATCACCCCAAGGCGCAAATATGAGGATCGGTACTGGCAAAGTGAGAATTTTAATGCAACATATTCATATCCTTATTTTTGGCCACCAATGCCAATGCCGTGGATGCCTCCATATGCTCATATAGATCCATATTCATCATGGGACAGGTATGATACAAGGGCACATTCTCCATCTTATTTTAGACCATCTCACCAATACTATGCAACTCCAAGAAGATCAACATTTGAACAATCACGCGTCAAAGACCGTTTCAATCATAAGGAATCGGTCCAGAGCTCAAGGAAGAAGAAAGAGGTGGTCAAGCAAGTTTATCATGTTAAAAAAGATGGTCGTAAGAGTGCAACTTCATATTTGATCTCAAATGAAAAAGAGCCAATTAATGTGTTGACATTGGCTACTAAAGACAATGAGACAAAGCAACCAATTATTGAGTGTCGAAATGCCAAATCTGAAGAAAAGAAGTTGAGAGTGCACAAGGCCAAAAAGGAATTTCCATTGGTCAAAACAGAATCACAGCTGAGATGCATGCTTGGATTATCATATTGGCAAAAGAAGAAATTACAAAAACTTAGTGCACAAGAACTTGAAGAAAGGAACGTGGCATGGGTTCCTAAAGGAAGAGCTCAAAATAAGAATTATGTGCAACCTTCCATTACAAGAAGTGCGACAAAGGTGAAGAAGAAAAAGAGTGAAAACTATGAAGGACCAAGTCGAAGGTTTCAACATTTTTGGTCCACACATTATCCATATTCTTCAAATATGCCATTAACGCCTATGCCATGGAATTCATCATCAGGTATGATTGGTAACCCTCAATGGGCTTATTATAATCCATGGATGCAATATAATTTCTTACGTCATGAGAGGGTATTACCGAGTCACTATACATTTGATTAGCTACAAGTTTGTTGCTGATCCAAAGGGCTGAAATACTTGATTTGTCATTTCATTTGTTTATTTCGGCTATACATGCTTTGAATGAAGTTTACATGGTAATGGCCGATATTTATCTATCGTCCTAAGTGTATGTCAATGCATGGACGGTGTAGTATTCTAACATCGTCCTTAGTTCGATTGGAGAGCGAGACAAGGTACGTGCTCATGGAAATTTATATGTATGCCTATATTATAATTGAATGGAGTTGAGACATTGTGACCGATGACATTGAATATATGCTGCATAGACCAATTCATAGCTGCATAATTGGTTACTGGGCTTATACTTTGTTTGGATATGATTTGGCTTATGCATCTTTGAGATCTATAAGAGGCCAAATCATAGCTGATTTTATTACTGAATATCAGATTAATGTCATGCATAATATTAATATTAGCCTTTTTTCTCTAGTACTATGGAGATTATGTTTTGATGGTTCAATTCATGGCAATGGCTAAACTGTTGGTGTTGTTTATATATCTCTTTATGATACTGTTTTGAAGCCTCATGCCACTTAGAATATTTTTATGCACGATTAATCAAGGCCGAATATGCATTGTTATTCGGATCGACTCTTTTACTTACTATAGGTGCTATACACATTGAGGCTTTTAGTGATTTGTTCTGAGTAGTGCAAAAAATATCCAAGGGTTATCAATGTTTTGACGAATCACTTATAGTTTATCTTGGGGTATGTCTAGATGCAAAATTTACCTTGGGTTACATTAAATTTGTTCATATATTTAGACATGACAATTGGAGAGAGTTGGCATAACAAGCATCCGGCTACCATGTCCATCATGGTGTATTGCACATCTATCAATAGCTGATCCTTATTCTTGCCAACGTAGGTAAGGCCGAATTGGAGCTCACCACCTCGGCCACTAATGAAACTTTTATGCAGGCAAAGAAAGGATTGGAGGAAGTTCATTCTTGATTATCTGCAAAATCCTAGCGAAAGGGTGAATAATATGGTTCAGAGGATGGCTTTGAGATACATATCTATGGAACCTTATCATCAGATTGTTATATAAATTGAGAAGTTTTCACCCAGATTGCATCAAGTGGTTCAAATAAGCAATGACCGATATATGACTATCGTCCTAAGCAAAGACATGGCCGATAAATAACTATCACCCATAGCATAAACATGGACGATACATAATTATTGCCCTAAGAACATATAAATGGCCGATAGAGTGTTGACATCGTCCTTAGAACAAACTTGGTACAAGTTATTTTTCAGCACACTAGCTTTGCCGAAAAACAGGGGGCATGTGTTGACGCTCAAAAGTGGCACGATTATAAAGAGTGGCTTGAAGCTATGTCAAGATTAATTCAAACTTACTATTGAAAGTCACCATGAGATGGCTCTCTTCGAGAAGGTCAAGATTAATATGAAGATGGTCTAAAACGGAGCTCGGATGTAAAAGTTATGACAAGTTCAGAGATGCTCATGTCGACACCAGATTAAAGAATGGCTAGAAACCCAATTCAGATGGCTTCAAAAGGATAAAGGTTCAGCATGAAAGTTGTGCGTCTCGTTGAAATAGTCGATTTTGACATAAAGATCGTCCCAATCCGAGGTCATATGCAAAAGTTAGAGTCCGCACAGCGTGACCCTCCAATGAGCAAAATATGACGCCCGGAACCAGACACATATGTGGGTATGTCTGATGAGCTGCGTGAATAATTAGCTGTTTTGCACGAGTGATTTGATCCTCGAGATGACCTCTTATGAAAAAACTTTCAACATGAAAATTGTTCGCCTCATCGAAACGGTCAAGATTGCTTTTGGGCTCGTTTCCATCCGAGGTCGTTTACCACCACAAAAAAGACCCACATGGTGCAGCCAGTTTTAGACTGAATAGTTTTGGAAAGTTCGGATAAGACCAATCCGAATTTGACTAGGCTTTTGGACATGAACCCAAACCTTTTCCTTGCACGGGAAGTCCAGCCGCCTCTTATATAGCTAAGGGGTGACGGCCGATTGAACAACACCAATCAAACAAATCAATCTACTACTTTTTGTGTTCATCTACTTTTTATCTCTCCCTTGTATCTTTCTTCTCGTTCTTTGCTAGTTCTTCATGCTGGAGGGCTGCGGATCCACGAGGCTCTAGGGGCGAGCGAATCGACCTAGAGCAGCCCATAGCCGCCGCGAGCCCTGACGGGGTCACTCCCGGGCAAGCGGGGCTTCGGGTGTACAAAAGCATCTACCAGTTGTCATGCGTATCGGGCTGCCGGTCAGCCTTTGACGCAAGTTGCGGTGCATCACCCCCGGTGTCGAGGGTACACGGTGACGTGTTCGTGTGCGAACAGTAGGGAAAATTAGCTTTATGCAAATATTAAACTTAGATCCTCCACCGGCCAAATATGCATGCAGTGATAGTTTTTATTCCATCATTTTCTCTATAGTGTGATCTTGCCAGCATATTCCATGTGCTGACCTACACGGCTGCAACCTATCATGTTGCAGAATTTTCAGACGAACAGTAAGGTGCGATAGGTCGTTGTCATGCACTCAGTTTTGCCGTGGAGTTGGATGGACTCATTTACCTTCGAAGCTTCCGCAGTTATTTTAGATGGCCTTCAGCCATATTATTGTAATAAGTACTCATTATGAGACACTCGATGTAATAAGTGTGTGATTGAACTCTATTATAAATCCTCGAGTACTGTGTGTGTCAGCAATACCGATCCAGGGTTGACAATTAAGCATAGAGACTACGGTCCATTGGGATCGGGTCGCTACAATCTTGCAATGGGAAGAGGTGCTTTGTGATGGGTTCGATCTTACGGTGCTTGATCCCAGTGATAGAAGGGGAAACGACACGTATGTATCATTGCTATTAAGGATAACAAGATGGAGTCTATTTCTACATAAATAGATCTTGTCTACATCATGTCATCGTTCTTATTGCATTACTCCGTTTCTCCATGAACTTAATACACTAGATGCATGCTGGATAGCGGTCGATGTGTGGAGTAATAGTAGTAGATGCAGGCAGGAGTCGATCTACTAATCTTGGACGTGATGCCTATATAATGATCATTGCCTAGATATCATCATGATTATTTGAAGTTCTATCAATTTCCCAACAGTAATTCATTTACCCACCGTTTGCTATTTTTCTCGAGAGAAGCCACTAGTGAAATCTACGGCCCCCGAGTCTCTTCTTTATTATATTTGCCTTTGCGATCTATTTTTATTTGCTTTTATTTTCAGATCTATTAAACCAAAAATACAAAAATACCTTGCTGCAATTTATTCTTATTTATTTTATCTTGCGTTCCCGCGTGATCTATCTATCAATTTATTACAACTTTCTTGCGTCCATTTGCCAATTTCTGGCGCCGTTACCCGAAAGGGATGGACAAACCCTTTAATACGTCGGCTTGTGAGTATTTGTTATTTGTGTGCAGGTGCCGTTCATGTAGTTTTGCATGGTTCTCCTACTGGTTCGATAACCTTGGTCTCATCACTAAGGGAAATATGTACCGTTGCTGTGCTGCATCATCCCTTCCTCTTTGGGGAAATACCAACATAGTTCAAGCAGACATCAAAAGGAATTTCTGGCGCTGTTTCCCGGGAGACATCATCAACATTTACCAGGTTTCTAATCACAAATCTCATCTCCTTGCAGTTTACATTATTTGTCATTTGCCTCTCGTTTCCTCTCCCCCACTTCACAAAAATTTGCTGTTTTATTTGCCCTCTTTTTCATTCGGCCTTTTCTCGTCAAATCTCATGTTTGCTTGTGTAGCCATCTGCCTTCTATTTGCTTGCATCTTCACTTGCTAATAATCTATTGATATGGATCCTCATCCACTTGCTAATCTTTAAAAAAATCCAATTATGATGAGCCAATTGCTAGTGAATTGAATTCACTAGATTATCCTTATGAAGTTTTGCTTGAGATTTATGAATCTGAAAATTGTGATGAAGTGTTAAATGACATAATTTATAAAGTGATTCATGATAGCTCCTTGGATGAAAAGCATGATTGCAATGATTTTGTTATAAATTCTATCAATGTCAGTTGTGCTAATAATATGCAAAACCCCAAGCTTGGGGATGCTAATATTGCGATGTCCACTACTTATTGTAATGATCATGATTGGGGTGATAATGATTCTTATGATCTTGAAAATTTATTTAAACCTCAAGATGAACATTCTTGAGATAATATTGAAAGTGGGTTTGGAAGAGAGCCAACTTCAGGTAAAAACGATCCCACATACTTGGAGAATGTTCAATCTTATGAAATTTTTGATGAAACTGGGCTTGGAGAGGTCACGACTTTAGTTGATATTAATCCCACTATCTTGGAAGATTATAAAACTTTTATGCATGTGGATCATGAAGATAAAATTTTATATGATAGCTATATTGTTGAATTTGAATATGATCCTACATGTAATTATTATGAGAGAGGAAAATATGGTTGTAGAAATGTTTATGTTACTAAGTTACCTCTTGTTATGTTGAGATTGCTATTGTTTCTTTCTTCTACCATGCATATGCTAGTTTTTGCTTGTCTTGATAATTTGTTTGCTTATAAAATGCCTATGCATAGTAAGTATGATAGACTTAAATATGTTTCTCACATGTATTATGGTGCTCTTTGTGTTTCAATTATTATCTTTCTTGTGAGCATCAATAAAATTTTATGCCAAGCTAAGGGCATAAAACGATAGCGCTTGTTGGGAGGCAACGCAATGAATAAAATTTATTTTTGTCTTTTTATTTCTGTTCTTGAGTATTTGCACAATTATGCTACTATTATGATTGTGTTTTTTGTGTTTTAATTAGTGTTTGTGCCAAGTAGATCCTTTGGGATCATGTTGGGTGATGGTTGATTTGATCTTGCTGAAAAACAGAAACTTTTGTGCCCACAAAAATAATTTTCATTTCTGACAGAGGCACGATAAAATACTGACTATTTTTGCAGAAGATTAATATACAAATTTCTCACGTTGTCCTAATTTTTCAGAATTTTTGGAGTTACAAAAGTATTTGAAATCTCCAGATTGCTACAGACTATTCTGTTTTTGACAGATTCTATTTACTTTGCGTTGTGTTCTTGTTTTGATGATTCTATGGTTTTCTTTAAGAGTTTTTGCCATAGAAAAGTTGGAATACAGTAGATATAATGAAAAAAAATAAAATATGAATGGGTTTGCAACAATACTTATAGTAGTGATTTGCTTTCTTATACTAACGGATGTCATGAAGGTTTTGTTGAGTTTTGTGTGATTGAAGTTTTCAAGTTTTGGGTGAATTTACGATGGTTGAAGGAATAAGAATTAGCAAAAGGCTAAGCTTGGGGATACCCATGGCACCCCAAGATAATATTCAAGAAGTATCCAGCAACTAAGCTTGGGGATGCCCCCGAGTGGCATCCCCTCTTTCTTCTAACAACCATCAGTATTTTATTGGAAACTATATTTTTATTCATCACATATTATGAGTTTTGCTTGGAGCGCCTTCTATGATATGAGTCTTTGCTTGTTTTGCTTTGTGTTTTTAGTCATGAGTCCTCCTTGCTGGACACACCTATTTGAGAGAGCCAAAATTATGCCATGACTTGTTAGAATTGCTCTCTATGCTTCACTTAAATCTCTATGAGCTATGGAATTGCTCTAGTGCTTCACTTATATATTTTTGAGCATGGTGTGCTTTAGTATTTTTGAAGAAATTCTTTCATGCTTCACTTAGAATTATTTGAAAGTTAGTAAAAAAATTAAGAAATTCTCCCTTGCTTCATTTAAATTATTTTGAGAGAAGAAATTTTTTCCGCTCATGTTCTTCACTTATATTTGTTTGAGCTATCAAAAGTAACATATGAAACTAGTCCCAAAGTGATAGATACCCAAGGAGGATATAATAAAAACTTTCATGAAGATCATTGGACAATTAAACTTGATTCCTTGTAATAGTTTTGAGATATGTTGATATAATATGTGAGTCATGTTGATGAGTAATTATGCTTTAGTAAGAATAGTGGTGTTAAGGTTTGTGATTCCCTATGCAAGCACGAAAGTCAATAGTTATGCAATGAAATTACATCCTACTTGTGGTGCATTATTCGGTGTTAGTTATGCTTAATTCTCGCTTATGATTTTTTTGTTTCTTGGTTGGTCGCTTCTCAATATTTTCCTAGCCTTCATTTTGCACTAAGTATGATCACTACTTGTGCATCCAAAATCCTTTAAACTAGTTTTTGCCATATGAGTCCACTATACCTACCTATATGTGGTATTCTTTTGCCGTTCTAAGCAAATTTGTATGTGCCATCTCTAATTTTCATAATAAAATTCTCTTTTGTGTGCTCGTACCGCTTATGAAACGGTAGGGGGTGGCTGATATATTTCCATGCTAGATGTGTTATTCTCAGGATGAGTGTTTATCCACTTGTCATTGCACGAGAGTACGGCAAAGGTATTAGGGATGCACAGTCCCTAAATGAAAAATGAGTTTACTTTATGTTGTCAAATAATAAATTCCTTGGAAAGTGTTAGTATGGAACGCACCCGTGGACACGGTTAGCCATGGAAAGTGACAGTATGGTGGAAAAAGGAATAAACTTTATTTTATGTTTGGGAACCGCCTATGATATATCTAGCATGGAAAGTATTAGGAACTACTCGATCGTTTTCGTTGATAGGAAAAGCACACCACCCAAAATATTTTATCTCAATCTTTTTCGCTTTGAGCTCTGGCACCTCTACAAATCCCTACTTCCCTTGGTGAAGGGCCTTTCTATTTACATTATGCAATTTTTATTTTTATTTGAGTCTCCATATTCTCTTATAAAGCACCAACTGAGGGGCACTATGATCATACTTGAGCATTGGCTGTAGCTAATATGCGAGTGTGTTTCATGAATGGATCAATGATTAAGCATAATGGGCTAGGGATAACTTCCTTTAGCATTGATATTTTGAAAGACATGGTTGCTTATTGATATGCTTGAGTATTGAAGTCCTCATGTCAAAACTAGACTATTGCTTTGAAGCTTGAAGAAGAAGCTGATATGTCTCCAATGTATCTATAATTTTTTATTTTTCCATGCTGTTATATTATCATTCTTCGATGTTTTACAATCATTTTGTAATCATTTTATATCATTTTTGGGTACTAAACTATTGACATAGTGCCAAGTGCCACTTGCTGTTATTTACATGGCTTTTACATCGCAGAAAATCAATACCAAACAGAGTCCAAACGCAGCGAAACTTGTTGTGGAATTTTTATGGACCAGAAGACATCCAATGGGCCGGAGAAGCACCTGGGGGTGCCCCGAGGGGGGCACAACCCACTAGGGCATGTCTGGGCCCCCAGGCGCGCTCAGATGGGTTTTGCCCACCTCGGTGGCCTCCCGCACCGCCTCTTTGCTCTATAAATACCCCAATATTCCATAAACCCTAGGGGAGTCGACGAAAATCAATTCCAGCCACCGCAAGTTCTAGAACCACCAGATCCAATCTGGACACCATCACGAAAGGGTTCATCATGTCCATTAGTGCCTCTCCGATGATGCATGAGTAGTTCTTTGTAGACCTGTGGGTCCATAGTTAGTAGCTAGATGGCTTCCTCTCTCTCTTTTGATTCTCAATACAGTGGTCTCTTGGAGATCCATATGATGTAACTCTTTTTGCGGTGTGTTTGTTGGGATCTGATGAACTTTGAGTTTATGATCAGATCTATCTTTTTTATCCATGAAAGTTATTTGAGTCTTCTTTGATCTCTTATATGCATGATTGCTTATGGCCTCGTATTTCTTCTCCAATATTTGGTTTTGTTTGGCCAACTTGATCTATTTATCTTGCAATGGGAAGAGGTGCTTTGTGATGGGTTTGATCTTACGGTGCTTGATCCCAGTGACAGAAGGGGAACCGACACGTATGTGTTGTTGCTATTATGGATAACAAGATGGGGTCTATTTCTACATAAATAGATCTTGTCTACATCATGTCATCGTTCTTATTGCATTACTCCGTTTCTCCATGAACTTATACACTAGATGCATGCTGGATAGTGGTCGATGTGTGGAGTAACATTAGTAGATGCAGGTAGGAGTCGGTCTACTAATCTTGGACGTGATGCCTATATAATGATCATTGCCTGGATATCATCATGATTATTTGAATTTCTATCAATTGCCCAACAATAATTCATTTACCCACCATTTGCTATTTTTCACGAGAGAAGACACTAGTGAAATCTACGGCCCCGGGTCTCTTCTTTATTATATTTTCCTTTGTGATCTATTTTTATTTGCTTTTATTTCCAGATCTATTAAACCAACAAAAATACATTGCTGCAATTTATTCTTATTTATTTTATCTCGCGTTCCCGCGCGATCTATCTATCAATTTATTACAACTTTCTCACGTCCATTTGCCAATTTCTGGCGCCGTTACCCGAAAGGGATTGACAACCCATTTAATACGTTGGGTTGCGAGTATTTGTTATTTATGTGCAGGTGCGGTTTACGTAGTGTTGCGTGATTCTCCTACTGGTTCGATGACCTTGGTCTCATCACTGAGGGAAATACCTACTGTTGTTGTGCTGCATCATCCCTTCCTCTTTGGGGAAATACCGACGTTGTTCAAGCAGACATCAGAAGAAGCAACAGCTGAATGCTGAGAAAAACACCCTCAATGATAGATGGACAAAAGTCCTGGCAACCGAAAAAGGGTATGACTACCAACAGCAAACCAAAAGCTACCTAAAGCAGAAACTGCTACCACAATTCGACGAAGAGGCCCTTGCACCCGTACCGCCAAGATATACCCAGGCAGACCAGCCCGACCGCCCCCTCGAGGAAGGGACATGCAGGCTGGAGAGGCCGAATACCTACCCACTCCCGCTTGTCGTAAAGGCAAGGAGGCAGCACAGCCTGAATACCAATATGATCTCCGTCATGATCTGTCCATTAGAGCAAGACAAACAAGATCCATCTACGGATCTCGTGAGTATGCTCCGGCCGGAGGGACAGATACCAAACTTGTCACGACCAAAACGATGGAGTTTGGGAGCAGCACGGGGCCGATATGGCAGTTGATCTCCGGTGCGACGTAGCATCGGTAAGGGGCGTTGCTCATCCGATGTGCTTCACGGATGAGGTAATGCGGCATCAATTCCCTGAAGGGTGTAAACCCGTAAACATCGAACAATATGATCGGACAAGAGACCTGCTACCTCTTGAGCACTGCGTTGGTTTTCCCTTGAAGAGGAAAGGGTGATGCAGCAAAGTAGCGTAAGTATTTCCCTCAGTTTTTGAGAACCAAGGTATCAATCCAGTAGGATACTACATGCAACTCCCTCGTACCTACACAAACAAATAAGAACCTCGCAACCAACGCGATAAAGGAGTTGTCAATCCCTTCACGGTCACTTACGAGAGTGAGATCTGATAGAGATAATAAGATAATATTTTTGGTATTTTTATGATAAAGATTAAAAGTAAAGATTGCAAAATAAATGGTTCTAGAAATAACTTGTTGACGGGAGATTATAAAATTGGAGAATAGACCCGGGGCCATAGGTTTCACGAGCGGCTTCTCTCAAGATAGCATAATATTACGGTGGGTGAACAAATTACTGTCGAGTAATTGATAGAAAAGAGAATAATTATGAGAATATCTAGGCATGATCATGTATATAGGCATCACGTCTGTGACAAGTAGACCGACTCCTGCCTGCATCTACTACTATTACTCCACACATCGACCGCTATCCAGCATGCATCTAGAGTATTAAGTTCATAAGAACAGAGTAACGCATTAGGTAAGATGACCTGATGTAGAGGGATAAACTCAAACAATATGATATAAACCCCATCTTTTTATCCTCGATGGCAACAATACAATACATGTTGTTTCCCTTTCTGTCACTGGGATCGAGCACCACAAGATTGAACCCAAAGCTAATCACTTCTCCCATTGCAAGAAAGATCAATCTAGTAGGCCAAACCAAATTGATAATTTGAAGAGACTTGAAAGATAACCAATCATTCATAAATGAATCCAGAGAAGATTCAAATATTGGTCATAGATAAACTTGATCATAAACCCACAATTCATTGGATCTCGACAAACACACCGCAAAAAGAGTTACATCGAATAGATCTCCAAGAAGATCGAGGAGAACTTTGTATTGAGATCCAAAGAGAGAGAAGAAGCCATCTAGCTAATAACTATGGACCCGAAGATCTGAATTAAACTACTCACACATCATGGGAGGGGCCATGGAGTTGATGTAGAGGCCCTCCGTGATCGATGCCCCCTCCGGCGGAGCTCCGGAAAAGGCCCCAAGATGGGATCTCTTGGGTACATAAGGTTGCGGCGGTGGAAATAGGGTTTCGTGGTGCTCCTGGATGTTTTCGGGGTATGTGAACATATATAGGAGGAAGAAGTAGGTCGGTGGAACCACGAGGGGCCCACAAGGGGGGAGGGCGTGCACAGGGGGTAGGCGCGCCCCCTGCCTCGTAGCCACCTCATTGGTTTCTTGACATCTACTCCAAGTCCTCTGGATCACGTTTGTTCCAAAAATTAACTCTCCCGAAGGTTTCATTCCGTTTGGATTCCGTTTGATATTCCTTTTTCTGGGAAACACTGAAATAGGCAAAAAACAGCAATTTGCACTGGGCCTTGGGTTAATAGGTTAGTCCCAAAAATAATATAAAAGTGTAAAATAAAGCCCATTAACATCCAAAACAGATAATATAATAGCATGGAACAATCAAAAACTATAGATACGTTGGAGACGTATCAAGCATCCCCAAGCTTAATTCCTACTCGTCCTCAAGTAGGTAAATGATAAAAACAAATTTTTTGATGTGGAATGCTACCTAGCATAATTCTCAATGTATTTCTCTTTATTGTGGCATGAATATTCAGATCCTAAAGATTCAAGACAAAGGCCTAATATTGACATAAAAATAATAATACTTCAAGCATACTAACTAAGCAATTATGTCTTCTCAAAATAACATGGCAAAAGAAAGTTCATCCCTACAAAATCATATAGTATGGTCATGCTCCATTTTCGTCACACAAGAATGCTCTCATCATGCACAACCCTGATGACAAGCCAAGAAATTGTTTCACACTTTAGTAATCTCAAACTTTTTTCAACTTTCACGCAATACATGAGCGCGAGCCATGGATATAGCACTATGGGTGGAATAGAATATGATGATGGGGGTTATGTGGAGAAGACAAAAAAGGAGAAAGTCTCACATTGAGTGGCTAATCAATGGGCTAGGGAGATGCCCATCAATTGATGTCAATGCAAGGAGTAGGGATTGACATGTAACGGATGCACTAGAGCTATAAATGTATGAAATCTCAACAAAAGAAACTAAGTGGGTGTGCATCCAACTTGCTTGCTCACGAAGACCTAGGGCATTTGAGGAAGCCCATTGTTGGAATATACAAGCCAAGTTCTATAATGAAAAATTCCCACTAGTATATGAAAGTGACAAAATAAGAGACTCTCTATCATAAAGATCATGGTGCTACTTTGTAGCACAAGTGTGGAAAAAACGATAGTAGCATTGCCCCTTTTTATTTATTCTTTTTTGGGCCTTGTTTTTTTATTTGGACTTTCTCTTTTTTGGGACAATGCTCTATTAATGATGATAATCACACTTCTATTTATTTACAACTCAATGAATACAACTCGATACTAGAACAAAGTATGACTTTATATGAATGCCTCCGGCGGTGTACCGGGATGGACAATGAATCAAGAGTGACATGTATGAAAAATTATGAAGGTGGCTTTGCCACAAATACGATGTCAACTACATGATCATGCAAGGAAATATGACAATGATGAAGCATGTCATGATGAATGGAACAGTGGAAAGTTGCATTGCAATATATCTCGGAATGGCTATGGAAATGCCATAATAGGTAGGTATGGTGGCTGTTTTGAGGAAGATATAAGGATGTTTATGTGTGACAGAGCGTATCATATCACGGGTTTTGGATGCACTGGCGAAGTTTGCACCAACTCTCAAGGTGAGAAAGGGCAATGCACGGTACCGAAGAGGCTAGCAATGATGGAAGGATGAGAGTACATATAATCCATGGACTCAACACTAGTCATAAAGAACTCACATACTCATTGCAAAAATCTACAAGTCATCAAAAACCAAGGATTACGCTCATGCTCCTAGGGGGGGTAGATTGGTAGGAAAATACCATCGCTTGTCCCCGGCCGCCACTCATAAGGAAGACAATCAAATAACACCTCATGTTTGAAATTTGTTACACAACGGTCACCATACGTGCATGCTACGGGACTTGCAAACTTCAACACAAGTATTTCTCAAATTCACAACTACTCAACTAGCACACTCTAATATCACCACCTTTATATCTCAAAACAATTATCAAGTATCAAACTTCTCCTAGTATTCAATGCACTTTTTATGATAGTTTGTATTATACCGATCTTGGATGCCTATCATATTAGGAATAAAATCATAACCAAAGCAAATTACCATGTTGTTCTAAAGGACTCTCAAAATAATATAATTGAAGCATGAGAGATCAATTATTTCTATAAAATAGAGCCACTGCCGTGCTCTAAAAAGATATAAGTGAAGCACTAGAGCAAAATTATCTAGCTCAAAATATATAAGTGAAGCACATAGAGTATTCTAATAAATTCCAATTCATGTGTGTCTCTCCCAAAAGGTGTGTACAGCAAGGATAATTGTAGTAAACTAAAAATAAAAGACTCAAATCATACAAGACGCTCCAAGCAAAACACATATCATGTGGTGAATAAAAATATAGCTCCAAGTAAAGTTACTAATAGAAGAAGACGAAAGAGGGGATGCCTTCCGGGGCATCCCCAAGATTAGGCTTTTGGTTGTCCTTTGATTTTACCTTGGGGTGCCTGGGGCATCCCCAAGCTTAGGCTCTTGCCACTCCTTGTTCCATAATCCATGGAATCTTTACCCAAAACTTGAAAACTTCACAACACAAAACTTAACAGAAAATCTCGTGAGCTCCGTTAGCGAAAGAAAACAAAACACCACTTCAAGGTACTGTAATGAACTCATTATTTATTTATATTGGTGTTAAAACTACTGTATTCCAACTTCTCTATGGTGCATACCCTCCGATACTACTCATAGATTCAACAAAATAAGCAAACAACACGCGAAAAATAGAATCTGTCAAAAACAGAACAGTCTGTAGTAATCTATATCAAACGCAAACTTATGGAACTCCAAAAATTCAAAAATAAATAGCTGGACATGAGTAATTTATCTATTAATCATCTGCAAAATAGTCAACTAAATATCACACTCCAGTAAAAAAATGGCAGCTAATCTCGTGAGCGCTAAAGTTTCTGTTTTTCACAGCAAGATCGCAAAGACTCCCCAAGCCTTCCCAAAGGTTCTGCTTGGCACAAACACTAATTAAAAGCATAAAACCACATCTAAACAGAGGATTGATGAATTATTTATTACTAAACATAATCAAAAAGCAAGAAACAAAAATAAAATTGGGTTGCCTCCCAACAAGCGCTATCGTTTAACGCCCCTAGCTAGGCATTGACAATTTTAATGATGCTCACATGAAAGACAAGAATTGAAGTACAAAGAGAGAATCATGAAACACATGACAAACACATCTAAGTCTAACATACTTCCTATGCATAGGAATATTATAGGCAAACAAATTATCAAGGCAAGCAAACACTAGCATATGCAAGGAAGCGGAACAGAACAATAGCAACCTCAACATAACGAGAGGCAATTTAGTAACATGAAAATTTCTACAACCATATTTTCCTCTCTCATAATAATTACATTTAGGATCATAAGCAAATTCAAAAAAATAGCTATCACATAGAATATTTTCAACACGATCCACATGCATGCAAAGTTGACACTCTTCCAAAATAGTGGGATTAACATTAGCTAAAGTCATGACCTCTCCAAACCCACTTTTATCAAAAAATTCATAAGAGTGAACATTCTCCAAATACGTGGGATCTAAAGTTGACACTCTTCCAAACCCACTTTCAATATTATTGTCAAATATTATTATCAATCTCATATTCATCACGGGGCTTAAATAAAATTTCAAGATCATGAGAAGAATCACCCCAATGATGACCATTGCAACAAATAGTAGTTATAGCAAAACTAGCATCCCCAAGCTTGAGATTTTGCATATCATTAACACGATTGACATTAAGAGAATTTATAATAACATCATTGCAATCATGCTTTTCATCGAAGGAACTATCAAGAATGGGTGCAATAGCAACGATCTCATGTTTAACATAAGGAACTATAGCAAATTTATCTTCCTAAATATTGGCATCATGGCCACAATAATCAAGCATCATGTTCATCAACGGATATTTCAATCAAATCATCGGAATCATAATTATCTATAGATTCATGCATATCATTATTTTCTTCCAAAGTAGCGGTCATTTTTTCAATAAATTCTTTGACATAGACATTATGGGCATAGTTTTCATAGCAATATTTAAGTATGTCAAAATTTTCAGATTCGTAGAGAGTAATATCATACTTTTCAATCAAAGAAGCAACTTCATAAGCACCCTTAAAAATAACAAATTCTTCAATTTGTTCAATACCGTAGTAACTATAAACACCCTTTGCATAAGAAGATAAGATTTCATTATCATTAAACTCACATAGGTAGGGGAGATGTTGTTTAGGGTTCTTAGAGCGACAAGTAAAATCGCAAATTTCACAAAGATTCCAAGCATAACACAACAATCTGTTTATTTGATCCCATAAGAGTCTACCTTTTTCAGACAAACGGTGATGCACAAAATGAGCATGCTCGTCTAAAGATTTCCCATCAAATAGGCTAGTTGGGGTTTCAACACGAGCGCATAAGGATCAAAGATGATCCAAGTAGAACAATTTAAGTGGATCCATATCAAACAGATTTTTAGCAAGCAAAGATGCAAGCAAATAGAAGGCACAAGGAAACACAAACAAAGATACATATGCGAAGAAGGCAAAAAATGGCAAGGGTGAAGTGGGGGAGAGGAAAACGAGAGGCAAATGGCAAATAATGTAATGCGAGGGATAAGAGTTTGTGATGGGTACTTGGTATGTCTTGACTTGAGCGTAAGCCTCCCCGGCAATGGCGCCACAAATCCTTCTTGCTACCTCTTGAGCACTGCGTTGATTTTCCCTTGAAGAGGAAAGGGTGATGCAGCAAAGTAGCGTAAGTATTTCCCTCAGGTTTTGAGAACCAAGGTATCAATCCAGTAGGAGACTACATGCAAGTCCCTCGTACCTACACAAACAAATAAGAACCTCGCAACCAACATGATAAAGGGGTTGTCAATCCCTTCACGGCCACTTACGAGAGTGAGATCTGATAGAGATAATAAGATAATATTTTTGGTATTTTTATGATAAAGATTAAAAGTAAAGATTGCAAAATAAACGGTGCTAGAAATAACTTGTTGACAGGAGATTAATATAATGGAGAATAGACCCAGGGGCCATAGGTTTCACTAGTGGCTTCTCTCAAGATAGCATAAGTATTATGGTGGGTGAACAAATTACTGTCGAGCAATTGATAGAAAAGCGAATAATTATGAGAATATCTAGGCATGACCATGTATATAGGCATCACGTCCGTGACAAGTAGACCGACTCCTGCCTGCATCTACTACTATTAATCCACACATCGACCGCTATCCAGCATGCATCTAGAGTATTAAGTTCATAAGAATAGAGTAACACATTAGGTAAGATGACATGATGTAGAAGGATAAACTCAAGCACTATGATATAAACCCCATATTTTTATCCTCGATGGCAACAATACAATACGTGTCGTTTCCTTTTCTATCACTGGGATCGAGCACCACAAGATTGAACCCAAAGCTAAGCACTTCTCCCATTGCAAGAAAGATCAATCTAGTAGGCCAAACCAAACTGATAATTCAAAGAGACTTGCAAAGATAACCAATCATACATAAAAGAATTCAGAGAAGATTCAAATATTGTTCATAGATAAACTTGATCATAAACCCACAATTCATCGGATCTCGACAAACACACCGCAAAAAGAGTTACATCGAATAGATCTCCAAGAAGATCGAGGAGAACTTTGTATTGAGATCCAAAGAGAGAGAAGAAGCCATCTAGCTAATAACTATGGACCCGTAGGTCTGAAGTAAACTACTCACACATCATGGGAGGGGCCATGGAGTTGATGTAGAGGCCCTCCGTGATCGATGCCCCCTCCGGCGGAGCTCCGGAAAAGGCCCCAAGATGGGATCTCTTGGGTACATAAGGTTGCGGCGGTGGAAATAGGGTTTCGTGGTGCTCCTGGATGTTTTCGGGGTATGTGAACATATATAGGAGGAAGAAGTAGGTCGGTGGAGCCACGAGGGTCCCACGAGGGGGAGGGCGCGCCCCCTGCCTCGTGGCCACCTCGTTGGTTGCTTGACGTCTACTCCAAGTCCTCTGGATCACGTTTGTTCCAAAAATAACTCTCCTGAAGGTTTCATTCCGTTTGATATTCTTTTTCTGCGAAACACTGAAATAGGCAAAAAAAACAGCAATTTTGCACTGGGCCTTGAGTTAATAGGTTAGTCCCAATAATAATATAAAAGTGTAAAATAAAGCCCATTAACATTCAAAACAGATAATATAATAGCATGGAACAATCAAAAATTATAGATACGTTGGACACGTATCAAGACCCAGCCGTATGGATAGAGGATTTTCTTCTCCATGTTCATATGGCTCGAGGAGACGATCTCCATGCCATAAAATACCTACCACTTAAGCTCAAAGGACAAGCCAGGCATTCG
This sequence comes from Triticum urartu, assembly GCF_056163025.1. Classification (NCBI taxonomy): domain Eukaryota; kingdom Viridiplantae; phylum Streptophyta; class Magnoliopsida; order Poales; family Poaceae; genus Triticum; species Triticum urartu. The sequence continues at coordinate 444,405,577 of NC_141874.1, read as the reverse complement.
CTCAACAGCCTCCCTGAAAACTCCATAGGGAGCTTTGAAGAGCTCGAGGCCACTGCCTCCGTCCATGAGGACACAGTAAGGAAAATGGGTATCTATCCATCAAGGATCAAACCCAGCAATACCACATTTAAAGGGGTAATCCCAAGCATGGAGGCCTGTTTCTCTGTGACGCCCGGATGATCAAGCTACAGTAAACCTCTGCTAATGTTGCCACGTCACCACGATTACTGTTGATAATCTCGCGATGATTCAAAACTCGTTCAAATACAAATTTTAAATAAAGTAAAACTAGAAAAGTTTTCAAACGTCAAAACTAAAATGTTCGGGTTGTGACAAATAAATAATAAGTAATTATGGTGGAGAAACCAAACCTTGATAAAATGTTTAAGGGCTTTAAACTAATTAAAACCGAAATGAAAACAATTAAACAAATACCTATTGGATTTTATAAAATATTAAAATTATTTTATTATGAGTTAAGAATTGATGTCCCAGCAGTTTGTTTATAAATACTAATTTAGGTACTAGTGGTGATTTTTGTAAAAAAACTAAAAATTAAAAGAAACTAGAAATAAAACAGAAAAGAAAATAAGAAAAAGAATAAAAACAAAAACAGAACTAATACACACACACACACACAAAGAAGGAAAGAACCCCCAGGGCTCCGGCCCAACTGGGCCAAGTCCCGGCCAGGCCGGCCCAGCTTCCCCTCCCTGGCATATAACCCCCCCCCCCCCACCGACAGAAACCCTAGCTAATCGCCCCCCCACTCCCCACGTCTCTCCTCTCCCCTTCCCGATCCGATCTGGATCGGGGATGAGCCCGCTCCCCCCCCACCTCGCGACGCCAGTGCCCCGACCCCGTCGTCAGACACTCCCGTCGCCTCGACGCTCGCGTCGACCCCCTCCCCTGTGCCCCGTCGCTGGTGTTGCCCATCGCCGGACCTCACCGCCTCCTCGTCACCTTCCACGACGGCCTACACCAGGCCTCGCCGTCCCCGGCGCCACCACGTCGTCGTCCCGAACCCCGCCGTCACCGTTCGCCGGACTACCTCGTCCCTGGCGCCACCGGACCTCGTCGCCGCCGCCTGGAGCTCCTCTGCCTCGTCTGTCGCCCCGTCCTCGTCTCCCCCTCGACGGCTCCACCGAGCCACGCCGATCCCCTGCCCGCCAACGCCGGTGAGGGCCACGCCCTCCCCTTTTTCCCCTGCTCTTGGCTGTGCCTGCCCGCGCCGAAGCACGCACGCTCGCGCCGCCCGCTTTGGCCTGCCCCTGCCCCATGGTTCGCCGTCGTGCTCGCTCCCCGCACCGCCGCCCGCCTCGCACACTGCCTCGTCGCCGCTCGCCGTGACCTTCCTCTCGCGTGAGGCATTGCCGCCTTGAATGCCCGTCACCGCTTACTCCGCCCTATCGCGGTCCCTCCCGTGGCGCCGCCCTCCGCCGCCTCCCTTGGCTGGCGTCGTGGGCACCGGCGGCCTCGCCACGCCCGTGGCTGGCGCCCCCCCCTACCTGTCAATCTGGGCGAACGCCCAGTCGGGCACCGCAACGCCCACCCGCCCCGTTAGGCCCAGCGCCCACATGCCCCCTTGGGCCACTGACCAAATGGCCCCACATCCCAAAACAAAAAAAAGGGATTTAAAAAAAGATTTAATAAAAAAATAGATAAATAAATAATTAAAACATTTAAAATATTAATTAATTAATTAACGAAGTAATTAAGTTAATTAATTATAATTAGATTAACCTAATCACTAATTAACCTAATTAACTGTTAGTTAATTAAAACAGTGTATGACAAACGGGACCCACCTGTCAGGTTGACCAAGTCAACTACTGACGTCATGCTGACGTCATGATGACGTCAGCAGACACTATTCTGGATAATGTTGATTAAATTAATTAAATAAATCCTAAAAATGATTTAAATCTTTTAAAATTAATATAAAATAAACCGTAGCTCGGATGAAAAAACTTTGTACATGAAAGTTGCTCAGAACGACGAGAAGAACCCGGATACACAGCCTGTTCGTCCGCCACGCATCCCTAACCTATCAAACTCGCAACTTTCCCCCTCCGGCTCCTCTGCCCGAAAACGCGAAACACCGGGATATTTTCCCGGATGTTTCCCACCCTTCACCGGTATCACCTCATACCGCGTTAGAGCACCTCTAGCACCGATACTTGTCATGTCATGCATCGCTATGCATCTGCTTGCTTAAATATTTATTGTTTCTTCCCCCTCTTCTCTCGCTAGACACCGAGACCGACGCCGCTGCTACCCAGTACGACTACGGAGTTGACGACCCCTCCTTGCTAGAGCAACCAGGCAAGCCCCCCCCCCCTTTGATCACCAGATATCGCCTACTCTTCTCTATACTGCTTGCATTAGTGTATTGTAGCATGTTACTGCTTCCCGTTAATCCTATACTGATGCATAGCCTGTCCTTGCTACTACTGTTGTTACCTTACCCGCAATCCTAATGCTTAGTATAGGATGCTAGTTTTTCATCAGTGGCCCTACATCCTTGTCCGTCTGCCATGCTATACTATCGGCCCGTGATCACTCGGGAGTTGATCACGGGTATATACTATATACTTTATACATGATACATGTGGTGACTAAAGACGGGTCGGCTTGAGGAGCACCCGCGAGTGGATCTTTGAGGCGGAGCGACAGGGCAGGTTCCGACCACCTAGGAGAGAGGTGGGCCTGGCCCTGGTCGACGTTCGCGGATACTTAACACGCTTAACGAGATCTGGGTATTTGATCTGAGTTTGGCCATTTGGTCTATACGCACTAACCATCTACGCGGGAGTAGTTATGGGTATCCCGGCGTCGTGGTATCAGTCGAAGCCTTCGTGACGTCAGCGACTGAGTGGCGCGCGCCGGATTGGAACGTAAGCCTGCTCTTGTATTAAGGGGGCTAGTTCTGCTTCTGGCCGCGTACGCAACGTGCTAAGGGCGATGGGCCCAGACCCCTGTGCGCTTAGGTTTAGACCGGCGTGCTGACCTCTCTGTTGTGCCTAGGTGGGGCTGCGACGTGTTGATCTTCCGAGGCCGGGCATGACCCAGGAAAGTGTGTCCGGCCAAATGGGATCGAGCGTGTTGGGGTATGTGGTGCACCCCTGCAGGGAAGTTAATCTATTCGAATAGCCGTGATCTTCGGTAACAGGATGACTTGGAGTTGTACCTTGACCTTATGACAACTAGAACCGGATACCTTATAAAACACATCCTTCCAAGTGCCAGATACAACCGGTGATCGCTCTCTCACAGGGCGACGAGGGGAGGATCAGCGGTTAGGGTTATGCTATGCGATGCTACTTGGAGGACTTCAGTCTACTCTCTTCTACATGCTGCAAGACGGAGGCTGCCAGAAGCGTAGTCTTCGAAAGGACTAGCTATCCCCCTCTTATTCCGGCTTTCTGCAGTTCAGTCCACATATGATAGCCTTAATCCATTTGATACCAATGCATACATATGTAGTGTAGCTCCTTGCTTGCGAGTACTTTGGATGAGTACTCACGGTTGCTTTCTCCCTCCTTTCCCCTTTTTCCTTCTTCCTGGTTGTCGCAACCAGATGTTGGAGCCCAGGATCCAGACGCCACCGTCGACGACGACTCCTACTACACCGGAGGTGCCTACTACTACGTGATGCCCGCTGACGACGACCAGGAGTAGTTAGGAGGATCCCAGGCAGGAGGCCTGCGCCTCTTTTGATCTGTATCCCAGTTTGTGCTAGCCTTCTTAAGGCAAACTTGTTTAACTTATGTCTGTTCTCAGATATTCTTGCTTCCGCTGACTCGTCTATGATCGAGCTCTTGTATTCGAGCCTCCGAGGCCCCTGGCTTGTAATATGATGCTTGTATGACTTTTTTATTTGTAGAGTTGTGTTGTGATATCTTCCCGTGAGTCCCTGATCTTGATCGTACACGTTTGCGTGTATGATTAGTGTACGATTAAATCGGGGGTGTTACATTCTCGGGCACCCTGACGTTGGAAGTGGTATTTGATACGTCTCCAACGTATCTATAATTTTTTATTGTTCCATGCTATTATATTATCTGTTTTGGATGTTTAATATGCTATTTTATATGATTTTTGGGACAAACCTATTAACCTAGAGCCCAGTGCCAGTTCATGTTTTTTCCTTATTTTAGAGTTTCGCAGAAAAGGAATACCAAACGGAGTGCAAACGGAATGAAACTTTCGCGATGATTTTTCTTGGACCAGAAGACATCCAGAGGGCTTGGAGTGCACGTCAGGAAAGCCACGAGGAGGCTACAAGGTCAGGAGGCGCGCCTAGGGGGTAGGGCGCGCCCCCACCCTTGTGGGCCCCTCGTGACTCCATCGACCAATTTCTTCCACCTATATATTCTCAAATATCCAAAAACCTTCGAGGAGAGCCATGAAACCACTTTTCCACCGCCGCAACCTTCTGTACCCGTTAGATCCCATCTAGGGGCCTCTTCCAACGTCCTGCCGGAGGGGGATTCGATCACGGAGTGCTTCTACATCAACACCATTGCCTCTCCGATGAAGCGTGAGTAGTTTACCTTTGACCTACGGGTCCATAGCTAGTAGATAGATGGCTTTTTCTCTCTCTTTGATTCTCAATACCATGTTCTCCTCGATGTTCTTGGAGATCTATTCGATGTAATACTCTTGCGGTGTGTTTGCTGAGATCCGATGAATTGTGGATTTATGATCACCTTATCTATGAATATTATTTGAATCTCCTTTGAATTCTTATATGCATGATTTGATATCTTCGCAAGTCTCTTCGAACTATCGATTTGGTTAGGCCAACTAGATTGGTTTTTCTTGCAATGGGGGAAGTGCTTAGCTTTGGGTTCAATCTTGCGGTGCTCGATCCTAGTGACAGAAGGGGAACTGACATGTATTGTATTGTTGCCGTCGAGGATAACCATATGGGGTTTTCATCATATTGCTTGAGTTTATCCCTCTACATCATATCATCTTACTTAATGCATTACTATGTTCTTCGTGAACTTAATACTCTAGATGCAGGCAGGAGTCGGTCGATGTGTGGAGTAGTAGTAGTAGATGCAGGCATGAGTCGATCTACTTGGTACGGACGTGATGCCTATATTCATGATCATTGCCATAGATATCGTCATAACTTTGCGCTTTGCTATCAATTGCTCTGCAGTAATTTGTTCACCCACCGTAATATTTTCTATCTTGAGAGAAGCCTCAAGTGAAACCTATGGCCCCCAGGTCTACTTTCCATCATATAAGTTTCCAATCTACAATTTTAGTTTCCTATTTACTTTCTTTGCAATCTTTTACTTTCCGTTCCATAAACCAAAAATACCAAAAATATTACTTTACCATTTATCAATTTATATCAGATCTCACTTTGCAAATAATCGTGAAGGGATTAACAACCCCTTTATCGTGTTGGGTGCAAATTGGTGTTTGTTTGTGTAGGTATTCGGTGGCTTGTGCATTATCTCCTACTGGATTGATACCTTTGTTCTCAAAAGCTGAGGGAAATACGTACTCTACTTTGCTGCATCACCCTTTCCTGTTCAAGGGAAAAACCAATGCAAGCTCAAGAGGTAGCAGGATGAATTTCTGGCGCCATTGCCGGGGAGATCTACGCCAAGCCGAGACATACCAAGTACCCATCATAAACTCTCATCCCTCGCATTACATTATTTGCCATTCGCCTCTCGTTTTCCTCTCCCCCACTTCTAAAACGATTTTCAAAAAGATTTGCCTTTTCTTCGCCCCTCTTCCGTCCTTCTTCTCCGCTAGCTTTTGTGTGCTTGTTTGTTGGATTGCTTGCTTTGTCATGATGGCTCAAGATAATACCAAATTGTGTGAATTCTCCAATACCAACAACAATGATTTTATTAGTACTTCAATTGTTCCCGCTACTAATGCGGAATCTTGTGAAATCAATATCGCTTTGGTGAATCTTGTTATGAAAGATCAATTTTCCGTCCTTCCCAATGAAGATGCCGCATCCCATCTTAATAATTTCGTTGATTTCTATGATATGCAGAAGAAAAAAGATGTGGATAATGATATTGTTAAATTGAAGCTATTTCCGTTCACACTTTGGGGTCGTGCTAAAACTTGATTTTCATCTTTGCCTAAAAATAGTATTGATTCATGGAATAAGTGCAAAGATGCTTTTCTTTCCAAGTATTTCCCTCCCGCTAAGATCATCTCCCTTAGGAACGATATTATGAATTTTAAGAAACTTGATCATGAACATGTTGCACAATCTTGGGAGTGGATGAAATTGATGATACGAAATTGCCCCACTCATGGTTTGAATTTATGGATGATCATACAATTTTTTATGCTGGCTTGAATTTTGCTTCTAGAAATCTTCTAGATTTGGCCACGGGAAGTACTTTTATGGAAATTACTTTAGGAGAAGCTACTAAACTCCTAGATAATATTATGGTTAATTATTCTCAATGGCATACCGAAAGATCTTCCACTAGTAAAAAAGTGCATGCAATTGAAGAGATTAATGTTTTGAGTGGAAAGATGGACGAGCTTATGAAATTATTTGCTAGCAAGAGTGCTCCTACTAATCCTAATGATATGTCTTTGTCTACTTTGATTGAGAATAATAATGATTCTATGGATGTAAATTTTGTTGGTAGGAACAATTTTGGTAATGACGCGTATAGAGGTAATTTTAATCCTAGGACGTTTCGTAGTAATTCCTCTAATAATTATGGTAATTCCTACAACAATTCTTATGGAAATTATAATAAGACGCCCTCTGAATTTGATAATAGTGTTAAAGAATTTATAAGTTCGCAAAAGAATTCCAATGCTTTGATTGAAGAAAATTTGCTTAAGATTGATGATTTGGCTAGGAACATGGATAGAATTTCTCTTGATGTTGATTCTTTAAAACTAAGATCTATTCTACCTAAGCATGATATCAATGAGTCTCTCAAAGCCATGAGAATTTCCATTGATGAGTGCAAAGAAATAACCGCTAAGGTGCGTGCTAAAAAAGATTGGTTTATAAAAGCGTGTTCTTCTAGTTTTCGTGAAAATAACGATGAAGATTTAAAGTTATTGATGTGATTACTATTGAATCTTTGTTTTCCAATATAAATCTTGATAAATATGGGACTGGAGATGAGTCAACTTTAGTTAGAAGGCGTCCCAATGATTCAGAGTTTTTAGATCTTGATGCAAAAATTAATAAAAGTGGGATTGGAGAGGTCAAAACTTTAAGTAGCAATGAACCCACTCTTTTGGATTTCAAGGAATTTAATTATGATAATTGTTCTTTAATAGATTGTATTTCCTTGTTGCAATCCATGTTGAATTCCCCTCATGCTTATAATCAAAACAAAGCTTTTACTAAACATAGCGTTGATGCTATGATGCAATCTTTTCAAGAAAAGCTTGAATTGGAAGTTTCTATCCCTAGAAAACTCATGATGAGTGGGAACCTACTATTAAAATTAAGATTAAAGATTATGAATGTCGTTGTCGGTGTCAAAACCGGCGGATCTCGGGTAGGGGTCCCGAACTGTGCGTCTAAGGCAGATGGTAATAGGAGGCAGCGGACACGATGTTTTACCCAGGTTCGGGCCCTCTTGATGGAGGTAAAACCCTACGTCCTGCTTGATTATTCTTGAAAATATGAGTAGTACAAGAGTTGATCTACCACGAGATCAGGGAGGCTATACCCTAAAAGCTAGCCTATGGTATGATTGTATGTTGTCCTATGGACTAAAACCCTCCGGTTTATATAGACACCGGAGGGGGCTAGGGTTACACAAGGTCGGTTACAAAGGAGGAGATATACATATCCGTATTGCCTAGCTTGCCTTCCACGCCAAGTAGAGTCCCATTTGGACATGAGACGAAGTCTTCAATCATGTATCTTCATAGTCCAACAGTCCGGCCAAAGGATACAGTCCGGCTGTTCGGAGACCCCCTAATCCAAGACTCCCTCAGTAGCCCCTGAACCAGGCTTCAATGACGATGAGTCTGGCGCGCATTGTTGTCTTCGGCATTGCAAGGCGGGTTCCTCCTCCGAATACACCACAGAAGAGTTTGAATACAAGGATAGTGTCCGACCCTGCAAAATAAGTTCCACATACCACCGTAGAGAGAATAATATTTCCACGAATCCAATCTGCTGACACGTTTCGGCAACATCACATCATGCCATGGTCCGGTAATTATTCGAACCGTTTTTCCTTAACCAGCCCCATACATAACGCGAGGCGGTTTCTGGACACGTCTTGTCAAAGCAGAGATCGTGTTCCCCTTATTACGGGATCCTCATTAATACGGACGTGGGTAACCCAATCGTGCCTAGGACTCCTAGATTTTAGGCAAGTCCCAAAACGGCCATGAGGAGGACGCTTGATATTCACCCTCTTTATAAAGGGACAAGGCTTTTACTTCTTCCCTCCCGTGCTCAATCGAACCCTTCCCCCGCCTCGAGTTCTAACACCCAAAGCCCAGGTCAGGTGCTTCGGACCTTCAATCATGTCCTGATCCAGCCTTCAAGGCTGGTGGATGCCTTCCTCCATCACGGAGGAGGATATCAAGAAGTTAAGGGAGGCCAGATACCTGACCGCCGAAATTTCGCATAGGCTGCCCGCTAGAGGGCAGGTCATCCCTACTCCCGAACCCAACGAGAGCGTTGTGTTCGTCTCCCACTTCCTCTGAGGACTACGCCTCGCTCTGGATCCTTTTGTTAGGGGTCTTACGTTTTATTACGGGCTGGATTTTCACGACCTAGCCCCGGATTCCCTCCTTCACATCTCGTCATTTATTGTCGTGTGTGAGGCCTTCCTCCGCATTACCCCTCACTTCGGCCTGTGGCTCAAGACCTTTGATGTGAAGCCAAAGATGGTCAAGGGGTAGTACGCAGCGTGCGGAGGTGCTCTAATAAGCAAAATTGCTGGTGCTCCATGGCCGAAGGGCTCCTTTCTAGAGGTGTCCGGATTGTGGCAACGGGAGTGGTTTTACGTCATAGCTCCCCGAAGTGCCAAGTGGGTAGCCGCCCCTACCTTCCGCTTGGGCCCTCCACCCCAAGTGATGTCATGGATCAGTAGGGGGCTGAGCTGGGGCCCGACCAAGGACGTGCCCATACTGCACAGTCGCATCCAAGATCTCTTCAAGGGAGATTTCAGTCTGGTTATGGTAATGCAAGTCATGCTGGTTCGTCAAGTCCAGCCTTTTAAACGCCGGCCCCTCCGCATGTGGGAATTCAACCCGGAAAGACCGCACACTATTTAGAATTTCCTCGGCTTGACGCACGAGGAGATGTATAAATCGTTCTTCGGCCCCCAAATAGAGTGTCTGGACACTACCGAGGATGTGAGCCTGAGTAGCAACCGCACCGCGGCCCAAGTAAGTAATCCCATGGCCAAACACACTATCCTTTTTTTATCATGACATTATTCTGAAGAATCGCTCTTTGACCAGGACTGGATAACAAAGGCGAAGATGATCCGGTGTTCGGCCCCCCTTCCTGAAGGCTTGGACAATCCGGTGCTGGAAAAGATGCTCGAGCCAGCACCTTGCCTGGGGACCTCAAAGAAAGATGAAGGGGGGAATAAAGAGGGCGAAAGCGGGCCTCCACCACTACCTATTCCAACCGAGGGAATGAGCGTCTCCATGAGGGAGGACAACCCAGGGGAAGAATCTGACATTCTCTCGCCCCGGGGAAGGAACAGGACTGAGGGAGTCCTGGATTAGGGGGTGTCCGGACATCCGGACTATCTCCATTGGCTGGACCGTTAGACTATGAAGATACAAGATTGAAGACTTTGTCTCGTGTCCGGGTGGGACTCTACTCGGCGTGGAAAGCAAGCTAGGCAATACGTATATGGATATCTCCTCCTTTGTAACCAACCTTGTGTAACCCTAACCCTCTCCGGTGTCTATATGAACTGAAGGGTTTTAGTCCGTAGGACAACAATCACAACATACAATCATACCACAGGCTAGCTTCTTGGGTTTAGCCTCTCTGATCTCGTGGTAGATCTACTCTTGTAACACCCATATCATCAATATTAATCAAGCAGGACGTAGGGTTTTACCTCCATCAAGAGGGCCCGAACCTAGGTAAAACTTCGTGTCCCTTGCCTCCTGTTACCATCCGGCCTAGACGCACAGTTCGGGACCCCCCACCCGAGATCTGCCGGTTTTGACACCGACATGGGTGCTTTCATTGAGAGTTCCGATGTGCCGTCGCCGCCAGGAAGGATGTCTCATCCCGTCTTTAAAGACGGCACTATCGCCGAGGGAGCTCTGGCTATCGGCCAAACTCTCCGGCTAGGTGGTTTTCTTATGACCGCCTGTTCGGCCGCTGCGCCGACGATGACTTCTCGGGTCATCGAAAGCAATCTTCACGTCAACTCGGAACTCGCCGAGCAGTTAGATCCAATGGAGCTCTCTTCCCTAAACGAGCCCTTGGATCGCATCGCCGCCCTGGGAGTCGCTACAGACTATGATCAGATTGGGCCTAAACCCGATCTAAGAGAAATTAACTCTCCCCAGGTCTCCCATCATGTTGTAGTGGTGGAAGAACAATGCGGCAACCCTTCCTCTATCTTAAGGACTAGCTATGTCCGGATTCCCGATCCCTCCAAGCCAGATACCCGCGGAGGGGAGGATGTCACTCAAAGCCTGAACCTAGAATCAGGCAGCGGGCTAGATTTATCGGAAAACATCCAAAAGTCCAAACTTTCGAGTTCGGAAACTCCTTGGCCCTTGAGCCTTAGATTGGGTGAGAATTCGGATTCAATTCCACCCACCTACCCAAACATACGCGATCTATCCCAAATCAGGAAAGAGCCCGAAGAAACAGTACACCATTACTGGGCCAGATTCCTCCTGGTCATGAACAGGATAAAGGACCGCGGCGAGGAAGACGCAATTTCATTGTTCTGCAATAATTGCACGGACAAGGGAATCCTCAACGCCATAAGACATCGCGAAGTTACACGCTTTGCCGACTTGGTGTCCATAGTACAAAAGTACTGTGCGATGGAAAGCGCCTGGAAAACCAAAATAAAATTTTGGGATAATCCGGCCCTGAATAAAACCTAGTCCGAAATAAAAGGGTGCATTATCACAATACACCTAGGTTAACTACCAAAAATAAAAAGCCCTCTACGGGGCAAGGAACCGTACTGGAGGGATGGCTCAACGGACCCTGCAAAATTCATAGTACAGCAGATACAATACCAACGCACAACCTTAGAGCATGCTGGATACTCCGGCAGGTGGCCAAAAGTGGTGAGGATCTGCTCCTCCCAAAAACCACAGAGCACCATCCCGTGGACAACAATATGGTGTTAACGGTCTTTGAGACCTTCGCGTCAAATAATAGACGCAAGCGAACACTCCGCAACATGGCCGAAATCTGCCACATAGCAGAAATAAACCCTTGGAGTGACACGGCTATTACTAGGGGTGGGCGTTCGGTATAAACCGAAAATTCGGTTTCTACCATTCGGTTAATTTTGAATTTCAGTTACCAAAACTAGAAACCGAAATTAGCTACTCCAAATAGCTAACCGAAGTTTCGGTTAACCGATAATTTCGGTACGGTCTTCGGTTTATACCGAATGATCCTTTCATTGACCGATTGCTGAAAGTACAGCAGCACCACCATCTTATATAGCCAAAAATCTCTACCTTTTCTCCTTAGCGATTCGAGGTGGGACTAAAGTTTCGCTGGCCGGCTTCTCACGCGCTCGCACACGAGAGCTAACTTCCATGTATGCAAGCCCATGGTCCACATAAGTGACGTCTTGCACATGGGCCAGTGGGCTGTCTACCTTGGTAGCCTGGAAAATTTAACATGGGAGGTAGTTCCACGTGGGAGCTCTGGGAAAAAGCGTGGGAGAGGTGAAAAACTGGAGAGCGCTATTCGTTTAACCTGCGAGCGAGTTCCAGGTCATTCTGCTGCGTATAGTTCGGTAGTATTACGGTTAACCGAAGTAAAAACCGAACTGACCGAACTTAGTTCGGTTGTTAGAAGTAAAAACCAAATTTCTTTGTATCAATGAAGTAAACCGAAATTTCAGTTTCTTCGGTTTCGGCTTCGGTTCGGTGTTCGGTTCCTCGGTTTTATGCCCACCCCTAGCTATTACCTTCAATGCCAGTGACAAACCTAATTCCGAACAGCCCGAGTACCAGCCACACTGGTCCTCAGTCCAATCGTGGACGGCTTTCGACTCACCAAGGTACTCATGGACGGCGGCAGCGGATTAAACCTCATCTATGAGGAAACTCTTCAAATGATGGAAATAGACTGGAGCCGCATTGAGCAAAGCAGCACAACCTTTAGAGGAATCATCCCAAGCCGGGAAGCACGCTGCGCTGGAAAAATTACACTAGACATGGTATTCGGCACGCCGAATAATTACAGGTCCGAAGAAATTACATTCCAAGTGGCCCCGTTCAGCAGCGGCTACCACGCTCTATTAGGGCAGGAGGCATTTACAATCTTCCAAGCCATACCCCATTATGGGTACATGAAGCTCAAAATGCCCGGGCCCAACGGAATCATCACTCTTGTAAGTGATCCGGACATAGCACTCCGCGCAAAAAATAAGACAGCTGCACTGGCCCTTGAGGCACTATCCGAAGCCCTAGCGGCGAAGAACTAACTGCGCTGCGCTCCACGGTGAACAGGGACGATGTGATACTCAATAAAAGATCCAAGTCCACCTCCTTTAAGCCGGCGGACGAAATAGTCAAATTCCAAGTCCATCCAATGGACCCTACAAAAACAGCTTCCATCGGGGCACAATTAAACCCTGATGTCGACGCCGCACTGCGAGAGTTCCTACGCGAGAACTGGGACATTTTTGCCTGGCACCCTTCAGACATGCAGGAATCCCACGCAGGCTGGCCGAACACAGCCTAAATATCCTAAAAGGATTCAAGCCAGTCAAGCAGGCTCTTCGACGTTTCTCCGAGCCTAAAAAACAAGCCATGGGAGAGGAACTAGCCAAGTTATTGGAGGCCGGATTCATCAGAGACATAAAACATCCGGACTGGCTAGCAAACCTGGTGATGGTACCAAAGAAGCACAAATCCTGGCGCTTGTGCGTCGATTTTAAGGACCTTAACAAGGCATGCCCAAAGGATCCCTTCCCCCTCCCCCGCATCGATCAAATCATCGATGCTACCGCAGGACACGATTCACTGTGTTTCCTCGATGCATACTCCGGCTACCATCAAATCAAAATGGCAGAGCCAGACCAAGCCGCAACGGCATTCATCACACCATACGACCCATTCTGCTTCAACACAATGCCCTTCGGGCTCAAAAATGCCGGCGCAACATATCAGCGCATGATTCAGACATGTCTGACAAACCAGATCGGCAAAATAGTGGAGGCATACGTGGACGACGTGGTTGTTAAAACCAAGCATGTCGAAACTCTAGTAGACGACTTGAGGCTCACATTCGACAACCTCCGAACATATGACATCAAGCTCAATCCGGAAAAATGCATTTTCGGCGTACCAGCCGGAAAGCTCCTGGGATTCATTGTCTCCAATAGAGGTATTGAAGCTAATCCGGCCAAAATACCCGAAACCGAACCCTCTAACACAATCGGAGGCTCCGCCGCCAAAATAACAAAATCAGCCCACGAAATAATGGCCATTGTTGCCTCGTGGATAGAACCATTCCTGGCCTACTTAACTAGACAGGAACTTCTGGAGGACCAAAATGAGGCACGCTGCATAGTGCGGCGATCCAAGGCCTACAGGGTCCACGAGGGAGAATTGTACAAAAAAGCACTACCGGAGTCCTTCAATGGTGCATCTCCGAAGAGAAAGGACGGAACCTTTTGGCAGAAATTCATGCCGGACTCGGCGGTCATCACGCCGCAGCCCGGGCTCTTGTAAGCAAGGCCTTCCGTACATGATTCTATTGGCCAACGGCCCGGGCAGATGCACAGGACTTGGTCCAACGTTGCGACGGTTGCCAGCTCTTTGCAAATCAAAGCCACATGCCACCCACCGCCCTCCGAACAATCCCCATTACATGGCCCTTCGTGGTCTAGGGGCTTGACATGGTTGGACCCCTTAAAGGGGGAACCCACAAGAAAAAATACTTATTGGTCATGGTGGATAAATTCACCAAATGGATAGAGGCCAAACCGGTTAAAACAGTTGAATCCGGACCGGTGATAGATTTCATATCCGAGGTGGTACACCGCTACGGCGTCCCCCACAGCATCATCACTAATAATGGCACAAACTTCACAGCCGGCGAGGTAAAACTCTGGTGCAGCAAAATGGGCATCAAGCTCGATATGCTTTAGTCTATCACCCACAAACCAACAGTCAAGTCGAACGAGCAAATGGTCTTATAATGAGCGGCATTAAACCCAGATTAGTGGGCTCCTTAACGGAGTCTGACACACACTGGGTAGAGGAGCTCGACTCCATACTCTGGGGGCTGCGGACCACGCCGAATCGTAGTACCGGATACACGCCATTTTTATGGTGTACGGCGCAGAGGCAGTCCTGCCCTGTGACATAATTCATGACTCACCTCGCGTGCGCATGTACGAAGAAAGAGAAGCCGAGCTCGGTCGGCAGGACAGTTTGGACACGTTGGAGGAAGAGCGCGAGGTAGCCAAAGCCCGTTCCGCATTTTACCAGCAATAGGCTCGCAGATACCAAAGCAGAGAAGTACGAGCCAAAAATTATAACGTTGGCGAACTAGTTCTCTTGCTGCCGGATAAGAAAAGAACAAGCTAGAGCCCAAATGGGAAGGTCCCTTCATCATCGACCAAGTTCTGACCGGCAGAGCGTACCAACTGCGGGATGCATCGACTAGTCGACTCGAGCCGAACCCATGGAACGCAGCCAGGCTCCGAAGATTCTACGCCTAGCACCGGACTTTATGTTAGTCCCCTCCCTTTGTCCATTTTCTGCATATGCGTCACCTGTCTTGTTTCCCTTTCTTTCTTTTATTTCTCTAGGCCTTCAAGGGTCACCTTGTGCCTCACTTGTACATTACAGATGTGCTAGCCGCACTCTCTACACCTGGGGGCTTCCTTCACAGAAGCTTAAATTATTTACCTGGGCATCACGCCCAACACATGCGTTATACCTCCGCATGTACCTTTTTTCACCATTATATGCATCAATATGACTTAAGTTTTGGCCAAGCTGGGTTGCCTGGCTCTTGTATTTATGCCCTACATTCGCGTTAATTCAGCTAGGGCATAAGGGGAGCACCTCTGCGATTGTTACCGCCGGGTCAGCCGGACGTGTACCTCAGACTGGGTGAAGCCGAAAGCTAGCGTTCTTAAGAGAATATTCGGTCGGTGAACAAAAGATGACTTTTATTTATTATCCATATCTGCCCCCAGATGTTTTTTCTGAACTTCTTATCATAGTCCGGACATGCACTTTAGGGCATGCCTACCCAGGGAAAGGAACCCTTAACGGAACTATTCTCTCTGGAAGATGTTTCTTACTACCCATGTAATATAACATAACTAGTTGGGCACTTGTCTAATAAAGCACTAATGACCCCTACGCCTGGTCTCCACGCATGCCCCGGTTCTTACATAACCGAGAGGGTATTCGGATACACTCCGGACTGTCGGGTCCCGAGGTTGAAGCGAAAAGGTCCGCCACGACAAACGATCTACAATCCGACTAGAAGGCATCATACATGTCACTTTAAAATTACATAGTCAATTTGACTGGTTGAATTCCTCTTCAATGCCATCCAATAGGCTGTCTAGTCCACAATCCTGTTGGGAATACTTTGCGGCCAATTCTACTTGGCCGTACACTAAACTCATAGGGATCTCCTTGCCTTCAGGCCCCATAGGTCCGACTTCGGCCATGTGGTTCGGGTCAGCCTTCGTGTACCGTGTCTTCACCATTGCCCAGGCTTCCCTGGCACCCTGATGGTAGGCCGATATCTTCCATAATCGGAAGCGCCGCCGTGCTCCCTTCAGCTTTTCTACAAGCTCTCCAAGGCCTTCGGGTATGGAGACGGATGGCCACAAGGCCTGGGCGATGCCTTGAATCACCTGCCGAACTCGTTCATGCAACTATGCGAGCTCGGGAAGAAGATCACCCATTGAACCAGGCATTTCCTCGACAGGACGACCTGTTAGCATACCTGCAGACATAACTCTGTCAGTCAGCTTCCTCGCCGAACTCTTTTTCAAAGTTTATTCAAGCACTTACTAAATATGCCGCGTCGAAGCCGCCGATTCTCCTTAACAGAATCCGACAGTTGGGCGCGAACATCTTTTAGTTCCATGCCCAGCTTGGTGTTGGCATCTTAGAGATCATTCTTCTCCTGCCTCACCCTCGTAAGCACGCTCTCACCAGCCTTTAGCTAGCGTATGAGCTGTTGCTTATCCAGATTTACTCCAGCGTCATCTGCAATTTTATCGTCAGATCAGCATATACGTCGCATTCTAATATGATACTTATCATTCTAAGGATATGTTACCAGAGGGGGTCTCTTTGGGCTCCCCTGCTGCAGCCAGTGCGGCCTGAAGTTGGGCTTTGCACTCTTCCAGATCCTGGGACAGCTGAGTATTCTTTTCTGTAAGAACCTTCATAACAAATGATCCTTAAATCAGTTATCCTAACTGTTTCAAGTCTCAGGGGCTACTGACATATATAATCATCAAATTTTCTCACCCGTATGTCTTTTACATACTGCTCCGTGGCTCTGGCTAGACCATTTTGAGCGGCACGGAGGTGCGCGTCTCCCGAGTTGAAGGCATCACTACAACAAATATGTCAACTTATGACCACCACTATTGGTCACTGAATGGTCACAAATTTCCATTTATGACCTTTTTGTGACAAAAAACATAAGGTTAAAAGCTGGGCGTCGTAAACTGACTATAGCGACCTTTAACAAAAGGTCGTTGATCCTATGACCTTCTGTTTTGGTCGCTAGCTCTCTCCCCAGGCCATGTCGGATCCGACGTGGCAATCTGACGTGGCAAAATTGCGACCAATTGAAAAGGTCGTTGATAAGATTCAGCCCGGTCCAATTCGGTGTCTATATGGGCCGAGCCCAACAATTCAGCCCATTTAATGTTATTTTTCTTTTTAATTCTGGTCAGATACATGGGCCTGGCCCAACAATTCAACATTTTTATTTTCTGGGCCATTACTATTAATTTTCTATTTTCAGCCATATTATTTTTGTGCTGGTCCCACTAGTCAGATTGGTCCCACTTGTCATGCTGATATCACAATTGCACCCACACGTCAGAAATTTGAAAATTTGTCAAACAATTCTCATAAATATGCCCCCTGGTCAGGTTTCCATTTCGTAGTATTGAAGTTATATACACAATCAATATTTCAAACAGACTAGAGCGAATGAAATTCATCCAAAACAACACTAAATATTACAATACATTATATGCTACTCTGACTAATATTACACTCTGCCTAATATTACAATACATAATATGCTACTCTTGCTGATAGGCTTCACGACTTCGCACTTCATACTTCACCTATGAAAAAAAAGAAGAATAAGAACCTGTAGGCAGCATCAAACATAGCTTATAAGCAAGAATTGACAATAAGCTCAATTTAACAAAAAAAGATTTTGATATATTTATATAGTTCACAAGGTCAGCTGACTATTAACGGCTTTCCCATAGATTACAAACAATTATGTGTACAAGGCAATTCAACATTTAAGTTGGAAGGTGTTCATTAGCAAAATAGAAATGGCAATACACAACTAAATTGGCTATTAATACAGCAAGCATGACATGACAACAGCTGCTTGATAGATTTTATTAAACATGTATGAAGCAGCAGCACACATAGACAACAACAATATATATGAAGGATTATAGATTGCATAACTGGTCAACTAATCTTCCATCTATATTTCTATCAGCAGCACACTAGATAGGCCACACATTTATTCCTACAGTACAGTGAGGTAAAAACAGATTATGGTGCCTGCCAAGTGAGGTAAAAACAGATTATCAACAGCACACTAGATAGGCCACACATCTATATTTCTATCAGTAGCACACTAGATAGGCCACACATTTATTACATTGACATGGTGGTGGCTAGCTAGCAATCATGGCTGCTAGCTCATGCTGCCAATGTGCGTGCACATCTCCCTGCTGGAACCAACCCAACCCAAACAAAGCAACAGTAGCAAACCACACATGTACAAGTAAACTTCAGTACGAAACAGTTTCTCGCCGAAAGGAACTACAAAAGCATTTCCAAGAATTTCGAAGAAACTGCCTCAAGTCGATTCATCCAAGGATATTATTTCCCACAAGCAAAAAACTATGGTTCAGCTCCCACATGGGCATGGGGTTTTTTGGGTTTCAAGAAACAAATCACAGAACTGGATGGGCATATGGAAGGTACATTGTGAATCTACGGCGTCAACCTGCTGGAGTTACTTGTCCTCAGTGATGAGCAGCTGCTTCCTCCTTTGGCTTGGTCATCTGGAAAGCCAAAAAAAACATGCAACTGTAAGAAGATGGATTGATGGTAAAAAGAGTGAAGAATTGTGATTCAGTGAACAGAAAAGCATATGTACATTATAATACTGCAGACAACAAAATAATAAGCCTAATATGAAGATAAGTGTTTTTCTTATTGATGGCTGTAAGATGGACTAATGGTAAAAAGAGAGAAGAATTGTGATTCAGTAAACAGAAAACAAGACGTTATTATTCAGCAGTGATACTCGATATTTGACAAGTATGGTTTCATGTATACAAGTTAGGCAGAGAAATGTACAAGATAAATCATTTTATATAAAGCGTGTCGAATCAATATCTAAAATGTTATCGAGCAAAGCATAGAAACAGAGTCCCAAAAATCTAATTAGCTGTTGTGGCGACAGCCACGCGGCAAGCCGGCAGCGGCAGGCTGGGGCGAGGGTTGGGGAGGAGGCAAGTGTTCTTAGGTTATTAACACGGAAACTGGGTGATTAACATCCCAAAAAAGAAAAAAAAACAACTTAAAATATTGAGTGCGGCAGCAACATCTACTTGTTACTGGAGTCCCAGTTCAAGATGGCCAGAGGCCACTTGGCACCATGGAACCTGCACAATTTCCATCATATATATGAATGAGTTAGGAAGTAAAGTAGAGTTGAACTACCCAGCCTCATACATGTATATAAAGTGTGCTGCACTCCTGCTACAGAAAGTTTCATAGGCTTCCAAGTGAAGGGATACACGTTGTTCAACTGCCGTGTTTATTTTTTGTTGTTGGGGAAAGCAATAGCTTAATCAGTTCACTTCTCTAATATTATGAACAGCCTATCACTCAAATAGTCCTTGAGTGCTAATATAGTATTGTATTGGTAAAACAAACATGTCACCACGAAGAGCTTTAACAGTTAGCACCATTTTTTATTAGAGAAGTTTAGAGAGAAATTTGAGAAATCTATATTAGAGAAAACTTCAATGCATACAGAAGTTCTCTCAAGTCTCATTACAAATATCAAGTGCATACAGAAGCTTTGGTTTGAGTGGGAATGGTATGAAAGGGGCATATAAGGACAATATACTCAAGAGTTGCATATCTACATAGAAATGATGCCGATCACATAAGTAAATAATAGTGAATGACAAACGATATGCACTTAAGAAAAGTGAGCAGCAAATTCAAGCAATAAACTAAACTGATATAAGCAATTCGCTGATGCTGTATCGTAATACTTATATGTCACAACTGATCGCTAATTCTGAGCTATAAAACACCACTAATCAGAACTCCATGTACCAAAAGACTACATGATATGCTTATCTAACACAGCAACAGTAGCAGCACAGCACCAATCAAGAAGCTGATTCCACTAACAAGCAGTCTAGCAACACATCCGAGTCGAGTAACAGCGCCAAAGCAGGGGAGGAACGAGGAAGCGGCAGCGCATACCTTCATCTTGGACTTCTTGGCCTGCAGCTTCTTGGCATGCTCCTCCTTGGCCTTCTTCTCCCCTGTAAACACACACACACACGCACACGATCAATTCAAACCCAAACAAATCAAATCACGCTCTTCATCTGAACCACTACTGATCAATGGAGAAAGAAACCGACATGGAGGGGAGAAAGAGCACGAGCAGGCGGTCGAACACGGTGATCGGGAGCGCCGCGTCCTCGGGCACCTCCTTGGACAGGAACAGCGGGTACCTCTCGGCCGCCTCGCTCCCCTCCTTGGGCAGCATCACGCCGTCCTCCTGCACGCCGGCCTCCTCCACCGCCGCCGCCAAGCACCTCCCGGTGGACCGGATCCTCCCACTCCTCCCGTCGATCCCGACCCCCTGCCACCGCACGCCACACGCTGGGCTCATCGCCGCCGAGATCTTGGTTCGAGGGAGGGGCGTGGCAGCGCGGTGGTGGGATGTTGGTTGGAGGTTGGAAGGGGAACTGGTTACCCGGAGCAGGAGGGAGGAGGACATCGACGGGAGATCGGATCTCTTCTGATGAGGGAGGGAAGGGGAGAGCCGAGGTCGTGGCCGGCGGCAAGGTGAGGGAGATGGGGGAGGTGGGTGGCGGCGATGGGAGGGATCTGGATCTGAGCGTTAGGGTTCGTCACGCGGGGAGAGAGAGGAGTGGTGTGCGGTGGGGCTGGAGGTGGAGGTGGAGGCCACGCGGAGGCGGACGGCGGCGGATCTGAGGGAGGGAGAGGGGAGACGGTGGGAGACAGAGGCGAGGCGGAGAGGGAAGGACGGTGGCGGTGGCGATCTAGAAAGGAGGAGGTGGTGGCTGTGATCTGGAAGGGAGGAGGAGTGGTGTGCGGGGGAGAGAGGGGCTAGGGTTCGCTGCACGGGGGAGAGGGGAGAGGATCTGAGGGGGGAGGGAGAGAAAGAAAGAAAGAATGGAGGCGGGGGGTGGGTGGAAAATGTCCATGAGGACAGACCTAGGGTTTTGGCTCGGGTGGGTTTGGGCCGTTGGATCCGGAAGCATCCGACGGTGGTTGATGCGTGATCCGCGTGATATGCTCATGGTCCAATCAGAACGCAGCAAACCATTTGATGACCTTATGACCAATATAAATTGGTCGTGATCGATTCAAGATAAAAAAATTCATTCCATTTTTCAGTGCTCAAAATGAGTATTTTTGTGAAAGTCCTATCAAATATTTGTTCAAATGATTCCATATTTCGCACAAGTTTGCATCTTGGAATGGCAAACAATATTGACAAAGGGAGTTTTCATTTTCTTTGGACGAAAAAACCATTTTCCATTTTTCGAGTGCCCAAAAGGAGGTTTTTTTGTGAAGAACCTATAATATATTTGTTGCAAAATTGGACCGAATCATTTTTCTAAAATACTAGGCCATATTTCATGCACAATTGACCAAATGGTTGGGTGTAAAAAGTTTTGATCCACCTCTCGTGAAAAAGACAAATTTTCGCCGGTTCAGCTGGAAGCGGGTCAAATTTGAACTGTAGCTGCCTTCTAGTTTGCTCTTTATTTTTTCCAAAAATCATTTCTAGGTACATAAGTATCTATTTTATCAGAGAAACACCACAAAATTCCAAGATTCAACCACTAGCTAGGAACGGTCATTCCCGCCGTTTTGACCGCATTTTGAAACGGGCATAAAAAATTCAAAAAAAATCAAAAAATGGAAAACCTTCGCATTGTGTCATCATATGTGACCAAGTTTCCAGGAAAAATAATAAACTTGTAATACGACAATTATTTTAAAAAAGTGTTCTCAGAAACGAGCTATCACGTGTGGAGATCAATGGCTTTCAAGCCAAATGATCAATCTTATGGCCACATTCATGCCATAGTTTGTTCAAATGATCTCATATTGTGCACAAGGGTGCATATTGGAATGGCAAACAATGTTTCCTAAGAAAGTTTTCATTTTCGTTGCACGGAAAATTCATTTTCCATTTTTTGAGTGCTCGAAATGAGGTTTTTTTGTGAAGGACCTACCATATATTTGTTGCAAAATTGTACCAAATCATTTTTATAAAATATTAGGACATATTTAATGCACAATTGACAAAATGGTTGGGTGTCAAAAGTTTTGATCCACCTCTGGTGAAAAAGACAAATTCCCGCCGATTCAGCTGGAAGCGGGTCAAATTTGAACTGCGGCTGCCTCATAGTTTGCTATTTTTTTTCCAAAAATCATTTCTAGGTACGTAAGTATCTATTTAATCAGAGAAACACCAAAAGTTTTCCAAGATTCAACCACTAGCTAGGAACGGTCAAGCCCGCCGTTTTGACCGCATTTTGAAACGAGCATAAAAAATTCAAAAAAATCAAAAAATTGGAAAACCTTCGCATTGTGTCATTATATGTGACCAAGTTTCCAGGAAAAATAATAAACTTGTAATACGGTAATTATTTTAAAAAAGTGTTCTCAGAAATGAGCTATCAATTGTGAAGATTCATGGCTTTCAAGCCAAATGATCAATCTTATGGCCACATTCATGGCATAGTTTGTTCAAATGATCTCATATTATGCACAAGGGTGCATATTGGAATGGCAAACAATGTTGCCTAAGGAAGTTTTCATTTTCTTTGGACGAAAAAACCATTTTCCATTTTTTGAGTGCCTGAAATGAGTTTTTTTTTGTGAAGGACCTACCATATATTTGTTGCAAAATTGGACCTAATCAATTTTCTAAAATACTAGGCCATATTTAATGCACAATTGACAAAATGGTTGGGTGTCAAAATTTTTGATCCACCTCTGGTGAAAAAAGACAAATTCCCGCCGATTCAACTAGAAGCGGGTCAAATTTGAACTACAGCTACCTCATAGTTTGCTCTTTATTTTTTCCAAAAATCATTTCTAGGTAAATAGGTATCTATCTAATCATAGAAACACCAAAAAAATTCCAAGATTTAACCACTAGCTAGGAACTGTCATTCCCGCCGTTTTGACCACATTTTGAAACGGGCATAAAAAATTCAAAAAAAATCAAAAAATTGGGAAACCTTCGCATTGTGTCATTATATGTGACCAAGTTCCCAGGAAAAATAACAAACTTGTAATACGGCAATTATTTTAAAAAAGTGTTCTCAGAAACGAGCTATCACGTGTGGAGATCAATGGCTTTCAAGCCAAATGATCAATCTTATGGCCACATTCATGGCATAGTTTGTTCAAATGATCTCATATTGCGCACAAGGGTTCATATTGGAATGGCAAACAATGTTGCCTAAGGAAGTTTTCATTTTCGTTGGACGAAAAAACCATTTTCCATTTTTCGAGTGCCCGAAAGGAGGTTTTTTTGTGAAGGAACTACCAAATAATTGTTGCAAAATTGGACTAAATCATTTTTATAAAATACTAGGCCATATTTAATGAACAATTGACAAAATGGTTGGGAGTAAAAAAATTTGATTCACCTCTCGTGAAAAAGACAAATTTCCGCCGATTCAGCTGGAAGCGGGTCAAATTTGAACTGCAGCTGCCTCATAGTTTGCTATTTATTTTTTCCAAAAATCATTTCTAGTTACATAAGGACCTATTTAATCATAAATACATGGTTTGGTGGCGATACGTCGAGGTTTGGGCGGTGGCCGAGGGCCCCAACTCTAGAGCGCGTAAACTCGCATGCCCGTCGCGTGGTCACCGCGTGACCGTAATGTTGCCATGTGTTCTGGGTGGCCTAGGCATGTCTAGTGGGTTGGGCACTTTTCAGGTTGGTGCTAGGAAGAAAATTAGAATATAAGATTCTCATGAGGAGACCGATCGATGCTCAAACATGAATTAGCAACCAAGTGTTTGATTAGCGGTACGGGAAATGCACACGGCCAATGGGCATGAGTTTTGGCTGAGGATGATCATCTACTAAGGAGAATGTCTTCACAAATTTTTAGCTCAAAAGGAGGATCCTAGGTGGTACTTGCTTTGCAAAGTACCACGCTGGACAAAAATATGAATGTTGAAGCGTTGCTCAAAATAATGAATGGAGTGAGCTGAAATTTTGTGGAGGATGGTTATTTGGGCATAGGAAAGCATTGCAGAAAATTGATACCATTTGTACATGCCAAAGTAGTACTTCCTTCACAATGCTCTTCTATGGATAGAAACTTGGGAAAACTAGTGAGAGAGATTGGATGAATGAAATGAGCTCAAAATTGGTGTAGGTAAGTTACTTAAGTATGGTCATGCGCTGGTAAATTTTCAGATCATTTGGGTAAGCCTAGCTAGTACTTACTTCACAAAGCTTCTCTCGAGGTAGAAACTTTGGAAATTTCCCAAGAAAGATTTACTAGGAAAATTGAGCTGAATATTATCATGTGGCAATGATTTGGGTATGGAAGAGTGCCCGAAAAGTTTGAGGGTAATAGGAGGGGTCTATATAACACTTGCTTTGCAACGTGCCAATTTGGCCATAAAATATAAATTGAACTTGGGCTCACATAGATGACTTGACTGAGCTGCAATTTGGAGGAGGGTGATAATTTGGGCATATGAAGGAACTGTATAAATTTCACGTCATTTAGAGATATAAAAAAGGTACTTCCTTCACAATGCTTCTAGGTGGACAAAAACTTTGGAAATTTGCCGAGGAAGATTTGCTAGGCAAATGGAGCTGAATTTTGTCATGCGGTAATGATTTGGATAGGAAAGAGTGCCCAAAAATTCCGAGGGCAATCAAGAATATATAAATAGCACTTCCTTCATAAAGTGTTGTTGTGAACAGAATAGGAAAATGAATATTCTTGAATTAGTTTTGAACTAGGCAAGGAAGGATTTTTACATATTTGATGAAGACATGCCCCAAAGAATTTATGAGATTTTTTTGGGAATTTTGGGAATGATAGAAATATAGGTTGCTTCACAACCTAGGGCAAAAACTGCCACATGGACATGACACATAGGCAAAACTGATGAGATGGCGCCTAGTCATCACAACCCACCACAATCTACAAGGCTATGACCATCTATATTGGTCATTAACAACTAGAAATAAGGCAGCGGACTAGCACTGTTTGCTTTGTGACCATTTCGTGTAAGGAAATTACGACCTTTCTGACCAAAATGGTCGCAATGGTTTAGGGTTTGGAGCCCCCTGAACAGCTTTTGACCAATTGGTCTAAAATGGTCATAAATTTATGACCAATTCTTCGAGGGTCACTGACAGAAGGTCATAAGTTGACATATTTCTTGTAGTGCATCCAATGCCTCTTGGGAGAAACAAGCGTCACGAAGAACAGTCCGGCGACGCCTGTGGTTCATGGCACTTTCCACCTTGGAATGGGTGGCAGACAGTTTATCCGCATCCTCTGTCGGAGGAGCACCCAGTGCACGCCTTGTATTCGTTCCCGCCTCTGAACCCGGCCTTGGAGCCTGGCTTGTGGAGGCGTGATTGGTAGCCTCTCCGGGTATAGTCCGGTGAGCTCTCTTTTTCCTGAAAAAAGGGCATGGGCGTTAATATGCCTCTGCGAATAATTTCTTGCAATAAAGGCGGTGCGCCGTACCACTGCACCGGTGCCTCAATCCGGACTGCAGATCTTTTCAGCCTGCTTGGCCTTGCGGCCCCTTGTTGGCTAGTTGCCGCAGGCTCGACCTTCTGCCCCGAGGACCTCCCCTGCAAAACACGGCTTTTATACAACAATCAAAAAGCGCAAGGACGGATCCCTTTTTACGTGTTGGGACTTCGGTCTCAGTCACCTGTGAGGCTGGAACTAGCCCAGGGTAATCGGTCGTAATGGCCACCAAGGCGTTGTCATTACTCCATTGGTAAAATACCCCGTCGATTAGCTCCACAGATACGTCCGGATCCTCCTGGGAGGCCGGGTCAAGGGACCACCCGGGGTCCTCGGGTTGCGGAGGAGGGTTGTTTATCTCCTTTACTGCCTGGCGCAGCTCCTGCGATAAAATCGCTAGAATAAATACTTAACTACGGGAATACGAAATGGATGGGCAATAAAAAGTCTCTGCTTACCCAGCCTGGAGGATTGTACATAGAAAATCCGCCCTGCAGGTTGACATGAAGGAATTCCTCCTCTTCTCCCTTGTACAAAGTGGATAAGATCTTTATTAGATCGGCAGCTGATCCCGGCCCCTTGCGGCCGTGGCGGGTTGCGTCATCCTCCCCGTTGAAATCCCACATGGGGTGGCCTCTATACTAAAGCGGCTGCACCCCCCGCATGATGCATATGGCCATGACCTCGATCATGGTCAATCCGGATCGAGCTAAAAAACTTATCCGGCTCATCAGGTAAAGAATGTCCCTGTCATCTTCCTCCAGGGAGCTCCGTGGACGCCATCTCCAGCGCTTCTTCAAAGGGGCGTTGTCGAACTCTAGAAGGCCGATCCGAATAGGGTCCGGAAGGGGGACATCTTCTATATAAAACCATTCTGAAGGCCAGTCTTCGGACGTCTTCTTCGGGGTCCCGGACAGGTATCCAGTCCCGGCAATACGCCACACTTTGGCTCCGCCCACTTGATATGTTGATCCCTTCTTAGAACGGGGCACAAGGCAGAACAGCTTCTTCCATAGAGCAAAATGAGCCTCACAGCCCAAAAATAACTCGTAGAGGGCTACGAATCCCGTGATATGCAGCAGGGAGGCAGGCGTAAGGTTGTGCAACTAGAGGACATAGAACTCCAGAAGCCCCCGGAGAAACGGATGAATTGGGAATCCGAGCCCTCTTACCAAATAAGGGACAAGGAATAGCCGCTCTCCCTTGGAGGGATTGGGAAGGCTCTCCGCTTGCTCTCCGCCATTGTAGGTGGCAAGCCCGGCTCGAACCGGGACCAGGTACGTTGGGGGAAGAAATCCCTTGGACTGAAGCATCACCAATTTGCTGTGCGGGATGGAACATCTCTCCCAATCTCCCGGTTTGGAGCTAGGGGTGCGAGAGGAGGAGCTGCGTCGACCGGCCATGATGGAATGGATCTCTGTCGGGTGCGCTCCGATGAAGGCTCGCCAAGGGGGGATGGTGTGGTGTGGATCTGAATCCTCGTCCTTTTAAATAGGCGACTCATTCACACAGCTAGGGGGGTAAATATGAAAACACCCTGGCTCTTCACATTCGCTCGACACGTGGAAAGTGGCCATTATTGGGCGTGGAAGCCGAGGAGTACAAACATTCACAAGGAACCAGACATTATTTCGATAGGTATACAGAATTTGGAGAGGAACCCGCCTTGTGCCGAAGACAATACTGCGCGCCGGATTCATCGTCATTGAAGCCTGGTTCGGGGGATACTGAGGGAGTCCTGGATTAGGGGGTCTCTGGACAGCCGGACTATCTCCATTGGCCGGACTGTTAATCAATGAAGATACAAGATTGAAGACTTCGTCTCGTGTTCGGATGGGACTCTACTTGGCGTGGAAAGCAAGCTAGGCAATACGTATATGGATATCTCCTCCTTTGTAACCGACCTTGTGTAACCCTAACCCTCTCCGGTGTCTATATAAACCGAAGGGTTTTAGTCCGTAGGACAACAATCACAACATACAATCATACCACAGGCTAGCTTCT
Source organism: Triticum urartu (assembly GCF_056163025.1). Classification (NCBI taxonomy): domain Eukaryota; kingdom Viridiplantae; phylum Streptophyta; class Magnoliopsida; order Poales; family Poaceae; genus Triticum; species Triticum urartu. Next base: position 444,378,104 of record NC_141874.1, on the reverse strand, counting down.
AGGGTTTAGCCTCTCTGATCTCGTGGTAGATCTACTCTTGTAACACCCATATCATCAACATTAATCAAGCAGGACGTAGGGTTTTACCTCCATCAAGAGGGCCCGAACCTGGGTAAAACTTCGTGTCCCTTGCCTCCTGTTACCATCCGGCCTAGACGCACAGTTCAGGACCCCCTACCCGAGATCCGCCGGTTTTGACACCGACAAGGACTACCTCTGAAGATCCGGAAACCAAGGCTTCCAAACAGGAGAAGAAATCTCCACCGAAGGGTCCTGCCTCGGAGGGTGCTCTTGCCGCACAATGTCCGGGTGGGGATCAGCCCTCTAACGAGCTGTAAGTAATCAAAAAGTACTTAATAGTGAAGATATCCTACCTTACTTCTGAGGGAAATAACCGAAGCATTTATCTTGCAGTTTGGATCTTAGCCCTTCCCAGCAGAGCTCGTCTTCGGGGGATCTTCTTCCGGAGATGATGGAGAGCGAAACGCCTCCCCCGGACTCCTCAGCTCAAGAAGCGGGCGACCTTGAAGTGTCGTCGCGGAGGGTCTCTCCGGATCTGGCGAGGCCAGAAGACAATCCTATGGCCACCCGAACTCCCCAGTATCCAGCTCTTGAAGAGAGCCATCGAAAGAGTCCGGCACCGTCTGGTATGCGGTCGGACGTACTGAGGGATCTGCTAGAGCGAGCGACTATCTCAGAAGAGCACCGTACATTGATGGGTATGGTGATTGAAAGGATTTCGTCTGCCAAAAGTGGGTTGCATGAAGCCTTTATGAGTCTACTGATGGGTTTTGAGGTACGTGAAATGATGTACATTTTTGACAGTACCACACATTTTAAGGTGTGCCCTATGCAGATAGTATCCCCTGAGACTCTGGTTGTCGTCGAGAACGGCGGCGAACAGAGGATCGTAGTCCTAGGTAATGACCAGACCGCCTTTATGTGCAGGTGGTTGAAGCTCCGGTGGCTAGCCGGACTAAAGCGGCAACTGGATGCGGCAGATGCCGACATTGTGCTTGTCAACAAGCGGCTTGACGAGGCACAGGGTGAGTGATTTTTCTGGTGATCGTCACATAATAAGAGCAGCATGATGCCAGTATCTTTAATATGTTGTGACTGCAGATGGAGCTGCCACCGTGGAGGCCCTTCGGCCGGAGCTTGCCCGAGCCAAGGAGCAAGCAAGGAGTAGTAATGCGGCCGCTTTAAAGGCGGCCGAAGAGTTAAGAGCCGAAAAGGCCGCGCATTGCGAGAGCAAAGAGAAAATGGCCAAGATGGCTGTAAAGTTAAAAGACACTGTCGACCGTTGCCAGCTTCTTGAAGAAGAAAACCGGACGAAGGCGACGGACCTGGAAAAGGCCACGGTGGCGACCAAAGACACCCGCTCTGCGATGAGAGCGAAGAAGGAAGAGTTGCATCAAGCCGGGGATATCGCGGCTGGGAAACCCTTCATGCTACGGAGGAAGTTTGGAGATCCTCAGTATGCCCCTCTGGACCGGCTATGGAGTTCGACGGACGCATATCTGGACTTGGCGGCGAGTGCTGTCGATGCCGCCGAATACTTCCGAGATCAAACAGATCGTGAAGTGGACAAGCTATTCTGGTCACAGTTTAATGTTCCAGAGCGTCCGCTTCCATTGATTGATTGGCTTGCCGAATGGGCCGAGCTGAATAGATTGTCCGGACTCGCCATGAGGTCTGTTGTGGATCATCTGTGGCCGGAAAGGCTAAAGCCGAACAACTATTTTAGTTTGGTGCAGCAGTTCCTTGGTGCGGTGTCGCGTATTAATGTGATGAAGAGGTCGGCGTGCATAGAAGGCTCGCGGATGGCCCTTGCCCATGTCAAAACATACTGGGCGGAGATGGATGCCACCACTGTCGTGGCGCAGGGCTCGGCGATAGGCCGAGTGGCTGTCGAGCACTATTTTGAAGAAGTTCTTGAAGGCGCTCGTTCAATAGAGGCCCAGTGCTCGAAGAATATTTTGTTTGAATGACATGTATTCCCATTGTAAAAACAATGTTTTATTAAGTTTATCAAAGTTGTATTTATACTTTTGCCCAAAAGTATTATGATGCCTCCTGTGCGGCCGTTTATGTATATATGTATATAACCTGAAAGATTGCAGTCGTCGGCTTCAGCCCCCACGCATATAATGCGGGGGTGTTCGTAGAAGACACATGTTCACACTTGATCCAACGTCTTGGTCCCTTAAGGAGGTGATAGTGCAGCGAACTAGGCAACCAGACTATAATGCTTTAACTCTTTCACTTAGCCAGAGGAGTTTGACAGTGGGGCTACTATGTAGCCCCTGGTGGCTCCGCACTCATCCGAATTCGGGGTGCGTACATGCCTGGCGGGGAAACGGCCCTTCGTTAAGGCAGAGGAATCCTGAAGATTCCGATAGGTCATTGAGTGGTTGACCAATCTCACGCTATATCATGACAGTCAGTTTTCGGCTTTCTCTACTGAGGTGCTCGTCCGGATGAACCAGGGCACAATCGTAGTAGTTCTCCTGCTGCCGCCTTAGCCGATAGAGCGGAACATAAGGCAGCAAAACACAGGAGCCGGGCAAACCCAACATTTGACCAAAGACATGATTCAGAGCTGATGCATATAAGGCAAAACTCGCGATGCCGAACACTCCCTAAGGTATTCGGTCTTTATGGTGTGAACCGGGCCTAGATAGTGCCCTTTGTAATAAGCCCCTGGTGTCCAGGTACGCGCAATATTCTGACATGGCCACATGTCAATACGTCAGCATCCTTCTCAATTGTACTGAGAATCCGGGGGATGTGTATCAACAAGAGACAGTAAAAAAGGTTTACGCAGGGTCTTAATCTAAAAAGAATCCTTGGAATGGGTCCCTGCTGCACGTCTGCGCCTGTGTCTCCGTTGTGCCGTATCCTGGACGGGTGTAGCATGATGGTCATCTGTAAAAGAGAGGAACTTAGTTCAAAAGTTGCCGTGCAAAAAGGTAGGTTGTACTAAAGAAAATATGTACAGTTCAAGATGAGTAAAGTTGAGCCTAATTGCCACTTGTTTGCGTGTGTTGAGCCCCTTGTATTGTAATAGGGGTATAGCCATCAAACCTGTATCAATTACATATAACTGCGTCGGACTCGTCCAACCGTGTCCGTGGTCTTAACGACCTGTCAGATGCTTTAGTTAGTGAGGCCGTTTAGTGTGCGGCTGCTGAGGCAGCCGCATGGTCTTCTGCGCGCAAGGAGCGCTCAATATTTCCATTTACTGTAATGATGTCGCGTGGACCGGGCATCTTAAGCATGAGGGATGCGTAATGCGGTATTGAGTTAAAGCGAGCGAAAGCTTCGCGTCCGAGTAGTGCTTGATAGCCGCTTTGGAACGGAGCGACGTGGAAGGTTAATTTTTCGTTGCGGAAGTTATCGGGGAAGCCGAATATAACCTATAGTAGCAGGGAGCCCGTGCAATGGGCTTCTGGGCCTGGCGTTACTCCTTTAAAGGTAGTATTGCTATGGCTAATTTTGGTGGGTCTATCCCCATGTTGCGTACTGTGTCCTGATATATTAGATTTAAACTGCTGCCGTCGTCCATCGAAACTCGTGTGAAGTGGTATCCGTCAATTATTGGGTCTAACACCAAGGCAGCCCATCCTGCATGTCGGACACTTGCTGAGTAATCCCGATGGTCAAAAGTGATCGGGTGGGACGACCAGTGGCAGAATTTCGCGGTGATAGGCCCTGGGGCATGTGTCTCCGGGAGTGCCGCTTTGTTTCTCCCTTTTATTACGTGTAACACGTTGACTGTTTTAACTTCAGGTGGGAATTTCTTCTGTTCCCCAGTGCTTTTCTTGCGAGGCTCGTCCTCATCTTCGCTTGGTGTATCCTGCCCCTTATGTTCGGCGTTGAGCTTGCCAGACTGCTTGAAGACCCAACATTCTCTATGGGTATGATTTGCAGGTTTGTCGGGGGTACTATGGATCTGACATATTTGGTCCAGAATCTTGTTTAGACTGGACAATTCGTCTCTGTTGCCTTTGGAGGGAGGCTTTTGCTGACCTGGCCGAGAGCTTCTGAATCCGGCGTTTACCGCTGTGCTCTTCGGGCTGTCTTCTTTATTCCGGCGCTTGTTCTTGCTGCGTCATGATTTCCCGTTTCCGTCCCTGACTTCGGATGTACTTGGGTCGTTGGTGCTGCATCATGCTGACCAGCTGTCCTCGCCCGCGCAAAAGCGGGTCATGAGGCTTGTTAATGCTGCCATTGTTCTCGGCTTTTCTTGGCCGAGGTGTCTGGCGAGCCATTCGTCTCGAATGCTGTGCTTGAAAGCTGCTAAGGCTTCGGCGTCCGGACAGTCTACTATTTGGTTCTTCTTACTAAGGAACCTGTTCCAAAGCTTTCGGGCTGACTCTCCGGGCTGTTGAGTTATATGACTTAAATCATCTGCATCCGGTGGTCGGACATAGGTCCCTTGAAAATTTGCCCAAAAGGCATCTTTGAGCTCTTCCCAGCTTCCAATGGAGTTTTTGGGGAGGCTTTTAATCCAGTGCCGAGCTGGCCCTTTGAGCTTGAGGGGTAAGTACTTGATGGCGTGCAGATCGTCTCCTCGAGCCATGTGGATATGGAGGATATAGTCCTCAATCCAGAACCCAGGGTCTGTTGTTCCGTCGTATGCCTCTATGTTTACGGGTTTGAATCCCTCTGGAAATTTATGGTCCAGCACTCCATCGGTGAAACATAGGGGGTGTGCGGCACCCCTATATTTGGGTGTACCGTGGTGTTCGGATGTTTGGTGTGTCGTATTTCATACTGGAGCGCGCTTGTGTGGCCCGTATATGGATCTGGTTGCGCCATCCTTTTGATGCGAGCCCTCGCGTGGATTGCGTACTGGCTTATGTGTGGCGTCGTTTGCCGCTCTATATTGGCCACGAGGTCGTCTATCCAACCGGATGGCCGTTTTATTTTCTAATTGCGGGGGATCTAAGGCCTCCTCGTCGAATTCAGGTAGCAACTTTCGCTTCGGGTAGCTCTTGGTGTGGCGATTACCGCCGTACTTCGCTGCAGTGTTGAGTACTTCACTCCATCTGATTCAAAGTGTGTCTTGCGCAACCTTGATCCTTTGCTTCTGCTTTTTCAGACTCCTTGCAGTGGCAACAAGCCTTTGATGGGCGTTCTGTTGCTCCGGGCGCCTGTCCGGTGTGATGTCGTCCGAACTGTTATCTTTGATGGAGTCGGGTTGTTCGGTTTGATTCTCCGTGTTGCCCTGGTCAGGCGATCGTTCACCCTGCTCTATCGCTGGGTCTATGTGACCACTGTTTCTGCCGAGGCGGGATTTGGAGTAGCGCTTACGCCGCCGCTTTGACTGCTTCTCGAGGGAACAACCCTTCGTTGCGTCCTTCCGTTCCTCGTCGTCGTTTCTTTGGGTATGTCCACCATGTATACATCATATGATGAGGTGGGCGTCCAGTGCCCTTTGGGCAGTGGTTCCTGTTCGTCTCTTGCATCGTCGTCCATACCGTCGATGTCTTCGGAGTCGAGGTCGAGCATGTCGGTCCAATCGTCGACAGTGGATACTAAGTGGGTGGTGGGTGGGCAGTGAATTTCTTCGTCATCCGCACCCCAATCCTGCCAGACATAGTTCGGCCAGGACTCTCCTGACAAGGAGAGAGACCTTAATGAGTTCAGTATGTCGCCGAAGGGCAAGTGCTGAAAGATATCCGCGGAGGTAAACTCCATGATCGGCGCCCAATCGGATTCGATAGGCACGGGCGCAGGCGGTTTGGAGTCCGTGGCCTGGGAAGGATCTGGCAGAGTGGCATCACGGCTGTCGTGAAGGGTAAGGTCGATTTTCGGCTCGATCGCCGATGAGAGTGCGGACTCCGTGGAGGGGTCTATCCACCCGCCCATGGAAGGCGCAGCTGGCTCTGAATTGAGGGTTGGAGCGGTTGCCGGCGCGATCTCCTGGACACTGTCCGATGGCAGAGCTAAATCATGCTCACCGTGGCCGTTTGGCGCACTAGGCAGGGGCTCGAATCCGTCGAAGATCAAGTCTCCGCGGATATCGGCCGTGTAGTTTAAGCTTCCAAACCTGATCTAATGTCCGGGGGCGTAACTCTCGATCTGCTCCAGATGGCCAAGCGAGTTGGCCCGCAGTGCGAAGCCGCCGAATACAAAGATCTGTCCGGGGAGAAAAGGCTCACCCTGGACTGCATCGCTATCGATGATCGAAGGAGCCATCAAGCCTAATGGCGACGACACAGAGGAACTCTCAATGAAAGCACCAATGTCGGTGTCAAAACCGGCGGATCTCGGGTAGGGGGTCCCGAACTGTGCGTCTAAGGCGGATGGTAACAGGAGGCAGGGGACATGATGTTTTACCCAGGTTTGGGCCCTCTTGATGGAGGTAAAACCCTATGTCCTGCTTGATTATTCTTGATAATATGAGTAGTACAAGAGTTGATCTACCACGAGATCGGGGAGGCTAAACCCTAAAAGCTAGCCTATGGTATGATTGTATGTTGTCCTACGGACTAAAACCCTCCAGTTTATATAGACACCGGAGGGGGCTAGGGTTACACCAGGTCGGTTACAAAGGAGGAGATATACATATCCGTATTGCCTAGCTTGCCTTCCACGCCAAGTAGAGTCCCATCCGGACACGGGACGAAGTCTTCAATCTTGTATCTTCATAGTCCAATAGTCTGGCCAAAGGATATAGTTCGGCTGTCCGGTGACCCCCTAATCCAGGACTCCCTCAGTCGTGCTTTGTGTGATTTGGGTGCTAGTGTCTCCACGATTCCAAAAACTTTATGTGAAGTGTTAGGTTTCTGTGAATTTGATGAGTGTTCCTTAAATTTGCATCTTGCGGATTCCACTATTAAGAAACCTATGGGAAGGATTAATGATGTTCTTATTGTTGCAAATAGGAATTATGTGCTCGTAGATTTCATTGTTCTTGATATAGATTTCAATCCTACATGTCCTATTATTCTTGGTACACCTTTCCTTAGAATGATTGGTGCAATTATTGATATGAAAGAAGGAAACATTAGATTTGAATTTTCGTTAAGGAAAGGCATGGAACACTTCCCCAGAAAGAAAATTAAATTTCCTTATGAATCTATTATGAGATCCACTTATGGATTGCATGCCGAAGATGATAATACCTAGATCTATTCGTGTTTTATGCCTAGCTAAGGGCGTTAAACAATTGCGCTTGTTGGGAGGCAACCCAATTTTATTTTTGTTTTTGATTTTTATGTTCTGTTTTGCATTAAATAATCCATCTAGCCTCTGGTTAGATGTGGCTCTACGTTTAATTAGTGTGTGTGCCAAGAAAGACCTTTGGGATAGCTTACGGTGATAGTTGATTTCATCTTGCTGAAAAACAAAAACTTTTGTGCTCAGGAAATTAATTTTAATTTTTAGCAGAAGTGTGATAAAATACTATTCTTTTTTCAAAAGATTAATAAACAAACTTATTGGGTTTTCCTTACTTTTTAGGATTTTTGGAGTTAGAGAAGTATTCGAAATCTCCAGATTTCGACAAACTGTTCTTTTTTTGACAGATTCTATTTCTCGCGTGTTGTTTGCTTATTTTGATGCATCTATGGCTAGTATTAGGGGGTATGAACCATGGAGAAGTTTGAATACAATAGATATTACACCAATATAAATAAAGAATGAGTTCACAATAGTAACAAACGTCGTGATTTATTTTCTTATACTAACAGAGCTTATGGGACTTTCTGTTGAGTTTTGTGTTGTGAAGTTTTCAAGTTTTGGGTAAGGATTTTATGGACTATGGAATGAGGAGTGGAAAGAGCCTAAGCTTGGGGATGCCCAAGGCACCCCATGGTAATATTCAAGTACAACCAAGAGCGTAAGCTTGGGGATGCCCCGTATGGCATCCCCTGTTTCCTCTTCATCTATCGGTTAGTTTACTTGAGGCTATATTTTTATTCACCACATGATATGTGTTTTGCTTGGAGCGTCTTGTATGATTTGAGTCTTTGCTTTTTAGTTTGCCACAATCATCCTTGCTGTACATGCCTTTTGAGAGAGACACACATGAATCGTGATTTATTAGAATACTCTATGTGCTTCACTTATATCTTTTGACCTAGGCAAATTTGCTCTAGTGCTTCACTTATATCTTTTTAGAGCACAGTGGTGGTTTTATTTTATAGAAATTGATGAACTCTCGCACTTCACTTATATTATTTTGAGAGTCTTTAAAATAGCATAGTAATTTGCTTTGTTATAAAATTAGTCCTAATATGATAGGCATCCAAGAGGGATATAATAAAAACTTTCATATAAAATGCATTGAATACTATGATAAGTTTGATTCCTTATGATTGTTTTGAGATATGAAGATGGTGATATTAGAGTCATTCTAGTAAGTAGTTGTGAATTTGAGAAATACTTGTGTTAAGGTTTGTGAGTCCCGTAGCATGCACATATGGTGAACTGTTTTGTAACAAAGTTGGAGCATGAGATATTTTTTGATTGTCTTCCATATGAGTGGCGGTCGGGGACAAGCGATGGTCTTTTCCTACCAATCTATCCCCCTAGGAGCATGTGCGTAGTACTTTGTTTCGATGACTAATAGATTTTTACAATAAGTATGTGAGTTCTTTATGACTAATGTTGAGTCCATGGATTATACGCACTCTCACCTTTCCGCTTTTGCTAGCCTCTCTTGTGTCGCGCAAATTTCGCTGGTACCATACACCCACCTTATACCTTCCTCAAAACAGCCACCATACCTACCTATTATGGCATTTCCATAGCCATTCCGAGATATATTGCCATGCAACTTTCCACCGGTCCATTTATATGACACGCTCCATAATTGTCATATTGTTATGCATGATCATGTAGTTGCCATCGTATTTCTGGCAAAGTCACCGATCGTCATTTTTTATACACGTCACTCTTGATTCGTTGCACATCGCGGTACACCGTCGGAGGCATTCATATAGAGTCATATTTTTTTCTAAGTATCGAGTTGTAATTTTTGAGTTGTAAGTAAATAAAAGTGTGACGATCTTCATTATTAGATCATTGTCCCATGTGAGGAAATAAAAAAAGGGAGAGAAAGGCCAAATAAAAAAGAGAAGGCCCAAAAAAGAGAGAAAAGAGATAAGGGACAATGTTACTATCCTTTTTGCCACACTAGTGCTTCAAAGTAGCACCATGATCATCATGATAGAGAGTCTCCTATATTATCACTTTCATTTACTAGTGGGAATTTTTTGTTATAGAACTTGGCTTGTATATTCCAACGATGGGCTTCCTCAAAATGCCTTAGGTCTTCATGAGCAAGAAGTTGGATGCACACCCACTTTGTTTTCTTTTTGAGCTTTCATAAACTTATAGCTCTAGTGCATCTGTTGCATGGCAATCCCTACTCACTCACATTGATATCTATTGATGGGCATCTCCATAGCCCGTTGATATGCCTAGTTGATGTGAGACTATCTCCTTCCTATTTGTCTTCTCCACAACCATGTTCTGTTCCACCTATAGTGCTATGTCCATAGCTCATGCTCATGTATTGCGTGAAAGTTGAAGAAGTTTGAAAACATCAAAACTATGAAACAATTGCTTGGCTTGTCATCGGGGTTATGCATGATTTTAATATTTTGTGTGATGAAGATGGAGCAGAGCCGGACTATATGATTTTGTAGGGATAAGCTTTCTTTGGCCATGTTATTTTGAGAAGACATAGTTATCTTGTTAGTATGCTTGAAGTATTATTGTTTTTATGTCAATATTAAACTTTTGTTTTGAATCATACGGATCTGAACATTCATGCCACAATAAAGAGAATTACATGGATAAATATGTTAGGTAGCATTCCACATCAAAAATTCTGTTTTTATCATTTACCTACTCGACGACGAGCAGGAATTAAGCTTGGGGATGCTTGATACGTCTCCAAGGTATCTATAATTTTTAATTGTTCCATGCTATTATATTACCTGTTTTGGATGTTTTATATGCATTAATGTGCTATTTTATATGCCCAGTGCCAGTTCCTGTTTTTCCCCTTGTTTTAGAGTTTCGCAGAAAAGGAATACCAAACGGAGTCCAAAAGGAATGAAACTTTCACGATGGTTTTTCTTGGACCAGAAGACATCTAGAGAGTTTGGAGTGCGACCACAAGGTCGGGAGGCGCGCCCAGGGGGTAGGGTGCACCACCACCCTTGTGGGCCCCTTGTGACTCCACCGACCTATTTCTTCCGCCTATATATATATATTCTCAAATATCCCAAAACCTTCGAGAGCCACGAAATCACTTTTCCACCGCCGCAACCTTCTGTACCCATGAGATCTCATCTAGGGGCATTTTCCGGCATCCTACCGGAGGGGGATTCGATCATGGAGGGCTTCTACATCAACACCATTGCATCTCCGATGAAGCATGAGTAGTTTACCACAAACCTACATGTCCATAGCTAGTAGCTAGATGGATTTCTCTCTCTCTCTCTTTGATTCTCAATACCATGTTCTCCTCGATGTTCATGGATATCTATTCGATGTAATACTCTTTTGCGGTGTGTTTGCCGAGATCTGATGAATTGTGGATTTATGATCAACTTATCTATGAATATTATTTGAATCTGCTCTGAATTCTTATATGCATGGTTTGATATCTTTGCAAGTCTCTTCGAACTATCAATTTGGTTTGGACAACTAGATTGGTTTTTCTTCCAATGGGAGAAGTGCTTAGCTTTGGGTTCAATCTTGCGGTGCTCGATCCTAGTGACAGAAGGGGAACCAACATGTATTGTATTGTTGCCATCAAGGATAACAATATGGGGTTTTCATCATATTGCTTGAGTTTATCCTGCTACATCATATAATCTTACTTAATGTGTTACTTTGTTCTTCATGAACTTAATACTCTAGATGCAGGCAGGAGTCGGTCAATGTGTGGAGTAATAGTAGTAGATGCAGGCATGAGTTGGTCTACTTGATACGGACGTGATGCATATATTCATGATCATTGCCTTAGATATCGTCATAACTTTGCACTTTTCTATCAGTTGCTCGACAGTAATTTGTTCACCCACCATAATATTTTCTATCTTGTGAGAAGCATCTAGTGAAACCTATGGCCCCCGGGTCTACTTTCCATCATATAAGTTTCCGATCTACAATTTTAGTTTCCTATTTACTTTCTTTGCAATCTTTTACTTTTCGTTTCATAAACCAAAAATACCAAAAATATTACTTTACCGTTTATCCATCTATACTAGATCTCATTTTACAAATAACCGTGAAGGGATTGACAACCACTTTATCGCGTTGGGTGCAAGTTGGTGTCTGTTTGTGCAGGTATTCGGTGGCTTGTGTGTTATCTCCTACTGGATTGATACGTTGGTTCTCAAAAGCTGAGGGAAATACTTACTCTACTTTGCTGCATCACTCTTTCATCTTCAAGGGAAAAACCAACACAATCTCAAGAGGTAGCAGTGTTCGGCTCGCCGGACAACTTCTGTAGTGAAGACTTGATTATCGACATTGTCCCATTTCATAGCCCCTATCACGCACTCCTGGGTTGAACAATGTTCGCTCGTTTCAACGCTGTCCCTCGCTATGCATACCTAATGTTAAAGATGCTCGGAACCAAGGGCGTCATCACGGTCAATGGAAATACGGAGCGCTCCCTTCGGACAAAGGAACACGCAGCAGCTCTGGCAGCTGAAGACCAAACCGGTGTCGATGGGCCAAAGAACCAGCCCGCCGTCAAGGCGTGAGAGGTCAGTAAATGGGCCCGATCCCTGTCCCCATTCAGGGAGCCTCCCTATGCTCGACGTAAATAGGGATTTGCCTCCCACAGCATGCCCACCCCAATCGCACACTGCATGCCTCATCAGCACAACTTCGCACTCAAAATACCATGGGAAGTTGTGGGGTCTAATTCAACTAAACACCAAGTGCTCGGCTTGATCGAGCTATGGTCACATATGTCTTCGGACGTCAAACATGTACCATCTGGGACCTATCCGGCATTAAGCTAGAACATCACATTGACTTCTCATGACTCTTCCTAAAGGTCCCACTAGTACAACGAGGTGCTATACAAGCAGTTTTTAACCCCTTTCCGTGAAGGCATTTGGAACCGTCGCCTAGTGAGTGTGGGCAATAGGGGGGGTCCTTCCCATACGACCCACAAACCGTCGGGGATATGCCCTCCTGGCACACACGCTTGGCAAAATGAGGTCGTCTGCGACCGGCGAGCGACCAAATACGGTTATACGTACAGCGGTGCTAAAAAAATACAATTATACAGGAAAAATCATTTCCGGTCGTAAGTACATCCCACCCAGTCAGTCACCGCTAAACGTTTCCGTTCGTATATACATCCCACACAGTCGCTCCAAGGAAAATGTTTCTGTTCTCAAGTACATCACACACAATTTTCCCCGTTAAATCGTTTGTGATAGCGTTTCCATTGCACACGGTATTAACAATTTTATCGTTTGCGTTATTGAATGCATCACAGACGGTGCGTAGAAGAAACTGTGTGTCAAGGGCTGTCCATCACACACAATTTTTATGTGGTAAACGTTTGCGCCAGATGGGCTAACGCAAACAGTTTTCAAGAGGATGTCGTGTGTGATTGTTCATTAATCTAACACGGTTTATTCCTAAAAACTGTGTGCGTTATTGAATGCATCGCACATGGTGTTTTCTCATTAACCGTTTGCAATAAAAAACAATTAGTAGGCTAATTATCCAATTATTAATAATCCATTTATTAAGCTAATTGACATTTCATATTAAGCACACAATATATTTCATTTTCATAATTGAAATACATCAGAGTACAACATCATATAGCTTCAGCACCCAACTACCCCATTACACAACTACACCAGCACCAAGTTTCACATGCAACATCTATAACCTTTCGAAATTAGCATCATAGACAGTACATAGATAGATGTATCTCATCTGGAAAACCACAGAAGGTGAATATTGAGCCTTCATTGATGTTGAAGGTCTTTGTAACTTTAGGCCAGTGCCTATGGATGATTGACTGTCCATCCTTCGTCCTCTTCAAGAACACTTCAATATTGAACCGTGGGTGTTGTATGAATAGCTTCCTCGCCTCCTGACCATACAGGTGGTTTGAGAGGTAATCATCAATGAACTACTTTGGAAAGGCCTGAAAACAAGGATGTGCCTAAATATCTTCTCTATATTGGAAATGGGGCAAAGGAATAAAAAAGGCAAGGTATAATAGTTAGTACCATCCTGTAGTGAACTGATGTCTTCTTCATTGTGCAAACAAAGATCTTGTTGTTTTTTGTCGCTAATTTCTTCATCCTAACAATCTTTCTGAGTTTCTTGACTTGACTGATATTCATGGACAACTCATTTCCCCATATGCAAAAAGGGTCGAACAGTGGGTCAAAACCTCTGACAGCAGGACCTACATGTGCAAGACCAAATTGTTAAAAACCTAAATATTAGAATGGTTTCGGCAATTGCACAACAATGTGCTATTAGACAATAGACCATGCATGTGATAACCTCAATTGTAAACCTCATTGCTTCCCATTGTTTCCTTGCAACACATATAAGGTAGTTAGTCATCAGGTTAAGTAAGGGTTCTCATGCTATCAGTAAAATATGTTGATGAAAAATAAACACATTGCAGATTCATTAGATTAATTCAAGCCACATGGAAAACCCATTTATCCAAACCAAGCATGATTAAGAACTAGGAAATATAGCACTTGTATATGTTTCTCATGTATTAAGTGTAGCCAAATTTGATTTATTCCTCACATGCACAAAAATATTAAATTTTACCCACGACAATTGGACATCGCATTGCAGAATTGAACCAAGCAGTTAACTAAACACCACAACAAATGAACCAAACATTAACTGAGCACCACAGTGCACAATATAACATACTCCTAATAGAAGTTCAGATAGTTAACCAAACCAAGCATGCTTAACAACTTGGAAATATAGCAATTGTATTTGTTTCTCATGTTTTTACTACAACCAAATTCAATTTATTCCTCACATGGTATACAATAACAGAATACACCCACAACTATTGAACATCGCATGCAGAATTGAACCAAACAGTTAACGAAACACCACAACACAAATGAACCAAATGTTAACTGAGCAACACATTGCATAATGTATAACCAAGCCAAGCATGCTTAACAACTTGGAAATGTCGCAATTGTATTCGTTTCTCATGTATTTTGTAAAGATAAATTCGATTTATTTCTCACATGGAAGAAAATACAAAATTGTAGCCTGAAGAATCAAACATCACATTTGTAGAGTTGAACCAAACAGTTAACTGAAGACAACAACTAATTAACAAAATAGTTAATAAGTGAGCACCACACTGCATGACATATAGAACATATACACTAGAGCAACATGTTGCATGGTAAAATTACATAGCACAATTCACTAGAATTTGTGAAGGAATGGCAGGAGCAGCACACGCAATGGGTAAACCGAGCATGCTTAACTGGCGTAGCTAGAAAATGGCAAGGTGCTCCTCCATGATCTGGGGTTCAGCACGAATGGCAGCCATCGCAACCTCATCCGCGCGTGCGGCCATGATTTGCTTCTCCGCTGCCAAATGCTCCTTGAGATCCTGGCTATACTGCGTGCACCATGTCTTAGGGCAGCGCTTATTTGGTGGAGGGCTCGGCGATTTGGCTGGAAGGTGTCGCGCTCGCGCCGGCGGTCGGGGCATGTGGGATGTGGAAGGGGGAGGAGGATGGGGGTCGGGTGTATATTACCTACCTAGATAGGCGAGGCCGAGCAGCATGAAGGAGGGTCACCGGCGAGGAGGCGGCGCTGCAAGAAAGGAGTGATGGTTTCAACTTGGAAAGGAAGGCGGAAACAGGGGAAATGTGGATTTTGGTAAGGGGGAGGGGGCGGGGAGGTAGATATTTCCGCGGAAGCCGAAAATTTGGAATCGCTTCAGCGGAAAAAATGGCGCGCAAAGTGTCATCAGACACGGTCCCTTATTCAGAACTATGTACAATATGTGAACATCATAGATGATTTAGATAGCTTAACCCGTGTGTGATGAGTTTGAACGTCAAAAATTTTGCTTCAAATTTCCCTTGTTACAGTGGTCATCCACGTAATTTCATAATTTGGGTACACAAAGGAGACTACAACACACCCACACTTCTCACTCGAGCAAGTTCAGCTATTAAATAGAGCTAGCTGACCTAAACATTACTCTAACAAATTAAAGACAACTGGTCTTAATTAAAAAACAAAGATTACTACTATGGCTGGTGCTCGTTGATCTTTGCCGCCGCCTCCATATCCAGCTCGTGCCCAACGGTCTCCTGGGGAAGGGGCTCCATGGCATCAATTGCACCATACTCCGCAAGCATCTCGCCATCCGCGTCCGCCATATCTTTGGAATAGGCCGCCACGAGCTGGGCGTGGGCGGCCGTGGTCCGGGCTTTGGCGGGCTCCATCGTGGCAAGGTATGCCACGCAGGAAAGGATGGCTGCTCGAACTCTCTCGTCAATTGCCAACTCTTCGGCCGTGGGTTGCCGACCGTTGTCGGAGAAGCTTCGTTTGATTTGTGTGGTGACCACCACGAGCTGGGCGTGGACGGCCTCGACATGGTCGTGGGCGGCCTCCATCAGGGCTAAGGCTGCCGCTGCGGAACGGACAGCTACTGTGCCACTCTCGCCAGTTGCTATCCTCGAGGCAGATGTTGTTGCCGCCGCCTGAGAAGCAACAATGGCCGTTTTGGCTGCCTTGGCTGCCCGGACGTAGATTGCAGTCGCCCTCACAAAGCTTGTTAGCATGCGCCTGGCGGCTGCGCCGCGCTCTCGTCGGAGTGGGCCACCGAAGTTTCCCTCACGACGTGGGTCCACGTCCCCATCTTTCACCGGTGATGATTGAATAGTGAAATGATATTTTGCGGAGCGGGCTAGTGTGCTTGACACTCCGACGGTGCTCCAAGATATTTTGTGCTGCATCTCACATGGTTGGTGATAATAAACTGTGTGCGATCTACTTGGTTTTCCGTATTGATTTGAATTATGTAATGGGGTCACAGCTGCAAAGGATGGTGTTTGAATTGCTAGAACTTTTATGTGCAGTGAACATGCAACTATAGATGTGTCGTCAAAAAAACTGGAATTATTCAGGGTTCGTTTGGACGTTTTTATACATTAACCTGGTTTTGTAGGCATTTCGGGTGCATAATTGAAATTTGAACTACATGCACATGCTCCAGTGCATATAAACTGGTTGAAAAATCAAATATGTGTCCATGGTTGCATGCTTAGGCCCAATGCAAGAAATGGGAATGAATGTCAAACACCCTGGCACCGTCACTCGGCCGCAAATATTGAGATACTTGGTTTTTAAATTCTAGTAAATCCAAAACTTGTCTGAAATTCATGAAACTTTGCATGCTATCATGGAGCGACATCAACATGCCGTGGTAAAATTTTTGTCCCATTTGGGGGCAGGTTTGGGTATAAGCTTCTCCCAAACCAGAGCTTCTCACAACAAGTGTGATGGTTTCGGTAGGGAACGTGCCACCTTTGGGGACAAAACGGTATCCGTTGCCTCTTATTGCTTCTAAAAAATTTCTAGTGTCAACATAGAACAACAGGAGTGTTGTGTTTAATTTTTGAATTTTTTTGGGTTCGTTTGGACATTTTTATACATTAACTTGGTTTTGTAGGCATTTCAGGTGCATAATTCAAATTTGAACTACATGCACATGATCCAGTGCATATAAACTAGTTGAAAAATCAAATATGTGTCCTGCGGTGCATGCTTAGGTCCCATGCAAGAGATGGCAATGAATTTCAAACACCATGCCACCGCCACTCAGCCGCAAACATTGAGATACCTGGTTTTTAAATTCTACTAAATCCAAAAATCGTCTGAAATTCATGAAACTTGGCATGCTATCATGGAGAGGCATAAACATGTCATGGTAAATTTTTTGTCCCATTTGGGGCAGGTTGGGGTATAAGCATCTCACAAAACCAGAGCTTCTCAGAACAAGCGTGATGGTTTCAGTAGGGAACGTGCCACCTTTGGGGACGAAACATATCTGTTGCCTCTTATTGCTTTCAAAAAATTTCTAGTGTCAACATAAAACAACAGGAGTGTTGTGTTTAATTTTTGAATTTTTCGGGGTTCATTGGGACATTTTTGTACATTAACTTGGTTTTGTAGGCATTTCAGGTGCATAATTGAAATTTGAACTACATGCACATGCTCTAGTGCATATAAACTGGTTGAAAAAACAAATATGTGTCCTTGCTTGCATGCTTTGGTCCCATGCAAGAAATGTGAATGAATTTCAAACACCCTGCCACCGTCACTAGGCCGCAAACATTGAGATACCTGGTTTTTAAATTCTAGTAAATCCAAAACTCGTCTGAAATTCATGAAACTTGGCATGCTATCATGGAGCAGCATCAACATGTCATGGTAAAAAAAATTCCCATTTGGGGTAGGTTTGGGTATAAGCGTCTCACAAACCAGAGGTTCTTAGAACAAGCGTGATGGTTTCGATAGGGAACGTGCCACCTTTGGGGATGAAACGATGTCTGTTGCCTCTTATTGCTTTCAAAAAGTTTCTAGTGTCAACATAGAATAACAAGAGTGTTGTGTTTAATTTTGAAAATTTTCAGGGTTCGTTTGGATATTTTTATACATTAACTTGGTTCTGTAGGCATTTCAGGTGCATAATTCAAGTTTGAACTAGAGATGATAAATGATATTTTTGGTATTTTTGGTATAGAGATGCAAAGTGAAAAGTAAAAGGCAAAGTAAAAGCAAAGCAATAATAAAGTGATGGAGATTGATATGATGAGAAAGAGACCCTGGGGCCATAGGTTTCACTAGTGGCTTCTCTTAAGAGCATAAGTATTCTACAATGGGTGAACAAATTACTGTTGAGCAATTGGCAGAATTGAGCATAGTTATGAGAATATCTAGGTATGATCATGTATATAGGCATCACGTCCGAGACAAGTAGACCGACTCCTACCTGCATCTACTGCTATTACTCCACTCATCGACCGCTATCCAGCATGCATCTAGAGTATTAAGTTAAAAACAGAGTAGCGCCTTAGGCAAGATGACATGATGTAGAGGGATAGTTTCATGCAATATGATAAAAACCCCATCTTGTTATCCTCGATGGCAACGATACAATACGTGCCCTGCTGCCCCTTCTGTCACTGGGAAAGGACACCGCAAGATCGAACCCAAACCTAAGCACTTCTCCCATGGCAAGAACAACCAATCTAGTTGGCCAAACCAAACTGATAATTTGAAGAGACTTGCAAAGATAACCAATCATACATAAAAATTCAGAGAAGATTCAAATATTATTCATAGATAGACTTGATCATAAACCCACAATTCATCAATCTCAACAAACACACCGCAAAAAGAAGATTACATCGAATAGATCTCCACGAGAGAGGGGGAGAACATTGTATTGAGATCCAAAAAGAGAGAAGAAGCCATCTAGCTACTAACTATGGACCCGTAGGTCTGAAATAAACTACTCACACTTCATCGGAGGGGCTTGGATGATGATGTAGAAGCCCTCCGTGATCGATGCCACCTCCGGCAGAGCTCCGGAACAGGCCCCAAGATGGGTTCCCACGGATACAGAAAGTTGCGGCGGTGGAATTAGGTTTTTGGCTCCGTATCTAATCATTTGGGGGTACGTGGATATATATAGGAGGAAGAAGTACGTCGGTGGAGCAACAGGGGGCCCACGAGGCAGGGGGCGCGCCCTAGGGGGGCGCCCTCCACCCTCATGACCGCCTCGTGGCTTTCTTGACGGAGGGTCCAAGTCTCCTGGATCTTATCTCATGAGAAAATCACATTTCCGAAGGTTCCATTCCGTTTGGACTTCGTTTGATATTCCTTTTCTTCGAAACTCTAAAACAACCAAAAAACAACAATTCTAGGCTGGGCCTCCGGTTAATAGGTTAGTCCCAAAAATAATATAAAAGTGGATAATAAAGCCCAATAATGTCCAAAACAGTAGATTATATAGCATGGAGCAATAAAAAACTAGAGATACGTTGGAGACGTATCAAGCATCCCCAAGCTTAATTCCTGCTTGTCCTCGAGTAGGTAAATGATAAAAACAGAATTTTTGATGCGGAGTGCTACTTGGCATAATTTCAATGTAAATCTTCTTAATTGTGGTATGAATATTCAGATTCAAAAGATTCAAGACAAAAGTTCATGATGACATAAAAATAATAATACTTCAAGCATACTAACAAAGCAATTATGTCTTCTCAAAATAACATGGCCAAAGAAAGCTATCCCTACAAAATCATATAGTCTGGATATGCTCTATCTTCACCACACAAAGTATTTAAATCATGCACAACCCCGATGACAAGCTAAGCAATTGTTTCATACTTTTGACATTTTCAAAACTTTTTCGATCTTCACGCAATACATGAGCGTGAGCCATGGATATAACACTATATGTGGAATAGAATGGTGGTTGTGGATAAGACAAAAAGGGGGAAGATAGTCTCACATCAACTAGGCGTATCAACGAGCTATGGAGATGCCCATCAATAGATATCAATGTGAGTGAGTAGGGATTGCCATGCAACGGATGCACTAGAGCTATAAGTATATGAAAGCTCAACAAAAGAAACTAAGTGGGTGTGCATCCAACTCTCTTGCTCACGAAGACCTAGGGCATTTTGAGGAAGCCCATCATTGGAATATACAAGCCAAGTTTTATAATGAAATATTCCCACTAGTATATGAAAGTGATAGAATGAGAGAACTCTCTATCATGAAGATCATGGTGCTACTTTGAAGCACAAGTGTGGTAAAAGGATAGTAACATTGTCCCTTCTCTCTTTTTCTCTCATTTTTGGGGCCTTTTTATGGCCTCTTTTTTTTCGTACGGAGTCTCATCCCGACTTGTGGGGGAATCATAGTCTCCATCATCCTTTCCTCACTTGGGACAATGCTCTAAAAATGATGATCATCACACTTTTTATTTTTCTTACAACTCAACAATTACAACTCAATACTTAGAACAAAATATGACTCTATATGAATGCATCCGGCGGTGTACCAGGATATGCAATGAATCAAGAGTGACATGTATGAAAGAATTATGAATGGTAGCTTTGCCACAAATATGATGTAAACTACATGATCATGCTAGCAATATGACAATTGATGGAGAGTGTCATAATGAACGGAACAGTGGAAAGTTGCATGGAAATATATCTCGGAATGGCTATGTAAATGCCATGATAGGTAGGTATGGTGGCTGTTTTGAGGAAGGTATTTGGTGGGTGTATGATACCGGCGGAAAGTGCGCGGTATTAGAGAGGCTAGAAATGGTGGAAGGAAGGAAAGTGCGTATAATCCATGGACTCAACATTAGTCATAAAGAACTCATATACTTATTGCAAAAATCTAGAAGTTATCAAAGCAAAGTATTATGTGCATGCTCCTAGGGGGATAGATTGGTAGGAAAATACCATCGCTCGTCCCCGACCACCACTCATAAGGAAGAGAATCAATAAATAAATCATGCTCCGACTTCATCACATAACGGTTCACCATACGTGCATGCTACGGGAATCACAAACTTTAACACAAGCATTTCTAAAATTCACAACTACTCAACTAGCATGACTCTAATATCACCATCATCATATCTCAAAACAATTATCAAGCATCAATTTTTTTCTTAGTATTCACCGCACTCAAAAGAAAGTCTTACAAATCTTGAATACCAAGCATATTATTATTAAGAAAATTACCATGCTATTAAGACTCTCA
This sequence comes from Triticum urartu, assembly GCF_056163025.1. NCBI lineage: Eukaryota > Viridiplantae > Streptophyta > Magnoliopsida > Poales > Poaceae > Triticum > Triticum urartu. The sequence goes on along the minus strand of NC_141874.1, from coordinate 444,357,278 downwards.
AAATAATCTAAGTGAAGCATGAGAGATCAATGGTTTCTATAAAACAAATCCACCACCGTGCTCTAAAAGATATAAGTGAAGCACTAGAGCAAAATTATATAACTCAAAAGATATAAGTGAAGCACATAGAGTATTCTATCAAATTCCAAATTATGTATGGCTCTCTCAAAAGGTGTGTACAGCAAGGATGATTATGGTAAAATAATAAGCAAAGACTCAAATCATAAAAGACGCTCCAAGCAAAACACATATCATGTGGTGAATAAAAATATAGCTCCAAGTAAAGTTACCGATAGAAGTAGACGAAAGAGGGGATGCCTTCCGGGGCATCCCCAAGATTTGGCTTTTAGGTGTCCTTAGATTATATTTGGGGTGCCATGGGAATCCCCAAGCTTAGGCTCTTGCCACTCCTTGTTCCATAATCCATCAAATCTTTACCCAAAACTTGAAAACTTCACAACACAAAACTTAAAGTAGAAAATCTCGTGAGCTCCGGTAGCGAAAGAAAACAAAAGACCACTTCAAGGTAATGTAATGAACTCATTCTTTATTTATATAGGTGTTATACCTACTGTATTCCAACTTCTCTATGGTTCATAAACTATTTTACTAGCCATAGATTCATCAAAATAAGCAAACAACACACAAAAAACAGAATCTGTCAAAAACAGAACAGTCTGTAGTAATCTGTAGCTAGCGCTGTCGGTGTACTAGAGTAGGGGTACCCTAGTACCCCGAACTCGTGCACGGGCAGTCGTAGCATCCCCGCGGCAAGGCTTGCCGGGTGACCGCCAGGACCCTCCGCGGTCCCTTTGAAGACCATTCAAGGACAAAGTACTCAAGACAAGACCGCGGCAAGAGGAGCTTGCCGGGAAGAAGGCAAGAACCCGGCAAGAGGAGCTTGCCGGGAAGGCCACCAGAAGCGTCCCAAGGCCCCGGCAAGAGGCGCTTGCCGGGAAGGCCATCCAAGGCATTCCAAGGAACTTGCCCGGCGCGCTACGCGCCCCAGCAAGGCCCGGAGAGCGACAAACTCCCGGAAGCGACAAGTCGACGGCCGCGGCAAGGCGCTTGCCGCGGCAAGCCCCCACTCCACGCCCGCGCTCCAGCACATCCACCCACGTGTCGCTCCGGGGCCCCTCCCAAGCGCACGTGGCAGGAGACTGTGCAGCTAGGGGCGTGCGGTGGCACGCAGGCACTGACAAGACAACCATCGTGGCAAGACGGTGGCGTCCCTAGCGGTCCCTTTCGGTGCTGTCTAGGCGACACAGACGGGCATTTAATGCCCTTGTCCCCTGACCGTCAGGGTTAGGTATGATAACACTGTAGCGGGTAGCTGTGCCTACTACAACACCTAGCTGTGCCTACCCACGGCACCCTTTCCACTTTTGCCCTCCGTTGCCCTATGTCGGTAACCCCTTGAGCATATAAAAGGAGGCCCGGGGCAACGTAGAGGGGGTCGGCCATTTTGAGAGCCTCGGGGAGCAATTCCACACACTCACGCTCGGTCTCGCTCCCGAGCTAGAAATCAATACCAATCCACAAAGCAGGAGTAGGGTTTTACGCATCCGTGCGGCCCGAACCTGGGTAAATTGCTCGCGTGCTTCGCCTCGATTTACTCCTCGCACGACCAACCGCCCGCGTACTTCGCCTCGATCTGCTCTTTGCGCAACCTCCGCCCCACGCCGAACCAAAAGGGATCCGGTCCGCCGGTCCCATAGGTGCCCGTGGATCAGAAACCCCGGCAAGCGCAAGATATGAAACCCCAAAAATTCGACAATAAATTTCTGGACGTGAGGAATTTATATATTAATCATCTTAAAAAAGAATTAACTAAATAGCACTCTCCAAATAAAAATTACAGCCGTTCTCGTGAGCGCTAAAGTTTTTGTTTTTTACAGCAAGTTCAACAAGACTTTCCCCAGGTCTTCCCAACGGTTCTACTTGGCACAAACACTAATTAAACACAAAAAACACAACCAAAACAGAGGCTAAATAATTTATTTATTACTAAACAGGATCAAAAATCAAGGAATAAAAATAAAATTGGGTTGCCTCCCAACAAGCGCTATCGTTTAACGCCCCTAGCTAGGCATAACAAACAAGAATTGATCTAGGTATTGCCATCTTTGGTAGGCAATCCATAAGTGGCTCTCATAATAGATTCATAAGGTAATTTAATTTTCTTTCTAGGAAAGTGTTCCATGCCCTGTTTTAATGGAAATTTGAATCTAATATTCCCTTCCTTCATATCAATAATTGCACCAACCGTTCTAAGGAAAGGTCTACCGAGAATAATAGGACAAGAAGGATTGCAATCTATATCAAGAACGATAAAATCTACGGGCACATAATTCCTATTTGCAACAATAAGAACATCATTAGTTATTCCCATAGGTTTCTTAATAGTGGAATCCGCAAGATTGAAGTTTAGAGAGCACTCATCAAAATTACGGAAATCTAGCAAATCACATAAAGTTTTGGGAATAGTACAGACACTAGCACCCAAATCACACAAAGGATAAAACTCATGATCTTTAATTTTAATTTTAATAGTTGATTCCCACTCATCATAAAGTTTTCTAGGGATAGAAACCTCTAATTCAAGTTTTTCTTCATAATATTGCATCAAGGCATCAACGATATGTTTAGTAAACGCTTTATTTTGACTATAAGCGTGAGGAGAATTTAGCACGGATTGCAACAAGGAAATACAATAAATCAAAGAGCAATTTTCATAGTTAAATTCCTTGAAATCCATAATAGTGGGTTTAGCAACATCTAGGATTTTAATTTCTTCAATCACACTTTTATCAAATTTAGCATCAAGATCAACAAATTCCGAATTCTTAGAACGCCTTCTAGGTAAAGGTGGATCATATTCAGTCCCATCATTATCAAGATTTCATATTGCAAAACAAAAATTTAATAGGGGACACATCAATAACTTTTAGACCTTCATCATTACTTTCATAGGAATCTGGTTTAGCGGCCATCTTATTGACTATGGTACCTTGCATATCCGAAATTTCAACAGTTAATTTTTCAAGACGAGCAATTTGGGATCTTATACCATCAAATTCTTTAGACATATCATCGAGCTCTTTATTCATATAACTCATAAAACCTTTTTGTTCCTTAAGCTCATTTCTAAAGAAATTATTATGCTCAAATTGCAAAACCATAAACTTCCTGACGTTGTTTTCGATCTCCTCTAACCTTTTAAGGTGAAGATCATCGAATCTAGGAAGAGCCATCGCGACAAACAAGCAAACTAACACACAAGCAAACAAAAAGGCAAACGGGAAAAAAGAGGCAAATAGAGAAAGAGAGAGAGGATAGAGAGAGAGGGTGAATAAAATAGCAAGGGTGAATTGGGGGGAGAGGAAAACGAGAGGCAAATGGCAAATAATGTAATGCGGGAGATAGGGATTGTGATGGGTACTTGGTATGTTGACTTTTGCGCAAACTCCCCGGCAACGGCGCCAGAAATGGCTCGTTGAGGGGAGATAAAATTTTAACTTGACTTCGCGTGAGCCTCCCCGGCAACGGCGCCAGAAATTCTTCTTGCTACCTCTTGAGCACTGCGTTGGATTTCCCCAAAGAGGAGAGGATGATGCAGCAAAGTAGCATAAGTATTTCCCTCAGTTTTTGAGAACCAAGGTATCAATCCAGTAGGAGGCTATGCGCGAGTCCCTCGTACCTACACAAAAACAATAGCTCAATGCAACCAACGCGCTTAGGGGTTGTCAATCCCTTCACGGTCACTTACAAAAGTGAGATCTGATAGAGATGATAAATAATATTTTTGGTATTTTTGGTATAGAGATGCAAAGTGAAAAGTAAAAGGCAAAGTAAAAGCAAAGCAATAATAAAGTGATGGAGATTGATATGATGAGAAAGAGACCCGAGGGCCATAGGTTTCACTAGTGGCTTCTCTCAAGAGCATAAGTATTCTACGATGGGTGAACAAATTACTGTTGAGCAATTGACAGAATTGAGCATAGTTATGAGAATATCTAGGGATGATCATGTATATAGGCATCACGTCCGAGACAAGTAGACCGACTCCTGCCTGCATCTACTACTATTACTCCACTCATCGACCGCTTTCCAGCATGCATCTAGAGTACTAAGTTAAAAACAGAGTAACGCCTTAGGCAAGATGACATGATGTAGAGGGATAGTTTCATGCAATATGATAAAAACCCCTTCTTGTTATCCTCGATGGCAACGATATAATACGTGCCTTGTTGCCCCTTCTGTCATTGGGAAAGGACACCGCAAGATAGAACCCAAAGCTAAGCACTTCTGCCATGGCAAGAACAACCAATCTAGTAGGCCAAACCAAACTGATAATTCGAAGAGACTTGCAAAGATAACCAATCATACATAAAAGAATTCAGAGAAGATTCAAATATTATTCATAGATAGACTTGATCATAAACCCACAATTCATCGATCTCAACAAACACACCGCAAAAGGAATATTACATCGAATAGATCTCCACGAGAGAGGGGCAGAACATTGTATTGAGATCCAAAAAGAGAGAAGAAGCCATCTAGCTACTAACTATGGACCCGTAGGTCTGAAATAAACTACTCACACTTCATCGGAGGGGCTCGGATGATGATAGAAGCCCTCCGTGATCGATGCTCCCTCCGGCGAAGCTCCGGAACAGGCCCCAAGATGGGATCTCGTGGATACAGAAAGTTGCGGCGGTGGAATTAGGTTTTTGGCTCCGTATCTGATCGTTTGGGGGTACGTGGATATATATAGGAGGAAGAAGTACGTCGGTGGAGCAACAGGGGGCCCACGAGGCAGGGGGCACGCCTTGGGGGGCGCCCTCCACCCTCGTGACCGCCTTGTGGCTTTCTTGACGGAGGGTCCAAGTCTCTTGGATCTTATCTGATGAGAAAATCACGTTTCCGAAGGTTTCATTACGTTTGGACTCCGTTTGATATTCCTTTTGTTCGAAACCCTAAAACAGGCAAAAAACAGCAATTTTGGGCTGAGCCTCCGGTTAATAGGTTAGTCCCAAAAATAATATAAAAGTGGATAATAAAGCCCAATAATGTCCAAAACAGTAGATAATATAGCATGGAGCAATCAAAAATTATAGATACGTTGGAGACGTATCAAAGCTCTGCTCGCCATTAGGCGCCGCAGTGCGCTGTGCTCGCCGTTAGGCGTAGCAGCGTGCTCTGCTCGCGTCCGTTGGCGTGCTCTACTTGCGTTCGTCGATGCGCTGGGCTTGTGGACACCATTTGCTTGCGTGTTGAACTTCTATATGCATATATATGGTTGCTCGCCATTGAGGCGACCGCGGAGCGCTCTGCTCGCGTCCCTCCGCGTGCGCTCTGCCAGCGGTTGGGCGTGCGCACGATCACGTCGGGGGCCCCATATGCATGCGGTTGCGCCACGCGCGTTGACACGCGATGCAGTTATGTGCGGCATGACAGAGTTACGTGCTACAAATTAGAACTGCTATCAAGGCCTGCCGATATTCCTGGCCGTCCGACTTCCCCTTTAATTCTCGCGGCCATTATAACCTTAGTCCCTTCAACCTTTTTATTGCGCCCCACAACACAACAAGCACACCCACGACGACACATAGAGAGGGGATGTCTAGCGGCGCTCCAATGGAGTTCGGCGAGCATAGAGTGTACACCCATGCGAGGAGACGGATATCTCGGTGGCGTACACCATCGACCCGGCCATGGTGGACGAGTACATCAACAACGTATAAGGTGGTCCACATTGACCTCCAGCACACCGCCAGTCGTATCGGCATAGATCAGAAGGTTGCCATCGCCCAGTTGTGTGTGCGCCATCATGTCCTCATCTACCACTACTGCATGGCCACAGAGCCTTGCGACCGTTTCAACAGCTTTGTCAACAGCACCGACTACAAGTTCGCCATGGTGGAAACCACCGACGATGTAAAAGCGGTAAGTGTTACGGGCTTGGCCTACAAGAACCTTATCGAAATCCGTGACCACTCAGAGAACAAGTCCCCTATCCTGGCACAGGGCCTGGATGTGGCAACTGAATGAACCTCACCTCAGGTTCGTGGCCAAGTGAAAGTGCAACTATCCCTTAGTGGTTTTGGTAATTCCTAACAACATATAGCTCATTGAGCTAACGCTATTTCAAGATAAATATTTTAGGAAAGCTCAATGATTGGCATGGCATGGATTAGAAAAGTGGACCTCTCAAAATGCCAAGGACAAAAGGATTGGCTCAAGCTCAAAGCACAAGACTCAACATTTCATTTTTAGTGATCCAAGATCACATTGAGTCCATAGGAAAAGCCAATACTATTAAGAGGGGGTGAGGTGTTACTTAATGAGTTACTTGCTCAAAATGATTAGTGATATGCTCCAAAAACCCTCAACTACTTTCTCATATCCACATATGTCCCAAACCAAAAGTTAAACTCGGCCCCACCAAAATTGTCTATCCGGCCCCACCAAGTTCTCTTGACATAGCCACTGCCAGAAACCCTAGTCTTTTCGGTCTCACCGATAGGGATCTCGGTATCACTGAGATGTGATTGTAATCTCTCTGTTTCCCTTTGTAACGTTCCAGTCAAACCGAGATGAGCGATCGGTCCCACCGAGGTTGCAATGCAAACTCTGTGTTTCCCTTTCGTAATGTTTCGGTCCAACCGAGATGAGCGAATTGGTCCCACCGAGTTTGCCTGACCAACTCTCTGGTTAGTCTATTACCAAAATCGGTCTCACCGAGTTTGTGTAATCGGTCTCACCGAGATTAAGTTATGACCTAACCCTAACGAAAACAGTCCCACCGAGTTGACATGTTGATTCCACCGAAAACCCTAACGGTCACATTATGAACTAAATCGGTCTGACTGAGTTGTATGATTCGGTCCCACCTAGTTTGGTGATTTGTGTGTAACGGTTAGATTTTGTGTGGAGGCTATATATACCCCTCCACCCACTCTTCATTCGGGGAGAGAGCCATCAGAACATGCCTACACTTCCAACATACATTTTTTGAGAGAGAACCACCTACACTTGTGTTGAGGTCAAGATATTCCATTCCAACCACATAAATCTTGATCTGTAGCCTTCCCCAAGTGTCTTTCCACTCAAATCTTCTTTCTACCAAATCCAAGACCTATGAGAGAGAGTTGAGTGTTGGGGAGACTATCATTTGAAGCACAAGAGCAAAGAGTTCATCATCAACACACCATCTATTACCTCTTGGAGAGTGATGTCTCCTAGATTGGCTAGGTGTCACTTGGGAGCCTCCGTCAAGATTGTGGAGTTGAACCAAGGAGTTTGTAAGGGTAAGGAGACCACCTACTTCGGTAAGATCTACCCGAGTGAGGCAAGTCCTTCGTGGGCGACGGCCATGGTGGGATAGACAAGGTTTCTTCTTCGTGGACCCTTCGTGGGTGGAGCCCTTCGTGGACTCGCGCAACTGTTACCCTTCGTGGGTTGAAGTCTCCATCAACATGGATGTACGATAGCACCACCTATTGGAACCACGCCAAAAATCTCTGTGTCTACATTGTGCTTGCTCCCTCCAAACTCCTCCCTTTACCCTCATATGCAATTGTTTTACATTCCGCTGCTATACTCTTAGAATTGCATGTGTAGGTTGATTTCTTGACGTGTGCAAAGTTGCTAAAATCTGCCAAGAACTAAAATTGGGAAAAGGCTAGATTTTTATTTGGTCAAGTAGTCTAATCACCCCCCTCTAGACATACTTTCGATCCTACAAGTGGTACCAGAGATTTGGTCTCCATTTGCTTTGATTTCCATAGCTTTTGGTGAACATAGCCTTGGTTTCACAACCTAGGAGAGTATGGCGTCTAGCAAGGGAAATTACCGCCGTAGAGGTCCTTACTTTGATGGTACAAATTCTGCTAGTTGGAAGCATAAGATGAAAATGCATATTCTTTGACATAACCCCGCCGTTTGGGCTATTGTGTGTATTGGCTTGCAAGGTGAATTCTTTGATGGGAGAGAACCGAACCGTGAAGCTACCGCGGAAGAGTTGAAGATGCTGCAATACAATGCTCAAGCTTGTGATATTCTCTTCAACGGATTGTGCCCCATAGAATTCAACAAAATCAGCCGTCTTGAGAATGCAAAGGAAATTTGGGATACTTTGCTTGATATGCACGAAGGTACCGACTCCGTCAAGGAATCCAAATTGGATGTGCTTCAAAGTCAACTTGACAAGTTCAAAATGAAGGATGGTGAAGGTGTCGCTGAAATGTACTCTAGGCTTGCTCTCATCACAAATGAGATTGCCAGCTTAGGAAGTGAAGAGATGACCGATAGATTCATCATCAAGAAGATCCTAAGAGCCTTGGATGGAAAATATGATACCGTGTGCACATTGATCCAAATGATGCCCAACTACAAAGATCTCAAGCCAACGGAAGTCATTGGAAGAATTGTTGCTCATGAGATGTCACTTAAGGATAAGGAAGAGCTTCAGAACAAGTCAAGTGGTGCTTACAAAGCCTCATGTGATGCCCCCACATCATCAAATGAGAAGCAAACCTTCAATGAAGAATTGAGCCTAATGGTGAATAACTTCAACAAGTTCTTCAAGTGTAGAAGCAAGGAAAGAAGTTCCAAGTCAAGGTCCTACAATGACAAAAGATCTTCTAGTCGTGAACGTAACTACTACAATTGTGGAAGACCCGAACACTATTCCAGTGAGTGTACGGCTCCCTACAAAAGAAGAGAAGATTCTCCCAAGAGAAGAAGTAGGAGAGAAGAATCACCGTCAAGAGAGAGGAAGAGTAAAGATGACCATTATGAATGAAGAACATCACGGGGAAGCAAGGATTCGGGAAGGAAGGACAAGTCATCAAAGAGCTACTCAAAACAAAGACATCAAGCTCATGTTGGTGAATGGATATCCGGCTCTGACTCCGACGATAACTCCGAGAGAAGTTATCACTCCGACTACGAATATACTCAAGATGAAGGTGTTGCCGGTCTAGCACTTGTGTCAACCAACTCCTACGACATATTTGAGTCACCAAATGAAGGGATTGGAAGATGCTTCTTGGCTAAAGGCCCAAAGGTATCACACCCCGAGTATGTTGATTTCAATAGTGATGAAGATGATTTGCTAGGTGATGATGATTTACTTGTTGACAACTCTAGTTATGAAAACTATGATGAACTTGCTATTAATCATGTTAATCAAGATAAAACGAATGACAATGATAAGAAGGAGATTGAGCGTCTAACTAAAGAACTAAACACTCTTAAGTTAGCTCATGAAACTACCTTGGAAGATCATCGAGAACTTTTAAAGACTCATGAGAAGCTACATTTTGAAAAGCTCAACCTTGAGCAAGAGCATGAGTTCTTAAAAGAAATCAATGATGATCTTCGCAAGAAAAGTTCTTCTTACATTGCCAAGCATTTACTCTTGTCTACTTACATGCCACAAGTTAAATCTAGCAACAAGAACAAGAAAGATTTTTCATCTAGTAGTAACAACAATCATGCTAAATCCAATATTGTTGCTTCTAATAGTTCTCTTGATTCCACTAATGATTCTCTTAGCCAAGTTACATTTGAGCAAGAAAATAGCTTATTGAAGGGAATTATAGAGAAAGGTGTTTACAAGAGCCTTGCCGGAAGTAAGCAGTTTGAGGAAATTGTACGCAAGAAAGGAAGACACCGGAAGAATCAAGGTGTTGGTTTTGAACAAAAGTTGAATGCCAATGGAGTTGAGTGGGAAGAAGATCAATACCCCAAGACGAAGTTTGTTCCTCAACAAGAGAAGTATGATCCTACTTCTTTCCAAGGAACACAAGCTCAAGATGATCTTCCACCACAAGACCACAAGCTAAAAGGCAAGGACAAGCTTCAAGAGGAGATTGATGCATTTGAAGAAGCTCCTAAGGCCTTGGTCAAGTGGGTTCCCAAGACTACATCAAGCTCTACCTCATCAAGTATGACTACAACTCCAAGGATTCCCATCAACATGGTGTGGATCCCGAAGAAGAAGAACTAGAGAGTTCTTGAGGGTGACTCCGCTAACATACATCACTCTTATCATTTGGTAATAACAAGTGCAAAGAACTTCCATATCTTTCACTAGTTCAAGGAGTCACAAACCCTCACTACAAAAAAAGACACATCCGTGACATTTTGGGCCGAACGAATTTTTTTCTATCATACATATGACACTTCTATGACGATAATTGTGACAAAACCCGGTATCATCATAGATGTGGTGGGCTCCTACTTCTATGACAAAAAATCATGAAAAAAATGGGCTTTTCATCCTGGGCGGGCCAGAGACGCAGCTGCATGACATTCTTTGGGCCGTCCATGACGGAAAAAACCGTGGTAGAAGTAAGGGGGAGGAAAATTTCAGGGAGTTCCCAGTTACGGTGGGAGGTCGGGGGCCGAGCTGTGCGCGCTTCTTTCGTACACGTATGCGCGTGTGTGCGAGGCGTTGGCTCTAACTGAACCCGAGCGAGGCATTGGGCTCTAACTAAACACGAGCGATTGCACTACAGGCTACGCGTTACTGAACCCGAGCGATCGACCGATGGCTGTTAACTGAACCCGATCGAGCGATTCCTTCGCTACTACTGCTAACTGAAGCCGATCGATGCTGCCTCTGGATGAACAGTGAGCATTGCGCGGGGGGGGGGGGGTGGATGAACAGTTCCCGGTGGGGGTGGATGAACAGAACCCCGTGGTGTTGCCTCTGGATGAACAGGACCCCGATCGATCGAGCCGGTTGGGGCTGGATGAACAGGACCCCGTGGAGGGCTGGATGAACAGGACCACCCCGTGGAGGGCATGATGAACAGTAGACGGTGGAGGGCAGGATGAACAGTAGCCTGTGGAGGGGTGGTTGAACAAGAGCCCGTGGAGAGGGCTGGCTGAACAATAGCCGGTGGAGTAGCGCGCGGTGGAGGCTAGATGAACAGGAGCCCGTGGATGAACAGTCGCAGGTGGAGGCTGGAGGAGGTCGATGGTGGATGAACAGTAGCTCATGGAGGCTGGAGGGGGTCGACGGTGGAGATGAACAGTATCCCATGGAGTCCCGTTTTGCGGTACGCCACACCCCTCCCGATGAACAGGACCCTCATTTCGACCGTAGCGCTCCAACAAAAGTCCGTTTCGTCCGTTTTGCGGTACGCCACACCCCTCCCGATCAACAGGACCCCCGTTTCGACCGTAGGAGGTCCGTTTCCTACGTTTTGTGGTACGCCAGACCCCTCCCAATGAACATGATCCCGTTTCGAATGTGGCCAGTCGAACACAAGGCCGTTTCCTCCGTTTTGCGGTACGCCAGGCCTCGTTTCCATCGTCTATTCCGTCCAAGCCCTCCCGATGAACACGACCACGCATTCCGTTCCGACCCAGCCGGTTGGCTCCCACGCGTTCCGTTGCCTCCCCATGAACACGACGCATTCTGTTGCCTCCCCATGAACACGACGCATTCTGTTGCCTCCCCATGAGCACGACGATGATGTTGTTTCTCTGTTCCGACCCAGCCATGTACACGAGCCCTGGCCGTACGTATGCGCGAGTAGGCATTCGAGACCCCGCCCGTATGTACACATACATGGCCGTATTTTTTTCTTGCACCCTGGCCGCTGTATTTACGTGTACATGCTACGTGCGCGCCTCTACATCCACCAGTATATATGTACGTACATGTTCGCGACCAGAATGATAACGCTACGTACGCTTCGACCAGGCGGGTCCCGACTGTCAGGCACTTCCTTGCGTGCGAAGATGTAGCTGGTGGGTCCCAGCAGTCAGGGGCAAACGTTTTTTTCATGAAATACGGTGGCCCGTCCGGTGGGTCCCTGCTGTCAGGTGGAGGAATAATTATTTTGCATGTAATAATGAGGCACTTCCTTGCTGCGGCCGTGGAGCCAGCTGTCAGCCTCTCCACGTACAGTCCATGTCCGATGGAAGCCGTTCCTTGACCACGTTGACCACGTCGCGCCGAGAGCACCAGGGCAGTGGACGACGGTGAGGCCTAGGAAGGGGACGACGCGGAGCCAGGGAAGACGCGGCAGTGGATGCCCACGTGTAGAGGAGTACGAGGGTTCACTGGTTCGGTGCGGTGTGAGGCTGCCGTCGCTGCAGAATAACAGGGGGTGTGGGTGAGTAGAGGGATGGCCTGGCCAGCGGTGGGAGTAGTAGGGGGCGGTGAGGCCTCCGCCGCATCGCAGCCGGCCACGGGAGGCAGGAGCACGAGGCACGACCGACGCTGGTTTGGGCGGCTGGAGCAAGAAGACCAGAGGTTGAAGAAGCACTACGGGAGTTGGATGGGCATCGTACGGTCACTGGAGCTAGAATCGTGCGTATTGACTAAGTTGACAAAGCCCTCTGTCCCCGTCAACTTAGTAGGCCCACAAGTCAGCCTCCCACCAAGGTGGGTCCCAGCTAGCAGGGGGTATTCATTTTTTTGTGCGTAATAAGGAGGCACTTCCGGTGAGTCCGAGATGACAGTAGGGGAACATTTTTTTCACGAAATACAGTGGCCCATCGGGTGGGTCCCAGCAGTCAGGGGAAAACGTTTTTTTCATGATATACTAGTGGGCGTCCGGTGGGTCCCTGCTGTCAGGTGGAGGAATAATTATTTTCCGCGTAATAAGGAGGCACTTCCTTGTGGCTGCTGTGGACCCAGCTGTGAGCCTCTCCATGTACAGTATTCTTCCGATGGAATTCGATCGTTGACCACATTGACCACGCCGCGCCGACAGCACCACGGCGGTGGACGACGGCGAGGCATAGGAAGGGGACGACGCGGAGCCAGGGAAGACGCAGCAGTGGATGCCCACACGGAGAGGAGTACGAGGGTTCACTGGTTCGGCTGCGCTGTCGTCGCCGCAGAATAACAGGGGGTGTGGGTGAGTGGAGTGGAGGGATGGCCTGGCCAGCGATGGGAGTAGTATGGGGGCGGTGAGGCCTCCGCGGCAGCATAGCTGGCCATAGGAGGCAGGAGCAGGCGGCACGACCGATGCTGCTTTGGGCGGCTGGAGCAAGAAGACCAGAGGTTGAAAAAGCACTACGGCCGTTGGATGGACATCGTACGGTTAGTCGAGCTAGAATTGTGCATATTGACTAAGTTGACAAAGCCCTTCGTCCCCGTAAACTTAGTAGGCCCACTATACTAGGTCCCAGCTAGCAGGGGGAGTATTCATTTTTTTGTGCGTAATAAGGAGGCACTTCCTTGCGTGCGAAGATATAGCTGGTGGGTCCGAGCTGTCAGCGGCGGTAACGCTTTTTTTGCAAAATACAGAGGCCGTTTCGGTGGGTCCCAGATGTCAGGTGGAGGAAATCATTATTTTGCGCGTAATAAGGAGGCATTTCCTTGCGTGCAGCCATGGACCCAGCTGTCAGCCTCTCCATGTACAGTCCACTTCAGATGCATGTCGGTCGTTGACCACGGTGACCACGCCACACTGAGAGCACCAGGGCGGTGGACGACGGCGAGTCCTAGGAAGGGAATGACACGGAGGCAGGGAAGACTCGGCCGTTGTTTTTGTTTCCCATGTGGAGGGGAGTACGACTGTACGAGGGTTTACTGGTTCGTCTGCCGTCGCCGGAGAATAACAGCAGGTGTGGGTGAGTAGAGGGATGGATAGGCCAGCGATGGGAGTACGTTGGGGCGGTGAGGCCTGCGTGGCAGCACAGCCGGCCGCAGGGAGGAGGGAGCAGGCAGTCCCGCCGGCGCTTGTTTGACCGGCTGGAGCAGGAAGAGGAGAGATTGAAGAAGCACGACGGCCGTTGGATGGACATCCAATAGTATACAGGCCATCTGTGGAAAGCCTCAAATCTGTGGAAAACATCATACAGCCAATCTGCCATTATTTCAAATAATTTACAGCCCATTTGCTAATTCTTACGGATTTTTTTGGAGCCCATATTCTTTATGTTAGCATTACAGCCCATATTGTGGCCACGATTAAAAAATTATACGAAATTTTGCATATGTCGGTGCGGTCTGAACTGTTTTAATCCCGAAATTTCGAGTCACATTCAGACTGATTTTAAAAATAAATTTATATCAATATAAAATCTAATAAATTGTCCACGCATAAAAATCAATGCAATTTAAAATCTCAAAATGAGAAAAAGATATTTGAAAATAATTGCCGGTTTGATGTGTTTTAAAAATGTACAACCCATTTCTCATTACTGATAGGCCATTTTCTCGGCCAACCGAATGAATCTCTCCTCGTCTTGAAAGATTTGTAGCCCAACAGGCCTGATAAAGCGACTTACTTGACAAATCACAAAAGAACTGGGCTAGCCATTTTCAAAAAGAAAAAAAACTACTGGGCTGGTCTGTGGTAAACATAAAAGAAAAGGCTGTCTAGACAGGCCAGAGTGTCCCGCATAGCCCAGTTGACACCCTGATTCCGCCTCAAAAACAAATTAGATAAATGCCACTCCAATTATGGTGATTCATAAAAATGCCACTGCAATTTCCGAACTTTGAAAAATGCCATTGCAATTTTTGCAAACTTTGAAAAACGCCACTGCAGATTGCAAACTTTGAAAAATGCCACTCCAGACTTTGACAAATGCCACTAGAAATGGCATGAAATGGCATTTTTCAAAGTTTAGAAATTGCAGTGGCATTTCTCGGATACACCAGATTTGGAGTGGCATTTATCAAATTAACCCAAAACAAAAATAACTGGGCGAGCTGCTGGGTCCCTGGTGTCAGCCGCTCGTTGTGCAATTCTCTCGTTTATTGACTACGTTACAATGGCATGGGACCCAGATGTAAGAAATCCACTAGGAGGAGCCATTTTTTATTGGCTTGGAATAAGGAGGCACTTGCTTGCGTACTGCCATGACCTTGGCGGGTCCCTGCTGTCATCCTCTCCACGTACAATCATCTCCTGATTGTGTATGCGTCAACTTGCTAGGCCCACAAGTCAGCCTCTAAACCATCGAGGACAAATACAACCCATTTAAAAAAATAACAGCCCATTCCATACGTTTAAATGGAAAGTTCAACATTCAGAGCAAAGTATCAGGTCTGATCCACATATAGAGTACTAAACTTCCATGTTGACAACCATCATAGCCAAGTTAACTATCTACTCCCACTAACACTCTAGTAGCGTACAAGTACTAACTTACTCTTAGCTAACTAGACGATGCTGGCCGCCATCTGCTGTCCCTGCTAAACGCCGGCACCAGCGTCCTCCCCCTCGCCTCGGACTTGCCAGAGGTGCGATAGGGCGCGTTGCTTGCGCGTGTTGGCCCTTTCCATGCTGGCGTGGTCCACCGAAGCTTCGGCTTCCAAGCGGGAAACCCACTTGACGAGCTGGTAGTAAAAATCGGTGTCGCGAACGCGTGCGTGCCCGACAGCCTCCAGGGCTATTTGCTGGGCGCCAGCCTCCAGGGCTATTTGCCGGGCGCAAATCGGCGATACACTGCTCCTCCGCTAGGCGGTCGCGCTCCAACAACTCCTGCTCCTCCGCCATGCGGTCGTGCTCCAACAACTCCTCGATCTCCGCATTGCCATCTAAAGACGGATAGAATGCCTCCTCCCTCCGTCTGCCTTCCGGTGAAAACCCGAACACTAGTTCCGGCGGTGACCGCCTCCGGCGTCGCCTACCGCGGACGGGCGGGGGCATGGCAGACGTGGCGAGCGATGTCGGGCCGGTGGGGGCTTATGAGGATATGGCAAGTTGGGTCACGGTGGCACCTGAGAAGGCCGGGAAACAGTACTTATAGGCGGAAGGTAGCGCGACGGTCATTGGAATTCCATGCATAATGGCTTAGCGCGCCAGCTTGCCGTGGAAAACTAGAGAAACTGAAATTATGACTGTGCCGTCCCGTCCCGTCTGGGTCGCACGCCGGCATGGCGGTCAAACGAGTGCACTCGAATCATCTCCCTCCTTGTCAATAATGATTCCACGAATTTAAAGCGTATCTTTTTTTGCATCAGTTAGCTGCCTTAATTACGGCCGGCTGCATGCAGGCACTCAGAATCGCTCGCAGGCAGTACGCGAAGCAGCATGCAACGAATCACAGCCGAGGGCATGCATGCAGCCACTTAAATCGCTAGAATTAATTAGGCTTAAACTTCTGCATGCCGTTAATTATTGCCATGCCTTGGTCTTGCTGCTTTGCTCACGGGACTAATAAATCTCGGACGGAGGGAGTACCTTGGTTGGTGAGAGGTTTGAATTAAGCCCTGCAAACCGGAAAGGAGGTGCGTGATCCGCTATTTATTCGTGTAGGATCGAGTAGGTCGTTTCTTGAATTGAGCCCTGCAAACCGGAAAGGAGGTACTACGTGCGTGATCCGCTATTTATCCGTGTAGGATCGATAGTGTAGCTTGTCAATTTCTTCAGAGGTAGGCATTTTTATCCGTGTAGGATCGATAGTGTAGCCTGTCAGTTTCTTCAGAGGTAGGCATTTTATTCAAAAAACGGCCACTTCGCATCTTGCGTCGCAAATAAAACTGCCAGGAGCGCATTTGTAGGCTAGCTAGTGATCGATCAGTAACATGTAAACACTGAGCAAACAGAAATAAGTAACTGTTAATGCATCTCAATGATTCACAGATCATATACAAATATGTAGCTCCAAAAGCAAAGATCAGCCACTTCGGATCTTGCGTCGCAACTAAAACTAACTAGTACGATTCCCATACATAAGATCAACATGTTAATGCATCTCAATGATTCACAGATCATATACAAATATGTAGCTCCAAAAGCAAAGATCTAGAAAAAACATCTGTTCTTCCTACTAACATGGATGCTTCTCTTGGCCAACATTCAGTACAGACTGAAAGACAAATTTGTTTGTGAAGTCTACAATTCCTCTTGCAAACGTAAGTGGTTTCACCAACAGCTGGAACCATGAGAATGAACCACACATGATGGAGGAACATCAACTGCAATATGATTTGGTCTTCTCTCGATCACACGGCGAGACTATTTTCGGAATACAAACTTCAACTTAGGCAAAATGATGCCCATTGTATAATCAGACCAAAGCAATGAAACACCTAGTGTTGGCCAATAAATAGTACAGTACTACTTTTCTGAAGTCCATGAAGTGACTATCCAAAATTTCTGTGTCTATTTTCAAATGGCACTGCATGCAGTGACTGTACTATTCTCTTGTGCGGTTCAACCAAAATTGCGGGCACTTTGTTTGTTTGCCAAATAGCAACGGGCAGACATCTCTGTCTGCACAAATATCAAGCAGCTAGTAAACATATACCACACCTTGTATTTTTGGTTTAAACATGTCTGTTCCGCTTAGCATCTGTTATGTTCTGCACTGGACAATCTGATACAGTTATGTTTTGCCCTGGACAATTTCATACTGAATTGATTTGCTGGTTCAGAGCAGAAATATAGCGCCTATTCTTCATGAGACCAAGGATATCCATGTTCCCAGTGATGGAAGAGGTGAAATCGATACAACCGAAATTGAGCATCCAACCAATGAATCTTGTCCTGCACCTCCAATGTAGGTCCACCCTGCCAACAAATTCACATGCAAACCACTAGTATTACTATCTAATGACAGTACAAAAAGAGTAGCAAGATAGTAGAAAACCATGTATCTTCGTAATGAACAGCTCATAGTGCCACCAATTGGATATAAAGGTTTGGAAAAAAACATGCTCCTAATGCTGAACCAGTTGGACTTTTTGTGCAGTTCCACTAAAATCGAGCATCCCTGTTTGCATAGATATTGAAAGTGTGATTACTCTAAAAGTGGCACTAGTTGAAGCATAGACTCACAAATATAAGCATTCCAATTTCTTAATGGGAAAAGGTAGCAAGACTATTTCTAACCACCTGTTTGAAGGAATAAATAAAGCAACAGCGGCTGATGTCAGGAAGGCATACATAATTTTTTATGGAAAAGTGAGCCATTCTTGACCTTTCCTCTTCTTTTAAGAAAATTTTGTGAGTGCTACTAAAATAAAATGCCATCACTGCCTTGACAATTCAGTGACACTGTACAAAAGGAAATGACTTAACATTACATCATGATGTCAGGTATGTAGTCGACATGCATTAGAGACAAACATATAGACCTCCTCAAGAGAACAGCCGGAGGAGGTGCCCACTCTTAACCTTTCCTCTTGTCTTCATAATTGTCTGTGCAGTTTAACCAAAATAAAATGACATCAGCGCCTTGGCATTTTGGTGACACTGTTCAAAAAATTAACTTATCTCATGAAAGTGAGGTATGTAATCTATAAGCATTAACAGTGCAAAAATCTGAAGGTACTAACAAGTTTCATCGTTGGTATACTGGCTATGCAACAGCATTAGAATGCCTTAGATGAAAAATCTTTAATACATCCACAATCAACAGCTAACACTGAAATAATCCAATGACATTAGCATTGCTTAAATTTATAGGTGGCATTAGACTGAGAGTGGCATTAGTTAAATGTGGCATCACTTTAGCAGTAGCATTGCTTGACTTGACTACTGGCGTTATACTAACAGCAAAAAAAGTGGCAATAAGAGCATGGGAGGCCCATTCGGACAGTGGGCGCACCAGTACGATGTACCTCCACGGACGCAGAGTGGTGAGGGAGGTATGGTTGCCCAGAGCAACAAATATCCAGGCAGCATATGTGGATTACGTCCCATTTTTGTTCTCTTTAGCCACCTTTTTCCTATGCGAGGACAACAAACCGATCGACCTGGTCATTCTCTATTGCGTTGTCATGCCTTTCTACCCTTCTTCAACAAAGATATACGAGACTCGTTCCTTAGCTACTGATTTTCCCCTTTTCAACCTAGATGCGGGTTCGATGCCTACTCTCTTGGACAGTATAGTCTCCCTTCCTTTCCTTATTCAACCCAGACATGGATTAGTCTGCATGAAGTAGGGTTTCCTTTAATAGTGCAAATTATGGTTTTCGTCTGCGTGACCAGCAGAGCAGAGGATAGCAAATTGGGAAGATGGTGGAGTGGAAAAAGATCCACATGCAACGATGTGGCAAATGGGGCAATAGAACAAGGTTATGGTTCGAAAAGAGGTAGCATACCTGAGGGTCGGCGGGAAGTGGCTTCGCTCGTGGTCGTCGTCCTCCGCACACACTACGACAACAAGCTTGGGGACGGAGGCCATCCCGCGCGGGCGCTAGGTCTAAGAGGACGGCCTTGTCGTCTGTGCATGACCTCGCTCACCGATGACGAGTGTGTCAACGCTGCACGTCCTTTTCTTCCCCGACGGATCTATGACCACCGGTGAGGAGGGAGAGAGGGGCCGTCTTTTTTAGATCTGGAGAGAGGGTGGTAGTGTGAGAAGCAAGTGGGCAGCCCTTAGCAAGAAAGCGCTCAAGCTCCAGCCTATATATCTTTTTTATACTACTAGTACTGGAGGTGGAGTAGTGGTAGAGTAGTTTATTTTCTCTGCATACAGTACCAGTTAGTCGTGCTTCAAAACTGATCGGCACGCCATTAAAAAAATAAAGGTCGATAACTAATGCGGCACCTCGGGCCAACGCGGCCAGATCGCATTTTGCATGAGAAATTACACACCATGTTTCGTTGACATGTGGTCCCGATCCAACATATCAGTGAGACGACGGCGAGTAGTAGGAGTATTTCCGAACGGACGTGTAGGCTGGGGCGCCTCTTTGTGAACCGTGGCAAACTCGCAACCGTCCACCGACTCTTCGCCTTTCCCTATCGATTTGGAACCGTTGTCGCACGCTCTTCCTCTCCCTCCTCCATTTTCCTTCAGCCCTTCACCATTTCTTTTGCCATTGTTCGACCGTCTTCTCCATGGAGGGAACAGGCCGGAAACGACCCCGTTATTCTTGCCCCGATCTGAAAGATGACGTGGTGGAGGAACTCATTGATCGGTGCGACGTCATCACCTTGGCTAGCATGGCAGGTTCGTTCAAACCCATTCTCGACTCAACTAATAACATCATTACAAAGAACCCAAGAGTCAAGGAGCGGTTTGATCCCCTATCTTCTTCGCCGTGACCCTGATGACTGGTGCCGGCACGACGGAGGCCTCGCCCTGTGCCAGTTGATGCCGCTTGATAATGATACGTATGATGTTAAGATGCCATCGCTTGAGGGCAAGGCTTGGGCGGGCGCAAATGGATATTGGGTTGTTTACATTGGGTCCAACTGTGAGTGGGAACTTGTGGATGTGTACACTCATGACCCGATTCTGCTTCCAAAAATCTCAGCAGACTGCCCAGAGGTTGAGCACACCGGTATTGTACGCATGTTCAAATACGATCATGGTGACTGTCTTCTACGAAAGATAGCAATTTGTCGAGTTCCCAACCGCTCTTGGAATTACAACAACTATCAAGTTGTTGCTATCTTCGACAAGCTTGTTGCCGTCCTTCGTGGTTCGACTCGATGGATATTGCTCAAAAATCAGTTTCTGTACACGGATGAGTACTGTGATGCAATTCAATACGAGGGCCTTGTGTTTGCTGCCACCACTCGTGGCACTGTTTTTGCATGGGATCCTCATAGTTTCGGTACGTTTGTCTTCCACCGTAATTATAATTGTTTCATCCACATGCATGTAGGTTAGCAAGTTTCCCTTTACTAATTAACCTTCTTCTTGTGTTTCCAAGGTCCTGTGAACATCCCACCACCTATAATTGAAAATTTTTATAACCAAGGGGGAGATGACGATGGTGATGATCACGATCATGAGGACGAGCAGAACCCATATACTCAGTGGTGCCTGGCAACTAATTCCGATGGATCACCTCTTCTTGTGTGTATACAGCCCACTGATGATGTTACTACTAAGGAAGCAGGTGTAGTCTCCCATGGTCGCGCTCTCCGGACCTATTCCAACACCCGTTGCATGGTATTCGGGATGGATACTAGTGTGCTAGCGCCAACTCCTTCTCCCTGGTACAGAATTGATAGTCTTGGAGAAAACTGGCTCTTCCTTGGACAAAACTATCTTATGATGGTGAAAGGCGATCCAATTGCTGTTGACACAACGTTAACAGTACCATTTATGAGAAGCAACTGTGTCTATACCTCGGACATTTGCGTTGTTCCCTACCATGGTACTGATATAGTAGACCGCTTCAGCCTGGATGATCAGTCCTGCGTTGGTTTCCAGATTGACAATCGATGGCCCATCCCATAGAATCACTTGTGGTTCAAAGCAAGCATTTCCAATGCCGAGGAATGGTTGAGTTGAAGTTCATTTCATTGCTTGTTATTTGTTGTGTGGTGAAAACTTTAGTATTTATAATGTATCCTCGTTGTCGATGTGGGTTGATGACCTGCTGTATGTAATAAAATGATATGCATCTGATAAACTTACTAAATTTATGAATGGCTTTCGAGTCGCTTCTCTAAATTTGTACTAGCTTCACATGTTTCGCGCGTCGGGCGGGTGTTTTTACTGTAGCCATATGTTAATGTGTTCGCTGTACGTAACTAGCACCTCTAATCCTCGATACTAGTACTATATAGTAGGAGTAAGTAGTAGTAGTAGTAGGGTGGCATGTGCCAGAACAAGCATTCACATCCAGGAGTACGGCACACGCCACCACCAAGACATCCATCTGACACCATATTATTTCTTGGAGTCCGTGCTAGAGCAATCTCTTCAACCTCATCGTTTCTCTAACTTCAGCTATCGCGCGGCGGGCGAGGTGGGGGTTTGCCGATAGTCGATTTCCTTAACTGTGGTCCCACTTGTAAGGCCAACTCCAACGCACGACCCCAAACGCACCTCCGTTTTGCACGAACTCCAACGATAATTTTGACTAGAAAAGCAAGACCAAAGAAAACAAGAACCACAAGAATACATTTTACTACTCCTGTAAGTTGGATTAGTGCCTTCTCGATGCATTCATTGTTGATCTGCGGAGGCTCGATCTTGCGTCTGTGCTAGCTAAAAGTGATATAACATCTACTAAATTGCGCTCTATCAATATATGGATGTACTCTTCTTCCCAATACAAAAACTTGCATCCATTCTACTCCCTCCGTTTCACAATACATGCCTTCTATTTGTCAAAATATATATGTATCTAGACATGTCTTAGTATATAGGTACATCCATTTTTGGACAAATGGAAGTCAAGTATTTTGGAACGGAGGGAGTACACAATAAAATTTTTAAGTTAGCACAACTAGTCTAATCCGAGAGCAAAACCGAAGATTTGGTCGGGTTCTTCCTCCTTTTGCCGACACGTGGGACATCCAGCATCCAGGTCATGTCATGAAAGAAAATAGAGTGGTAGTTGAAGCCACGAGATGTGCATCTTGGGTTAAACTGTAAATAGGATCTTACTACTCTTGAGTAACTCCAAAAGTGGCCACCGAAGATCTTTATTGGATTTGTTTTTCATCACCAGCATGTCGAGGTGAAAGATGTGCAGGTTCAGTGGGTCCTCTTGCGTTTTCACTGACATGTGGGGCTGCATGTGAGCAAACAGATGATGGGCTCCGCGCGTCCGCTGGCTGGCTGAGAAGAGAGATAGAGGAGGGCTGAGCACGGACTGCAGGAAATTTGTTCTACGTACCTCGATATAGGCTCGATATAGTGGGGTGGCATGGGCCATAACTAGCATTCACGTCTAGCAGTACGGCACACGCCACCCACACGAGTCCCATCCGACACCAATTTTCTTGGAGTCCGTGCTACAACCATCTCTTGTCCCTCCTGTTTTCTCAGCCATCACGCGGTGGGCGGGGTGGGGGTTTGCCGATAGTCGGTTTGCTCAACTGCGGTCCCACTTGTAAGTGAAAATGCAACACCGCACGCATTCCCTCTTGAGCGGCGTGCCAGACCAACCGTGTGGGGGTGCGACGCGAACACGGCAGGCTTTTCCTTTTGATCTCATAACTTGTAAAATTTGGTTCTACTCCATGGCGCGACCGATAGATAGAAAATAACGATTTTTCCTAGAGTAATGAGAAGTTTGGTTCTGGCGCCGTTCATGCATCGAGTACGTACGAAAATTATGAAGTTGATGCGAAAGGTAAGATAATTACTGTAGTATCATATACTACTACATGGATTTGACAGAAAGATAAAAATACATACGGATCCATCAATGTTCAACGACATCCTCGTGCCCTAGTGCGCCGGGTTACCAACCGACGTGTGAGGAGCAGCGGCGAGCTCAACGTGCTTCTGAACAGTGTCGTCCAAGGTTGCCCTGCGCTCCAAGAAGGCCAGCGTCCTATCATCCTCCTCTTGCATGTAGTAGTCCTTGTGGACGATTTGCATGTAGACGTGGGTGATTATGTCGATGGTGTCTTGCTGTGCCAGGCGCTGCGCGGCGAGCGCGACCTCGAGGTGGACATTCTCCAGCACGACGGCGGGCAGTCGTAGGGCCACCAGTGCGTCGAAGAGGTTGTTACCATAGTGGCCGTCGAGGGTGGCGGGCATCGCAGAGCCTGGGCGCGTCGGCTGGAGGCTTACATCAAAGTCGTCTGCAAGCTTCTTGACGATGGTGAACTTGTCGAGGAAACCAACGAGGACCTCATCGAACAAGGAGACGAAGCTGTCTTCCAAGCGGCCCCTCGCCCTGGCGGCCTCAAGCAATACTACTTGGAGACGTTCCTCGTTGCCGGGCCGCAGGCCGACGTCGTGGACCATCTGGCACAGCCGGCTGATGCTCGCGCTCATCGCCTCCATGGGTCTAGCGTAGCTTCTAGTCAACTGATCTTGTGATTCGAGTGATCACTCAGCCCTTGGTTAGCGTGCGTAGGTGCGTAGTATTTCATACTACTCCTCGGCCCTCTACTGCACCTGCCTTTGGCTGTATGATAGGTGGGCCAGCCATCCCCTAGGGCCACGTGTCATTCACCCAAAGGCAGTTGTTGTAAGTCAATAAAGCTGCATCCCCCTCCGTGCTGGTGTAGTATAGTCATCTCACCGGACCTCTAGTTGGGGCCAAACGAGAGAAGTTTGATCTTTACTGGTTTATTGGTCCCCTTTGCATTTTGCGCCAAGTTTTGACCTTTGATTTAACTAATAAAATGTTAATGCATGTAAACAAAAATGTTGTGTAAGTCACCTTACGAGAACCAAATAATCCCAAAATACTTAGGCACGGTGCATTAACTCCCTCCTTGTTTCTTATTTCGTGACATATCAACCAATGAGAGATGTGGGCCGTGCATGCTTTCAATGACTTGAGACTACCAAACATGACATGCAGTGTTTAGTTCATTGCATGTAATCCTATTAGTACTCTAGTTAGGAGTAGCAAAAAAACATTAAGTTCTCTCGCCGATAGGAATAAAACACCATGTATTTATTTACAGAGGGAGTAGTACATTTTTGGTGACATGCATTACTAGATATTGCTAGTCAAATACTAAAATCCAGATGGATGTGGTAGTACTCCTAAATCCAGACGGTGGTGCTACTAGTACTACTGGTAGTACTACCAATGTAGTAGTAGGAGTACTAGCAATGTACTACCCGTTGGTCAAATTATTACGTGCTGCTCCTCACAGTGAAGTGACAAGACCCTGCGCCGGAGATGACACCTGAGTATAGGCGCCGTGTCGGCATACCATAGTTGGCTTCACCGTCTGGAGACACTATCATCATGGCTGTAGAGCTAGCCTGCTTACAACTAGCCCTGTTCGACATAATTTCCCATGCGTAGATGCCCGTGCATTGCACGGAACACCAAGATTGGGGGTGGACGGCTCCGGCAGCGGCCATCGCGCCAGATTTTTCCACGGCCTTCTACTCCTAGATGTGGTGGGGAGGAGATGAGGCTGATTGTGAGAGACAAGGAGTTGTTTGTAAATAGGGAACAAGTGCGGGCATCTTTTTGCAAAAATGGAGAAGCTTGGTTTGTATGCGTCAGATCTAGATCCGACGGCTATTGGTGAAAGATGGGAGGCACAACATCATCACCAACTCAGGACCTGTTTGATTCGCATGATTTTGGAAACGCAGGAATAGGACACGGCAATATTACAAGTTTCAAACTGATATTACAAATGTTAGGAGTAATGCTGCACCTACAAAGAGGGAATTACTAGGAAGTATACATAAGAACTTTCGTTACTTTAGGTGGATGCAGCATTATCATACAAACTAAAATCCACCGCCCTGACAAGTCACTAATGGGCAAATAAGTTTTTGAGTCTCTGGCCAGTTGACGTTTCAAAAACAAATTCAGCTTCTGCGGAGACTTTTTCATTTAGGCTTAGACGCTTGCGGTGATCAGCACGCCATTCATTGTTGCACCAGAGAACGCCAAACCTCATTACCTTGAGCACACTTGCCTCCAGAACAAAGAACCTGGCCAATTTAATCTCAGATGTGCTGCCTCGGTAGTCGATCAAATCAATTCCTGTAAGATGGAGATCAAGGCATTCGGTGAGATTGTTATAGTGCAGCACATTTTTCACTTTCGGGTCTTTTTTTATCTGCAAAAGAAGAGAACATATTAGAGAAGCTGGTTGCATAAGATTGTTGTGTCATCAAGAGGTACCAATATCATTCGCTCATACGATACGGTTGGCTGGCTAGTGGTATTTTTTCACTCACTCACTCTCTCTCTCTCTCTCTTTCTGTTTCCTCTCATTTAACTAGGAGCACGTGAAGAGCTTGGGCATTTGTTGCCTTCCACTATGTGGCCGATGCCATATTTCGCAAAAGTATGCCACATAACACGCATCGATGTCAAATCAAAAGATTTTGGCACCACTCTCGTGATGTGAGAGAGTTGGCACCGATGTGCACACAGACCCACATGTATAAACAAATCAATCAAACTAACTACACCAGCCTCTCACTCTCCCAAACAAGTGTTTTTTTATTGCCTTAGTCCTCTCTCTCTCCCACGCAGTGTTTTTTCATTGTGTGAGTTAATTTGGCACCGGAGCAAAGTAGGTGATCCAGATTGGGACACCAGGTGAGCAATGGAGGGGCATCGGTGCCAAATGCATCACAAGCGAATTTGGCACATGTTTTGGCCTACATAGCCAACTTTTGTAATACTACCTCGTATTTAGTATAAAATTTTGACCATAGATTTACCTAAGAAAATGCCAATGTATGTCACTAAAAATTACACCATTTTAAATTATGTTCAAATACGAATCCAACGATATAGTTCTTAGTGACATGCATTAACATTTTGTCAGTTAAATCTATGGTCAAATTTTGATACTACAAAATTGGAAGAGTAAACCAGGACGGAGGTAGTACTTGCTCTTAGGGTAACCATAGAGTTACTGGAGTAGTCTAAGTTACTTTCCACTATGACTAGCCTAGGCTACTATAGTAGTACAGTATAAAAACGATGAAGGTGATCACGTGAGAAAAAATACTAAAAACATTTCTTTCGGTGCAGTGCGTAGATGCAGTTTTGAACACTACACTTGTCATCGTAATTTGGTTTCAACTTACTAGCGTGCGGGGTGCTACCCCGAGTGGTTTCAACTTTGTTTACTTCACCGCGTGTCAGATGGGCCTCTAGTTTACTTATTTTCACCCACTGCCATATGGGCCAGCACACGAAGATATAGAACACGAGCTGACAAGGCAGCATGTGGATTGGTTGACCGGTCAACTAAACAATATATGGAGCTATACGCTGACACAGTGAGCGTATAATCCATCGGTATAGAGAGTTCGAGTGAGAGGGGAGGCCCGTGAGAGATAGCAGAGAGAGAGAGAGAGAAAGAGCTACTCCCTCCGTTAGATAATGTAGTTCCAACATTTTTTTAAGTCAAACTTTTGAAACTTTTACCAAGTTTATAAACAAATTACTTATATCTACCATACCAAAGATAAATGATAGTATGAAGTAAGTACACGTTGTGATGAATCTAATGATCATTCCAGATGTAAATGTTTTTCTCCACATATACCTGGTCAAACATTTCTGAGGTTTGACTTTTCAAAACATCCATATGCTTATGGACGTGACAGAGTCCATAACAAGAGAGAGAGAGAGAGAGAGAGTGAGTGAGTGAGTGAAAAAAGTGTGTGTGCGTGTGTGAAAGAGACATGGACAACACACGATAAAAGTAGAGAAAAAGCGTGCGTGTCTTATGCAAACATATCACACATGCATCTTCGACAACGGAGGCAAGGTGAGGAGATAGTGTGTGGTTGTTTGGAACCGAGAGAGCAAGACCCCTAGCACGTGGCCAAGAGGGGTCTGACAAACAAGGGAGAGAGGTCGAGAGAGCCGTATGGAGAAAATGCAGACATGGAGAGGAGAGTGTGTATGTTTGTCATAGAGAGATCCCCTAGAGATCGTGATGGGACTACATGGGTGGGAGATCGAGTGACAAGGTGTGTGCGCGATAGAAGATGCCCTGAGAGATATCGAGATAGACGTATGGATGGAAGGAGACAATACGTGTGTTCCTGATGGCTAGTAAGAGATAATCATACTTAGGAGGGGGGAATGCTTGCGCCTATGATGGATTGGGGGATTATGGTACTTAGGGGGGTGCGTGTCACATGGAGAGAGAACAAGGGTGGAGAGTGTTGGATGGGTCTATATGTATAGCGCGAGCGAGACATGTGTATGTGTGAACCAGGGAGATATAAGGCTAGTTTGGTCCTGAGCATCTTTTGCCTAGCCTGGGGTTGTGGCTGGATATCATGCATGCCTGTTTGGTTGCTACCCTGTGAAAAAGAAAGCCCGCCTGGCCTGGGTTCCCTTGCACTTGAATTAGCCTGGCTGAACTCCAGACACTGCAAGTAGCCTGGCCCAGGCGACCGATTTCGAACACCTGGTCGTGCCTGGTAGTGTGGCCACGAGGCTAACAGCAACATGGATGGATATTAGCATTAAATAATTGATGCATGGATTGATTGATGGGACGTTGATGCTTTGCCTGGCCCAGGCATGAACCAAATGCTTCAGCACCACACAAGCCTGTCCAGGCAAAAATATTTTACATCTCACGTCCACACCAGGCAGTACCGACCATCAAGGCATGAGGGTCAGGTCACGAACCAAACTGACCAATAAAGTTTGAGAGAGATTGAGGAGCCCTGATAAGGCTGAGTGGTGCGTCAGATAGCTGAGAGGGGGAAAGAGATATTCCATTTGCTCGATAATGCAGTGCATGTAAATTTTTTAGAAGTCAAACTTTGGAAACTTTGATCAGGTTTACACAAATGTTATTTATATCTACAATACCAAAGATACATCATACAAAACTACATCTCATGGTGAATCTAATGGTATATGTTTGCCATACTAGATGTAATTCTTTTTCTCCACGTACATGGTCAAACTTTGTGATGTTTGACTTTTCAATAAATCTATATGCTATGGACCGAGGAGAGTGTCTCAGTCGAGACAGATCAAGTACGTGTGAAGGAGAATGAGTAAGTGTGCAAAAAGAGTATGTGTGTGAAAGATAAAGTGACAACAAATGATAAATTAGAGAGAGTGTGTTTTTTTGTTTCTTATGCGAACATATCATGCATGCATCTCCGAGATGGAAAAGCGAGGCGAGGAGATACACGAAGATAGCTAGTGTGTGATTGTTTGCAACGGAGAGAGACACCCCTGTAGCACATGTCCAATAGAGGTGTGGCCAACAAGGAACAAAGGTCGAGAGGGACACATGGATGGCATGGACGCATGGGGAGGGAGAGAGGGTGTGTTTGTGATAGAGAGATCCCGTCGAGATCGTGAGGGGACTATATGGGTGGGAGATCGAGGGAGTGCGTGCGCGATAGAAAGATGCCCCGAGAGAAATAGAGATAGACCGTGCACATGTTTGTGATGGAGACTAAGATTATCTAGTCATATATATAGGGGGGACTGCGTGTGCCTACAATTGAGTGAGAGACCATCATACTTGGCTAGATGGGCATGAGATTGTGTGTGTGCGCGTGTGAGATGGAGAGAGAACGAAGGGGAGAGATAGAGTTTTAGATGGGCCTATCGAGTGCGAGTGAGATATGCATGTGTATGTGTGACCCAGGTGGATGGAGAGTTTGAGAGAGGGGGGAAGAGCTCCGAGACGATATAGTGGTGCGTGAGAGAGTTATAGGCAAAGAGCCAAGGAATCTGTGTGCGTACGACGAGTGCACCCAAGATATCTAGCTTGGACTAGCTAGAGTATCATACATAGTGTGCGAGAGAGACCTATAGATGGTGTATATATGCATGCGAACTAGAAAGACCCCCACACACACACAAAGAGAGAGAGAGAGATGGAGAGAAAGGGAGAGGGATGAACAAGGTTTTTGTGTCGGATGCGTGCGACAGAATTGAAGATTGTCGGCGAGAGAGAGAGAGAGAGAGAGAGAACAGGAGTCCGGGAGAGGGGGAGGTCGCATTTTATGCATCAAAGAATGATATAAACCATGTTTCGATATAAATTTGCATTCAAATATTTAAATTGGAGAACATGTTGTCCGCAATCCACACATGAACGGATATATGCGTATATCAAACAAGTTCATTAATTTGACTTTCAACATGTTCATGGAGTACTATAATACTGTACAACATGCTACTCGATTGAGGTGTTCAATTTTGGATTTAGTTCACTATTTTGACCTACTGAACGAGCTATTTCATTGAATCAAGATATTTCATTTTGGGTTTGATTCCCGTTTTTGAGTGGGTCAACTATTTGTCATATAGTAAATCGCTAGCAACGAGCATGTAAAAACACATTACTCCCGAGCATCATCTCTCCATCTAAAAAAGAAGTGGCAAGCTAATATTTCAAAATTTGATCCGAATCGACTTGGTAAGGTAGACGTGGATGCTCATTCTCCCAAAATTTGAACGAACCATTAAACATCCTCTCTGCTCAGTGGAATTCGCCCGAGCAAATAAATGGGAGACGCGAAATTACCGTCCTATGTGGGACACACATCAATTGGCCCATTGTACATCGAGGGTAGGTTCGTAACTTCATCCAAGCGCGCCTTCTCCTCGGCCGAAATGACATGTGCCGAATAATTCATAAACCATGGTCGGCAAAACACGCTCTCCTCGCCCTAAATAGCTCGCGCCCACTATTTCAAAACACACTCTCCTCGCCCGAAATCGCTCGCGCCCACTATAGTTCAAAACATGCCCTCCTCACCCGAAGTCGCTCCCGCCCACAGAAGCAAAGTTACTCTACTATCCCCGACCCTCAATACACAGACCCAAGCCGAGAAGCCTATAGGCAAGGGTAGAACTGTAACTCCCCCTCACATTTTAGACAAATGCATCCGTAAGACATGGTTCCACTCCCCTCCCAATTTCCCTCGCCCGCCCCCATTCATACCTCGTGGGCACCAAATCACCTTCTCCCCGGGAAGCTCCCTTCTCCCGAGCCGCGAAACCTCAGCCCCACCTCCATGGCGCCCCCACCGCACCAATTTCACAGCTGCCCTCCTCCCTAATGACGGAGACGCTGTCCATTTGCCATCGTGCACTGGGCCGTGTGCCTCTTACTCCGTGCTGCTGGTGCTGCCTCGACAACGGCCGCGTGAACCGTACCGGAGCCGATTCACCCCCACCGTTGTTCACAGCGCCGGAGCGGCTCCAACTTCGGATCCGTCTAGAGTCCTGATGCTGCTTCATCGTAGCCGTCGACCATCGCGACATCGCTCTTTCCCTGTCGTCGGTCGCCACCGCAACCGCGCCGGCCTCACCGACTCGGCAGCTGGACCTGCCTACTTCACCATGCCGCCAGATAGGTCGCACCCTCATCTCAAATCACTTTATTTAGGCGTCAGTTGTCTGAATTTTATTCTGGGCCAATCGATTTGCAATGGGAAGCAGCACCCCTCGAGGCGGCGGAGCTCCTAGGATGTCGGTTGGCTGGTGTCTAACATAAGGGTGTGGGGCCGCAAGTTCGCCGCGGAAGCAGTGCTTAGATGGCTATATTTTAGAGTTGCGTGGGTTGAAGGTACTGCCGCCGCCGGATCTGGATGACGGGGAGTCTTTGTGGATTGGCCAGGGGGCGGCGCAACCACGACAGTGCGGTGGGGCGGGGAGCGGGGTTTTGGCTGGGGCCACGGACGGTGGAGGCAGGCTGCTCTGCCGTTGGTCTCTGGCTCTTCGGGGAAGATTCCGAACAGTGTCAGCCGGGAGGCACAAGATGGCCATCCATCCGGCATAGATCGGACAGTACCAAAATAAAATAAAATCGTGTGACCCCAATTTAGTCTTCAGTCAACAGACGTGTGACCACTCTCGTACCTTGCTGTTGATCTCTTAGTGTATTTCTTCAGATCAAAGAGATATGTCGTTCTTAACATTATGCATTCTCTGCATCTTCAGACACACCGTCTTCTGACTCACCGCAGCTGCTCCAACAAGGGAAGCATACACCAGAAGGGAGCTATAGTCCCCACTCAACAGTTCCCTGCATCGAATGCGCGTGCCCGACATGCACAGCCACAACAACTGCAGGGCCATCGACAAGTCAGCACATGATGCTCACTCCTATGGATGGCATCCAGATAGGTTGTACCCTCATCTTACATGTGTGCAACATTTATGTCTTTGTTATTCATCTAAGCATGGAAAATAGATCATCACATTTCACTGTATATTCATGCTGATCTCTTACGGGTCTTGTTCAGGAGTTAACACTGTTCCATAGTTCAGCTAAGATACTTGTTCTTTAGGTAACACTGTTCCATAATTATCATCCATCGGCCAATGCTATCCCACAGGCTGGTGATTATAGTATTATACCACTTCTAGTATTTCCTATGTTGTTCTTTAATACTTTTGTGTGCCATCTCGTTAATCTCGAGTACAAATGATACATATTCTGTAGCTTTTATCTGTGTTCTCCCTTCAGTCTATGAGACCTATTGCTGCTAGTTAACCCCAGTCCTACTATTTATGTCGTCTCCTACAGGCACTCATTACATAAATCTAACTACTAGTTGTCTTCCATGCATGTTAGATATAATTGCACACACTGATATATCCCCAAGAACCTCACGGAGCAATGTAAAGGCCAATAAACTTGATGTGAATGATACCCAGTATGATGGAACATGTAAAGGCAGTTCTTCAGAAGACTTGCAGAAAGATGATGAATCCTCTTCACCCCACAAGGTCCTTGCTCTAACTTGGCCTGTGATATGGGTACAACATGCATATAATGTCCTGGAGTGTATCTACTCTGTTGCAATGCCATGTTCTTAGCATGCTGATCATGCATGTAAATATGTCATGCCTTCCTGTTTTTCAGTACCTATTCCATTCATGATAACATGTTTTCAAATTCAAGTACTGTCATTCTACTCTATTGCAATGCCATCTGCTTAATTTGGACATCATGGTTCTGAATATCTTATGCATTGTTATTCATCAGTATGTACTTCATCTGTCTACCATACCATGTTTTTTTACATTGAAGTGATGTTATAGTGCTCTGTTGCAATGCCATCTTATTTTCCCAATCATACACGTGTATGTTGCCTTAGTTATTTCTGTATGTATTCCGCTAGCATACAGTTTTACATTCAACTAGTGTTTTTTTGTTGTGTTGTCCTGTCGTATCCCTAGCTCTTACACCATACTCCCTCCCTCCAGATTACATGTTGCCGAAATAGATAAAAAAGGATGTATCTAGAACTGAAATACGCCTAGACCCATCCATTTTTTCTGGATGGAGGGAATACATGTCAATATGTCATGCCTTTGTATTCTTCGGTACCTATTCCATCTCTCTGCTGCCGCATGTTTTATAATTAAAGCACCATTCTTCTATACAAGGCATGCAAGGGGAAGACGACTATGTTAGAATCTGAAGGGTTACAAACAAGGCCTTTGCAAAAGATCCAAACGGCAGGAGATAATAAACCAACTCCAGTTTTTATAGATACTGCTCCAGCACAGAGAAACCCAACTCCTACTGATAATAAGCAGATTCCAGTGGCCAAAGAACTAGTCCGCTTCAGTCCAGCAAAAATATGTCAACTCGATTCTAAGAAGCGTGTGCGTATCCTTGCATCATGAAATTTTATAGCATGCTGATCATATTTTCTACATGTTTCTTACCCATCTCTCTTTTAGAAAATAAGCTTAACAGATAGAAGATTTTCTGCAATGGTATCGTTTATGAGGAAAGATTCTTGCAGGAATTCTCTATGATCCAATGTAGATGTAAGTACCTGTTGTATATCACTATATTTTTACATCAGCATGTATTTTGTTAATCGGCGTGAATCCAACCTTTATCTGATCTAAATTTAGTTGTAGCAAAATGTATGATTAAAGGCCACAATGTTGATTTTTGCAAGGAAAACTGTCTGGTAGTTTTGCATCCTAAGCTGCATGAGTGTACTATCTCATATCAGTGGGTTTGAATACTTCGGTTCTGCAGTGGGTTTTTCAGTGATTTTTTTACTGTGTTGTCCTATCGTATCCCCAGCTCTTACATCATACTCCCTCAGTCCGGATTAAATGTCGCAGAAATGGATAAAACTGGATGTATCTAGAACTGAAATACGCCTAGACCCATCCATTTATTTCCGGATGGAGTGAATACATGTCAATATGTCATGCCTTTCTATTCTACAGTACCTATTCCATCTCTGCTGTAGCATGTTTTATAACTGAATCACCATTCTTCTATATAAGGCATGCAAGGGGAAGACGGCTATGTTAGAATCTGAAGGGTTACAAACCAGGTCTTTTCAAAAGATCCAAATGCCAGGAGATAATAAACCAATTCCATTTTTCATAGATACTGCTCCAGCACAGAGAAACCCAACTCCCACTGATAATAAGAAGATTCCAGTGGCTAAAGAACTAGTCCGCTCCAGTCCAGCAAAAGAATGTCAACTCCATTCTAAGAAGCGTGTGCATATCCTCGCATCATGAAATTTTATAGCATTCTGATCATATTTTCTACATGTTTCTTACCCGTCTCTCTTTTAGAAAATAAGGTTAAACGATACAAGACTTCCTCCATTGGGATCGTATTCGAGGAAAATATCTTGCGGGAATTCTCTGTGCTCCAGTGCTGATGTAAGTACCTGTTGTATATCACTATATTTTTACATCAGCATGTATTTTGTTAATCAGCGTGAATCTAACCTTTATCTGATCTAAAATTAGTTGTAGCAAAATGTTAAAGGCGCCAATGTTGATTTTTGTAAGGAAAAATGCCTGGTAGTTTTGCGTACTGAGCTGCATGAATGTGCTATCTCATATCACACACATTACTGAATTGTAGTGCTTCTCTGGTTGCCCATTCATTCATTGTGTCAATGTTGCTTTAGTATTACCTTACCTGGCTGATGATAGTTGTGCCATATTGTGTTAATTTGGTGTAGGCTAGTTGCCCAAGCGTTCATTGTGTCAATGTTGCTTTCCTATTATCTGACTTGGCCAATGATAGCAATGCTAGTGTGTTAATTTTGTGCAGGCTACTGAAGATAAGAAGACAAACTCTGAAAATAGCAAGGCAACCCCATTGTTTCTTTCCAGTAAATCTAGGCCAGGTAATATGGCAATAACTCATGATTAATATGTTTGGTTCCCGTCCTAATTTATGTTCTGATGCAGTGGTCAAGACACTATCCACTATCAATAATACAAGCCTGCCAAAATCGCCATCTGAATCTGTTCAGTATCCTCTGTCTCGAATGCAACGGAATAAATATATGTTTGTGAACCAATTAATGGCTGAAGCAATGATGGAAATGGTGGATGAATCAGAGGTGCAGAGTCGTGCGACACAACAACTGATCAATGTTTTCAGAGACAGTGTGGCAAAGTAGCAAGAACTTGCCCACATGCTTACGAGCATCATCTGTGCTGAGGTTGCAGATTGTGACGTTGTAGATGGTTAGGTTCTGCTCATTTATTTGCACTGGCATCAATCTTTGATTGCCCAGTGGATGTAATTTCCTGTAATATATTCTGGATGTGCAATGTTATTCCCTGTATACCGTACCTTTGCTCGTCGTAATGGGCTCAAATTATCTAATTTGGCCTAAAGACATGAACGAACTTTAGTGGGCCCATTAAGTTAATGGGCCATTACTAGGCCGAAAGTTAATGGTCGGCCCTCTTACCTCCCGGGTCGTTAACAGGCCGACATCGAAGCGGGCAACAGGTGGCACCAATTTATTTCACGGGCCGTTAACAGGCTGTTACTAAGTTTGGGCTACATATGGCCCAACTATACTGTAGGCCTTTAGCAGGCCGAAAGAGACAGCGGGCTTGTATTGGACCGTGAAGAGCATGGGCCGCTAAGAGGCCGAAAGTCAGGTCGTATTGTAAACGACCCAACTGTGTTGTGGGCCTTTAGCAGGCCGAAAGAGAAACCGGGCTGGTATTGTACCATGAAGGGCATGGACCGTTAAGAGGCCAAAACTAAGGTCCGACTACAAATGGCCCAACTCATTTATGGTCCGTTAACAGGCCGAAAAGCACACAGGGCCGGGAATTGGCCCAACACTTAAATGGGTCGCTAAAAGGCCAAAACTCAGGTCCGACTACAATTGGCCCAACTGATTTATGGGTCGTCAACAGGCTGAAAGTGACACTGGGCCAGAAATTGGCCCAACACTTAAATGGGCCGCTAAAAGGCCAAAACTCAGGTCCGACTACAAATGGCCCATCAGATTTATGGGCCGTCAACAGGCTGAAAGACACACCGGGCCGGAAATTAGCCCAACATTTAAATGGGTCGCTAAAATGCCGAAAGATGTACATCCTGAAAATTGGCCCATCCATTAAATGGGCCGTTAACAGGCCGAAATCTCATCTGGCCGATATTGAGCCCAAATATATAGCGGGCTGTTAACGGGCTTGAACTGACGATGGGCTGCAATGGTGTCAAATCTTTAACGGGCCGAATTGGCACATCTCGTATGGGCCGTGGGCTTAAATGGACCTGACACAAGTAGGTCTTATATGGGCCGACCTGCTAATTTTTACTGGGCCGACCTTTTTCACCGGAATGGGCCACTGTTGGGTCGTGCCACGTGTCGACCTATCATAGGCACCTCCTGTCCAATGAGTGGATGAAATCTGTCCCAACGATGAGCCGACACGTGTTTCCTCTAGCCAATGATGATTTTACACGTGGAAAATCCCCATTGGTCGGGGTTGTTAACGGGTTATCGGATCCAAAACCCGACTCGATAGCTTAACGGCGTTCCGTTACGGTGGATGCCACGTGTCGGTCACCCTTGACGAAAGCACTTCTGTGACGCGCGATTTATCATCATGGAAGTGGACACTTCCATGATGATAATTTTGGTAATGTCATGGAACACTTCTACGATAGCACAGGTATGACTATCTTGATTCTGTCATAAATTTGTCATGGATGTACATGCATGACAAAAAACGCGACCTACTGTGACAAACACGTATCATCACAGAAGTGTATTTTTTTGTAGTGCCTCTTGTTGGTAAGACAGGGGACAAGGTAACCTAATGCTTGCATGGACATCATCTTGTGTATACATCACTCTATGTCTATGGATATCCTTGCTTGTTCCTTGTGGGACTAAAACGTGTAGGTATTGAAAGTGCAACTCACTCCAATGGAATGCTCCGAATGATCTACATCAACAATGAGCATCCACATCTTCATTACCTACATGAAGTCATCAACGACAAAACCCAAGGTTAGTTCATCCCTCTTAGGGGGGATATCACATCTAGGGGAGCTTTACTCTAAAAATTGAGCTAAAGCAACTCTAATGGTGTGAGCACAAGAATGCTTTGTGTAAAAGTGGTAACCCCACTTGTTCTTAAACGATGAGTATGACCTATGATCAAATATTCTCATTTGACTCCTAAGTTAATATACTCATATATAGATGACCTAGTCATCGCCAATTGCTTGATAGATGCTAGAGTGTTTGTGCATGCTTTGTCACATATTTCTTTTGCCATATTATTGTGTGAGCATGTTGAATGCATATTTTTCTCATTCGAGGACATCCATTTGTTGCTTTGATTGTTTGGATTTTTCTCTTTTGCCAAATGGATCGACAAGAATGCCTAAGAACTCCCTCTAGCTTTCTATGCTTTCCTCGTCTCAAACTCTATTCATGCTACATCACAAAGTTTGATCAAGTCAGATTGGAACCACTCTGTGTGAGGAGCAGTCGGAGTCCCGGATTCATCATAGACTTAAACTTCCAAAACCTCTTTGTGCATCTCGGTCTGACCAATTCATCCTTTTCGGTCCTACCGAGATCACTTAGTTGATCTAGGTTTTCAATCTCGGTGCAACCGATTAGAACCTTTAGGTCACACCGAGTTGCAGTAACTGCCTGCAGTTTTGCATCTCGGTGCCACCGAGTTGTTCCACTCGGTCACACCGACAGGGGCAAGTTATATATACCGACGGGTCAAATTTTGGAATTTTTTCCGAAACCCTTCACCCGCGCGTAACTTGATCTGCCTCTTCGGGTCTCCGGATCGTCCTCTCGCCGCCAGCGACCTCCCGCCACTGGTCTCCGCCGCCGTCAACGGCAATCTGCTCCGCCGTTGCCGTCGTAGCGAACACTTGCCGCTCTAGGGTAAGTGTTCGACCCCTTGTGATGTATTTTTCACTCTGATTCCTGGCACGAGGACAATGCCATGTTTCTTGCCACAATTGAGATTGATCCATCCAGCTAAAACTTCCTTAGGTCTAGATTGATTAGAAAATTTTAGGGTTAGCTCTCCGCAGAACTCATCTCGGACCGACCGAAATGTAGAAATAGGTCTCACCGGTTCAGCCTTGGCCATTGCACATGCGCTTTTTGGTCTAACCGAAACATGCAAATCGGTGTGACCGAGTTCAAGATTCTGTGAAACCCTAGCAATCTCGGTGCCACCGAACTGTCACTCGGCCCAACCGAGTTCACTAGTTTAGGTTCCAAGTGTTGCTTCGGTATCACCGAGTTTGTCAATTCGGTAGCTCCGAGATCACTTCTGTAGATAAATAAAACTAATCTTTTTGACTCAATTGTTTTGCAAAACCTCTGTACTTTGTGATGCTCATCTACTCTACCTCATCTACAACCTATTCATAGGGTCTGCTGACAGTTTTCCTGAAGATGTCTAATAAAAGTGACAGTCAGAACAAGTCTGAAGAGCAGGTTCAGTTGAGTGAGGGCACTAGTCCCTCCAGCAGCTATGATGAGGGCAGCAGGAGCACACCTGGTAACTTGCCAAAAGAAGCTACCAGGACAAGGAAGAAGAAACCCCCAGATTCTGAAGATGAGGATTATGTGGATGTTGAGGATGAGGCCACTTCAAGAAAAAAGGTGCTGAAAAAGGAGTATGGCTCAGCTGCTACAACAAAGCCAGGGATGCACAAGAAGGCTCCAGCAAAGAGGATTCCCATGTCTAAGGCCAGAGCCTCAACTGCAGAAACCTCCAAGACAACTGAAGAGGTTACAGGAGAAGGATAGAAGAGAAAAGAAAGGGTCAAGAAGTGCTTGAAAGGTCCTCCATTATGAGAGATCCAAAAGAAGAGGAGGAGGAAGAGGATGCTGCACCAGCTCCTAAGGCTCAGAAACTCATGGGAGATGCAATCAGATTAGGGGCTACTCCATCTAAGCCCAAGTCTGCTCCCAAAGCTCTAGCTCAAAAGTCTGCACCCAAGAGAAGCACCAGGAACATTCCAGCTGCAGAAAAGAACAAGGCCCCAGTGCCTGAGACTGTTGATGAAGAAGATGATGAAGCCCAAGTGCTAAGGAAGCTCAAGCCCAAGATCCCCGACCACAATGATGCACATCATGTTGCAGAAAATATGAAGATCAGGAAGGATTCAAGACTGAGATTGTGGAGACAGTCTGATCCATATGCTGTCAGGAGGAGAACTGTTGTGGACTACAGATTCCACACAAAGGAACAACAAGACTTTTATTAGACTGTCCTGCTTGACAAGAAGCCCATAGTGTGTGACATGAGATGGGTTGACTAGGAGTACATCAAGGAATATGAAGATCACTATCCAGGAGTCTATGACAACTTCAAGGCTTGTGGAGTAGATACATTTGTTGGACAGAAGCTCACCAAGTGGAATGATGAGCTGATCATGCAATTATATTCTACAGCCCATTTCTATCCAGATGGGAGGATTATATGGATGTCTGAGGGTACTAGGTACCAATCCATAGTAGAAGAATGGGCCAAGCTGATCAATGCCCCTAAGGAACATGAAGATGACTTGGATGTTTATGCCGAGAAGAAGAAAGACCACAACACTATGGCACACATGTATAGAGAGATCCTAGATGATGCTTTAGAAACTCATAGGTTTGGATCTGTCCACTTCTTGTTGTCTGGTCTGCCTACCATCAACTGGATCCTAAGGCACACATTGCTACCTAAGTCAGGTGATCACTAGATGATCAGAGGACATGCTATCAATTTGCTACATTTGTTTGATGTGCCTCAAAAGTTCAAAGTCATGAGTCTGATTGTAGAGAGAATCAAAAGGACAACAGCTGAACAGAAGAGAAGCTATGGGTATGCCCCCACAAATTCAGGAGCTCATCAACTCCAAGATGGGCACAAGCAAATATCTATTGGATAAGGAGCACCTGGCCATCAACTCCAAGATGGGCACAGGAAAATACCCTGAATTTGAAGAAAACACAGTTGTGATGGATGAGAATGAACCATCATCAGTGCAAGCACATGAGAAGAGAGAGAAGGCAAGAGCAGAGAAAGCTGCAAGGATGCCCACTGCTGAAGAGGCATCTCAAGTATTCCTGAAGAGCAAGCAAGATCAGCTTGGATATCTGATTCAAGCTACACTGAGGATTGGGAAGGGCTTGGCCACCCTGACTCAGAATCGGGAGAGCCTGGAGAGGATTGTGGAAACAAAATTCTATGATCTTGATCTAAAAGTGACTGAGATTTAGACTGCAGTTGAGCAGCTTTAGGAGGAAGCAGAGGAGAGGAGAGGAAAAGCAACCACTGATGCTTTCAAGCGAGTGTCACGAGGTCCAAGGTCTGCTGCAGTGCCAGTCTCAGATGCTAGAGCTTCAGCGTCAGCACCACCAGCTACAGCTCCAGTGCCACCTCCAGCACCCATTCCATCAGCTCCAACTACTTCATCGGAAGCCTTCGTCCTTGGAGTTCTCTCTACACCACCTCCCGAAGATCAAGCCTGAGAGACGTATAGCACTATGCATTTTCAAACTTTTTGGTAACTTGTTGCCAAAGGGGGAGAAAAATGTATAGATCATAGGCTTCGAGAGAGAGTGTTTGTTGCTTTTTATCTCTCTTGCTATTTTGGTTGAACTTTTATTGTGTGCTTGTGTGAGATACTTTATGTTCTTGTGACATACTTGTTTGATCATGTGTTTGATCATATGCTACATTAATGTTTGGATGGATGATATTATCTCTTATATCCTTATACGATCATTCACTTGCTTGGTGATGAGTGCATGCTTTTAATTTCTATCATTTTGAGCACTCCACCAAGATGTATGTGACATAGAAGAGTAACCCATGATCCTAATCGATTGTGCATTTGCATTAAAAAGCAAATTTTTAAATAATGCCCAAATTTAGGGGGAGCTCTTGCTTATCACATACTTCTCAAAGCAACGATGTTTTTCAATCTTATAATCATTTGAAGAAGCTTTGATCTATATGTTGTCATCAATTACCAAAAAGGGGGAGATTCAAAGTGCAACTATCCCGGGGTGGTTTTGGTTATTCCTAACAACATATAGCTCGTTGAGCTAATGCTATTTCAAGATAAATATTTCAAGACAGCTCAATGATTGGCATGGTATGGATTGGAAAAGTGGACCCTCAAAATGCCAAGGACAAAAGGATTGGCTCAAGCTCAAAGCACAAGAGTATACATTTCATTTTTAGTGATCCAAGATCACATTGAGTCCATAGGAAAAGCCAATACTATTAAGAGTGGGTGAGGTGTTGCTTAATGAGTTACTTGCTCAAAATGCTTAGTGACATGCTCCAAAAACCCTCAACTACCTTCTCATATCCACATGCTGTTTTTGACTCTCAAAATAAAACTAATCTTTTTGACTCAATTGTTTTGTAAAACCTCTGTACTTTGTGATGCTCATCTACTCTACCTCATCTACAACCTATTCATAGGGTCTGCTGACAGTTTTCCTAAAGATGTCTAATCAAAGTGACAGTCAGAACAAGTCTGAAGAGCAGGTTCAGTTGAGTGAGGGCACTAGTCCCTCCAGCAGCTATGATGAGGGCAGCAGGAGCACACCTGGTAACTTGCCAAAAGAAGCTACCAGGACAAGGAAGAAGAAACCCCCAGATTCTGAAGATGAGGATTATGTGGCAGTTGAGGATGAGGCCACTTCAAGAAAAAAGGTGCTGAAAAAGGAGTATGGCTCAGCTGCTACAACAAAGCCAGGGATGCACAAGAAGGCTCCAGCAAAGAGGATTCCCATGTCTAAGGCCAGAGCCTCAACTGCAGAAACCTCCAAGACAACTGAAGAGGTTACAGGAGAAGGATAGAAGAGAAAAGAAAGGGTCAAGAAGTGCTTGAAAGGTCCTCCATTATGAGAGATCCAATAGAAGAGGAGGAGGAAGAGGATGCTGCACCAGCTCCTAAGGCTCAGAAACTCATGGGAGATGCAATCAGATTAGGGGCTACTCCATCTAAGCCCAAGTCTGCTCCCAAAGCTCTAGCTCAAAAGTCTGCACCCAAGAGAAGCACCAGGAACATTCCAGCTGCAGAAAAGAACAAGGCCCCAGTGCCTGAGACTGTTGATGAAGAAGATGATGAAGCCCAAGTGCTAAGGAAGCTCAAGCCCAAGATCCCCGACCACAATGATGCACATCATGTTGCAGAAAATATGAAGATCAGGAAGGATTCAAGACTGAGATTGTGGAGACAGTCTGATCCATATGCTGTCAGGAGGAGAACTGTTGTGGACTACAGATTCCACACAAAGGAACAACAAGACTTTTATTAGACTGTCCTGCTTGACAAGAAGCCCATAGTGTGTGACATGAGATGGGTTGACTAGGAGTACATCAAGGAATATGAAGATCACTATCCAGGAGTCTATGACAACTTCAAGGCTTGTGGAGTAGATACATTTGTTGGACAGAAGCTCACCAAGTGGAATGATGAGCTGATCATGCAATTATATTCTACAGCCCATTTCTATCCAGATGGGAGGATTATATGGATGTCTGAGGGTACTAGGTACCAATCCATAGTAGAAGAATGGGCCAAGCTGATCAATGCCCCTAAGGAACATGAAGATGACTTGGATGTTTATGCCGAGAAGAAGAAAGACCACAACACTATGGCACACATGTATAGAGAGATCCTAGATGATGCTTTAGAAACTCATAGGTTTGGATCTGTCCACTTCTTGTTGTCTGGTCTGCCTACCATCAACTGGATCCTAAGGCACACATTGCTACCTAAGTCAGGTGATCACTAGATGATCAGAGGACATGCTATCAATTTGCTACATTTGTTTGATGTGCCTCAAAAGTTCAAAGTCATGAGTCTGATTGTAGAGAGAATCAAAAGGACAACAGCTGAACAGAAGAGAAGCTATGGGTATGCCCCCACAAATTCAGGAGCTCATCAACTCCAAGATGGGCACAAGCAAATATCTATTGGATAAGGAGCACCT
Source organism: Triticum urartu (assembly GCF_056163025.1). NCBI lineage: Eukaryota > Viridiplantae > Streptophyta > Magnoliopsida > Poales > Poaceae > Triticum > Triticum urartu. Next base: position 444,314,726 of record NC_141874.1, on the reverse strand, counting down.
GGCCATCAACTCCAAGATGGGCACAGGAAAATACCCTGAATTTGAAGAAAACACAGTTGTGATGGATGAGAATGAACCATCATCAGTGCAAGCACATGAGAAGAGAGAGAAGGCAAGAGCAGAGAAAGCTGCAAGGATGCCCACTGCTGAAGAGGCATCTCAAGTATTCCTGAAGAGCAAGCAAGATCAGCTTGGATATCTGATTCAAGCTACACTGAGGATTGGGAAGGGCTTGGCCACCCTGACTCAGAATCGGGAGAGCCTGGAGAGGATTGTGGAAACAAAATTCTATGATCTTGATCTAAAAGTGACTGAGATTTAGACTGCAGTTGAGCAGCTTTAGGAGGAAGCAGAGGAGAGGAGAGGAAAAGCAACCACTGATGCTTTCAAGCGAGTGTCACGAGGTCCAAGGTCTGCTGCAGTGCCAGTCTCAGATGCTAGAGCTTCAGCGTCAGCACCACCAGCTACAGCTCCAGTGCCACCTCCAGCACCCATTCCATCAGCTCCAACTACTTCATCGGAAGCCTTCGTCCTTGGAGTTCTCTCTACACCACCTCCCGAAGATCAAGCCTGAGAGACGTATAGCACTATGCATTTTCAAACTTTTTGGTAACTTGTTGCCAAAGGGGGAGAAAAATGTATAGATCATAGGCTTCGAGAGAGAGTGTTTGTTGCTTTTTATCTCTCTTGCTATTTTGGTTGAACTTTTATTGTGTGCTTGTGTGAGATACTTTATGTTCTTGTGACATACTTGTTTGATCATGTGTTTGATCATATGCTACATTAATGTTTGGATGGATGATATTATCTCTTATATCCTTATACGATCATTCACTTGCTTGGTGATGAGTGCATGCTTTTAATTTCTATCATTTTGAGCACTCCACCAAGATGTATGTGACATAGAAGAGTAACCCATGATCCTAATCGATTGTGCATTTGCATTAAAAAGCAAATTTTTAAATAATGCCCAAATTTAGGGGGAGCTCTTGCTTATCACATACTTCTCAAAGCAACGATGTTTTTCAATCTTATAATCATTTGAAGAAGCTTTGATCTATATGTTGTCATCAATTACCAAAAAGGGGGAGATTCAAAGTGCAACTATCCCGGGGTGGTTTTGGTTATTCCTAACAACATATAGCTCGTTGAGCTAATGCTATTTCAAGATAAATATTTCAAGACAGCTCAATGATTGGCATGGTATGGATTGGAAAAGTGGACCCTCAAAATGCCAAGGACAAAAGGATTGGCTCAAGCTCAAAGCACAAGAGTATACATTTCATTTTTAGTGATCCAAGATCACATTGAGTCCATAGGAAAAGCCAATACTATTAAGAGTGGGTGAGGTGTTGCTTAATGAGTTACTTGCTCAAAATGCTTAGTGACATGCTCCAAAAACCCTCAACTACCTTCTCATATCCACATACTGTTTTTGACTCTCAAAATAAAACTAATCTTTTTGACTCAATTGTTTTGTAAAACCTCTGTACTTTGTGATGCTCATCTACTCTACCTCATCTACAACCTATTCATAGGGTCTGCTGACAGTTTTCCTAAAGATGTCTAATCAAAGTGACAGTCAGAACAAGTCTGAAGAGCAGGTTCAGTTGAGTGAGGGCACTAGTCCCTCCAGCAGCTATGATGAGGGCAGCAGGAGCACACCTGGTAACTTGCCAAAAGAAGCTACCAGGACAAGGAAGAAGAAACCCCCAGATTCTGAAGATGAGGATTATGTGGCAGTTGAGGATGAGGCCACTTCAAGAAAAAAGGTGCTGAAAAAGGAGTATGGCTCAGCTGCTACAACAAAGCCAGGGATGCACAAGAAGGCTCCAGCAAAGAGGATTCCCATGTCTAAGGCCAGAGCCTCAACTGCAGAAACCTCCAAGACAACTGAAGAGGTTACAGGAGAAGGATAGAAGAGAAAAGAAAGGGTCAAGAAGTGCTTGAAAGGTCCTCCATTATGAGAGATCCAATAGAAGAGGAGGAGGAAGAGGATGCTGCACCAGCTCCTAAGGCTCAGAAACTCATGGGAGATGCAATCAGATTAGGGGCTACTCCATCTAAGCCCAAGTCTGCTCCCAAAGCTCTAGCTCAAAAGTCTGCACCCAAGAGAAGCACCAGGAACATTCCAGCTGCAGAAAAGAACAAGGCCCCAGTGCCTGAGACTGTTGATGAAGAAGATGATGAAGCCCAAGTGCTAAGGAAGCTCAAGCCCAAGATCCCCGACCACAATGATGCACATCATGTTGCAGAAAATATGAAGATCAGGAAGGATTCAAGACTGAGATTGTGGAGACAGTCTGATCCATATGCTGTCAGGAGGAGAACTGTTGTGGACTACAGATTCCACACAAAGGAACAACAAGACTTTTATTAGACTGTCCTGCTTGACAAGAAGCCCATAGTGTGTGACATGAGATGGGTTGACTAGGAGTACATCAAGGAATATGAAGATCACTATCCAGGAGTCTATGACAACTTCAAGGCTTGTGGAGTAGATACATTTGTTGGACAGAAGCTCACCAAGTGGAATGATGAGCTGATCATGCAATTATATTCTACAGCCCATTTCTATCCAGATGGGAGGATTATATGGATGTCTGAGGGTACTAGGTACCAATCCATAGTAGAAGAATGGGCCAAGCTGATCAATGCCCCTAAGGAACATGAAGATGACTTGGATGTTTATGCCGAGAAGAAGAAAGACCACAACACTATGGCACACATGTATAGAGAGATCCTAGATGATGCTTTAGAAACTCATAGGTTTGGATCTGTCCACTTCTTGTTGTCTGGTCTGCCTACCATCAACTGGATCCTAAGGCACACATTGCTACCTAAGTCAGGTGATCACTAGATGATCAGAGGACATGCTATCAATTTGCTACATTTGTTTGATGTGCCTCAAAAGTTCAAAGTCATGAGTCTGATTGTAGAGAGAATCAAAAGGACAACAGCTGAACAGAAGAGAAGCTATGGGTATGCCCCCACAAATTCAGGAGCTCATCAACTCCAAGATGGGCACAAGCAAATATCTATTGGATAAGGAGCACCTGGCCATCAACTCCAAGATGGGCACAGGAAAATACCCTGAATTTGAAGAAAACACAGTTGTGATGGATGAGAATGAACCATCATCAGTGCAAGCACATGAGAAGAGAGAGAAGGCAAGAGCAGAGAAAGCTGCAAGGATGCCCACTGCTGAAGAGGCATCTCAAGTATTCCTGAAGAGCAAGCAAGATCAGCTTGGATATCTGATTCAAGCTACACTGAGGATTGAGAAGGGCTTGGCCACCCTGACTCAGAATGGGGAGAGCCTGGAGAGGATTGTGGAAACAAAATTCTATGATCTTGATCTAAAAGTGACTGAGATTTAGACTGCAGTTGAGCAGCTTTAGGAGGAAGCAGAGGAGAGGAGAGGAAAAGCAACCACTGATGCTTTCAAGCGAGTGTCACGAGGTCCAAGGTCTGCTGCAGTGCCAGTCTCAGATGCTAGAGCTTCAGCGTCAGCACCACCAGCTACAGCTCCAGTGCCACCTCCAGCACCCATTCCATCAGCTCCAACTACTTCATCGGAAGCCTTCGTCCTTGGAGTTCTCTCTACACCACCTCCCGAAGATCAAGCCTGAGAGACGTATAGCACTATGCATTTTCAAACTTTTTGGTAACTTGTTGCCAAAGGGGGAGAAAAATGTATAGATCATAGGCTTCGAGAGAGAGTGTTTGTTGCTTTTTATCTCTCTTGCTATTTTGGTTGAACTTTTATTGTGTGCTTGTGTGAGATACTTTATGTTCTTGTGACATACTTGTTTGATCATGTGTTTGATCATATGCTACATTAATGTTTGGATGGATGATATTATCTCTTATATCCTTATACGATCATTCACTTGCTTGGTGATGAGTGCATGCTTTTAATTTCTATCATTTTGAGCACTCCACCAAGATGTATGTGACATAGAAGAGTAACCCATGATCCTAATCGATTGTGCATTTGCATTAAAAAGCAAATTTTTAAATAATGCCCAAATTTAGGGGGAGCTCTTGCTTATCACATACTTCTCAAAGCAACGATGTTTTTCAATCTTATAATCATTTGAAGAAGCTTTGATCTATATGTTGTCATCAATTACCAAAAAGGGGGAGATTCAAAGTGCAACTATCCCGGGGTGGTTTTGGTTATTCCTAACAACATATAGCTCGTTGAGCTAATGCTATTTCAAGATAAATATTTCAAGACAGCTCAATGATTGGCATGGTATGGATTGGAAAAGTGGACCCTCAAAATGCCAAGGACAAAAGGATTGGCTCAAGCTCAAAGCACAAGAGTATACATTTCATTTTTAGTGATCCAAGATCACATTGAGTCCATAGGAAAAGCCAATACTATTAAGAGTGGGTGAGGTGTTGCTTAATGAGTTACTTGCTCAAAATGCTTAGTGACATGCTCCAAAAACCCTCAACTACCTTCTCATATCCACATACTGTTTTTGACTCTCAAAATAAAACTAATCTTTTTGACTCAATTGTTTTGTAAAACCTCTGTACTTTGTGATGCTCATCTACTCTACCTCATCTACAACCTATTCATAGGGTCTGCTGACAGTTTTCCTAAAGATGTCTAATCAAAGTGACAGTCAGAACAAGTCTGAAGAGCAGGTTCAGTTGAGTGAGGGCACTAGTCCCTCCAGCAGCTATGATGAGGGCAGCAGGAGCACACCTGGTAACTTGCCAAAAGAAGCTACCAGGACAAGGAAGAAGAAACCCCCAGATTCTGAAGATGAGGATTATGTGGCAGTTGAGGATGAGGCCACTTCAAGAAAAAAGGTGCTGAAAAAGGAGTATGGCTCAGCTGCTACAACAAAGCCAGGGATGCACAAGAAGGCTCCAGCAAAGAGGATTCCCATGTCTAAGGCCAGAGCCTCAACTGCAGAAACCTCCAAGACAACTGAAGAGGTTACAGGAGAAGGATAGAAGAGAAAAGAAAGGGTCAAGAAGTGCTTGAAAGGTCCTCCATTATGAGAGATCCAATAGAAGAGGAGGAGGAAGAGGATGCTGCACCAGCTCCTAAGGCTCAGAAACTCATGGGAGATGCAATCAGATTAGGGGCTACTCCATCTAAGCCCAAGTCTGCTCCCAAAGCTCTAGCTCAAAAGTCTGCACCCAAGAGAAGCACCAGGAACATTCCAGCTGCAGAAAAGAACAAGGCCCCAGTGCCTGAGACTGTTGATGAAGAAGATGATGAAGCCCAAGTGCTAAGGAAGCTCAAGCCCAAGATCCCCGACCACAATGATGCACATCATGTTGCAGAAAATATGAAGATCAGGAAGGATTCAAGACTGAGATTGTGGAGACAGTCTGATCCATATGCTGTCAGGAGGAGAACTGTTGTGGACTACAGATTCCACACAAAGGAACAACAAGACTTTTATTAGACTGTCCTGCTTGACAAGAAGCCCATAGTGTGTGACATGAGATGGGTTGACTAGGAGTACATCAAGGAATATGAAGATCACTATCCAGGAGTCTATGACAACTTCAAGGCTTGTGGAGTAGATACATTTGTTGGACAGAAGCTCACCAAGTGGAATGATGAGCTGATCATGCAATTATATTCTACAGCCCATTTCTATCCAGATGGGAGGATTATATGGATGTCTGAGGGTACTAGGTACCAATCCATAGTAGAAGAATGGGCCAAGCTGATCAATGCCCCTAAGGAACATGAAGATGACTTGGATGTTTATGCCGAGAAGAAGAAAGACCACAACACTATGGCACACATGTATAGAGAGATCCTAGATGATGCTTTAGAAACTCATAGGTTTGGATCTGTCCACTTCTTGTTGTCTGGTCTGCCTACCATCAACTGGATCCTAAGGCACACATTGCTACCTAAGTCAGGTGATCACTAGATGATCAGAGGACATGCTATCAATTTGCTACATTTGTTTGATGTGCCTCAAAAGTTCAAAGTCATGAGTCTGATTGTAGAGAGAATCAAAAGGACAACAGCTGAACAGAAGAGAAGCTATGGGTATGCCCCCACAAATTCAGGAGCTCATCAACTCCAAGATGGGCACAAGCAAATATCTATTGGATAAGGAGCACCTGGCCATCAACTCCAAGATGGGCACAGGAAAATACCCTGAATTTGAAGAAAACACAGTTGTGATGGATGAGAATGAACCATCATCAGTGCAAGCACATGAGAAGAGAGAGAAGGCAAGAGCAGAGAAAGCTGCAAGGATGCCCACTGCTGAAGAGGCATCTCAAGTATTCCTGAAGAGCAAGCAAGATCAGCTTGGATATCTGATTCAAGCTACACTGAGGATTGAGAAGGGCTTGGCCACCCTGACTCAGAATCGGGAGAGCCTGGAGAGGATTGTGGAAACAAAATTCTATGATCTTGATCTAAAAGTGACTGAGATTTAGACTGCAGTTGAGCAGCTTTAGGAGGAAGCAGAGGAGAGGAGAGGAAAAGCAACCACTGATGCTTTCAAGCGAGTGTCACGAGGTCCAAGGTCTGCTGCAGTGCCAGTCTCAGATGCTAGAGCTTCAGCGTCAGCACCACCAGCTACAGCTCCAGTGCCACCTCCAGCACCCATTCCATCAGCTCCAACTACTTCATCGGAAGCCTTCGTCCTTGGAGTTCTCTCTACACCACCTCCCGAAGATCAAGCCTGAGAGACGTATAGCACTATGCATTTTCAAACTTTTTGGTAACTTGTTGCCAAAGGGGGAGAAAAATGTATAGATCATAGGCTTCGAGAGAGAGTGTTTGTTGCTTTTTATCTCTCTTGCTATTTTGGTTGAACTTTTATTGTGTGCTTGTGTGAGATACTTTATGTTCTTGTGACATACTTGTTTGATCATGTGTTTGATCATATGCTACATTAATGTTTGGTTGGATGATATTATCTCTTATATCCTTATACGATCATTCACTTGCTTGGTGATGAGTGCATGCTTTTAATTTCTATCATTTTGAGCACTCCACCAAGATGTATGTGACACAGAAGAGTAACCCATGATCCTAATCGATTGTACATTTGCATTCAAAAGCAAATTTTTAAATAATGCACAAATTTAGGGGGAGCTCTTGCTTATCACATACTTCTCAAAGCAACGATGTTTTTCAATCTTATAATCATTTGAAGAAGCTTTGATCTATATGTTGTCATCAATTACCAAAAAGGGGGAGATTCAAAGTGCAACTATCCCGGGGTGGTTTTGGTTATTCCTAACAACATATAGCTCATTGAGCTAATGCTATTTCAAGATAAATATTTCAAGATAGCTCAATGATTGGCATGGTATGGATTGGAAAAGTGGACCCTCAAAATGCCAAGGACAAAAGGATTGGCTCAAGCTCAAAGCACAAGAGTATACATTTCATTTTTAGTGATCCAAGATCACATTGAGTCCATAGGAAAAGCCAATACTATTAAGAGGGGGTGAGGTGTTGCTTAATGAGTTACTTGCTCAAAATGCTTAGTGACATGCTCCAAAAACCCTCAACTACCTTCTCATATCCACATATGTCCCAAACCAAAAGTTAAACTCGGCCCCACCGAAATTTTCTATCCGGCCCCACCGAGTTCTCTTGACATAGCCACTGCCAGAAACCCTAGTCTTTTCAGTCTCACTGATAGGGATCTCGGTCTCACCGAGATGGGATTGTAATCTCTCTGTTTCCCTTCGTAACGTTCCGGTCAAACCGGGATGAGCGATCAGTCCCACCGAGATTGCAATGCAAACTCTCGATTTCCCTTTCGTAACGTTTCGGTACAACCGAGATGAGCGAATCGGTCCCACCGAGTTTGCCTGACCAACTCTCTGGTTAGTCTATTACCAAAATCGGTCTCACCGAGTTTGTGTAATCGGTCTCATCGAGATTATGTTATGCCCTAACCCTAACGAAATTGGTCCCACCGAGTTGACATGTCGGTCCCACTAAGAACCCTAACGGTCACATTATGAACTAAATCGGTCTGACCGAGTTGTATGATTCGGTCCCACCAAGTTTGGTGATTTGTGTGTAACGGTTAGATTTTGTGTGGAGGCTATATATACCCCTCCACCCACTCTTCATTCGTGCAGAGAGCCATCAGAACATGCCTACACTTCCAACATACATTTTCTAAGAGAGAACCACCTACACTTGTGTTGAGGTCAAGGTATTCCATTCCAACCACATAAATCTTGATCTCTAGCCTTCCCCAAGTTGCTTTCCACTCAAAATCTTCTTTCTACCAAATCCAAACCCTGTGAGAGAGAGTTGAGTGTTGGGTAGACTATCATTTGAAGCACAAGAGCAAGGAGTTCATCATCGACACACCATTTATTACCTCTTGCAGAGTGGTGTCTCCTAGATTGGCTAGGTGTCACTTGGGAGCCTCCGTCAAGATTGTGGAGTTGAACCAAGGAGTTTGTCAGGCAAGGAGATCGCCTACTTCATGAATATCTACCCAAGTGAGGCAAGTCCTTCGTGGGCGACGGCCATGGTGGGATAGACAAGGTTGCTTCTTTGTGGACCCTTCGTGGGTGGAGCCCTCCGTGGACTCGCGCAACTGTTACCCTTCGTGGGTTGAAGTCTCCATCAACGTGGATGTACGATAGCACCACCTATCGGAACCACGCCAAAAATCTCCGTGTCTACATTGTGTTTGCTCCCTCCAAACTCCTCCCTTTACCTTCATATGTAATTGTTTTACTTTCCTCTGCTATACTCTTAGAATTGCATGTGTAGGTTGATTGGTTGACTTGTGCAAAGTTGCTAAAATCTGCCAAGAACTAAAATTGGGAAAAGGCTAGATTTTTATTTGGTCAAGTAGTCTAATCACCCCCCCTCTAGACATACTTTCAATCCTACACCAAGAGCATGTTCACATGCTACGAGATGCACAGGCGGATCGTTGACACGAGGAAGTGCCTCGTTACCCTAATCGATGAGCCCGGATCGAGGCACAAGCAGGGCAAGCATCACAAGAAGTAGATGATGATCAGATGATCGTTTATGCTAGTTAATCATGCATGTAATATATAGTTTAGTTTATTGGTGTGTGGAAATTTCATGTGTGTAGTAGCCACCTATGTAATTATGCATGTAATAGTTTACTTTGGTGTGTGCAAATGCCATGGTTGTAGTAGCCATCTATGTAGGTGGATGTTTAATTTGATTATGCAACCATGTCTTTATAAGTGTGTATAAAATGTTGTTGTTCTGTATACAATCCCATCGCACAACACACACATGTCTTATTAGCAGCAACCGTCTGTGTTATTATCGGTCTTCGCACACATTTCTGATTACAGACCTGTTTGCCGCGTATCACACACATCTTGTTATATTGAACCATTTTTGTTCTCTTGTCTCAACACAAACAGTTCATCCGAGTGAACCGCATGTCGTATATCGCACACACCTTGATCTGTCTGACCGTTTCTTTTGTGTTGCCTAATCACAAATAGTTCATCCGAGTGAACCGTATGTTGTATATCGCACACACCTTCATCAGGCTGCCCGTTTCTTTTGTTGCTCCTCGTCGCAAACAGTTAATTGAACTGAACCGTATGCCCTGCATCGCACATGCAACTAAAATCTGAACCGTGTTTGATGCATCCTCCATCGTAAATGTTTTGCACCTTTTTGATGGTTTTTTACACCACCGTTTGCAATTATTGCATCGCACACAGTTTCGTCGAAGGGTCTCTGATCGTAGTGTCGCGTTAGCAGCAACCTGTAGTAGTGGCCCATCGACTGATTATCACCCTCTCCATGGAGTTCTTCTTCCCAACAGAAGCAAAGGCGCAGACGTGCAGCAAGGCACAATAGGGGCATCAACCCACGCATCAAGGACCTGTGTGAACCTTTCATTTGCCAAACCTTTTTCTCTTTCTTACAAAGTACCTATAACAGATGCGTCGGCAGTCTGAATTGTATTGCTAGACGTCATGATCCCATTGGAAATAAAGAACACCTTTTACGGTCCTCTCGTAGTCATTTATATGCACCCTTTTTTCTCGCTCTTCGACATCGTCATAAACTAGTTTGGTGCGCATTTTTAGGATGCAATCAATTAATAGACCGGGGGCTCGATCGTAATACTCGCCCTATGCATCAAGTCTGTCACTATTTTTTCTCTGTGTGTTCGGTGCCTCGGATATTGCATTATATGAATCGGTTCTGAATTATGTCCTGGGTCAATAGTTGTGTTGCCCGGCTCCTGTGCTTACCGTCTTACGTTCCGCACGTTTGGCTAGGAAGGTAGAGGGAGAACCACTTCGATTGTACTTCTGGCTAGCCCGGTTAAGTACCTCAGTGGAGAAAACCGAAAACTGACTGTCATAATGCCCGAGAACCGGTCGATGATCCGATGGCAAGTGTCAAACTACAAATCGATAGCGATTGCCCATTGTGATACGAAGAGTTTGCCTTCACACAAACCACGTGATAAAGGTATATACCTCGGTTCCTCCGAACATCACAAAACACTGGGGGCTAGTCACTAGCCCCCGTAGTCAAGCTCCTATGGCTAAGTGAAGGTAATAAAACTACATAGTCCGAGTGCCTTGTTTCCCTCATGCACTACTGCCTCCAGGCACCGAGACATCAGCTAAGGTTCATAGTAGGGAGGTTGAAACACCTCTTGTAGCATCTACATGGGGGTTGAAGCCGACGACTGGTAACTTTCATAATAAAACGGCCACACAGGAGTCAAAATAAACAAAAAACAAATACAAGTCTGATAAACCATACAAAATAGCTACATTATAAAGCAAAAGTTTCGATTGTCATTTAATACATGTTTGGACGCTCACTCAAGGATTAAATCTTTTGAACACTGGGCCTCTACTACTCGAGTACCATCCATCACGATGGGGAAATATTTCTCGGGGCACCTGTGCTCCTTTCCAACGGGCGGAGGTCCGGTGGCCATCTCGACCGACTTGTTCTTGGTCCAGTGCATCATGGTCTTCGTGAAGGCCATCTAGGATCCCTTAATGCACACGGAGAGCTTCACGGCATCAACCCGGGAGGCAGTGTCGAATAGCTTCTGTACCAAGCCAAAGTAACTGCTCGTATGGGCTCTGCAGGCCACAGCCGGACACAAAGGTCCTTCATGACTAGTTCCGCCATCTGGTGCAGTTCCATCAGTTGCTTCATCTGGTTTCTCATGAGGGGAGGGTTCTTGGGCACCTAGAACTGCGCCCAGAACAGCCTGTGTTCGGTATCACCCTCCCGAGCTGCATAATGGCTTGCCGCATCCACCTCACTCCTCGGAACCTCTGCAAATGCACCTAAGGAACTCCGGACTCGTGTGAGCAACGCGAACTTGTGGCCACCAAAGAAAATCTTTAGTATGTATGGCTTACCATTTGCGATTTGCTTTACTTGATGGAGCTCTTCTCGGGTGCCCTGCGTCTCCGTCCTTGCCTCCTGGATCTCCTGCTTCACCTTGGATAGCTCGGTGGCTTGACTCTTATTCTTCTACTCAAGGTCCTCACATTTCATGACGACATCCTTGAGGCCCTGCTACACTTCGGCCACTCTAGCCTCATGCTTCTCACTAACGGTTTTCACCGTCTTGAGCCCAACGGCCGGTAGCTCGGCCACCGCCTTCAGTTTGGCCATCCTCTTCCTTGGCCTTCTTTAATTCGGCCTTGAGTCCCTCGACCTCTGGGACGACAGCTGCAATCATAATTACGCACCTCCGGCTAAGGGATAATCCTGAATACCTTGCTCTACAAGGAACATACAAATTACTATGTCTCGACCGGACTAACCTTGCGCTTTGTCAAACCGCTTGTTGACGAGGTTGAGCTCCACATCGGAGCTTTTGAGCTTCTGATTCATTTCAGCCGGCTCTGAGGCATTAGCAGCCGCCGCCAAAGATGAGGCCTGCAAACACAAAAGGAGCACATTATTTAAACTCCCGTATCCATGATTTTCGATCCTTCGCCAGTTTATTTCAATCCTGACAGAGTCTCGGCGGCTGTTATGTACAAGGATTGCACAAACTTTGCTCGCAAAAATCGCTTTATGGAAAGAATATTACATGGCTTACCTTGAAGCCCGTCGGGAGGCCACCAAAGGCTTCCTTCAGTCCGCTGGTAACGGACCGAATACTTTGCAAAACCATGCCCATCAGGGCGCGATGCTCCGTAATGATGGAGGGCCTATTCAAAGCCTGCTCCATCACGTCCGGCCACCCAGCCATAGCCCAATCTTCGGTGTTCGGTGCTGACGGCGGGGCCCTGGCTCTTCCTTCAGTGGAGGGTGGAATTGATGCATCCGAAGGCTTGGGGACTACGAAGTCGTCTTTCAGGAGGGCTCGGATTGCCCGAGCTCCCCTTCCTTGTTCACCAGAAGGGGTGTCCCTTCCTGGTCCTCGGTGACCGAGGCATTGATCTCGGCCATGATCTCGTCTCCAGCTCCCATGTCCAGGCCGGGAGGGTCCTTTGGGACAACACCTCTCCGGTCTCCCCGATGACCGAGGAGACATAGAGCATGACGCAGTCCCGCTCTCCACTAGTTCAGCTAGCGAAGAATTCCCCTCCGAGACTTGATCGGTGGGGAGGTCGCGTGGAGGGCTGTAACAGAAGTGCACACATACTGTTAATAATAGATAAAACGAAACAAGTTCCCGAGAATCTTCGAATCTGTACCTTCGGCGAGGGGCTTGGCCCTGGGATTCTGCTACTTCTTGAGCTTGCATTGGTTTTTCCCTTGTAGAGGAAAGGGTGATGCAGCAAAGTAGAGATAAGTATTTCCCTCAGTTTGAGAACCAAGGTATCAATCCAGTAGGAGTGTCGGAGTAAATAGCCATGGGTAGCCTAGCCGGCTTCCCCTGGCTCTTCTGAAAAAGTTATGAGCCCGCCCGGCTCTCAAGAATCCAAGACATGGGGCCGCCTTCCCCTAGCTGGCTGCAACCCAGGCCGGCTTTCGGAAGGCGGTCCGACTTTAGCCCTCATGAGAAGGCCGACTCCAAGAAGCCAGCCATGAGAAGGCCGACTCCAAGAAGTCGGCTCCCCATAAAGCGGTCAAGACCGTACCCACAAAGTTTGCACCCACCTAACGGCGGTGCGACGGGGCGTGGCTATAGTAAAGCCTGCCACCCCCGAATCCCGGAGCATGCTTGGCATGGTGCGCCGTACGGGCTAGGCACGACCCGTCCGGCACGGCACTGTTGCCACGTTGACCCTGGCATCACCCACGACGGGCCGCCAGCGTGGCCCACAGACGGTGGGCCCCTTTGAGCAGAGAGACGCCCGAAGGAGGCCACGCCTCCAACTAGTCGGCCCAAGACAGAGCCGGCTCCCCGCAGCCGGCTTGCCGCCCTCCTCGAAGAGGACGCCCCATTAAGGAGACAAGACGCGGTAAGGCTACAGCGATCGCCTGACAGGCGGCGGTACTGTAGTCGCGCTTACCACGATGAAGCTCACGTCAACAAGATGGAGCCACAGTAACCAGCCGCCGACCAGGCCCTGGACAGTGGGGCCTGCCTGTCGACCAAGGGGCCGGCAGCCGGCGTGACCCACCAGTCGGCGGGCGCCAGCAGCCGGCGCAGAAGCCGGCAAGCGCAGTCACAGACGGCTGGGCCCCGTGCCCAGTCGGATTACCATTGTACCCCCGGGGGGTAGGCCTATATAAACCCCCCAGAGCACCCATGCAAAGGGTTCGACCCCCCGCTAGTCCTAGACACCACACAGGGAGTAGGAGCAGGCTAGCCGTGCCCTTCTTCCTCCTCCCCCCAAACAGCTCAAGGAGCGTTGTGTAGCCACTTGATTCATCTAGTGAGCATGCGGGGACCCCGCAGAGCAGCAGTAGGGGTGTTATCTCCACGGAGAGCCCCGAAGCTGGGTAAGATCCGCCGGCGTGCATGTCTTCGCCTTATCCCGCTTCCAGGCACCGGCGATGTTTTACTGGTTCCCACAATGATAAGCCACCCTTTGGCATATGTCGCACCTACCACCCGACATTTGGCGCCCACCGTGGGGCCAGGTGCACCGTCGTCCGGAGACCTGTTCTGGACGGGAACCCTCTTCCTCCCCAGCGAGCGTAGCCAGCCCAGCACGCCCGATGGCGCTTGCCAAGACGCGCTGCAAGGCGTCACCAGCGTCTGCGTGGCGAGCAGCCTCGCCGATCTCCCCGACGAGACCTTCATCTCCGACGAGCTCGCCTCCGATGCGGGCACCGACCACCTCGCCAACCTTCTCGGCCAGCTCCATGTCTCCAGCGAGCCCGCTGCGGACCTGGAGTCGGTTGGCTCCACCGACCCGATGCCTGTCGACTCCGACACGGCCTCCTACGACACCTTCCCCACCAACGTCGCGATCTACAACGACCCGCTTCCTCGAGCCGACGACTGCGATGCTGTCACCGCCGAAGTGATGGTTGTGGGCCACGGCGGCCTGGCCGACGAGAGCGCCCACGACGCCTCACGCGCGGCGGCCCACGACTTGACCGCTCCCCTCTCGGCTAATGCCGACGACGAAGCACTGGAAGCACGCCGCCTCGCCCTCCTCGCAGAGGGCCGGAGGCTGGCCTCCGGAAGACGCCTCACTGAGGCCTACCAGCACGAAGCTGACCGCGCTGCCTTCGGCACGCCGGCCCCGGGTGGGCCAAGCTGGGCCGGCCTTGTCAAGCAACGCGGCGCCGTTATCGCCGACACACTGGGAGTCGACCGCCCGGTCTATGCCACGCCGCTCGAGAACTTGCGTGCCGCCCAGGCGGCCGTAGACGAGTTGAACGGCTTGGAGGCCGAAGACCTCCCCCACATGACCCAGCGCATCCAGCAATTGATTGACGCAGCCACGCAGCGACACGAGGCCGACGCCCACGCGGAAAGCCCTCCCCCGCGCCGAGAGCACGGCGCGACGTCCCGGACGCTGACTACGAGCAACACCCGCGCATGACGCGAGAAGGAGCCTGCTGACAGCCGCAGCCGGACCCGGATCTCCATCGAGCGAGACGCAGACGGTCATCCCCGAGCCATGGAATGGCGGGGCGACCCGCCTCCGCCTCCGCCCCGTGGAGAGAGATATCCCGCCTTGCCGCCAGTGGCGCACCCGACTCTCAGCGGCCGGCTAGGCCACCGCAAAGGAATCAGCGAGAACGACGCCCGCCATCGGATCGACCGCCTGGCACGATCCCTGGCATTAGAAGAAGAAGACGATGTCGGCCCGCCTTGTTTCGGCCCCCGCATCCGCGATGAGCCCTTTCCCAAAGGGTTCTCGCTCCCAAGAGACACTCCCAAGTACAACGGCTCCGTGAAGCCAGAAGATTGGTTGATCGACTACTCCATGGCGGTTAGCATAGCCAATGGCAACCGGCGCGTTGCCGTGAAGTACGTACCCCTCATACTGCAAGGCACGGTGCGGACCTGGCTCAACAGCCTCAAGCCGCGTAGCATCAACAGTTGGCTAGATTTCACAGAAGCCTTCATCCACAACTTCACCAGCACCTACAAGCGGGCTCCCAAGCCCAGACAGCTCTCCTTGTGCGTACAAGGCCCCGCCGAGTCCACTCGCGATTACCTCACGCGGTGGGCCGAGCTCCGCAATTCCTGTGAAGGGGTGCACGAGGTGCAAGCCATAGAATACTTCACGGCCGGATGCCGAGAAGGCACCCTCCTCAAGCACAAGCTCCTCTGCGACGAGCCGGCTACCCTCGACGAGCTTCTGGACATAGCGGACAAGTACGCCACCGCCGACTCCTCGATGAAGACCGAGCTTCGGGTAGACGCGGCCGGAAAGGTACTCAACCCGGCGCCCAAGACACCGGCTGGGGACTCCGGCCGACTCCCTCACTCGAACGACCACAAGCGCAAGGGCCCCGCGCCGCCTCCCACCAGTCGGTAGGTGGCAACAGTCGAAGACGCGCCGCCTGAAGAGCGACCGGCGCCCAAGAAGCCCAAGGGTGGCAGGCCGGCTTGGCAGCCCGCTTTCTCCTACGAGCAAACTCTCGACGCCCCTTGCAAGTTCCATAGTGGCGCGAAGCCGTCCAACCATACGACCCGGAAGTGCCATTGGCTCACCCGAATCTCGAAGGGCGAGGGTCTCTTGCCGCCTCCGCCTACCGTCCCGCCGCCTCCGGCCCCGCCGCCTTCGGCCGCTCGGCCCACAGTCGGAGCCGTGCATGACGAGTTCCCTGACGAGCAAGCCACCTACATCGTCTTTACAAGCCAGCCCGAAGACCGGCGCAGCAAGCGCCAAGAGCGCCAGGAAGTTAGCGTGGTCGCTGCCAACCCCGCTGGACACATGCATTGGTCAGAAAAGCCAGTCAGCTGGAGCCGGGCCGACCATCCGGAGGTGATGCTGTCTCCCGGCTCTTATGATTTGGTCCTGGAATCCACCCTTGCAACGGACAGACGCGCCGCCCCCTTCTCCCGTGTGTTGATAGACGGCGGGAGCAGCATCAACATCCTGTACCGTGACACCCTGGAAAAGCTGAACGTCAAGACGAAGCAGCTCACGCCTACTCGGACAATGTTTCATGGCATCGTATCGGGCTTATCCTGCACCCCCATTGGCAAAATCAAGATCGATGTGCTTTTTGGGGACAAGGAGCATTTCCGCCGAGAAGCGATCTGGTTTGAAGTGGTGGACCTGGAGAGCCCTTACCATGCATTGCTTGGCCGACCTGCCTTGGCCAAATTCATGGCAGTTCCCCACTATAAATACCTCAAGATGAAGATACCAAGCACCAAAGGCGTCATCACCATAGTCGGCGATTACAAGAAGTCCTCTGAGTGCGCAGCAGCCAGCAGCCGGCTAGCCGAGTCCCTTGTAATAGCCGAAGAGAAGAAGATGTTGGACCGAGTCGTGGCCGTAGCTGGCAAACAGTCGGCCGTGTCCCCCGACCCCAAGGAGCATGACGCTCAAGGATCTTTCCAGCCGGCCAAAGAGACGAAGAAGATACCTCTTGACCCCGAGCATCCAGAGAGGTTTGCCGTCATCGGGGCAAACCTGAACAGCAAATAGGAAGGCGAGCTCGCCGATTTCCTCCGTGAGAATTAGGACATCTTTGCATGGTCCCCCAAGGACATGCCGGGTGTTCCGAGGAAATTCGCCGAGCACAAACTACACGTTCGAGAAGACGCAAAGCCAGTCAGACAACCCCTTCGCCGATTGTCGGAGGAGAAGCGCAGGATTGTAGGGGAGGAGATAGCCCGGCTCTTGGCGGCCGGCTTCATCATGGAAGTTTTCTTTCCAGAGTGGCTCGCCAACCCGGTCCTTGTGCTAAAGAAGAACAACAAGTGGCGCATGTGTATAGACTACACGAGCCTCAACAAGGCCTGCCCCAAAGATCCTTTTGCCCTGCCAAGGATTGACCAAGTGATAGACTCCACGGCCGGATGCGAGCTATTGAGTTTTTTGGATGCTTACTCCGGATATCATCAGATAAAGCTAGACCCGGACGACCGCTTGAAGACCGCCTTCATCACGCCATTTGGAGCCTTCTGCTACCTGACTATGACATTCGGCTTGAGAAATGCCGGTGCCACTTTTCAGCGTTGCATGCAGAAGTGCCTCCTCAAGCAACTCGGCAGAAACGCTCACGTATACGTGGACGACATCGTGGTGAATACGGAGAAGCGCGGCACCTTGCTGGGAGACCTCAAGGAAACGTTTGAGAACTTACGCCGGTTCCAAATCAAGCTCAACCCCGAGAAATGCGTGTTCGGAGTGCCAGCTGGCCAGCTCCTAGGCTTCCTGGTCTCTGAACGCGGCATCGAATGCAACCCGGTGAAGATCAAGGCCATCGAGAGAATGGCGATCCCCACCAAGCTTCGAGACATTCAGAAGTTCACCGGGTGCTTAGCCTCCTTGAACCGCTTCATCAGCCGGCTCGGAGAGAAAGCTCTCCCTCTCTACCGCCTCATGAAGAAGAGCACTCACTTCGAGTGGAACGACCAGGCCGACCAAGCTTTTCACGAGCTGAAGAAAATGCTGGCCACGCCGCCTGTCCTAGCGGCGCCGACTGAGAAAGAGCCCATGCTACTCTACATCGCTGCAACCAGCCGGGTGGTCAGCACCGTCATCGTAGTCTAGCGCCCAGAAGAAGGCCGAGCCCAGCCGGTCCAGAGGCCGGTGTATTATTTGAGCGAGGTGCTGTCCGCTTCAAAGCAGAACTACCTGCACTACCAAAAGATGTGTTATGGCGTGTACTTCACCGCCAAGAAGCTGAAGCCCTACTTTCAAGAGCATCCCGTCACGGTCGTATGCACTGCCCCGCTAGCCGAGATCATAGGCAACCGGGATGCATCCGGCCGGGTGGCGAAATGGGTCATCGAGCTGGCCCCGTACACGATCTTCTACCAGCCCTGCACTGCCATCAAGTCCCAAGCACTGGCCGACTTCCTCGTCGACTGGGCCGAGGCCCAGTACCTGCCGCCGGCTCCCGACTCCACCCATTGGCGCATGCACTTCGACGGGTCCAAGATGCGCACCGGCTTGGGAGCCGGCGTCGTCCTTACCTCTCCGAAAGGCGACAAGCTCAGATACACGCTCCAGATCCACTTTGCCGCCTCCAACAATGTGGCCGAGTACGAGGCGCTCATACATGGGCTCCGGCTTGCCAAAGAACTTGGCATTCGCTGGATCCTATGTTATGGCGACTCGGACCTGGTAGTCCAGCAATCATCCGGCGACTGGGACGCCAAGGACGCGAATATGGCGAGCTACCGCTTCCTGGTCCAACAACTCAGCGGATAATTTGAAGGATGTGAGTTCCTCCATGTACCGCGAGCCGACAACAAGCCAGCCGATGCCCTGGCTCGAATAGGCTCCACTCGGCAAGCAATTCCAGCCGGCGTCGCTCTCCAACGCCTCCTCAAGCCGTCTATCAAGCCGTCTCCAGAGTCTGATTCCATCTTCGTGCCGCCTGACCCCGATGCGGCCGAGTCCGTCTCGAAGAACCGAGTAGGCGACCCCAAGACCCCCGTAGCCGGCCCGGCGACTTCGGCAGCCGGCTCGGGGACTTCGGCAGCCGGCTCGGGGACTTCGGCAGCCGGCTCGGGGACTTCGGCGGCTGGCTCGGGGACTGCCATGACCGGCTCGGGGACTGCGGTAGACGGCCCGGGGACAGCACCAGCACTGCAGCCGGCGGCCGACTCCAGCACCTCACCGCCCAGCCCGCGCACCCTGGTGGCAGTAGCCACTTTGGCAGTAGAAGAAGTCGCGGCTCCATCATGGGCTCAGTCCATCCTCAACTTCCTAGTAAGCCAAGACCTGCCGGCTGACGAAACAGAAGCAAGACAAGTCCAACGTCGAGCCGGAGCATACACGATCGTCAACAGAGAGCTCATCAAGCGCAGTGTCACTGGAGTCCTCCAACGGTGCGTCGAGCAAGAGAAAGGCATTGCAATCCTCAGAGACATTCACCAAGGAGAATGCGGCCACCATGCGGCCTCAAGATCACTTGTCGCCAAAGCCTTCCGCCATGGTTTCTTCTGGCCGACTGCTTTGGATGATGCCAAAGAATTAGTTAAACATTGCAAGGGGTGCCAACTCTTCAGCTCCAAGCAACACATGCCGGCTTCGGCACTCAAAACCATTCCACTCACTTGGCCCTTCGCCGTTTGGGGACTGGACATGGTGGGCCCATTCAAGACGGCGCACGGCGGCATGACGCATTTGCTCGTCGCCGTGGACAAATTAACCAAGTGGATTGAGGCAAAGCCGATCAAGAAGTTGAATGGGCCGACTGCCGTGATGTTCATCGCAGACATAACAACTCGGTACGGCGTGCCGCACAGCATCATCACCGACAATGGCATGAATTTTGCCAAAGGAGCCTTGGCATGTTTCTGCGCAGCCCAAGGTATCTGGCTGGACTTAGCATCCGTCTCCCACCTGTAGTCAAACGGCCAGGTCGAGCGAGCCAACAGCCTCATCCTCTCCGGTATCAAGCCTCGACTGGTCGTACCTCTGGAGCGCTCAGCCGGCTGTTGGCTCGATGAGCTGCCGGCTGTCCTCTGGAGTCTGCGCACTACACCAAACAAGTCAACTGGCTTCACCCCTTTCTTCCTTGTGTATGGTGCCGAGGCGGTCATCCCAACTGACATCAAATTCGACTCGCCTCGAGTAACCATGTACATGGAAGCGGAGGCCAAGGAAGCACGAGAAGACGGCGTCGACCTGCTGGAAGAAAGCAGGCTGTTAGCCCTCAGCCGGTCTGCAATCTACCAGCAGGGTTTGCGCCGCTACCACAGCCGGAAGGTCAGGCCAAGATCTTTCCAAGAGGGCGACCTTGTGCTCCGGCTGATCCAGCGAACAGCCAGCCAGCACAAGCTCTCAGCCCCTTGGGAAGGCCCCTTCGTCACCAGCAGAGCTCTAGGCAACGACTCCTACTACCTGATCGATGCACAGAAGCCGAAGGCGCGCAAGAGAGATGACTCCGGCAAGGAGTCGGAACGACCATGGAACGCCAACCTCCTCCGAAGATTTTACAGTTGAAATGTAGTATGTACCGCGCTAACTTTTGTATTAAGTACAAAACAATAGGCTCCCCGAGGAGGGCTCGGGGACTGCCATGCCTTATCTATGAATGAAAAGTATCATGCTTATGACCTTGTCGTATCATTTACTTATTCCGTCCGGCACCGAGTTCGACTAGTCGGCTCGGGGACTGGCCGACTGGAGTTATGTTAGAAGTCCTACCCGCAGTTAGACAAGTAGTGTGCCGGCTCTCAAGCGTTCTCTTGCCAAAAGTCGCAGTTCGAAGAACCGGCTGTCCGGCTGGCAAGAGTTAAAGGTAGGAACGGGCGCCCACACGAAAAATGGCTAGGGACTAACGGACTAATATAACAAAAGCCGGTTTTTCTCACACCGCCGACTGGCTACCAGAGTAGCCTGCCGGCCGGTTTCCATTCACTTCACTTTAATCCAAGAAAGCTCAAGTACTTGCCTCCCCAAAGAGGGAAGGCGGCAAAGGAAAAAGCCTAAGGATAAAAAAGCATACGCGAATGGAAACCAAACATGCACATGATAATATTTACATAAAAAGACCTCCAAGAGGCCAGCATTCAACATAGTTTGGATACACCCCCAGTGGGTGGAACTGCGAAAACTTAACAAAGATTGTTCAAAGACAACAAAGCAGGAAAGATAAAGATGGTAGGTCAAGATGGCGGAGCGGTCGACGAGCCAGACTGGTTGGCGGAGACGGTCGTGCCGGCTGAAGGAGCGGCCGGCTGATGAACTTCGGCTTGGTCGCCGCCTCCTGCAGAGGGCGCGCTTCCACGCGCCTCATTGCTGGAGGCACGGTCGGCCTGAGGTCGGCTGGTTGTTCCACCAGCCGGCTCGACGTCTTCGCCGTCCTCGTCTTCGTCTTCTTCGCCCTCGTCGCTGGAGGCAATCTCCTCCGCCGAGTCCTCACCCACCGCCGGGTTCAGCCCGAACCACTCCTTCGGCTGAGCAACACCGTCATCATCGATTTCGGGTGCGAAAACACTGATGTCGGTGCACTCGGCGATCATCGAAGCTCGTTGGGCGATAGCCGGCCTCACCTCCTCCAGCTCCGCATCGGCCCCCATCCGCCAAGTGCGCAGCTGGTCCAGGCTCAGCCCTGGGTACCAAGCCCGAACGAACTCCAACGCCCGCCCGGCTCCGAGGCGGGCCGTCGACGCCTTCCAAGCCTCAAAGCGACCAACCGCGACCTCCAGCCAGTCGGCAGTTCGTCTTGGGGCGCGGGGGATCGTCTCGCCGGGCCAGAGGGCGGCCAACACTTGCGCCCCGGCACGTTGGAGCCGGCGAAGCATCCGATGAGCCGGCTGCAACCGCGCCTGGATAGCCAGGAGCTGCTCCTCAAGTGTCCGGTTCGCGTCCGGCGCGATGTTGGCCCCCGCCTGACGACGCGCCTCGCGATGGGCCTCAATGCTTTGGGCGGCGAAGGCGGAGTAGCCGGGGAAGTAGTCTGCACCAAAAACAAGCAGCAGCTCAAGATAAGTCAAAAAACCCAAGTGGCAAGGGGCAGGGGAGGGCCGAGGAAGGCAACTTACCGTCGATCAAGTCCTCGATCCGGCCGAAGCCTTCGTCCAGGGCTCGCCGGGTCTCAGACCAGCTCGCCGCCTCCATCTCATACTCTGGCATCAAGGCGGCTTCACTTTCCTACGCCGCCTGCAGGGCAGCTTTGTGGCTCTTCTCTTGGTCGGCCAGCTTCTTGGCTAGGCGATCCCGTTCCTGGACCAAGGCAGCGCACTCGGCCTCCTTGGTGTGAAGGGCGGCCTTCGCTTCGCCGAGCTCCTTCCTCAAGTCGGCGTTGGCCCCAGAAATTAAGAAAGCAAAGCAGCCAAGAACGAAGGACTCACCCGGATAGTGGCTCGCATTGACAAGAACTCTTGGTTGAGCTATTGCAGCAGGGCGTCCTGAGCTTGTAGCCGGCTCCGGACCCCTTGAGCCGCCGCATCCAGCTCGCCAGTCCCCCCGCTGGGAGTCCACTCGGACATGGCGGTGCTGGCCGCCTCCAGATCTTTCGCCGGCTGGCCTGCGCCCGCAACTCGGCGCAACTCCGGCGGAGCGGCGCCTCCCCC
Organism: Triticum urartu; assembly: GCF_056163025.1. Taxonomy (NCBI): domain Eukaryota; kingdom Viridiplantae; phylum Streptophyta; class Magnoliopsida; order Poales; family Poaceae; genus Triticum; species Triticum urartu. The sequence goes on along the minus strand of NC_141874.1, from coordinate 444,292,182 downwards.
TGCGCGCCGGCTCGCCGCCTGCTGCACCTCGAGGCCGGCTCTGTTCTCCGGCTCACCTCCGGCCGGCCCCTCTGGCGCCGCTGACGGTTGGCCGCCTTGGCCCGCTTCGGTTGGCGCCGCTGGCGGCGCTCTCCCCGCAAAGGCCACGGGGTCCTCACCCCTCTCCAACAGCGGCGGGTCTTGGACGATCTCCTTCGCCAAGGGCAATGGGGTGTCGGGGGCTACAGCTCGGAGAGGAATGGCGAGCAGCGGAGGCTGGTTGCGCGAGCTTTCCGCCTCCGTCTCCACGGTAGCCGCCTCCGTCTGGGCCTTGGCTGCCGCGTCGGCCTGCTCCCTCGCCGCCTGGGCGGCCGCCTTCTCCGCCACCTCACGCTCCTCTCGCGCTTCGTGGGCGTTCCGCTCTGTGGCCTCCCTGAGATCGGCGCGGGGGTCCACGCGGCGGGAGCTCGAAGACCCTCCAGCCGGCCCCACGACGGAGCCGCCCGGACCCCGCTCAAGGGAAAGCGGTGCCCTGTCCCGCAAGCGAGAAAAAGCTAAGAAGAATATTCAAAGAGAAAGAGAACGATGACAGGCATGCGGCAAGGCAATCGAAGACTTACGCTGAGACCGCCGTAGGCTGCTTCACCGCCTTGCGGAAGCGGGCCGCTTTCGCAGCCGCCTCGTCTCGCTTGGTCGCCGCGGCGGAGGCTTTGGACTTCTTCGGCCGACTGCCGAAGAGGCCTGAAGCGGCCCGGCGCTTCTGTGCGCCACCGGCGGCAGTCGGCGCGGTAGACGAGCCCGCGCCCTGATGGTCGGCCGCCGGATGGCGACGCGGAGCGACTTCGGCTTCGAAATCGTCCGGACAGTCCTCGAAGCTCGCGGTGAACCTTGAGCCTCCGGGCTCGGCACTGTCCCCCACCACGGCTTCTTCCATGGCGGCCGCCCCCAAGTCCGGGTCGTCAACGTCGTCCACCGTGCGGTCGGGGGCATACTGGCGTTCGATTCCCGCCGCCCCAGCCGGCGGCGCAAGAAGAGGGTTCTGCTCAAAAGAACCGACTAGTCAGAAGCCGGCCGTCATGAAGCCGGCCGACGACAAAAAGAAGATAGAGAGAGAAGCTTACCACGGGCGGAGGATTGGTGCGAGAATACGGCACCTTGCCGTATTGCCAGTCCCCGGCGAGCTTGCAGTTGGCGATGTAGTTAACCATGAGCACCACCTCCGCGTGGGGCATTTCCCATGTGCTCAGCCGGCTTGGGTCGAAGCGGCCTCTCATCTGACACATCATATGGGGCCGGCTTTGGAGAGGAAGGATCCGGCGCTCCACGAAGGCGGCCACCAA